>NC_090932.1:1298033658-1298654595 GCF_040938575.1 Ambystoma mexicanum
GGAGTTGCCTGGGAACAGGTCTCTCCTGACAGGCATGGGAATCAGGCGCTTTGGAAGGAAATGGCAGCCTTTAAAGGAGGCGGGACATGGCAATACTAGCCAATGGGAAGCCAGATTGACAGGGGAGGTTTCCATTGGGGGGGAAGTAAGTCACTGACATCACATAAAAGCCAGGGAACTAATCCACCGTTTGTTGTTGATTTTCCTAGTCATACGGAGAGGACAAGGAGAGAAGGAACAACTGGTGGGCCTATCCGGACACCAAGGAGGCTTAGGAGGGTTAAGTCACGTCCCTGGAAGGCTGCCTAAGAGTGAAGTAACTCTCAAGGAGTTCATGGACTATACTTTCTTTGGTTAAAGTCACAAGAATAAAGTATTATTTCAGCAACCCCAACCTGGTCCGGGTCTTGATTGCTACACAGGTATAGAGGCACTGAGTCGGAGAGGCATCAATGTGTAATTTAAAGGGTTTTAAAGATGATACTTTCTCGAATAGGGAGCCAGTGGGCCTCCCTTCTTGCTGTCGAGAAGTGATCTACTTTTGGGATGTTGAGAGCTGAGCGGAGTGCATTGTTCAGGATCACCTGCATCTTTTGGATGTTGTGTGTTGAGCTCCCGGCCAAGAGAGCTTTTGCAATAATCAAGCCTTGAACCAATGACTGCTCGGGCAATGGTGAGGCAGCTGTTTGGTGATAGGAACTATCTGGCGGCATAACTCAGCGTGTTCGTATATGCAGCAGAGGAGGCAAGGGAGTTCACTTGGCATGTGAGTGAGAGGGTGGCATCCGGGTGGACACCCAGGGTTTTCACTGAGGAGGAGACTGGGATTTGTAGGCCGTCAATGTTAAAGGAGGTGTATTGGTCATTGAGCTTTTTCAGCAGCGCTGGGGGTCCTACCAGCAGGAGCTCTGTCTTACCGTCATTCAAGCTGAGAAGGGGCACGGCCATACATGGCCGAATTGTCATGTAGATCTACTGATGGAGTCCAGTAGGTCAAAAAGAGGTTTGGTGAATATATTGTATAGAGTAGGGGATACACAGGACCCTTGTGGTACACCGTATGAGATTGGTGCAGGAGGGGCACTGGTTGTTTCCACAGACAGTCTCAAAGATCTACCCTTGAGGATTGATGCAATCCATGGCTTATGGGCAGAAATTAGCAGCCGCAGTGAGGTGGTGACATAGGATCTGTTGGTCGACCAAGTCGAATGCAGCTGAGAGATCGAGGAGGAGAAGAGCTGGCTTCCCATCATCCCTGAATTCATCAAGCTGGTTTTTCAGATCCAAAAGGCTGATTCAGTGCCATTTCCTGGCCGGAAGCAGGACTGGCGATTCCCCAGGATGAGGTTAGTTTCCAAGAAGTGCAGTATTTCGATGTACCTTGCTCTTTCTAGGACTTTTAGTAGAAAAAGGGCCACTGATATTGGTCAATAGTTGTTAAGTACTTCATTTCCAAAGGCAGGGTTTTTTAGTAATGGGAGTACCGAGGCTTCTTTAAGGCTGGTAGAGACAAGGCTCGAGGAGAAGGATGCATTGATGAACCTGGTGAGAAATGGAACTAGAACTTCTGACCAGTCCTTAATGATGGTGGCTGGGCAGATGTCGCCTTTGCACCTAGTAGGTTTCAGGCTCTTAAGGATGCTAGCAGCTTCTGCCTCTGTGATCTCCCTGAAGTGGAATACTGGGGTGTTCAGGACAGCGGTCATCAGTGGAGGGGCAGGGGTGGCCGAAATTTTGATTAAGGCTTGTTTATGGCCAATTTTCTTATGTTGGGAGTTTATTTTATCAAGCATGGCATTTTGAATGTTAGTAAACCATGCCTCATCTTTAGATATACCTCAGAATGGTATGCAACATATACAACTGTATAAAAATGTAATAAGTATTTTGGTGTCATATAAGTTCTTATAAAGTTCTAATTATTATTCTGAAAAACCCACTACTTTCTTACAGGGTCTTATAAGCTACTTATAAGAAACTTATAAAGCATTTTCATATGAGTGACCTAACCACAACACTACTGGAACATAATCCTCAGATTTACTTTTTATTACCTATGTTCTCACCTTTGATACTGTCAAACACTCAGTCTTGCTGGAGCGCCTTGCACAAGCAGAGATTGCTGGTACTGCCTTGGCCTGGTTCTGTTGATTCCTGTCTGAAAGGATTCAGTCACTTTCTCCACCCCCGCCCCCACTTTTCGCTCTGTTTCTGTCCCTCTCACTTGTGGTGTCCCTCATTGGTCTGCCATCTCAGCTATCTTCTTTGAGATCTGCATCCAGCCTCTGGCCAAACTCATATCCTCCCACGGCTTCCGTTGTTATTCCTATGTCGATGACACCCAAATCATTGTGCATTTAGATCTCTAATTGGGGGAGCTTGCTTCCCAATTTAGGGCCTGCCTGGCAGCCGTGGGGGACTGGATGAGTAGCTATTGGCTCATGCGGAATGGAAACAAAACCGAGGTGCTGGTGGTAGGCCCTCCCTCAGCAGCTGCATTCTGAACGCCTCCGTTATGGCCCTCTTCTCTTGGACCTTTTCCTGCCCCGGTTGCATCGGTAAAAGACCTTAGAGTTAAGATTCCTGCCACCCTCTCTGCTGATCAGCAGATCAGTGCAGTATGCCAACAGGTTCATTTTCAGCTGAAAATGTTGAGGAAGATTCATCCATTCATCCATTCTTACCCGCGCAGTTTAGGGCTGCGGTGGTGGCTTCTCTGGTGTTGTCCACTGTGGACTATTGTAAGGCACTTTATCTGGTGCAGCCTTTCTATCTCTTTCATCAACGTCAGTTTCTCCAGAACTCAGCGGCCACGGCGGCCATCTCTGCATCTCGCTTTTCCCATATCCCTCCCATTGTACACTGCTTGCACTGGCTTGCGGGTGATCAGAGGATCTCTTTTAAATCTATCTGTGTTGTCCACCGGGTACATTATAGCAAGGGTGCAGGAATGCAACAGAAATGTGTTCATTATGCCCCCTGGCACCCTGAATCCCGCTCACTCGTGCTTAGTGGTTGTCCCCCGGGCACGGTATACCCGGATTGGCGGACAAACATTTTCTGTTGCAGCTGCCAAAATGTGGTATTCTCTCCCCTCCTCATTTTGTGTTGTTGAGGACCATCTCTCTTGTAGGAGATCCTTGAAAACCCACCTGTTTTGATCTCCAGTCTGTCTGTTTATGTCTCCCAGTGCTGTCCCTAGCGCCAAGATGCCCTTGGGCAAACGCTGCACTCTATAAATTCTGTATCAAATCACATTCACAGCGTTCTTGATTCAACATCTGATTCTCATCCGATTTACCCTGCCAGGGTCTCTTCAGAAGTTAACATGCATACAGCAAAGGACATCCAGAATTGGAATATTAGCGGTGTGCCACAGTCAGAAGCGTGGCCCCCACGGTATTACCCACTTTCGCTGAATTACAGTTTTGCAGAATTTTTTTTGCTGACATTTTTACCCCTTTTCTTTACCCGAAATGTAGAAGGTAAGTTGGGGTAAGGTATACAGAAGGTGGGGTTGTGGAAGTAAATGGGGTGTGGGAGTGTCACACCCCACATTTTACAGTAAAAAAGTGGTATAGTCGGTAAAAAATCAAAATCGGCAAAACTGTTTTTTTTGTGTATGTGGTTTATTCAAACCTTTACAACCGCAGCAAAAAATGATCACATCACAAAACATATATTGTTTAAAACAGCTACAAAATGAATTTATTAAAACATTTAAATTATGAATACATTAGACCTTCTGGAGGTAATAATGTGTGCAAACATCTTTTCCAGTGATCGTTCACGTCCAACCAGCTCGACACATCTAATACTTTTTTAAAGTATGATACTGATACTCTTTTGGAGTGCATGGCTAAACAATCCATAAAGAAGTGTCTAGCTGATTGAAGGATCGATCAACCCTCCTTAGAAGTATCTCCTTCGCGGGGCGTAGATTCCAGGAAGGCACATTATTTTTGAATGGAAGATAGCACAGGGGAAACCGCTGGTCTTGGACACAGAAGAACAGAAGTTCAAATCCCGGATTTGTGCTTACTTAAAACCAAACTTATGTAAAGTATTAGGTGAGTTGTAAGAAAATGAAAAAAATTAAAGAACGATAGTGCAAGTTTGGAAACAATAATAGATTGGCAAAACTATTTCGGTGAAACATTCGGTAATCACACATAGGTCCTTCTCCATAGCCAAAGACTTGAGCGGTTCAAAGATTAGGCCATTCTTCCATGTGGACAGAAAAGAGCATTTTTTTTCAAATACATTCATTATACTTTCCGCTAAGAATAGAATTCTACTCTCTGACCATGCTCCAATATTGTGAAACTCAAACCCTGTCTATATACAGCCCATTTTTACCCGAGAGCCGGCTTCAGTAACAGTTTTGGGGAAACATTAAGAAAGCCACGCCCACAGGGGGTGTGGGAAGTTGACCACAAGGACACCAATGTGGTCATCAAACTCTGATGCAATCGAGCCTATCGCTGGCGGCTTTGTTGCTATGGGGATGGGTGTGCTCGGCCGGGAAAACCTCAGAGTGTGATTTCTTCTGAAATGAGAAGAGCTCATTTCAAGGCTGAGCTGCTGATAGGTTTACCTCATTTCGTTCTGAAACGAAAGGTTTTTGTTATTGACAACAGCCTTCCTACGCATTCACACCAAGAGAAATGAAAGTCGGTCATTAGTAAAAGGAAAAGCGCAAGGCACTGGACTTTGCTGCCAGTGCTACTTGAAACTCATTGTTGACTTGCAGATTTGGGGGATTAAAGCTGGTTTTAGAAGGAATATCCCACATTACAGTGTCCAGTGTGTCACGTTGACATTTCATGTAATGGGATGTGACGGGAGGTGGGAAGTGGGACCAAGGGCAGTTGGGATGGAATAGGAATAAAGATTGGACGTGTGCATCTGCGCTCCGCCTCTGCCTCCTTTTGTGTGCGCCACGCACAGCGGCCCAGGCGGACCCCCGCCACGACACTTGCGACGAGGCGGGTAGCCTACTGCGGGACACACGAGGAGCCTCAATCAAGGTGAGGGCGGATGCAAGGTTGCATCACGGCCCGTTGCCCGAGCGGCAAGTGAAGAGGGACTTCACCGCCATATGCGCTGGAGCTCAATTAGAACGTTAGAGGCCTGTCAGAGAGGAACTAATCAGGCGGCAACTCCGAACGTCATGAACGTTCCATCCCCGGGCCACGGCATGAAACCTAAAGCTGGGGACTCCAGCTGATAAGCACATGCCTGGAGGAAAAGAGCAGCCAGCAGCACGGTAGACTGGGGTATTGCAGGCCCACGAGAGGGAGGTTTCCCAGAACAAGGCCCTCCCCCACATAGATGGTCCTCGTGCCATAAGAGGCGGCGATCCTGGAGGATCATGAGAGTGAAGGCACACTCTCACAGGAACAGTGACACTCACAGGGCAGGAAGCCCTGCAGGGTTTGGTGCTCGTGCCCCAGTGAGACGGCCATTTCCCAAAGACAATTGCAACAAGGGAGCTTGGTCTGGGAAACTCCACGCCGGCACAAGATAAAAAGTAACCGGAAGGTCAAGATGTCCGGGCAGGACAATGATCAAGGGGCACAAGCTCAAGGCCAGGGACAACCGGGACAAGGTACCCGGTCGTGGACCAGATCCCATATAGGCTGCCTGACACGTTGGCGGCCCAGATGCCAGGGGCATTTGACGTCACCGACATAAGCAACATGGGTCCAAGGTGGAATAAATGGATCAGAGACTTTGACCTGTACATGGGAGCCACGGGGCCTATAGAGGACGCTCGCCAAAAATGTCTCCTTAAATGTCTCCTGGAGGTAGGCTATGCCACTCGTGACATCATGGACGAAATGCCCCTTGACTCCATTGACTCGCTTCAAGACCTGAAGGACGCCTTAGCTGTGTACTTCACCCCCCACACCAACGTGGGCTACGAGAGGCACCTATTTCACAGCACCAAACAACACAAAGGTGAGATCATGGACGCCTACGTCATGCGGTTGCGCACAAAAATGAAACACTGTGACTTTGCAAATTATTCCAACACCAAAGCCCTAAGGTCACAAATCATAGCAGGGTGTGAATTGCAGACATTTAGGAGGAAACTTCTCCAAAAGCAGCACACCCTAGATGAGATACTTTCACTAGCATGCGCAGAGAGAGAGCCATAGACTTACAGGTAGAGAGCTTCAACAACCCTATACCAGGAGAAACCATACACAGACTACAACCCGAGAGAAGGTAGGAGGAACTCTTCTGCTATGAATGCGGGTTTGAGTACCCCCATGAAGGGAGTTGCCCCACTGTCGGTCAGCGGTGCACCACGTGTGGCGTGGAAGGACATTTCAAGTCTGTGTGCAAGCTCTTCAGAGACCGAGGAAGGGACAGTGCACGGGATATGCCACCCAGACACAAGGCAAAGCCCAAACCTTCCCCTGGGAACCACCCTGGTGCCTCCTCTCAAGGGCCATCTAATCAGGCAAACCGCGATCCCCGAGACCGAGACTCTGGAGAAGAAAAACAAAGAAGAGAGAGGAGAGACAGAAGGAGATACAACCCCGCTTACTTCTTGTCCAGAAGACCCTGGGAGGGGTGCATACCAGAACCATCAGTGGCAGACAGGTATCTTAGGTACCTAATACATCAATCCACACCAGCTGGGATTGACATTGGAATCATAGCCCAAGAAACAGAGAATGATGCAGCGTGTCAGATCCTCTGCGAGGGTCTTCAGTCAGGTATGTGGAGAAGGGCACATGAGAAAGGAAGAGAGGCCGGGGACCCGGTACACTCTGAGGTGGAACGACTAGTGCAGGTAAAGGATGAACTGGCACTGTCGGATGATCACCTCCTGGTCAAGGACCGCAAACTAGTCATCCCACCAGCCCTATGAGCCAAAGTTATCGAGATGGCTCATGAGAGTCACAGAGGCATGGTGTCGACCAAACGCATGCTGCGCCAGAAGGTCTGGTTTCCCGACACGGATTCCATGGTAGACGAAGCACTCCGAGCATGCCCCACCTGCAGCCTCCTCACACCAAACCGTCACCCTGAACCTTTGAGAATGTCAGAACTCCCCCAAGGGGTATGGGAAGCAGTGGTGGCTGACTTCTTTGGGCCCATTGAGGGAGGAAGATACGTGTTGGCAATCATGGACGAGTACTCCCGATATCCAGAGGCCCAACTCATCTCCTCGACAGCCGCTCATCATGTCATACCCGCCTTGGACGGCATCTTCTCCGCACATGGCATCCCGCGAGTGCTGAAGACTGACAATGGGCCCCCATTTAATGGGCACCAACTCATGCAATTTGCAACCTATTTAGGCTTTCATCACCGCAAGATAACACTGTTGTGGCCTCAAGCCAACGGGATGATAGAACGCTTCATGGCCAACCTGAAGAGGGCACTCCAGATAGCCAAACTAATGGGACAGTCCTATGAACAAGTGCTGAACCAACTCATGAGGGACTATCGAAATACGCCCCACAGCACCACGGGATGAGCACCCTCGGAAGTCATGTTCGGAAGGGACGTCCAGACAAGGATTCCCCAAGCGCCACCTCAAGAACAGGTCGCCGACCTCGACAAGGACTTAAGGATGCAAGACGAAGCCGCCAAGGAGCAAATGAAATAATACACCGATCAACAGTCACAGACCCACAAGCACACCCCTATCTTCCAAGCAGAACCCCTCCTGGTCACCCAAAGGAAAGGATCATGATCACGGCACAGGGCTCGGGAGGTCCCATCACAAGAAACTTGTCCCACTTCAAGAGCGTTCCCTCCCTGGGAACCCACCGACTCAGTGGGCGTGTGGTCATTCCCTTTGACTATGCTTCGGATGACCCCTACCAAGGATATCAAGGGGACACTGATGATTCAGACCACGAAGGTCCTCTGGAAAGTGAGGACAGAGGAAGCACACCAGAGCCAGTGAGCTCACGCCCACAGAGAGTGAGGAACAAGCCTCGTCGCTGGATTGAAGAAATGGGCTAAGGGCCCACCAACATGTCCACCTGTTGTGACTATCCTGGTAACTGTTTAAAAAAGGGGGAGATGTCATGTTGACATTTCATAGTTATGGGGGGCGGGTCAAGGGAAGAGGAAGTGACGTTGAGGGGAACGGGATGTGACAGGAGGTGGGAGGTGGGACCAAGGGCAGTTGGGATGGAATAGGAATAAAGATCAGACGTGTGCATCAGCGCTCCGCCTCTGCCTCCTTTTGTGTGCGCCACGCGCAGCAGCCGAGGCGGACCCCCGCCACGACACAGTGCAGAATGATTGGGTTGCTTCACCTCGACCAGCAAAGCTAAAACGGCACAACACCAACCGCGCCTTCGCCAACCTCCTTAACTAAAGCTGACCTTTAAAGTGTGCTGCTTCTCGCACTACTACAGCAATGCATTTCTGACAGGCCTCCGAAAAAATAGGCTAGAAGCTGTACAGCCACCAAAGTTCAAATGCATATGCGGGACTAGCTTCACGTTACCGTTTTCCCATTGTTAGGCCAAACTACATTTTGGGCGTATGTTTTCCTAACTGAGGCAGCCCCCGCAGTTGTGCTGGTTTTCTTCTCTCAGAAAGTAATTTTTGCCAGTAGTGAGGCTGTTTGCAAAGCACGAATTTTTGCTGCTAATCTCGGCGTGCTGCCTTCAGTAGCCATTAAGTCTATGTCGGCATGGGGACTCTCCCTGTGGGAGTCTTTTCAGGGTATTTGAGGGTATTTGCAGAGGGGGATATTACCTTTGTTACGTAGGAGGATTTGGCAGGGTCCATTGCAGGGGTGAGGGTAGACCCAGGATTTTTTGCAGGCTAGGATTGGGGTAGAGGTCCATAATTTGCACCACAGTCATAGGTCAAGGCACATGTTTGTTTTGAGGGTCTGCATTGCAGAAGCGATCCAAGGCTGTGCACATGGATGGGAAGGTGTGAGCATGTGAAGACGATAGTGTTGCTCTAATGGAGTCATAAGTGCATAGTTCCCCAATCTTACTCAAGCTGCAATTCCCTAAGTGTGACAGTGCTGGCGGAGGGGCGTGGCCACGTAGAAGGCAGTCAGGCTCTGAAGCTCCCATGAATCCGACTACGATCCTGCAGAAACCAGCCGCCCAACCGCAGCACCTTTACATAAAGAACAGGCACATGCACATGAACACATACGGCGTGCATTGTGAGCGTTGGAGCCACATCCGACCCAGGCGGCAGGAGATACACCGTTCTGAAGCTACTACGGCTCTGGTGGTCTCTGTTCAAAATGGCCACTAACCGACAAGACAAAGGACCCGGGGACGGGATGCCGAGCCTGAAATGGAGTGCAGCTGGCAGTCAGAACGAGCGGACCAGGCGTCGGGGAAAACCCAGTATCAGAAGTGAACGCACACAAAGGAGCAAGACAGGTCTGGGCGGCAACCACCGTGCAACAGCAGCAGGATCGGCTCAGAGCCGCTACGCAGGATACAAAATACACAACAGTCACCTAACGCCACCAAGCGCTGGAGGAGCCGGACTGCGCCTCGGAGACAGATGGCGTGTTGAGTGAAGATAGAGGGTGTCGCGTACATAGGTGGACGTTCCCAAGAGGGGCCGGGCAGATTCACTGCGGTCCTCCTGCACATGGAGGCAGGACGCAGCTGGACGCCCCCAGCTCCCCCCCACGGGCCCCAGGCTTCCATTGACACGCAGGGGAACGAGACGACTCACCTCTCCCTGGAGCGCGCTCCCGAAGCGCACACTGCACTCGAAGCGCACACTGGGATATAACACTAACACTGGGACTCAGGAAGCAAAGGACCAGCCCACAGCACGTCCTGCCCATATATATCGCACAATGCTACATTGTAGCACAATCACTGACAGATAGAGAGCATAGTGGACTTCCACTGCAGCAGTACCCATGGGCATCTAAAGTGCCAGCAGAAGCCCCCAGAGAAAGCAAGCTTTTACACTTGGCAGCACCAGACAGTTAATGAATCTCAGAGGAGGGCTGCACCCCCGGACTATGGCTGTGAATGAGGATTGACCGCCTACACGGCACAGAATTAGAGGGGCATTAGGAAGTGGCACACGGGCGTCATCCATCATTGGAGCTTGGACTGGCTGAGGCCACACGCAGGGCACGCCACAGTTAAGTTAGCTCACCCCAGGCACCACCATCTAATAAGCCGACAGAGGAGCCCACTACCAGAGGAGGTGAACGAAAGGGACAGAACACTGCAAGCGACATGAGGAGCGCCTGAATTGGAAGGCAGGCAAAGTATGGGCACCAAAAAACACTGAGGAATAAACATGGGAACCGAAGCTTGCACAACCCACAGGCTGCGAAATAGAGCACCACCTTCAGGGGGAACCGTAAGAGAAGCGCCCTGCACTGATGCAGAGGGACAGTGAACTCTAGGCACCGCCCAATTGAAACCCAGCAGCACAAAAGCTAACCAAAATTCCCACATCTCCTGAGGACGTGACTCAGGGGATAGCCCCCCTACGCTGACCTGGAACCGACAATAAGCGTACGGGCGCACACCAGACCCCGAGCCCCATTCAACCACAACAGTGCTACAGTAACTCACCAATATGGCATCCAAGCAGCCCAGGTCTAAAAGGAGACAGCCCACGATGGAGGACTTCATGAAAACTCTGCAATCATCAGAGGGCGCCAGGAGAAAAGAAAAAACTGCCCCGATGGATGCCTCCCCGACAAGGGGGGACCGGCAGATCCTGGAAGCCAACGCAGACCTGAAAGTGGCGTGGGAGACGAAATTAGAGGCTGCCATAACTGCACTCAAAGAGACACTGGAATTCAAAATTGATGTAGTACAAAAAGATATGAACCTCCTGAGACAGGTTGTAAGGACCACCTCGGAGCGCACAGGCGCATTGGAGAAAGAAGTGAAGACAAACACAGCTGCGTGCGCGTCGCACACCTCAGAGGTCCACACCCTAAGACAACAAGTGAGCAATATGGAAAACAGAGCCGAAGAAGCCGAAGGACAGGCACGGAGAAACTACATACGGATAGTGGGTCTCCCGGAAGGTGAGGAAGGCTTGAAACCCACTGAGTAAATTGAAACCATGCTGCTGCAAGAGATAGAAGGGAGAGCACTGACCCAGTGGTTCACGGTGGAAAGGGCACACAGAGCCTTAGCAAGGAGGCCCCCTCCCCCCCCGGGTTCCTCCCAAGACCGATAATAACCAAGATACTAAATTACCGCGACAGGGAAAAGATTCTGGATTACTTTCGAAAGGGTGGCATGATCCAGAGGTCATCTTCGTCAATCACGGCATACCCGGACTACACACTCCAGGTGCAACAACGGCGACTCAACTTTGGCACGGTAAAGAGGAGGCTACGCGCAACGTGCTATAAGTACATGCTGATGTACCCAGCGAGGTTGAAGGTGTTTCACAGGAACAAATCACTATTCTTTGATACCCCCGAGGACGCAATGGAATGGCTGGACTCACAAAACGGCGCAGAAGGGGGAGACGACCAGGAGCAGAGGGACACAGAGAAATGACGCGCAGTCTTCGGAGACCGAGGTGCTGTATACACTGTAATGTTAGGACTTGATCATAGTCTTCAGACGTAAGAGGACGGCTGGGAAATAAAGCTGTTGCACATGATTGGGGAGAACAGAATACTCAACCTCAGACCCCATCAAATAGATTAGTCGGATTGCCAGTAGTGTGGTAACCCCCTGCTGTGTTCCGAGTATCAGCGCTGCCGAACGGGACCAAATGCGGGCACTTCTGAGATCCAGGTATGGAGCTGGGCAACAGTTGGGGTTGGGAAGGGGGGGTGGGAGGGGTGTTGGGGAGTTTGAAGTGGTTATTGTTAGGGAACGAGCTTCCACCCATGTGCTCTCAAGCCATACTCACTCCAAGTACACCTGGAGTGACGGCCAGAGAGGGAAGGAGAAGGGACGAGTAACCGAAGACAATGGGAGACCTTAGGATAGTAACTTAGAACGTCAGAGATCTTAACAGCTATTTGAAGAGAAACAAGGTAATAATGTACCTGAGAAGGCAAAGGGTGGACATAGCCTTACTGCAAGAAACCCTCCTCACCAAAGAGAAACACGAAATAATAAAGAAAAAGTGGAGAGGGACCACCATAGGAGCAACCTATTCAGCATATGCCAGGGGGGTGATCACCTGGGTGGCGCCACATGTGCCTTTCCAGATACAACAGGCCACGGTGGAGCCGGATGGGAGGATGGTGGTGATCCGAGGCTGCTGGAAAACAGAACAGTCTGCATTATAAACACATATGCCCCTAACCAAGATACAGTTGCCTACTTCAAGACACTATATAGCAAGATCAGTCCCCACATAGGAGACGCGGTCATATGGGAAGGGGATTTTAACTGCACGCTGAACCCCAAAATAGACAGATCAGACACAAAATTAGATAAGCCCACCCCTGCAGTAAAAACACTACACGCCCTCCTAAGAGACTTTAGGCAAGAAGATATATGGAGGCAACAACACCCAGAGGATAGGCACTACTCGCACTATGCCGCCCCACAGAACCTGTACACGAGGCTGGACTTCGCCACCTCTGAACTCGTTGGAGAGATGATGGGCTCAGAATACAAGGCGAGAATCTTATCGGATCACTCCCCCTGGCCCTGGTATGGCGCCACCAGCCCCCAAGCGCCAGGATCCCAACATGGAGGTTCAGAGCTGAGGCAGTAAAGGACACTGCATTCCGAGAAGATATAAGGGAGGAAACAATTGGGTACTTTGAAAACAATACTGGTAGCGTAGAGTCAGAGGGCACCCTGTGGGAGGCCTTCAGGGTGGTAATAAAGGGGGTGGCCATATCTAAATCCAGAGGACTCCAGGGGAGGATAGCACAGGAGCTGCAGGAAAAAGAAAAGGAGCTTGGGCACTTATGAACAAAGGGGGCACCTCACAGGAGGATGCTGAACGTGCAAGCCAAATACAGCTGGCTTGTGGGGGGCTCTGGGAAAGACTATGCAACCTGAATTATAAAAAATACATTGGAAGACAACATGCAGGGGGAGACAAACCAGAAAGGCTGCTTGGATGGCTATACAGAATTAGACCCCTAGACCAGCAATCAGAGAGATAACGGGAGAGGCGGGTCAAGTCTGGAATACCCAGGAGGGGGTGAACAAGAGTTTCCTTAGATTCTATAAACACCTCTATGAAGACGTAGGAGAGAGGGCAAAGCAGGAGATTCAGGAGACGCTACTAGACATAGGATTACCCAAATTGAGTGCGGAAGAAAGAGAGAACCTGGAGGCCCCAATCACAATAGAGGAACTGGAGATAGTGGTACTACACCTACCCACGAGCAAAGCCCCTGGGACAGACGGGCTCCCTAGTGAGTTCTACAAAACATATAGGCAGGAAGTGCTCCCCCCTCTATTGGCAATGCTAAAAGAGGCCTTCGAGAAAGGAAGGCTGCCGGAATCCTTGAGGGAGGTGGTTATTGTCCCCCTCCTCAAACCTGACAAACAGAGCACAGACTGCGGGTCATACAGACCCCTATCCATGCTAAACCAGGACAGCAAGATCCTGACGTCTGTGCTGGTGAACAGACTTAAACGGGTGATAAATAAACGTACACACCCTGACCAAACCGGCTATGTCCCCGGCAGAAGTATATCCTATAACCACAGGAGGCTCCACCACATAATAGAACAGGCAGAGGGGAACCCAGGCGAAATAGCAATAGTCTCGCTAGACGCAGTAAAAGCCTTTGATACTGTAAAATGGCCTTGGATGATGGCGGCCTTGAAAGAATATGGGTTGGGACCAGGTTATTTTAGGTGGGTGAAAATGGTGTATAGCTCCCCAATAGCCAGGGTTAAAACGGGAGTGATAATTTCAGACAAATGGCAGCTCAACAGAGGGAGGGTTGCCCCTGGTCCCCGATGCTGTACATGCTCGCTCTGGAACCACTAGCGATCTGCTTGAGACAGCAGTACGAGGAAATAGGGGTTCACACCAGGGGGGGCTGAAGCTACTATCATTATATGCAGATGACATACTGCTATACTTACCGTACCCAGAGGAGAACCTGCAATATATCCTGGAGGTGATGGGGCGCTACGCTACTCGGGTATAGCAGTAAACCCCAAAAAATCGAGCATATTCCCCCTGGGAAGGTACAGCGGAATCCTACAGGAGCACCTACCTGACCCTGCAAATAGCCTGGCAGACCAAGATATTTAGATATCTGGGGATCAACATCTACCACACAGCAATAGACGAGCACAAACACAACAAGGAAGAGGCGGTAGTAGGCATCAAGAACAGTATGGGGTTCTGGGCCAAGCTCACCCTAGCCATGGTGGGGAGGGCAGCCTTGCTTAAGATGGTGGTCTTGCCTAGGTTACTACACTTCTTTGCAAACATCCAATATATGATGCCCAAGCGCTTTTTCACCAGACTTCATATGTAGGGGCTTCCTGTGGCACAACTCCAGAAACAGAGTGGTCCTATGGAAGTTACAAAACACGTACGACAAAGGGGGCATAAATTCACCCAACTTTGAGATGTACTACCTGGCAACGCAGCTACAATATGCGGTTAGGTTGCTATCCGAAGAGGAGAGAGCAGAATTGCTGAGGGGCGAATATGTGACCCTTACTTTTTGAGGGAACTTGTATGGTTACCCCTAGCAGAGATACATGGGCGACCGAAATTGCTGGAACTGGGTTGGAAGATATGGCGCAAAGCATGCGGGTCCTGGGAAACCCTGCCCCATATTCCCTGCAGGTGCCACTAGTGGCACTAAAGGGGATGGATGAACAACTAAGGAAAGGTATCCGTAAATATTGGGAGCCGGTAGGCTTAGCGACCTTGGCAGACATATGGCAAGATGGGGAGGCACTGGATTTTCAACGAATAGCAGACGAAGCTGGGTTACATAAGGGGCAATATATTACATACAACAGAATAATTAAATGGGTGATGGAAACGTGGTCTGAAATAGCACTGGCAAAACAACCTGATATGGCCACAGAATCAATGTATGATATCTCAGAGGGAGGGCATGAAATATCCCGGATCTATGAAATACTGATGTCTAGAGTGGGTAAGGAGCCCCTTCAACTGAGACGGGACTGGGAGTGCGAGACTGCAGCAGATCCAGTTATATGTCAACCATAGGGCGTACATGACCCCCTGGAAGATAGCCAGATTTGGGAGTACCGCTGTACAAAAATGCCACAAGTGCAGGGAGGTGGAGGCCAGGATGATTCACATGTTTTGGGTGTGCCCGGAGGTGGGAAAATTCTGGGGAGAAATCAGAGCACGATTGTCCGATAAAGGAATCAAGCTAGACGTGGAATCTGTCTGGGCGTGCATGGTGGGGGGATTCGCCAGACCACGTAACCTGAAACACGTGTGCAAACCCAAAGACCTGGCCTACATCCTGGCAAAAGGAGAATAGCCATGAGCTAGAAGGCGGCCCATAAACCCAGTGTGGAGGCATGATGGAACGACCTCCTAAAATGGGCAAACGCCGAGACAATAGTATGGTACGAGGCAGCCAATAAAGGGGAGGATGGGGAAGTGGGACCTCTGAAGAGTGGAGACAAATGGTAGCTGCATTGTCGGGAACATCACATGCTAATTCCAGTGAAGACGGCATGCCTGAGAGTGGCGGAGGGGTATAACCCCGAGAGACAGGAGGCCCGAAGAACTAAGAGATAGGCTTGAGTCAAAGGGGTGGGGGGAGACACTAAAAAGTAAAGTGTAAACGTATGCTAAGAAAGTGTGACAGTGCTGGCACTTATCTGCGTAGCTGGTGTGTTTTAATGGGACAATAGTAACCCTTATCAGCAGGGTTTATATCTCTTATTTGGGAAAGCACTTTAGTTTGTATTGGCTTTATATAGCACCTACTATCATCTGACTGGCTCTTCAAAGTACTGAAAGCGCAATGCTTTAAATGGAGTAACACCTGCCCTTCTCAGCAGGGCTTGTATGCCTTTAATGGGTGTTACAGTGATATTATAAACAAGGTAGTGGCACTCATGAACAGGTTTGCTATACATATGATGTACAGTACTAGCACTACAGGCCTGGCAACTGTACCTTACATTTGAAAATAACATGACTTCTCAGTAGGATGTTTTTGCTTTTATTAGTCCAATACCAATGCTTCCTTTTCATTCTCAGAAGGGGGACTGATGAAGGAATCAACATGGAGTCTGAACTCCCTTGCGTTGTGCCTCAGAAGGTGTTAGGCCAAAGAAAAACAGAAATCCTGATCAAATGTGGGAGTCCTGATGGACAACACCCTAACCCTAGAACCACAAATAAATGCAACAGTCAAGAAATGTTTCTTCCTCCTCCACACGGCAAGAAGAATCCTACCTTTCCACTCCTTCACGCACAACACTCACTATCGTCACCCTCATAATGTCAAGAATCTACTATGCAAACAGCCTCTACCTCGGAATACCTCCTGAAGAAACTACAACGGATCCAAAATACAGCAGCCAGACTACTCCTCAAACTATCCAGAAGAGGCCACATCACCCCTGCCCTAAAAACACTGCACTGGCTCCCAGTAAAACATTGCATCACCTTCAAAAGAATGTGCATAACGCACAGGGCAATCTGAGGACAAGGAGCAGAACGAGACCCCTCAAGTCAAGCAATGAAATCCGCCTGGAACTAAAACCATACATTAAGAAAAAACTCGGACGATCCGCCTTCTACCACTTCGCCGCAAAAACCTGGAACAACATCCCAAAAGAAATAAGAAACACCGAAGATCACCTAAAATTCAGAAAATTACTAAAAACCTGGCTCTTCAACGCCACAGACTCAAACTGAAAACCGAAACAACAGAAAAAGCATTGACTAAACCAGAAAGGACACTGACAAGCTCCCAGAACCGACTGAGAAGCACCCACAGCACCTGGACGGGTGACTTCGGGCAGAGTGGAACACAGGCGACACCCAAGGAGACAGAGTCAACAACCCCAGTCAATCCCACCCAACATCTTCACCCGCCCCTCAGCTGCTACTAGGTACCACTGTGTTGTGGAATTGTCGAGATACTACCAATCACCACACTAACTGAGTTGTAGACACTGGCAGGTGCACTTGCCATGTAGGTGAGGGGGAGGAACATGTGGGGTTGTTAGGGAGGCTAGTGGAGGTGGCAGCGAGACGTGAAAGGGACCTTGAATGCAGGATGGGCCCAGACCTAACCAGAGGCATAGGGTGCCCTGCACCCCAGCTGGAGAGATTACGCAAGCCCAAATCGTCAATTTAGGATCGAGATGCCAACTAACCAATTCCACTAACAATTTTCTCCTCTGCTTACACCTCTCAAACTCCAAACCAAACACAACCACAAATCTACAGCACAACAAACCGCACAAACTTCACTACACCGCAACAACAAAACAAAAAAAAAGAACATAGACTTGCACAACAGTACACAACGACTCAGCCAACGGACCCAGCGGGCTGAGGACGCCAACAGAACATCACTGCACTCTTGCTCTTTTCCAGCGTCCTCCCACTAACTCACCCTCCTTCCCTCTTTCAGAGCATCCAGAGCGCCAAGGGACCACTCTGGTGCTGATAGTGCGCGGTACAAATGTCCTTTAACATTAACTATTGTTCACATGAAGCCCATTCAGCAATCTTGCCCTTCCCATATCTGACATTTACCTGACACTACCATATCCTCACCAGTCTTTCAAATATATTCTGTATGTCACAGAGCAAGGTTTTTTTTCTTCTTTTTGATATCATTTACCTGTGCACAGAAGGAGAGCTTTATGGTTGCCATGACATGCTGGATAAATTGGTCGTGACTTCCCACATCTGCTGAATTTCAAGGATTTTGTTGTGTTAAATCTGCACAACTTAACTGCACCTCAACTAAGCTGTTTTTGGTGTGATACATATCTATACATATACACGCACACAAACAAGCTTTTTTATGTTTTTAGTTACGAGCAATCATATTATCTAAAAAAGAATAAACAACATATGTTAGTCTTCTCAACTGAGAAATGTTACATCAGAGGCACTTTTCACCCCTCATTCGCAAATCTCTCAAAGGTTCACATTTATCTCATTACATGGCCAGTAAGATGACACCTTTATGAATTTGGGTGCAAGTAGGTTCTTAGTTTGGCTTCTGCTGTGGAGTATGGAGAGCCGAGGGCGTGCGTGCGATATGTCCCACTTTATACACACTCAAGCCATGTGGGCATGTTCACCCCAGAGAGGCTTCATTCTTGTAAAAAATAAAAACAGATAAAGAGGCTAGTCTGCCATCATTAAAGATGGCCTCTGGCTGCACTGCCCTCGAGTGGTGTTTACGTGTGGAAGTGACACTGAAATGCTGAAAGTCACAGTTTGCCATGTCAGCAGATGTTTAACAGCCTTATCTATCTCCCATCCTGTCACACACACTTTCCCTTCCTCCGTTGTTAGCTTGTGCATCTAGAGCAGAGCACTAGCGTGGATCACGTGCTCCCCTGAGCCCATCCTCAGCATGATTTTTTGTTGACGGCACGTATTGGCCAAAGCGTCTGGCTGGGCCCAGCCATTTCTTTTGAGTGTGACGACTGGTGAAACGCACGCAGGTGGAAGGAGGGAGTAAAATGGCATTGCTGGAACAGCAGTAAAGCGCAAATAAATTTTGAAAAACTGGTGGTTTATGATTTAAACGTGGATGTTTTGTGGTGTGGTATTCTATGTAGATTTTAGACAGCACTGGTACTGCTTTCTGAAAAGAAAAACCATAGAAAGTTCACATTTTATTTTTAGCCCCCATTCATTGTACTGTATAAAAAAGTGCTGATAAGGCCTGGTTGCAGATGAGTTCTGGTGTCTAGCTCAACACGTTTCTTCTCTTTATAGCCCTCACGCCTTATAATTTATAACAGACAGTTCAGGGGAAACCCAGACAAACATTTGTTGTTGATTTTCTTATAAGGATTTATTTATTTATTTATTTATTTTTCAATTTATAAAGTGCTTAAACCAGAGGGCAATAAGGGCTGTTACATAACCAGTTGCACGCAAGAGAGGAAGCAAGGAGTTCATGCACTTAGGGTTCCAAAGCAGCAGAGTTAGGCAAACAGCCAGGTGTTAAGGGCTCTTTGAAAGGCACAATACGATTCCTCAGCTCTTATAGCAGGTGGGAGAGAGTTCCAATGGTTGGCAGCCACCGTCGGGAAGCTTGATCCTCCTCCTTTGACTCGTTTGAATTTCGGTTGGAACAGTCTATGTGCGTTGGATGGTCTTGTGGGATTGGCTTTTGAGATCTTTTGTGTCAGGTATAGTACTGAGTCGGAGAGGCATCTACGTGTAATTGAAAGGATTTTAAAGATGATACTTTCTCGAATAGGGAGCCAGTGGGCCTCCCTTCCTGCTGTCGAGAAGTGATCTAGTTTCAGGATGTTGAGAGCAGAGCTGAGTGCATTGTTCTGGATCACCTGCATCTTTTGGATGTTGTGTGTTGAGGTGCTGACCAAGAGAGCTTTTGCAATAATCAAGCCTTGAACCAGTGACCGCTCGGGCAATGATGAGGCAGCTGTTTGGTGATAGGATCTAATTAGCGGCATAAATCAGCTTGTTCGTATATGCAGCAGAGGAGGCAAAGGAGTTCACTTGGCATGTGAGTGAGAGGGTGGCATCCAGGTGGACACCCAGGGTTTTCACTGAGGAGGAGACTGGGATTTGTAGGCCGTCAATGTTAAAGGAGGTCTATTGGTCATTGAGCTTTTTCAGCAGCACTGGGGTCCCACCAGCAGGAGCTCTGTTTTATCGTCATTCAGGCTGAGTCAGTGCACGGCCATCCATGCCTGAATTGTCATGTATATCTACTGATGTAGTCCAGTAGGTCAAAGAGGTTTGGTGAACATATTGTATAGGGTAGGGGATACACAGGACCCTTGTGCTACACCATATGAGATTGGTGCAGGAGTGGCACTGGTTGTTTCCGCGGACACTCTAAAAGATCTACCCTTGAGGAATGATGCAAACCAGGTCATGGCTTATGGGGAGAAATTAGCAGCCGCAGTGAGGTGGTGACATAGGATCTGTTGGTCGACCAGGTCGAATGCAGCTTAGAGATCAAGGAGGAGGAGAAGAGCTGGCTTCCCATCATCCCTGAATCCATCAAGCTGGTTTTTCAGATCCAACCAGGCTGATTCAGTGCCGTTTCCTGGCCGGAAGCCGGACTGGCGCATTCCCCAGGATGAGGTTAGTTTCCAAGAAGTGCAGTATTTTGATGTACCTTGCTCTTTCTAGGACATTTAGTAGAAAAAGGACCACTGGTATTGGTCAATAGTTGTTAGGTACTGCAGGGTCAAAGGCAGGGTTTTTTAGTAATGGGAGTACCGAGGCTTCTTTAAGGCTGGTAGAGACAAGGCTCGAGGAGAAGGATGCATTGATGAACCTGGTGATAAAGGGAACTAGAACTTCAGAGCAGTCCTTAATGATGGTGGCTGGGCAGATGTCGCCTTTGCACCTAGTAGGTTTCAGGCTCTTAAGGATGCTAGCAGCTTCTGCCTCTGTGATCTCCCTGAAGTGGAATACTGGGGTGTTCGGGACAGTGGTCATCAGTGGAGGGGCAGGGGTGCTGAAATGTTGATTAAGGCTTGTTTATAGCCAATTTTCTTATGTAGGGAGTTTATTTTGTCAAGCATGGCATTTTGAATGTTAGTAAACCATGCCTCATCTTTAGATATACATCAGAATGGTATACAATCTTACATAAATACTACTTCAAACGTATATCATTGTATAAAAATGTAATAAGTATTTTGGTGTCATATAAGTTCTTATAAAGTTCTAATTATTATTCTGAAAAACCCACTACTTTCTTACAAGGTCTTATAAGCTACTTATAGGAATCTTATAAAGCAATATTCATATGAGTGACCTAACCACAACACTACTGGAACATAATCCTCGGATTTCCTTTTTATTACCTATTTTTTCACCTTTGATATTGTCAACCACTCAGTCTTGCTGGAGCGCCTTGCACAAGCAGAGATTGCTGGTACCGCCTTGGCCTGGTTAGGTTAATTCCTGTCTGAACGGATGCAGTCCCTTTCTCTCACCACTTTACGCTCTGTTTCTGTCCCTCTCACTTGTGGTGTCCCTCAGGGGTCTGCCATCTCAGCCCTCTTGTTTGACATCTGCATCCAGCCTCTGGCCAAACTCGTATCCTCCCACAGCTTCTGTTGTTATTCCTATGTCACCCAAATCATTGTGCGTTTAGATCTCTCATTAGGGGAGATTGCTTCCCAATTTAGGGCCTGCCTGGCAGCCGTGGGGGACTGGGTGAGTAGCTATTGGCTCATGCGGAATGGAAACAAAACCGAGGTTCTGGTGGTAGGCCCTCTCAGCAGCTGCATTCTGAACGCCTCTGTTCTGGCCCTCTTCTCTTGGACCTTTTCCTGCCCCGGTTGCATCGGTAAAAGACCTTAGAGTTAAGATTCCTGCCACACTCTCCGCTGATAAGCAGATCAGTGCAGTATGCCGACAGGATCATTTTCAGCTGAAAATGTTGAGGAAGATTCATCCATTCTTACCCACGCAGTTTAGAGCTCCGGTGGTGGCTTCTCTGGTGTTGTCCACTCTGCACTATGGTAACATGCTGTATCTGGGGCAGGCTGCTTATCTCATTCGTCGACTACAGGTTCTCCAGAACTCAGCGGCCAGGGCGGCCATCTCTGCATCTCGCTTTTCCCATATCTCTCTCATTCTATGCCGCTTGCACTGGCTTCTGGTTGATCAGAGGACCCTTTTTAAATCTATCTGTCTTGTCCACCAGGTATATCACAGCAATGGTGCAAGCTATCTGCAACAGTAATGTGTTCATTATGCCCCCGCCTGAGCCCTGCGTTCGGCTCACTCGTGCTTAGTGATGTCCCCCGGGGACCGTATACCCGGATTGGCGTACAAACTTTTTCTGTTGCGGCTGCCAAAATGTGGTATTCTCTCCCCTCCTCACTTCGTGTTATTGAGGCCCATCTCTCTTTTAGGAGATCCTTGAAAACCCACCTGTTTTGAGCTTCAGTCTGTCTGTTTATGTCTCCCAGTGCTGTTGCTAGCACCAAGATGCCCTTGGGCAAACGCTGCTCTCAAAATTCTGTATCAAATCCAATTCACAGCGGTCTTGATTCAACATCTGATTCTCATCCAATTTAACCTGACAGGGTCTCTTCAGAAGTTAACAGGCGTACAACAAAGGACATCCAGAATTGGAATATTAGCGGTGTGCTACAGTCAGAAGACTGGCCACCACGGTATTACCCACTTTCGCTGAATTACAGTTTTGCAGATTCTTTTTTGCTGAAATTTTCACCACTTTTCTTTACGCAGAATGTAGAAGGTAAGTTTGGGTAAGGTATATAGAAGGGGGGGTTGTGGAAGTAAGTAGGGGTGTGGGAGTATCAAACCCCGCATTTTACAGTAAAAAAGTGGTATAGTCGGTAAAAAATCCAAATCGGCGACACTGATTTTTTTGTGCATGTGGTTTATTCAAACATTTACAACAGTAGCAAAAAATGAACACATCATAAAACATACATTGTTAAAACCAGCTACAAAATTAATTCATTAAAATATTTGAATTATGAATACATTACTAAATAAATGATAATTTCTTTACAATATCAACTGGCAATTCCCCACGATTTTATGAAAGCTTCCACAGCTAGACCTTCTGAAGATAATAATATGTACAAACATCTTTTCCAGTGATCGCTCACGTCCAACCACCTAGATACACCTAATACTTTTTAAAGTATGATGCTCTTTTGGAGTGCATGGCTGACAATCCATAAACAAGTGTGTAGCTGATTCAAGGATCGATCAACCCTCTCCTTAGAAGTATCTCCTTCCTGGGACCTAGATTCAGCGAAGAACATTATTATTGAATGAAGGATAGCACAGGGGCAATGTGTTGGCCTTGGAAGCAAGACCTTGAAGCAAGCCAATCAGATCCACGCAGAGCAACAGAGGTTCAAATCCAGGATCCGTGTATAGAATCCAAATTCATGTAAGGTATTAGATGAGTTATAAAAAAACAATTAAATAAATAAATTAGAGCATGAAAGTGCAAGTTTAGAAACAATAATACATCGGCAAAACTGTAAATCGACAAAAAATTCGGTAATCATACATAGGTCCAAAGACTTGAGCGGTTAAAAGATTAGGCCAATCTTTCATGTGAGCAGAAAAGAGTAATTTATTTTTCCAAATACAGTCATTATACTTTCCGCTAAGAATAGAATTCTACTCACTGACCATGCTGCAATATTGTGAACTAAAACCTTTTCTATATACAGCCCATTTTTACCCGAGAGCCGGCTTCAGTAACAGTTCTGGGGAAACATGAAAAAAGTCACGCCCACAGGGGGTGTGGGAAGTTGACCACAAGGACACCAATGTGGTCATCAAAATGTGATGCAACTGGGCCTATCGCTGGCGGCTTTGTTACTACCCGGATGGGAGCGCTCGGCCGGGAAAACCTCAGAGTGTGATTTCTTCACAGGGCCGAGCTGCTAATGGGTTTACCTCATTTCGTTCTGAAAGGAAAGGAGGTTTTTGTTATTGACAACAGCCTTCCTACGCATTCACACCCAAAGACGTCATTTAGGGGTCGCTAGAGGTCGCAACTGCGACCTCTGAGGTCTCCCTTGCGACCTCTAGAAAAAAAAGAAAAAAGTTTTTTTTTTTTGTAATGCAAGCTCATGGGCTGTGGCCAGCACCATGTGGCTCATTATTTCTGGAGTGGCTGGCTTTCTTGTTAAAGCCCCTTAAAAAAGAAGAAAAGGAGTGCCACAAGTCTAACACTTTCAGCACTGACCCTAAATAAGAAAGATTAGGAATACCAAATAATGTGTCTTTTTGGAATTCTATACAATAATTGCTAGACTCTTTAAAGTTTTATTTCAGGCACACTTCAGGGGGTGAGTCACTGATTTAGTCTGTTCTTAAACACCTCAACCCAGCCTTTCATCTTTCTAAGGTCGATAAATGAGTACCAACACAGGTTGGGTGATATTGGGTGTATATTTTTTTCTATATAAAGCGCTTAAGCGTAAGTGCTATATAATGACACATCATTATCATTTGGTTTTGGATGTCTGCTTGCATTCACAATAATTTCGTAATATGGACCTATGCACACTGATCTTAACGATACATATGGCGATCCATTCATGTATGAAATGTACATCACATTATAGTGATGTCATAACCATATTTTTTGCAGTGTACAATGCTATGTGATAGCACTTCCTGTTTTCTCAACGGGTGAAAGGTCGTATTCCATCGCATCCCACGATATCACTTCGGGGTGGGGTCAAATGACATCACTTCCTGTGATGTCACCAGGGGTTAAGGGTCGTGTGATGTCACTTCCGCTACCGCTGGCATTTTGGTGAAATGACATCCCTGTTCACACCAAGGGAAATTAAAGTCGGCCATTAGTAAAAGGAAAAACGCAAGGCACTGGACTTTGTCGTCAGTGCTACTTGAAACTCATCGTTGACTTGCAGGTTTGGGGGATTAAAGCTGGTTTTAGAAGGAATATCCGGGATCCCTTATTAGAGTGTCCGGTACAGAATAATTGGGTTGTTTCACCTTGACCAGCAAAGCTAAAACGGCACAACCCCAACCGCGCCTGCACTAACCCCCTTAACTAAAGCTGAACTTTCAATTGTGCTGCTTCTCGCACTACGAGAGCAGCGCATTTCTGACAGGCCTCCCAAAAAATAGGCTAGAAGCTGTACACCACCAAAGTTCAAATGCATATGCCGGACTAGCGTCACATTACCGTTTTCCCATTGTTAGGCCAAACATTACATTTTGGGATTTGTTTTCCTAACTGAGGCAGCCCCCCCCAGTTATTGTGCTGGTTTTCTGCTGTCGGTAAGTTATTTTTGCCAATAGTGAGGCTACGAGGCTGTGTGCAAAGCACCAATGTGTGCTGCTAATCTCGGCGTGCTGCCTTCAATAGCCCTTAAATCTGTGTCGGCGCAGGGACTCTCCCCATTTAGTCCCTGTGGGAGTCTTTTCACCCAATAAATGTTGTGCGGTCTACATGGGTTGCAGCTGTGTGATTTGTTTTGGCTACAGCACAGTCTAAGCTTTTTATCGTGTTGACGGCAACTTGCTCCCTGAACAGTGAGCAAAATGGCCACAAAGGAGTTTTTAAGTCCTGCGACCTGTCCATTTTTTTTATCCGGTTCGTCTTTGCGTATTTTTTACCAAAAAGAAAAACCATTTTGCCTGTTGTGAGCTATAGGAAGAGCTCACAAAGGATTTTCTGAGTAAACGGAATCTGGTTGAGGCTGAACAAAGGTCTCATGGATACTTCAACCCACATCCAACCGCCTGGCCAGTGTTTGCTTATAACTGTGGAGTCTCTAGAGAACACTTATCTGAAACTTGGTGAAAGGTGTGGGAGATGGTATGTCCTGGTCTGGGGGCAACCAGACCAGGCGGACCAAGGCTGAGGGCACCCAGCAGACTTCAGGCTGCGGTCACGCAGCACAGTTGTAGGCAGGGGTCACCCTGCATACGTCGGGGGCGCCCGACGTGACATCTAGGCTGGGGGCACGCAGCGCAGAGCTCCAGACTGGGGGCACCCAGTCAACTCCTGAGCACACAGGCTCCTCCATGGCCTGGGGGCACCCTGGCCGCCTACAGTAACCAACGCCGGTGTTGCCCAGCAGGGCACCGGCCTGCATGGGGTAGAGTTGCCCATCAGGGGCTCTACGGGTCTGGCAGACAGCCAGGATAGACGGCGTTGCCCAGCAGCGGCACTGTTATAGTGAAGGGCCTGGCATGGCATGGTGCTGCTGAATAACGACGCAGCACACCGTAGTCGTATACTCCAGGACTGCATGAGCAGGAGACAGCACATTCCTTTTATTCAGTATTGTGACGTGGCTACTGCTACAAGCTCCTGGGAGGTACCATGCTCCCAGGAGGGGTGACCCATTACACGCCTCCTTTTCCATGGGGAACAAACAAATGACAAACATGTGGGACATCAATGTCATTTACGTTGATGCTATGACAGGTACACACTAACTGGGGTGATAGGGTTAGTGGTACGTTTGGGGGCTTCATCACTTTATACAAGGACCCTTTATTAGCCTGGGTATGTGATGTCTAATGTCACTGAACGGCACCAATGAGAGCCTAGCACCACATAAAGCATTCCACACATACGGATGTTCACATCTTTGCATTGCCCACTGACTGGGCCATTTTAAGCAAGTCCAGGTTTGCAGGCTCCCAGCCTTTATTGGGATGTCGATGGTGTCCATCTTGCACACTCGTGGAGTTGCAGGAGACCAGTTCATGCTTTTCACCAATAAAAGTTCCGGACAGTCATGGCACAGTTCAAGGCCGGCAAAGCCGCACCTGCGGGGGCCCAGGGGCCACATCAGCCAAGTCCACAGTCTTGGTGGGGCACCAGTGGTGGGGTACCAGTGACAGAGCGACAGGCCACTTGTTGCACCTCACTTTCCACCTGGGGGAGGCTGGCAGGGCGACACTGGTAGAAGGGTGTCTGGGCTACAGGCCTAGGAGGGCGCACAAGCACTCATGAGAGCTGCAACGCTCCCTTTTCATGCTTCTCCATTTATATCACTGCCATTGGCCCGGGTTGCTGGAAGAGTCCACTGACAGTGTGCGCAACCTGGGCCCAGGATGTGGGGGATGTGTCCTGGGGCAGTCACCTGTGGTGCAAGTTGGCTCCAGTTGAGGTGTGAGGATTGCTTCTGTGCCACTTGATGTTCTGAGGCCAAATTGAGCTCTTTGGCTCCTCCTTACCCATCCACTGGACTCTCTGGGGGATGATGGTTGTGGCACACACACCAGCGGCAACAGAGCCAGGACTGTCTTTCTGCAGCTGAAACCGCTCCCCACTTGCTCAACCTTGATGATGGGCCCGGGATCCTTTCAGGGCCTGTCCGGAGACATGTGGGAAGCGCTGGCATGGAGCGTACGGGGCAGGAGCACTGCAGCGCAGCTCCGCGGCTTTCCTGCAGCCATGGGGTCGGGCCACGCACCTTCTTTCACTCCGGTACGGAGCAACAACCCTATACGACCGGCAGCCCAGGATCTCGGGGCCACTGGCACAGCTGCCACACTTTGCTGGTGTCGGAGTGGGGCGGCAGCGCTCCTCCCCCGCGGCACCAGCTTCTCCCCAAAGGGCAGCCCACCTCCTCCTCTTGCAGCGGAGGCCCATGGGGTGCCCCCTGCTCCATACTCACGGCCGACGCCGCCTCCACACTTGTTGTGGCCAGACACCGCATGGGGGCATCTTCGTGAGGTGGGGGCCGCCAGGCATTTTCTTCCTTCTTGGTGGGAGAGGGGCCCAGCTCCACCTCCCCTCTTAGACGGCAGATGCCGCCTGCCTCTCGAGCCGCCTCAGACCCCTCGCAGGGCCCAGCCAGGGGGATGCCAGACAGTCACGGCGGTCAGGCAGGCACCTCCTCCTTCTTCTTCGTCGAGCACGCCACCATAGGTACGGGGCACGTGGGCCCTCACACCTCGTTGCCAATGTTATGTCCTGGTCTGGGGGCACCCAGACCAGGCGGACTAGGGCTGGGGGCACCCAGCCGACATGCTGGGGGCACCCAGCAGACGTCGGGCTGCGGTCACGCAGCACAGATGTAGGCAGGGGCACCCTGCATATGAGGGGCCCCGATGTGACATCTAGGCTGGGGGCACCCAGCTCCAGACTGGGGGCACCCAGTCAGCCCGTGAGCACACAGGCTCCTCCATGGCCTGGGGGCACCCTGGCCGCCTACAATAACCAACGCTGGTGTTGCCCAGCAGGGGCACCGGCCTGCATGGGGAGAGTTGCCCATCAGGGGCTCTACAGGCCTGGCAGACACCCAGGATAGACGGCGTTGCCTAGCAGGGACACCCATAGCTCTCAACTCACACGCTTTTGGCGGGTGTCACCCGCCTTGTAAACAGCTGACTCACCCGCCAAGACTCCTGCACGCCCATTCATTTCAATGGGCCTCTCACAAGCCAAAAATAAAATCGGGTGTTTTCACCCGCCTTTGTGACATAAATGGTTGAGAGCTATGGACACCGTCCTGGTGTAGGGCCTGACAGGACAGGCCCTCAATCAACTATGCAGCACCAGCTTGGTGCTGCTGAATAACGGTGCAGCACACCGTAGTCGTATACTCCAGGACTGCATGAGCAGGAGACCGTCCATTCCTTTTATTCAGTATTGTGACGTGGCTACTGCCACGAGCTCCTGGGAGATACCATGCTCCCAAGAGGGGTGACCCATTACAGGAGAGAAGAGATATCCCGGATGCTCCTCAATGCTGTCTGTGCTGATGACTCTTGATCCTCCTCAAGGTGAAACTTTGACTCTCTGTCCAGGGGCATCTTGATTCAGGATCTTCCTTCTTTTGATCCTGTGTGAAAAGCTTCATCTTTGGTTATGCAGCCCTGTGTGTTCATTAGAAGCTGCCCGGTGCTAGGAAACCTGCTGTTGCTAATGCTTGCTGGAACCTGAGTGGCAAAAGGTTCATGCTTCTTTATGGGACATTCTATCTTGCACCTCTTCACCTGTCCCTCTTCATGATAAGCTTGTGATTCCCATACAAAAGCAATTTCTTATCACTGCATCATGCAGTGCCTTGTTTTCATATTTCGTTCCATCAAGTCCAGAACATAAGGGGTTGTCTTTATGTGGTCCTCAAATGTCGCTTTCCAAGTGTGTATTTTCACCCATCCATCTCCAGGGACTCTGCTTGCAGCCCCTGCAACAGGACAGGCACCACAACCAAAACTAAATCCCAACAATGGATCCAACCTCTGCACCGATAACGCCTGTGTTTCCGTGGCTTCATTGAAGAGTCTGAGCCACATCCACCGGGGCTTCTAGCCTCCAATCCGTCACTGGTCCATTTCTCTAGGGTCTTGGGGATGCATCTGTAGTCCTTCAAGCCCTCTTTACAGAGAAATCGACTACAAAAGGAACTAACTCCAGCTCTGCAATCCTTGTTCTCTGGACCTCTGGTAGTAAAACATTAGTCTGGAACTCATTTGGTGGGGAACGTTATCCTCACCAGCTTGAAGGTTATAAGCGACAGACTTTGGCCCATTGAATGATATGGACAAAGCTTTAAGGCTATCTAAACTAAATAGTAGTACCTACATTGTTTACCTATCTGTAAAATGGCAGTATCATGGCCCCACGTTATGAGGGAGGGTTGAGTTACTGCTATGCCTTGCTCTGAAAAAAGCGCCAGTAGCGGTCTAATCTATTTTTGCAATCATAGGGCCACTTACGATATCCAAAATGGCACCCACATGATCGGCGAAGGAAGGCTTGCACCTGTGTTGCAATGCCTCAGTGTTCTGTGGCCGACGCTTCAGTCCATCCTGGATTCGCAGTAAGTCTGCCTACCAGTTTCTTCTTGCTCTCGTCCCACTTCCCTCTTCCTTACCTGTCCCCTCCTTGCTAGCTTTCTTTACTTTCGTGCTGCGCTACCTGACTCCTGGGACTGCTGCTCCTAGTTATTTCTTCCATTGTCTCTATTTACAAGCTCTTCTACCAACTATCAAAGGGAACCCCCTTAAACTGGAGTCTGTTACTTCGCTGCCATGCTGTTCTCTCCTTCCAGTCATCCCTACAAACCTGCAGAAACTATTGGGGGTTTTCTTCTCTAGAGGGTTGCCCCATTTTTGGACTAATCATGTGAGAGGAGGCCTTTCAGCTACTGGCTCAGAATCAGAATAGCCTTGTACAGGAATAGGCCATATCTCAGGACTTCAAGACATCGCCTGAAGCCTCCGGTAACAGCTGATCCTACTGCTGACAGGTAGTGCATATCTAATTAGATAAGGATTTTAATTTTCATGGAACTCTGCTGAATTTAATAATAACCTATTATTTGTAAGGACTTTGTTAAGCTCTAAAACAGTACAGTACTCATCCAAAGTAGCCTAAACATTTTCCTCTTGTGTTAAAGTGTTGTTTACTGATTTAAAGTATATTATGTGTCCTGCAGTGACTCTTTGCTCTTTTTATAATACTTGTGACTATTTTTAAGAGCGCCCCAAGGAAGTGCCTCAAGAAGTGCCTGTTGAGCCTGGTTACTCTTGGCAGCTCCTGCACCTTGTGGATCCATATTTCTCACTTCTTCAGACACGTGACTCGCTGTGAAGCGCCGCCCCCAAGAGCTCACTTCCCCTACGTAATGCACAAGCGTTCGCCCCTGCACGCGCTCCATATTTCTCACTTCTTCAGCCACGTTGTGTTTTCTGATTTACATGAACTTTGTCGATACATTGTCTACTTTGTATGGGCTTACTATCAAATTTTCATGCCATACAACTCATTTTTGGCTTTGTTTTCCATGTACTAGTGACTCGCTGTGAAGCCCTGTCCCCAACAGCTCACTTCCCCTACATAAGGCACACGCGCGCGCCCCTGCGTGTGCGCCCCAAGGAAGTGCCTTAAGAAGTGCCTGTTTAGCCTGTTTAGCCTGTTTGGCCTGGATGGTGGGGTACGGATTAAACGGCGGTCCATTTGATGTTTGTTCAGCAAATGTGCTGGAGGTATGTTCTAAATCACAGTTAGACACGGTAGACATCTAATCTGGCAATGCGCATGATTTACTGTTATAGTATAACTATTACGTCTTACTGAACTAATTCGTGTATGTGCGTCATTGCGTGTGAGACTGTATCACCTGCAGCTGGGTGTGGCTGTGTCGCGCAGCTATTTACTAGCGATAGTCGCTCGAACTCCACTCACTTAGTGGATTGGGTTGTAATTGAAAGCCAGCTACTAACGTTCATTACGTATGCTGGCTCTGTGTGAATTTGCAAACTCAGTTTAAACACTGATGGTAACCCGTACTCCAGGAAAAATGGTTGTACTGCACTTCTTCTAATCCAGTGCTCATATCTGTTGTCCACGTGATGACTGAGGGAAGGTTGTTCCACTCTTTGAATTGCCCACGCGGCTCCTGGACCTTATTTTTTACATAGAGTTTGTTCACTACACATCCATAATGATTAGAGGACTTTGCAGCGGTAAATGCCTCAACGTGTCCTTTGGACCTAATGATGAAGTCTCTCCCAGTCACTCACAATCTCTTGATCAAGCTTAACTGAGGAGTGGAGCATTTTGCTAGAGTCTGCTACAAATGGGCAATCTGTGGCTCAAAATGCTCAGCTCTTGGAATCTCAGGCGGCCTTAACTATTCTGCCCAACTGCACTCACAACGTACAAACCCCTGAACACGCCGAGATTCACGCAGATCCTGCTCCTGCCTGATTCCCCATGAACTATGCCCTACACAAATTAGATCATGCAGACATTTTTGAATCGCACAACATCGACATGTTATTATCCAATTACCCAAATAACTCAATTGTCTTCAAATTCAGCAGAATTCTTTGACAATCGCGTATCTGGTGTGCCCATGCTGGCTCCTGCAGTAAAAACTGAGCTTAGCAAATGCATCAGAGTGTCACTTGGCCCTTCAAAACATGCCTCCCTAGTTCCCCCAGATGTTGATGAGGTTTGTCTTTACAATTGCACCCATGGCAAATGATCTGAACAACCTACATCTACTAGTCACTTATTTGCCATGTCCAATCATCGTATATCTGCCAGCTCACCCACAAACAATACTGACAGAGGGTCTGTTCATCCCAAGCAGAGGGCACATATTATTAAGAGCAACAACCACCTAGGGCCACAAACTAACTATCACTACTTTAAGTCCAAGGTGGGCAAGTGTGCCTTACTGCTAAACTCAGTTTTTACTGCAGGAGCCAGCATGGGCACACCAGATACGCGATTGTCAAAGAATTCTGCTGAATTTGAAGACAATTGAGTTATTTGGGTAATTGGATAATAACATGTCGATGTTGTGCGATTCAAAAATGTCAGGTAAAACCAACCAGCACAGACCCATCCTTAACTCCCCCCAAAGCAGTCTCAGGAACTCCATGTGTCAATTGCACCATCGAATCGAACAAGGGGTATCAATCTCATGAACATCCTAGAGGGCCTTCCGCAACCACTCCCTCACAATCACCCAGGGCAATTGTGCTTGACCCTAAGAAAGTGCCTGGAGTGGGCGCGGAAAACCAGGCTCCACTTGAATCGCTGGATTCTGCATCCAATGATTCTATATGCATTGAATTGACCACAGAAATTTATGGGATGGGAAAGCAATACCAAAATTGTGGGAAGGGCAAGACTAAATCAGACATTCATGCTTAATGCCTATAAACAATTAACCTCTGTTCGCACTCTAAATTCCGATGATATGGAGTGGATAAATCTGTCCGTTAATGATAACAACTGCATGATTTGCCAATTTCAGTCACATGCAATCCTGAGACTCGTATGGTAACAAAGGACTGATCTGGTGCAATTGGGGCTTACTCCGTTCCTATTTAAATCAAAGGAGGATGCGCAGGAGTTCGTTGAAACGCAAGAAGCACCTATTGATATAGACAAGACTTCTATCTCTACAGGTCAGAGCCTTAAACTACCACATGAAGAATTAATTGCACAACTCTCTAACATTGCTGGTGCAGTTAAAGATTTGTCATGGCTTGAGCCTTTAATGACTAGCTTCTTGTCTATACAAAAACAAGCAAGCACGCATAGCTCTAAAGCCATATCCTTTCAATCTTGGAATGCATGTGGTTTCACAAATCTCTCAATATGGGTTAATTCTATTACCTCACTCAACAAACCCTCAGTCTTGCTCATTCAAGAAACTATGAAGTTACAGGCTTTTTGCATTAATGGGAATATTCTCTATATGCAACTAGCAAAAATTGGTGCTTCAAGAAGACCTGCTGGTGGCCTTGCGATTCTAGTTGACACTAACTTAGATGCCAGTACTAAACTCATCTCTGCCTCGGATGAATTCTTAGTAATTGAATTAAACCCTCATGGCAAGACTAATTTGCAATTTTTGATCATCTGCACATATTGGAATCCGGCCAAAATGAATATTGCAACTATCCTTACGCAGCTTCATGCTATACTAAAGGATGCATTGTTGTGTTATCCAAACTACCAAGTTGTTATAGGAGCTGATTTTAAATAAGCCTGCTTAGATGCAATTCAGTCTATTCACTAACCCATGACCAAAGGACAAACCATCTCAAAGAATAGAGGTCGGAGATGGGTACAGTTTTCTGAGGAATGGGACATCCAGATCGTTGCGTTTGAACCTCGTAACCACCATTGTATGTGGCAAAGAGGATCCAAAAGTTCCTGCATAGATTTATTTTTTGTATCCAATTGTCTAATTTGTGCTTGCGAACTCATCACTGTGGCGAATCCCAACTTGGGAAATCACATCACAATTAAACTAAACATCAACATGGCTCTAAACACTCTCCAAACAGTGTCAGCTTTGACTTTGGCTGAAATGAACAGACATGCTCTATCTGTTCATTGGAATCCCAAACTGTGTCGGGAGCTAACTTTTAGAGTTAGCAGACACATAAACTGGGAACATGAACAGAATTTCCATGGTGTGGACAACAATGCACTGAAAAAATGGAACACCTCAATTGTTAAATTCCATCTGGACTCAATGGCTCAAGCAAATGCTAACAAACAATACATTCAGAAACACACGTCCAACATGGAGTTTGCTAAGCTAAACTGCATAAAAAACAAAAATCTCAGAGCACTGAAAGCACAAGCTCTGACCTTTTCCCTGCTTAGAAACCTAAAAATGCAGATTTGTCAAGCTTACAAAAATAAAATGAAAGTCATCAAACATCAATTTTACATCGCAAACAACCAGTATATGGTATCCAACCTGTGTAAAAATAGCACCAAGAATGTATGGGCAGCCTTGAGAAACTCAGCCAGTCGCGATAATGCTGACTTTAAGTCTTCCATCTCAGCTGAGCACTGGCATCATTACATTTTGCCTAAGTTTCAGTTGCCACGTGAGTATAAAGAGGTCACTTACAGTTCGGGAAACAATTTGCTTTTAGAACATAATCCGTGGACTATCAAAGATGTCCAGTGAGCGATTGGTAGATTAAAACAATCCAAAGCCGCCGGCCCCAACAGCATTCAGTCCTGTGTTTTCAAAGCAGATTCGCACTTTTGGGTAAAAATTCTCAAGACTAAGTATGATAATATCTTCACGGCAAAAGAAATTCCTGAATCGTGGCTCTCAGCCATCATAATTCCAATACAAAAAAGGCAATCCGCAGGATCCGTTGAATTTTAGGCCCATCGCCTTAACGGGTGCCTCATCCAACGTTTTTGCAATACTTATTCTTAAGGAACTCGAGGGATATTTTCTGGAACATGACTCTTTTTCTAGATTCCAGGTGGGTTTCAGGAAACATATGGGAACATCTCTTAATGCCACGATATAAGTTCATTTGTTTGAAAAAACTAAGCCTTCTGAGTGAGCACCAATTTACATGGCCTCTTTAGACTTAACTGCGGCGTTTGACTGTGTTATTCATAGTCTTCTATGGCAGAAAATGACACTACTGAGTTTCCATTATTACCCGATTTCTTTAATTGTCATGCTTCATGAAAATACTACCCATCAGATATTTATCAATCCAGAAGGAGCACTCATTTGGTTCCATGTCATTTCATCGGGGGATGAAACAACAATGGGTTTTTCTCTGTGGATATTTCAATGACAAAACTCTGTTTTTTAAAATTAATTATTGGGGGGTTTCTCCCCCACCCCCATCCCCTTTAATTATTTTACTATTCCCAAACACCCACACCCCATCTATATATTTTTCTCTGACCTTCATCGGGGTCAAACAGGGATGTAATCTAGCGTCAACGCTATTTAATCTATACCCATGTGATATAGACACAATTTGGAAACAACAAAATGTATTTGCTGTCACTCTAGGTCAACGGCACCTGCACTGGTTGGCATTCGCAGACAAACCTGATCTTCTTCTACAAAACCCCTTTCGGACTCCAAAATAAACTCAACATATTCTACAGTTGTGCCTGGAAGTATAACTTGCGATGAATCCGTTGAAATCCATGATTGCTATTTTCAGCAACAAAAAGAAGTTAGATGCCTTTAGATGGTCAATTGGAGGTATTAACATAGATTGCACTCCGACATTACGGTATTTTGGATACAATCTATGTAACAGATCATCTATTAGTACATGGACCACAGTTCTAAACCAGAAAGCCACACCCTTACAGTCGCAGATGAAAATCATTTTTAGAAAACACTGCACATTTTCTGTTTTGTCTGTTCTTGAATTTTATACCTTAAAAGTTGAACCAATTTTGCCATGTGGTCTAGATCTGTGCCTTTTAGACCTCGAAAACCTCCTAGACAAGATTCAAGGAAGAATCTGGAAAAATGTATTGTGCTTGGCCTCTGCTCTACCAAACTCTATTTTATGCCTTGAGCTAAGGCTTAGTTCCCTCTCTTCCAAACGCCAATGGAGGATGCTAACGAACTATGCAAAAATGATCTCCCCCATGTAATTCGGTGCATGTGGGGAGAGAATACTGGTTTGGTTCTGGCATTGACGAGGTTCCTGTCCTCTATTAACGAGTCAGGGAAGGAGTCTATAGTGTCTTGGAACTTGCAATGATCTAATGCTCATTCTATATTTTGTTTTATTAAAATGGTAATGTAACATTTAAGGTCATACAACTACGATGGCAGGCATTGAATTGCTGATGTTGCTTTGTGGGGATATCAAATATAAAGTCAGATAGAAGCACACTGTAATGATATAGGTTTGTTCTAATTCTTTTAACCATGACAGGTTATTTACATTCCCTTTTAATCAGCGATGAGTAGCTCTTAATTAGCTAAGTTTTTTAAATTGTTGGCGTCTTCGTGTATTATGTTTGCATGTTAAAAAACGTTTTATGTGTTCAATTTTTGATTAATTTCATTGCTTTCTGTTTTGCACAATTTGCAATTTTGCACAAGCTGTTGCTGTACCTTTTTCAATTTTACATGTGCCTTTTTATGGACCAATCGACATCTAAATGCAACCTTTTGTCCTACATCTGTAAAACAATATGAAGTATTTTGTATGATGTCTGTATAAAGTTTGCAAAGGTTTTTTTGTGTCATCAAACCATATGCAAACGATAAATAAAAATAAAAGAGCTTAGCTGAACTGTGCTTATTTGTTCATGCTTGACTTCATAATGAAGAGTATGTTTTATATTAAAAATACCATGTAGGTAGGCTTTATTGAGTACTAACGTATGACCAGTCACCGCTCCTAAGAGCAAAAACCGACTGCCGAGCCACATCACCAATGTAAGTGTCTGGACCTACTTGGTACAAGCCCTATACAAACACTAACAGTTGGTCTTCCTAAGCCTACACTATAGGACCTCAGAAAAACCTACCAACAAAGTGGCAGCCCAATTCACACTGGGCATCTTGAAGCTAAGCTTTAGAGTTCAAGCACAAGTATTAGAAGTTACATTGGCAGACAGAAAGACAAATAGGGCACATCAGCTGGAGCTATACAAATTGTAGTTTGAGGCTGAGAAGGCATAGGTTTCCAAATCTTCCAGAACTGGGAAGGGTCTGGGTCTTCAAATAGTCTTAGGTTCACTGACAGGTCAGTTTGCATGTGTTGAGCAAGGGAAAACGTGAAAATGGATAGTGAGTTAGGTGAAGTTGGCTGAATGGTTACCCAAAAAACTTGCATGGTTGGGTGAATCGTCACAAAATGGGATTTTATGAAGGAATGGTTCATTTGGTCATGCAGGAGCACATAATGGATTCCTGGTCCTCTGGGCTGTTTCAGCACTTGAGTGATTCGAAGGTTTTGGATCCTAAGAAGCTTGCAGTTGCTTCTGAGTTTCTGGCATGTTATGTTATCTTGCATTTGTATGTCGCCCCCTGCCATAGTGTATGGTGTCAAAGTGCTTTGTCTGTCAGGGAAGCAAAGCAAGAGTATGATAGAACATACACTAGTGGTAGGGGGGGAGCAACGTGGTTTAGAGGATAGATATGAAGCTCACAAAGGCATAAGAAGGAAAAGGTGGAGGACATGGGACTAGATATTTCTCAGAAAGCTGAGGAGACTAAACAGATTGGTCAGGATGAAGTCGCTTCCACTCAGTTCTGCAGAATAGAGGTGGGTGGGCTCCACAAGGTGTGTAGTATGCAGCGCTATTACCCGTATGGTAAGTAGTAGTAGCCCTACTTCCAGTCCAGTAAGCAACGTGCATTCAGAGGTCACGAGAAGGCTAGGTCCTTCCTGGGACTGTGGAAACTCCGATCACCCAGAGGACACTCTCAGTGCCCTATAAAGGTATTAGGAGTACAACATATTTGTTTGCCCTTTGATTCTTAAGAGGAATGCATTGGAGTATCACGTCAGGGAGTCTCTGACTGTCTTCAGGTTATGGAGCTAAGTGCAAATAGAGAAGTTGTGATTTCCCTCAACACTACAGAGTATCTGCACATGTGTGGATGATCAAGCAAACACCGGGTTTACCTACATTGTTTTTAGCTTCACTATGGTAGACAGTTTTTTGATCGGGCAAGGAGGGCCTGGTAAATGGACCGCCTGAGTTCACTAAAGTAGCCTGTGAGCTCTTTCATAAATGTTACACTGCTCTAGTTACCAACCAGTTGAATGACAGGATGACTACCATCCCTGCCACTGCCCAAGAAAATATCCCAGGCAAAGTGTTGTTCAGAAATAAATTGGAAGAGGGAGGAGCTAATTCTGTAAAAAAATTGTAAATTGCACAGAGGGTGCCTGTTATACTTACCCTTAAGTGTACATAAGGTATATGACGTCTGCCATATATGTATGGCAGGCAGCATATGTAATTGATTTGTATGGAATCTCCCTGCTTTTTGCTAGTGTTAAAAGCCATAGGATTGTAAAGGCATCCATTGGCTTTAGGCCAGCATGGTAATACCATGCAGGCTTCAGACCGAGCGGTCATTGGAGGTGGAGGAGAAAAGGGAGGCAGACACGTAACTCCCATTCCCTGTCTTTGCCTTCAAAACAACAGAATGCCCCAGAGTGGAATTAAAGTGTTTAGATAGGCATAAACCTTTACGCCTATCTTACCCTCTTCATTTATGCTCTGAAACCTAGGCGATAACCACAGAATGATTTTAAAGGACTATGACTCTTGCCCCTGGCGTTGCGAGCACTTACCTAACTCCCACATGGGCAGTGGGGCAACGGAACTGTTCTTGAGCCTGAAAAACTGCCAAACCATATAGAAAGGGAAAGGCTGTGGCATCGCCAAATCCTCCTGGGTCAGAGTCTGTGTCTATTGCTAGGGAGGAAGATATGGTTCCTGCACGGATTAAGGTCTCTAGAGGCAGGGATCCCTCTGTATTTGTTGGCCTCTATACTGAGAGCCCTGCTCATAGGTCCCGTGTAAATTCATGTGAGTCTAGGAAACTGAAACTCTCAAAAAGGAAACAAAAAAAGTGTTGTAAGTCCCGAGGTTTGGCGTTCAACACTTAAAGTAAATGTATGTCTACCCAGAAAAGTTATTATGGCCTTTCTGACTACCATAACCTCTTGAACAGGAGGTCAATTCCAATGGGAATTGGTTCCCTCCACACCAAAGTCTGGGAAGGTTGAGTGTTGTGTCAGAAATTCCATTTTGGGGTCTTTTTTGTGAACTATGACAGACAGCCAGTCTTTTTGCTGTCCTATGATCTGGCAATGTGTGTGTTCTGCTACGTGAGCTCGGAGCAGAGCTCACAAAGGTTTCTCTGAGTGAATGGAATATGATTTGGGCTGGCTGACGGTCTCTTAGACGCCTCAATCTGCATTCCTATGTGTGTGCCCATGCGAGCAGCGTTTGGCTGGCCAATCCTGCTTGGATGGCTACCAACATTTGAAAGCTGAATGTATGGTTATTGGTGGGCTGAGCTAACGTCCAGCCAGCTATGTGTCTGTTTGTACCAGCGGAGACCCCAAACCATTCACGAGAGAACCTACCGGAAACATTGTGACAGTTGCTAGAGAGATTAGATGTTTTTTGAAGATCCTTGTTGCTGGACGTGCTGCTGACTTCGGATGCTCCTGATGGTGAAAATCCGCTTCTCCATCCAGAGAAATCCTACTTCTGTCTTTCCACCTCTTGGTCCAGTGAGGGCAGCAGGATCATTGTCCTTGTAGCCCTATCTGCCCCCCCTAAAGCTTCCTGGTCCTGTAATACTCACTAGAACAAAAAGGGAGAACCCACTGCCCACTGGAACCTGAGTAGCATTGCTGCTGCTGCAGCTGCTACTACTGCTGCTGCTGCTGCTACAAAGTACCTGCTTCTTCGTGAGAATAGGACTTCTTCCCAGCTAGGACCTCCGCAGCTGCTCCTCCACATGGGACCCTTCTTCATCTTGCACTTAAGCCCTTTGTCCTCACCAGAGCATGTGCCTGCTGCTGCTTATTCAGTTGACTCCATGGGTTCATGAGTCAGCTTGAATTAGCCCTGCAATGTCACCAGGTGTGTTGTCTTCACTCATAAATCTCCTGGGGCATTTCAAGCAGACCCTCCTACACTACAATCTAAATGAAATCCTGACATGAGGTCCGATCTCTGGAACCATGACTCCTGAGCGTCCTCAACCTCATCAAGTTGCCTGGGGCACACCAGTGTCTTCTGGCCACCAATCCATTACTGATCCGCTTCTCCAGAGTTTTGGGACTTTGCCTACAGTCCTTCCCCAAGGACCTAATGCGGTGGCATTCACTGCAAATGGAGGGATCCATATCTGCAATCCTTCTTCTCAGAGCCTGAGGTCAGCGACCCTTAGCCTGGACCTCTCTCAGGGGCTCCTACATCCTCTCCAGCCTGAAGCTTTCCTCCTCTGCAGCTCGCTGGCCACACTGGAAAAACTTACCTGAAATGTCACTATAACTAGGAGCAGCCAACATGCTTTGTCCCATTAAATCTTGTGAACACACTTTAAAGAGCATCCAAACTAACTACAAGTACCTAACTATTTTATCTATTTAATTGTTTAAACTTTGAAGGAAAATGCTGCCACTACACAGGGGATATTGGGGTACTTTACAAAATTTGAAGATATGAGGAGAAAAACTTACCTGAAATGTCACTATAACCAGGAGCAGCCAACATGCTTTGTCCCATTAAATCTTATGAACACACTTTAAAGAGCATCCAAACTAACTACAAGTACCTAACTATTTTATCTATTTAATTGTTTAAACTTTGAAGGAAAATGCTGCCACTACACAGGGGATATCGGGGTACTTTACAGAATTTGAAGATATGAGGAGAAAAAGAAGTTAAACGTTTTTCAAAACAGAGTAGGAAGATCAGGATAGATAAAGGATAGCAGGGGAGGTGGTGTGTCTGGATAAGGCAGGTGGAAATAGGTGTGTTGTGTGCGTTTTACAGAAGTTGATGATGGAAGAGGTAGCACAGACTGTTGGGTGGGAGGCAGTTCCAGGCTCTCAGTGCCGAATGGGTGAAGGTATGTGCTGTGTGCAGGTCTTCTTGATCTTGCCGCGTGGCATGCATAGACACTTTTGGCTGACTTGTCTAGTGTTTCTGTGGGTGATGGGCTTAAGGTCGTTGTGGTGGCAGAATGGGGTTTTAAGGTGGACGGCTTTACACGTGATGCAAAATTCCTACAAAGCAATTCTCTGTGGTATGGGGAGTAGGTGGAGCTAGGGAACAGCTGGTGTAATGTGTGAGTGTTTGGATAGCTGTAGAATAGGTTTTGCTACTTTGTTCTTTATGGTTTGAAAGGGACTGGGGTGTTGTTGGGGAGTCCAGTGTGGATTGCATTGCTGTAGCACAGCTTGGACAAGACGAATGCCTGACTGCGTACGGAAGTGATGATTTTTAATACGGAAGTGATGATTTTTAATACTTCTATTTTTGAAGAACATGTTTGCTTTCATTAGCTTTTTAACACTCTTAAACACATCCAAAGTAGCTTAAAAGGTTTACTGTAGTTTAACATGTTGTTCTACTGATTTAAAGTGTGTGATGTGTCTTATCGATTCACTGTACATTTTGTGTAATACTTACAAATATTTTAAGCACTTATCTGGACTCGTTTTTTTCTGAATTCTAGACTCTAAAATAAAGAGTATGTTTATCCGTAAATATAGCATATAGACTTGGCTGTCTAGACCTGCCTTCATTATGTGCCAACATGTGTCTAAGTGTGTGTCTATGAAAAGCCCAGCTGCTCAGCCACGTTACCATTGAGAGAGTCAGGGCTAATTTGGTGCAAACCGTACACATACAAGACAATTTGTCTCCCTCAGCACTTACTGGAGCACTTCATAAATACCTTCTAACACCCATAAGAGCTTCACCTGTTTTCAAGAAATCCTGTTGTGCTTGTGATCTATTCACCTAAACTTACAACTCAGTCGTCACATCCTTCATAAAACAAAGGAAGTTTGCCTGGAAATTACAAGCTGCAGAAAACAGCAACATTTCAACCAATCATTCTTTGGATGTGCCTCCAAAACATATCAAGAATTCGGTCTAGCCCTCTTCTCTACCCTGTTGTTGCAGAAGGAAATTCGTATCTAGCTATTTAAATATTACCTCACTCGCAAGGCTTGATCTGACCCTCTTCTGTAAGTGACCAGGAGTATGCTTTTCCTGTGCTACTCCACCTAACCCACTGGCATGTCCCGGAAAAACACAGCAAGGAAAGAACATTATTTTTCTCATAATAACTTACTGCATGATCTCCTGTAGTTCTTCGGGAATAAAGTGGAAAACATCACACCATTGTTACAGCTGCCCCCGATTTATCTCCACTCAGTGTTTCCTATAATAGACCCAACCTTAGATGTTGCCCGAATTCTGATGAATTATTGAATCTTTTTGTTTGCTGGATAATAGTCCTATATGCAAACAACATACGCATATTGTTCTTTCTAATTTCCTGCATTTTACTTTATATTTACCAACTCCTATACACCTTATTATTGGATTTTTGAATGTGTAATATGATGGGTTATTTATAATGTGCTTCATACCCAGAGGTTTGTAAGCAAGGACCCGGGAATTGAACTTGTGTTGCTCCATGTTGTCTTGCTTCCAAGGCGAGCACGTTGCTGCTGAGCTATCCTTGTCTTATCTAATTGAGTTGTTTGTATACACTGGGCCTCATTACGACACTGGAGGTAGCCATGCCGCTATTTGCGGCATGGCTAGCCCCATTCCGGGTACCGGGTCCAGGTTCCCTGAATGGGGAATTATCGGCCCATTCCGACCTTGGAGGGCCCGTTATTTCCCCATTCAGGGAACCCGGACCTGGTACATCCCCATTCCCATTTGAGCCCCCCTAGGGGCTCAATGGGAATGATGCAAACAACAGGCCCATTAATAACAGGCCCGTTGTTTGCATCCTGGTCTGCTCGCAGGACCCGCTGAGGACGCCTGGTTTTACCAGGCGTCCTTCCCGGGTCCCGCGAGCAAACCTCGTAATGAGGCAGTAGGAGGTTAACGGGGCCGGCAGCTCTACCGGCCCCGTTAACCCCCTACCACCAGGGTCGTAATGAGGCCCACTGGGTCTGTTTTGTTTTCATGTAATACATTAAATTCAGTATTTTAAAATATTTTGTGAACATTTTGGCACTATTGATTATCACGTTTGCGAGTTCATTGATACATTAATTAAAAGATCTGATGGGTTCATGACCAACAAACAAAAGAGGAGCTTCCAAAGTTGTATTCCACTAAAATGAGTCACTTTGAGGCAGCATTTCCTCAACAAGTCATGCCACAACAAAGAAATATATCACTAGTCTTAACCATGCCAACAGTCGGCAGTTCAACATTGGAAAACTGTTATAAATGGGTTTCAGTTTTTTGTTGGTTATATTTGGAGCACAGAGGCCCTCCATCAATTACAGAATTAATCAATACCTTAAGGGAAATAATAAAATCCCCATGGGCAACCACAGCAATGCGCTTAGGATAATCCATAGCTGGGTTTAATTATCCTATGATAGAAGGATAGACGGGACGATAATCAAACTGCTCACGTTCTTCGATAGAATTCCCGCCCGACAGGCCGCTTTCACCAAACAGTGGCTTGGCGGGAAACAACGCATGCACTTAATGCGCAACCCAGAAGAGACAGCAGCAGCATAGAAAAGGAGGTAAGGAGGGGGTTTGGCAACGGATAGGGGAATGTGTATGAGTGTATGTATGTATGTATGTTTGTGGGGTGCATGTTTGTGTGTATGTGAATGGATTTTAAGTCTGGAACAGGAGGGCGGATCGGGAGTCCGGGGGTGGCATGGGTGGCCCCTGCTGAACAAGCAACACGTCGGGGAGGGCAGGAGAGGGAACTGAGCTTGCCAGGGTGTCCACACATTTGGAGCAGAGCAAAGGGGGGTGCTCGTAGGGGAATAATGTTTCCCCACAACACCAAAATTGGGCTTGGGGAACCAGGCTTGGTAAAAGCAGCTGGTGGGGAATCATCATAGAACCACAAGAGTACCATTCCCTAAAGGAGAACCTGGTAGATTAGATGTTGCAATGTTGCAAAGAGACTGGCTTTACTTTCTAAGGAGCAAGAAATGAAACTCCAATTTGGAGACTATTAGGCAGAATCACGTGCAGTACCCTTGGGGAACACTACACACAATGAAGACTACAGGTGTAAGCACAATCTCACCTTTGGTACAAGCCTGTACTACACAGATATGTGGTAGCAGTGGCTGAGCAGCCATACTTATCCCAAGAGGGATGTGAGCAGTACAAGATGTTATACAAAGGACTTGCAATCACATTAGTTCAAACAAACACTTACTCACGGTTTCTTGGTAAAAGAATATACATTTATTTACACATTTAGTTAGAAAATATCCCACTAGCAAGAGGCAGCTCAATATCAGACTATAATACACTACAGTACCAAACAATAAGTTTCTGAACAAGTTAGACTCCCCTGTAGTGGGAGCAAAATGGCACTTCAGTTACTTTCAAAAGGGGTAGAAAGACAAAGGTTAGAAGAATCAAAACACAATGGGCCTCATTACACGGAAGGCGGTGGTCCAGGGTGCTATTAGCACCCTGGACCATGCCGGTAAAATACCGGCACCGCCTTGGCGGAAAGGGGATTTACCGCCCCATTCCAAGGTTGGAGGGGCGGTAAATCCCCTTTCCGCCATTGCCCTTCCCCATTCCCATTTCTGCCCCATAGGGCTCTATGGGACTGGGGAAGGCGCTAATTACGGCACCGCAATTTTGCGGTGCCGTAATTAGCTCCGAGGTCCCTTAGCGGGTTGGTATTTAATGCCTGCAAAAAGCAGGCGTTAAAACTCCAACCCGCTAAGTGACCCCGTAGTACGGCGGTAAGGGTTAACGGTCACCGTTGCCATTAACGGTGACCGTTAACCCTTACCGCCGTCCGTGTAATGAGGCCCAATTACTTTCGGGGGCAAATAGTTTCAGTGCACTACAAGAGGCAATTCAATTCAATAGGCCTGGGCCATGTTCTTAGAAGTAGTTTGCCAGAAAAAGAGTTATATGTCGGATTAGGAGCGAACAAGAGTCCAAAGTTGGGAAAGTTTCACAAACATTCACCGTGGCAGAAATAATTTCCACACTGCGTTTGCACAGTACCTTATGGATGAAGAAAAGCTGTAGCTGAGGCAGTTGTTCCTGCCAGTTCCTGCAGATCTTGCTGTTCCTGAGCTTCAGTCGTGGGAACAAGAAGGAGGATGGCGGGAGGTTCCTTCACTGCCAAGGGAAGAAGCCAGAAGCTTGGCTAAACGTCGGCTTTAAGGTGTGAGTGCCTTAAAGTCCACAAGCTGGTTTCCTTCCCCCTGGCTATCCGGTTTTCAACAGCACTCTGAAGAAAATTTGACCAGGTTAGGGACGGTGTCCAGGTGGGTTACGAGTTGGTTGTTCCCACCAAACTCAAGGGAAGAAATTAACCTTGAAGGGCTTCTCTGTCAATGGAGTTTCAGGCAATTCAGACCTGCAGCAGGGCTTCACCAGTGGACCAGGAGTTGCAGCAGTCGTCTTACTTCAGCTGGTCTTCGGTTCTTTCGTTCCAGTGGTCGACTCCAAGTCCCAGAGAACTGCTTTTTTCTCCCATTCGTTCCAGCCTAGCTGTCACTCAGTCAGCCAGCCAATCACGCCAGAGTGCACTCAGGTCTCCTAGGAGACTAAGCACAGGGAGTTTCGGGCACCTCCGTCACATACTGTCCACCCCAGACACTCAGGCGCCAGAGGAGGGCTTCAGCACTGAAGCCCGCCAAAGGCCATCGAACAAAGGGACCAAAGCTGGTTTGGCGTGCAGAGACAAACACTAGAAGGACCTTTCCTAAAAGAAATGGCAAAAAAAGATGACCGGAGTTGTTTTTACAGAGGGGTCTTGGGCGCCATTGAAAAACATGGCTGACCCGATTTTTAGCTACCGGTGTTCGTGGTCAGGAAAAATCATGGTAGTTTGTTCTAAAACCACTGCCACCAGCCATTTAAAGAGGAAAGGGTAACATTTGACTGTTACATGGGTGTTTATACACAGGGGATGCTAGGCAACCCCTCCAGCACTCTATAGGAAGATAGTGTGTGCTGGGTTTCTGAATTTAAAAAGACTAGCAAAGTCAATTTAACTTTATGTGCTCTGGGAGACAGTAGTCAGTCCCAGAGAAGGTATTTAGACCTTGGGAAGTCTGAAAGACATCCCTGTACCACTGCACTGAAGGTGATGTGTGACACACAAGAAAAAGATGATGCCTATCGAGTTGTCTAAAACTCCATATCCAAAGAACACAAAAGTAAAACACACATCAAAATACATGAAAGAGTAGGAAAAAAGGCTCACACTCTTTCCAGGTAAAAATTTAAATCCTAGAAATTCAGCAAAGTTACTGGGGGTCTTAAAAGGTAAGGGAAATTAGCACATTCCTAAGAATTCGCCCTAACACTCATCCCCCCAGACTAAGGTCACCAGAAGGCAAGAGCCGGCCACCCTACTAAGGGCGTACTACAAAGGGTGCTGCCTGTCTGTGCCCACTCTGATCGTGTGCTTCAGGTGAGCTGGACCCCCCTGCATCATCCCACGGACCCAGGAGCCACACAGCTGATCATCGCGCAACGCTTCCCGTTCTGGGTAAGAGTGCGGATCCATCCAGACCCCTGCACTTCGTCACCGTGCCTATCCACTAGCACCAGCCTACCCCTGTGACTGTTGCACCTCCTTGTGGTCTGCTTATCACGATCGCAGCCATTATCCTCGTGGAGGAGCTCTAAAATGGCCACCGCCATTATGTTTACCTTCGTTGCCTAGCAACCATCCAGGAAGCTGATAGGCTGCTCCGACTCATTTCAGTGACGCTGGGTCACCGGAAGGCGAGAGCCGGCCGCCCTACTAAGGGTGCACTACAAAGGGTGCTGCCTGTCTGTACCTGTCCGTGACTACACAGAACAATATACACTGCCTGGACTTTCACTGTTCCTGCAGTGGTCGCTGCAAACCGCTTCCAATATCTAGCCTTCTGAGAACATCATGCAACTTGTACCAGAACTATTTACCCAGTAAGAACACTGGTCATCTGTTATGCATATAAGCGGGTAAGCTGCTTTCATGAGCCCCTTGTCAAAAATAACCATATCTCTACCACGCTCCGCCCTGTAGCATAGTACCCTGTAACAAACTCTTGTGAATGTACTACGCATGCTTTTGTCTTGCTCTAAGCTACATGTCGCCTTTGCACTATCTTGGTTATTTATCATGTATGGCTAATATCTATCCTCATCCACCTGGTCAACAGTATTAGACTCGCCATCTTAGCTGCCACCCACTATTGACCACTGCTAGCCACTTAATTGTGACCGCTTACACTTTTTGCAACTGTATTGCCAGGTACAACGAATGTCCAGCCTCTCAGCAAGCTAGTCTACTCTTTGTCTATCCTGACCCGGCTAACAGAACTATGTTGTATTACAGGTACTAGACATCTAAATTTATCAAGTTGCCTGGCATACATATCTACATGTACTTTCATTGCCTATTGTAACTTAGTCATTTTATCTTAGAGAATATCGCTAACTGCTGCATTTGCTGACTTTGTCACTGCATGAAGCCCGAACCTGCTGTTCGTACTTACCCAACTATGCGCTGGCTCCTCCACATGCTAGGGGCTCTCCTGTCCTTTTTAATTTTAGGACTCAATGTTAATGCGCTCCTCCACCATGCCCTCTCACACACCACAATCCTAACTGGGAACAATAACTTTGTTTATTCTCCTCCCTCCCCCATGGATCGCCATACATGCTTTTTACATAGTCCCTCATTGCATAGATCTGAATCAAAGCACATCATGCAAAGTATTAACCCATGGATTCGCCAGCTCTCTGGCTTGAACACTTTGCATGCAAACCCACACCTAACCTACCCTGCTCAATCAGCCTTAGAAACTACAGACTCGGTTCCAGAATCACCAAAAAAACTTGCCAGCCCCCTGTCACTAAAATAAAAACGACACTATTTACTACCACCATTACTGGTACTGACGACAACAACATCGCCTGCAAAAATGCACCACCTACTCAGACTTCATGCCTCCCAGCAGAAAAAACTACTTTGCTCAAAGGGTCCTTGGTCAACGCTAGATCACTCCGAGCACATGCTCTTGATATTGCTGATTTTATTACAACTGAGGACTTAGACTATTTAGCGTTATGGAAACTTGGCTACACGCAGCCTCGGGACCCTCCATTGCCCTAGCAATACCTGACAACTACGCCATTATCAGAAGTGACAGAGACACTAATCAGTCAAAAGGCGGAGGAGTAGCTTTCATTTTCAAAAACGCTCTTGAGCTGAGACAAACCCCAAATAACCAGATTCCCTCAACTGAATCACTATCAGTTAAATTTGCGTTATCACATAACCAAACTGCCATAGTGCACCTTATTTACCGACCGCCTGGTGCGACTTCATCATTTGTTGAGGATATCTCTACCCTCCTTAGCGTCAATACTAAGCCCAACACTAAATTAATTCTTTTGGAGGACCTCAATCTCGGATTCCAAGATCCTAATGACAATAAAGCCCTTGAATTGGCCAGCTCCCTGACTGACCTAGGATTTAATCATCACATACATGAGCCCACACACTCTAAAGTGAGAATCCTTGATTGGCTTGCTGATTCAAACTTCAGCATCAACCTCATTGCGTTCACCCCTTGCATTTGGTCGGATCATTACAAGATAACCTTTACAGTCAAAGCCACCCCACCTAACATCAAATCTAGCATTGCACCTTCTATTCTGACATCACCAAGGAGAAATTACTACCCCTCATCCTCCCCCTACTCAACAAAGCAGCAGTCCTCTGTTCCGATCCTACAGCCCTTGTAGATACCTACAACCAAACTATATTAAAAGCATTAAATCACATAGCTCCACTAAAACTATGCAAACCCAAACAGCGTGTGCATCTCAACTCCTGGTTTACACCTCAGCTGAGAGATTTACAAAAAGCCAAAAGAAGTGCAGAATCGCACTGGAAAAGCCATCCTACAGATTCTAACAAAAACCTATTGATCTCCGCATCAGTTAACTATAAGGAAGCAATCTTAACAGCGATAAAAGACACCTATAATAAGAGGATTCTTAAAGGCAGAATCGAATACAAGAGCTCTTTAAGATGCTTAAAGAACTCACATTTCCCATAACCCCAACAGATAAGTGTGATACTAAGGCCGCCTGGTGCTCTAGTATACAAAAAGCGCTTATGGATAAAATTACAACCTTGAAAACTAAAATTAACAACAAAAAAAGTAGCCTGATGACAGACCCCTTTTCATTTATGCCTACCGTCTGCCCGCCAGTACCTATGCATTCCTGCAAACCCTTCAGCTTTTCTCCTCTAACCACATGGGAAGTGGGAAATATCATTAAAAAACTAAAAACTTCAAAATGCCAAGGTGACTCATGTCCAGCACCTATCATCAAGGAAGTTCCCCATGACCTAGCCCCCTTCATCACCTCCTTTATCAATGCCTCATTTAAAACCGGCACAGTACCTGACAATCTCAAGGACGCATGGGTCATCCCCCTCGTTAAAAAACCTACTCTAGACCCAAGCAACCCATCTAACTACAGACCAATCACCACAGCGCCTTTCCTCCTGAAAATTCTAGACCGAGAAGGCCTATTTACAAATTCAGGATTACCTTGAGGTTAATAAACTCCTTGGCCTTCGACAATCAGGATTCTGTCCGAAACATGGCACTGAGACAGCCCTTCTAGACCTCAAAACATAAATTCAACACATCAAAGACAAAGGCAAGATAGCTTTATTGCTATTACTTGACCTTTCAGCGGCATTCGACTTGGTCGATCATCAAATTCTCTGTCACCATCTCAAAACTACTGCCCACTTTTCAGATGAGGCCTCGTCTTGGATCAAGCCCTTCCTTGCAAACAGAACCATGAGTGTTTTCTCCCCGACCGCATCAGCTGATCCCTTGCCTGTTACCTGTGGGGTCCCGCAAGGGCCCTGTGTGTCCCCCACGTTATATAATGTGTTTACTAAACCTTTATTCGATATCCTTGATTATCAGGTTGTTACCTACACCAACTATGCAGATGACACCCAGATACTCATTCGTATCACGGGGGACTACACAACTAACTCAAAGGCTCTTAACAAGGTCTATTCAGTCATCCAAGCCTGGTTGGCACATCATGGATTGTGTTAAATGATGATAAGACCGAGTTACTCATCCTAGGCTCCCACCCACGACTCAACAAACTGGACCCTGCTTTCAAAGCCTTTATCATCGACGGTAACATCATTAAGGTATCAAATAACACCAAACCCCTTGGTTTCCATTTAGACTCAACCCTCTCCCTGACTAAACAAATCAACACAGTGGTCTCAGCATCAGCCTACACTTGTAAACTGGTAACAGCTCGCAGACCCTTCATCTCTGCTCCCAACTGCATCATTCTGGCTAGAAGCCTTCTAATGGCCAAAATTGACTACTGCAATGCCCTCTATCTCGGAACTAGCCAAAAGAACCTAAACAAGCTTAAAGTAACCTAGAATAATGCTCTCAGAGCGGCCCTCAATATCCCCAGGACATTGCACATCTCTGACACCAGGCGGAATCTCCTTTGGCTCCCAGTGGCATTCAGAATTCTGCTCAAAGCCCTTGCTCTACACACAAGTGCCAAGCCCATCAAGCCCCTGAATACCTGACCAACCGCCTTACGGCACATACAGCCACACGACCACTTAGATCTGCACAAGCACAAACACTCGCTATACCCAGATGCAAATCACAGAACTCTGGGGGGTCTAGCTTCCCTGTCCTTGCCTCCAAACTCTGGAACACACTCCCCAACTAACTTAGATCCGAACCCTGTTACACCACATTTAAGAAAACTGCCAAACTCTGGCTTACTGAGCAAGACCTAGCCACGGCCTCATAGCTAGATCCTACTCACATGATACACGAAAGCTAGCAGGTACCACCTAGACAGCTCTAGCCAGTGGTGACCATCATTGTGATTGTTCATGTTCCTATTCTGCCTGTTTTTGTTTTTAATGTCTCAATATTACCTGTATCTTGTACCCCATGCATTTTAACTTGGAGGTTGTTATCTATAAACTTGCAAGATATGCGCCCAGATGCCCCTGGGCCTGGTGCGCAATATAAATAAATAAACTAATCTAAGGGACAGGAGGATTTAATCCACTCCTGGATGAATCTCCTTACTCCAGTTGGTCAAACATCTTGGAGAGACCATCAGCATTTTGGTGGTGACACCCAGACCTGTGTTCAATGGAAAAATCAAACCCTTGCAGGTTGATTGACCATCTCAGTAGTTTAGGGTTTTCCCCTTTCATTTGCATCAACCATCTCAAGAGTTGGTGGTCAGTCTGAATAACAAAAGTAAATCCATACAAGTATGGTCTAAACTTCTTCAGTGACCACACCACACAATAGCAAAACATTCTGTTTCAATGGTTGCCCCCCTTATTTCGGGTTCCTTCAGCTTCCTGCTGATGATGCAAATGGGGTGATCCCTATCTTTCTCATCCAGCTGACTCGGAACTTCACCTATACCTGTATTGGAAGCATCTGTTTGCACAATGAAGGTTTGGTTGTAGTCAGAAGCTCTTAAGACTGGACCTTTACAAAGGGCTTTCTTGAGGCCTTCAAATGCTTGAGTTCACTCCTCATTCCACCTGACCTTTTTGGGGAATTTGGGTGAGGAGATCACATTCAAGGGAGAAGCTATGGTCCCATAGTTCTCTGTGAAGTTCCTATAATAACCAGTGAGGCCTAGGAAGGCTCTCACCTAAATTTGAGTAGTAGGGGTGGCCCAGTTTTGTACAGCTTGTACCTTGCTAGGCAATGGCCTGATTTCACCTCCTCCTACCTCTTGTCCAAGGTAGACCACTTTACTATGACCAATTTGACACTTACTCGCCTTTATGGTCAGATAGGCCTGCTCAAGAGCCTGCAAAACATATCCTAGGTGGTCAACATGTTCTTTCCAAGTAGGGCAGAACACTGCAATGTCATCCAAGTATGCCATGCAGAAGTCCTCCATCCCATTCAGAACTTGATTAACCATCCTCTGGAATGTTGCAGGTGCATTCTTTAGTCCAAAAGGCATTACCTTAAACTAGTAGAGGACTGCTGGGGTGGAGAATGCAGTGTTCTCATTAGCATGGTCTGTCAGTGCTATTTGCCAATAGCCTGAAGTGAGATCAAATGTACTGAGGTAATTGGCTGAACCAAGTTTGTCCACCAGTTCATCTGTCCTTGGTAAAGGATGGGCATCAGTCTTTGTGACTGCATTAAGAGCTCTATAGTCCAGACAAAATCTCCACTCCTTGGGCCCTGCCTTTGGTACTGGTACAACTGGACTAGACCATGAACTAATAGATGGCTCTATTACCCCGAGATCAAGCATCTTGTTGACCTCTTCCTTTATGTGGGTTCTTACATGATCTGACATCCTGTAACCTCTGATTTTAACAGGTAAACAGTCACCAGTGAGAATATCATGCTGGCCCCAAGGAGGCAAGCCTGGTGATAGTGAAAACAGGGAGGCAACCTGATTTAACAGAAACTTGCACTCCTCCTGTTGTTCCAGTGTCAGATTAGAAGAGAGATTGACTCCTATCTTCTCATCTAAAGGCTGTCCTCTGAGTAGGTCAGGTAGAGATTCACTCTCCTCCTCCTCTTGAGCTGAAGCTAGAAGCAAAGCTCTTGTCTTGAGACATACGTTTTTAGACGGTTGGTGTGAAAGACTCTGGGAGCCTCCTTAGGATTGCCTAAATCCACCAGATGGTTTACTTCTCCAAGTTTGCCCACAACCTTGAAGGGTCCTATCCATTTGTCCTGTAAGGCCCTCTGCCTTGTAGGTACCATAACTAAAACTTGCTGGTCTTGAGTAAACTCAACCATGTTGGCCTTCTGGTCATGCCAATGCTTCGCCAGAGCCTGACCTGCTTTTAAGTTATCTGATGCTTCTGCCATCATGCGTGACATTCTCTTTCGGAGACCTATCACAAAGTCAGTGATTCTCACTGGTTTGGGGGAAGGAGCACTCTCCAACCCCTCCTTAATTAGGGCCAAGGGACGTCTAATTGGATGGCCATAGAGAAGCTATGAGGGACTGCTCTATAAGCAAATAGAAAGCATAGCAGTAGAAGGTCCCACTTTCTTCTAAGGGGTTCTTCTAAAGCACCTATCATGCTCTTCATTGTATGGTTAAACCTCTCTACCAATCCATTTGTCTGTGGATGGTAGGCAGTTGAGAACTTGTAAGTCAATCCACAGTTCTTCCACATGGCCTGCATGTAGTGGGACATAAAATTGGATTCCCTGTCAGAGGTGACTTCCTTAGGAAAACCTACGCTGGTGAAAATACCCAGTAGGGCCTTAGCAACCCCCTGAGCTGTTACAGTCCTCATAGATATTGCTTCAGGATACCTAGTAGCATGGTCTACTATAACCAGGATAAACCTGTGCCTGGAGAGGTTGAAGGGTTTTAGGGACCAACCATCTTGATTCCTACCCTCTCAAAAGGGTCTCCCACCACTGGGAGAGGCACCAAGGGTGCCACATTCTTGTCTCCACTCTTTCCAGATGTCTGACAAGTGTGACAGCTTCTACAGAATTTATCTACATCAGACCCCAATTTAGGCCAGTAGAAATAAAGAGAAAGCCTTTCCTTAGTCTTATTGAAACTCAAGTGACCAGCCAACGGAATCTCATGGGCTAACTGCAGGAACTGTTGCCTGCTCTCTAGAGGCACTACAAGTCTTCTGTAGTCCCCAGGAATAGATTCAGTAGGTTCACTGTAGAAGAGGCCAACCCACCCAGACCTGTGCTTTGTATATATTATACATATAAAGAGAGAGCGAGCGAGAGAGAGAGATGTAGGGACTCCAGTACACTTCGCACACAGCTAGTTGCGGAGCTAACTCAAGCCTGTCTCTGTACTTGTCCTCACAATCAATGCAATGCTTTCCAATAAATGTCAAACACTTACCTGCCAATTACACACGCCCTCTAATTCTTACGATCCTCAATATTTTTAATATCAATGGAAGTGGATCGTATAGGCCTGAGGCACAAAATAAAACTGATCCTTTCAAGGGTTAGTATTTGCTTATCGATCATATGTTATAGTTATCTTTAATGTTCAATAGTTCCATTAATTTTAATGTGTTACGCTATAGTGCATTACTAAGACCATCCATATTGTCTGATCGTATAATATTTATATTTTCCCATAACCTTTTATGATAACTTCCCACTTTCATTGGTTATTTTTGCCCTCAAACCACATCATTTAAATGTCCTTATGCTTTCATTATGCTTTGCACATGGAAACATGCAGCAGTTATTTGCTTAATGCAATGCTATTGAAACCGAAATTAAAAAAGACAGCAGAGCTCCCTTTGCATATGCTATGTAAAATCTTGTGTGTGCCTAGTCGGTTCGATGGTACTTTATTCAATTGCGTGTCTTTTCCTGTTGAGGATCTGCTTTTAAAAACGTCCTCCCATTCCCATGGCTCAAGAACAGCAGCAGCATTGACAGGGCCGGACTGAGAACCAAAGGTGGCCCTGGACATTTTTTTCAAAGTGGCTCCATATTTCACCGGTGGAGCGAGCACAGCGCACAAGCCCAACCTTTCTATGAGGGATTGGGAGTATCCTCCAAGAAAATGTTAAATAAAATGTGACAAAATTAGTGCATTTAAAGCGGGATTTAAACATGTATGGATTAAAAAGTAATGCTTTAAATAAGTTCATGATCTCTCAAAGTAGATCTTTAATTATAGAGGGACCGGGGATGCTCCACATTTACAGATTAGAAAAACAAATTCATCCGGTATTAAAGGTGCCCAGACAACATGCATCCCTAATCCATTTCATCCATTGGTGAGGGGGGACAGCTCAGGGGCAGCGTATTTGTCGCAATAAAAGAAAAATTATAATGATAATCCCATTCCCATGTTGGGAAGGGTACACAAATAAAAGGCATTCTTAAATGTACATTGGCATGCCAACAGTTTTGGCTTTTGTGTAGGTATGGAAAAGGCATTTACCAGACACTGCCATACTGGTATTAACTGACTTGTTGCAGCTGAAAAGTGGCGAGAGTACCTGGGCAAATAATAGCAGTGCCTGGTGAATGCCTCATATTGATACACAAGTTTAAACTGTTGACTTTGCCAATGCTTGTTTTGAACAGAACTTCAGTGAAGGACAGGTATAGTGCTTATAAATCGCGTGGCTAAAGGCAGACCTGGATGACATTTCTATCACACAAGCAGCGCGTTTACAGTTCCAACGAAGTCATTAACTCACAGAAGACTGCTGTGAGAAAACACTGGCAGACACTTAAGAGAACACAGTTGATGGTAAGGCTAGCAAAAAATAGATCCCAGGAGGATGTGTTTTGGCTGGAGATGGGCAGAAAGCCGGTGGAAATGGCCATAAGGATTATCATGGCCATGGGCAGTCAATGGGTAGGTAAATAACCAAACAACAGGTACAAGTTTGGTGTCGCGCCTCATATGATATTTCTCGCTAGCTGCACTCTATTGCAATGGTTTCAGTTTATAGGTGGCATTTTATCCAAAACTAACATAGATGGAGAGTGAGTCCTGCCAATGAAGTGCCCGCAGTGTCCTGAGAAAGCGACTCAGTGCCTGTGCGTTCAACCACAGTTGTACACTTATCAGTGGATCCACTTCACCAATGACACTGTGTTTCATGTTGCACTTGTTATGGTGAAAGCTGTATTGAGAGTGTGGGGCCTCATTCAGTACCATACATCCAAAATATCAAAACATGGGGTGGGCATCTGGTCACGGTACAGATTCAGTCCATCTGTGTGCCAGAAAATAAAATATCAGAATTCTGTGTTGAGAGGCTCGCCCTACAGTTTGTATGTCAGAAAACGAAATTGCATGCATATATGTAATTCAGTCCATTTTGACAGCCCTTCCTTCCCAATTCAAAGAGTACTAATAATTGCAGGAAAAACACACCACCGATTATCAGTGAGTAAAGGCAATTCAGTGTGCTAATCATAACTATGCACCAATCCTCTACATGGTGCTTCTGTGTGATGTAGGCAATCAGTGGCAACCGGCTCTGCAGCAGCCACTCAACCCACTGATCCGCCTGTTTGTACCATCAACACTGCAGACCCTACATAGGCTGAAAATAAAAGCTCTTTATTTCATAACCCTCTGCAGTGCAGCTGATGGCGCAGCGACTGAGAGAACTCTGGATGGGAGGGGAAAGAGTAAACCCTAGCAACCCTTTCTACAACCCCATTTAAGAAACTGGGCTTTGGATTAAAACTGCCTAGTACCATCATCAGAATAGTTTAATCACTGGTGGCAGGCTCCTAGTCAGAGGGAGTGACTATTCCCATTTTAAAGGCCTTAGTGTCCTCTTTCTAATAAATATTCAGTATCGTTCCAACAGAGGTGATGTATGAATTGACCACCCAATATGCTTACTGTGACAGTGATCCACCCCTCACCTTAAACGGTGTCAAGGCAATACTTCATCCAACAAAACAAATGCGTCATTCCTTGTTATGAAAGAATGGCCATCTGGCCTGGTTTAAGTACCAGAAGGTAAACAGTTCAGGCCAGGAGAATTTCGCCTTCTTGTTCACTTTATTTGGGTGGTTGCATTGGCAGGCTATAGAACGTTAAGTAGTTCAATAAACACATTTCCCTCAGTGCCTGAGTATGTATGCAGCGCCAGATAATCACGCTCCACAATGCAACTGCGTCTAAATGGTAAAATAAGGTCTTCCAGCAGGGGAACGGCAGTGTGAAAAATGCATTTATTATACATACATCGTTAATTGATGTATGTATAAATGCATTTTTTCACACCATGGCACAGACAGAGGCGATGACGGTGCTGCCGGTGGGTGGGGCAGGTCTCCTGCCCTAAGTGTTGTTTTTTCTGGTTTGTTAAGTAAAGTGCTATGCCTGTGCTATCATTTACAACGATAGCACGGGCATAGCACTTACACCTAAAAGTCGAAAACCAACACTGGGGGTCGGGCAGCGGCCCAGTGCGTTGCTTCTTCGGCATCACCATGGTGGCCGCAGGCCCAGTCATGCTCTCTGCCAGCCAGCCGCCTAGGTTGGTGCTGGTGGGTGAAAAGGGTGCATGCCTCCTGCACTGACTCCTACCCTCAGTGCAGCGGACTGCTCAGGTCAGAGTGGCCCCAACATTGTGTAAACAGGGCCAACAAGTGCATGCGAGAGGCAACGTGTGCACTAAAATGCCGGTATAAAGGAATGCACGTATTTATGCAGCTCTTCTTCGTATCCATCTACGGCGCGTGGTGTCCAGCAGAGGATCATTAGCAAAGTGTTGCTGCTGGCACCTGGCAATGAAATTAACTGTTGCCAAAATGGACACCAGTAAGCCTGCAGCAGAGGGCACATGTCCGGCCCCTATGCTTTAAAGCCTCTGAGACACACTAACGCATATCATTCCTGCTGTTTCTCTGCAGCAGTAGCATGATTGCGTGGACCGAAACTTGTATACTTGCTTTCGTGCTTGTGAACATTATGGCCCCACATTGCCATAGCACTGATAAAAGGGTGCGTGGTGTCACAAACATGCGTGCTATTTTTCAACAGGGGCGTGGGCCATACCAGAGGGGCTTCCTGCTGCCTAGGACGAAGCCAGGAGGACAGTTGAAATGCTGAGAGGGCACGAGAGCTAGTGTAAAATCACAGCCAGAGTGTCGGAGCTAGATGAGATAACTCAGGGACCTTGCTCTGGCCCAGTGGGGTGAGAGTTGGGAAGGGTAGGGGCTCTCTGCAGCACAATCCACTCCTTGCACACCTGCAGGCTCATGCGGAGATATCTCTGGCCAACGGGGTAAGGTTTGGGAAGAGCTGGTGGCTCTTTGAAATAGCCAACCCTTTGCACAGCTAAACTGAATCAGTAGAGTACATGAGCAGACTAGGAGGTGTTAGGGGTAAACAATCAGTGCATTACATGCCTTTAACCCCCTCAACCGATGGCTTGCATAATCTCCTCTACTCAACATTTGTATGGAGTCAGTTAATGCAGGGCTTCCCTGCTCCCTTTGTCAGGCAATACAGGAAATATATTTGCTTTCATAGAACCGTCTGTAGCAGTCCATGTTTGAAAGCCCTATTCCAGGCCAGCAGCCAGACAACAACATTACACTACACCCGGCCCAGGTGGCAGCCAACTCAATGCAAACCACCCAGGCCGGTTGTAAGTTTGCACAACATGATGACTTTCGCCCTAATTTTGTATCCTTCCGCTATGAGCCATGGCCAAAGAGGCCCTATGCCCAGAGGCCTACCTGGGGATGTTCGAGTGTCCCGGTGGGGCAGTGACTCCTTCATAAGGCTTTAATCATAGGTAGCACTTTAGCGCACATTGTAGCCTCCAGTGTGCAGAAGGAATGATATTGTGGAATCATAAGAAATCCATCAGTGCCCTCATGTTGCTTATTTTTGGCACGCGATGGACGCCTTAATGCCACCATTAGTTTTGGATCATGTTCCTACTAGTTAAGCTACAGGTTTTGACTCACGCATGGCATTTTTTCACCATTGTCAATGCTGGCTCATAGTGCAGTTTAGATCCTGGGTGACATTTTCACTCCACAGAGAGCCTCGTTATATCTAAATGTGGGGTGCAACAGGCGGTGCACACTAGAGGCACCAGGACCAGGCAGGTGGGTGTGGCCAGGGAGTGCGTGGATGCCTCTCTTATTTCTCATGGCACAGCTATATTGGCTATGGAGGCTGCCTCTTCGGTCAGTCTGCGTGAGACCTCAAGGGAGGTCTGCACTGTAGAAGACATTCTCTTTCCCAAACCCAAAGTTGTTGGTTTCGCCTTTGATAGTTAGCGCAGAAATAGTTTAGCCTTAGATTTACTAATTCTTGGACCACTCACTCTTATCCTTAAAATAAGCCCTGGTCCTTCGGCAAGAACCAAATCTCCTGTTACAGCAAAAAGGACTTATTCTACATCCCTCACTTCAATGGGTTAACCTTCTAGTGGATATCAGCCTAGAGACAAACGAGTTGGTTAAACCTTCTGCAGAATTAACCTATGCAACATTGAGCAAATATCCCTGAAGTCAATCCTAAAAGTATGAATGATGTCAGGAAGGAATTCACCAGACCATGGTACATAATAAATTGGATACGTTTTTTCCAATGGGCATTGAATAGGAAAATCAATACTTCTGATGCAGTAGTTTACAGTGTCATTCCTTTGTGACTTAACAAGCAGGTGCAAGAACTCTGGTAGATTTCTGCAAATGTATGTAGGGTCAGTCGTTATGCAGTGTGAACCTAGTTAGGAAGAAGAGAAGGCTGTGCAGAGGTTAATGCAGGGTTTACACATGATGACCATCTGCAAAGCAGACGTCTTGGTTCAAGTGAGGCAGTGGCAAATGACTTAGGTAAGCCGAAATCCATGGTGCTATGTGAGGAACTCCCTGGAGAGGCGGGGATACAGTTCATTCCTGAGCGTTACAAGTATTGGAATCGTAGTTTGGACATCGGGAGGTAATGCAGCACACATGTTGAAATAGCCTTGGAAATAATACAAGGTTATTTAAAGAGGATCAAGTCTGTGATAGGCAAACAGTGAAGATCCAGGACAGTGGGAGAGATGAGATCCAATTTCATGATGCTGGTGATTGAGTGGCCAGCCGTGTGACACAAGGGCTGTGGTGCAAAAACAATCTCCTTTTCCAGACTACTGTGAGAAACCTGAGGGTATTCTCCCAAGTAGACCTCGAGAATCCCTTATTTAGGTGGCCAGGGAAGGTCTGGCACTCCGAGATCCCAACCCTGGGGGTGGACGAGCGAGGAAGGATCACCTGGCTAGGGGAGCACTGGGTTGTGCTCGGGGGAAATACCCCAGGTGAGACTGCCTTATTTTCAATTTGATGGTCGAAACTTGCTCCAATCTTAGATTTAGGTTGAGGTTAGGTGTTTTTCCACCGTGCATTTATTGTTCAATAAACACCCTTGAACTGTGATGACTTGCGTCTGTTTACTGTTGCCACCATGAGTTCCTTACACTGCCCAAAACCACATAGAAATATTTTTTAATAAAAAAATAAAACACTAAATTATAGTTTTGTCACCTGCAGCACTTGCCTTCTGCCAATAAGTATCTTGCACCTCAACGAGGTCATACATTTGTCTGTGTTCTCCATTTTGGCCACCGACTATAAGATAGATAGTAAGTTAGGTGCTCACTTTAGAGAAATCCGTGCAGCGTGCAGTCAAAGGTCAGAGTTCCCAAAGGGTCGACTCAGGCCCTCATACATTTGCAGTCAATAAATGGGGTATCACTGGGTTAAGCGATAAGCACACCTATTATTGAAGTCCTTAGAAATTGACGTAATCTAGTTTAAAAACTTGATAATTTCATGTACATAGTTTTGTAAACAATGTCACCCTGCGATATTGTACATCTTTTGTTGTAAAAGAAGATTGCTAATTTCCATTACTTCAGCAACGATGAACAGCCTTTCGCTCCACCTCTTGGTCAGAAAACCATACACAATACAAGGTCGTACTAAATACTGGCCTTTTGTGATTTCCTAACATCCTATCAGATGTTCACCGTAACCAGGAAATATTTGTCCCTTTTTTCCAAACGAAGCCAAGAGTTTGTCCTGCTAACACGACTTTGCATAATCGCAATAGAGCAATGGTTCTGATTCTGAAGATACACCATGGGAGAGGTGCTCCCATACATTCTTTGTGTCACCTATGGTGCTCTTAACCCTGGTGAGATAGTATAATTCTTAATCGTTTCCAAATGGAGTGCCTCCTACATGTTTACCTGATATTAGAGCCTGTGGATTCCGCTTCCTGACACACTGCAAGCCGATCAGCCAACTCCAAGGCATCATTTTCAGAGGTATGTTAACATATTGGAAAATTGCAGTGAGGTCACCAAGAATACAAGTCTTGTCTCTGCAAGCATTACATCATTGATACTCCTGGAGCTGTGTCTGCTCTTGTTGGTCTTGGACAGAGTCCCCAGCAAGTTATGCAAGCGGAAGAGGTAATTGTAAGAGTAACAGAATTAACTAAGAGGTATCTGTTCCAATTCCTGGCACAGTATTGTTGGGAAACATTTATTTTTGCATCTTGACCTGCTTAATTATACTTTTATCTTGGCACCAGAAACTTTTTCGCTGAATACTTAGAGCTGGCAGAAGCACTGACACTAATATGCTGAATATTATAAAGGAAATCCTGGCATTCCTAGATAGCCATCCAGCAGCCCTACTGAACTTGCCGGCTACATACAATATGGTAGACCACAAGAGTATATTTCATAGGTTAGAAAGTCGCATGGGAAACACTGGTAGAGCACGAGAATGGTTACAGTTCTTTCTCCATGATTTGCAGTCTATGCAAAAATAGGCAATTCTTTCTTTGATGTCTCTCTCGCTCTCTGCAAGGTTTTATTTTATTTTATTTGTATTTTATTTTAGCATTTATGAGACGCCCAGACCTAAGGGAATCCCAGCGTTACATACAGTCGAAGCAAGAAGGTAAATTGCACAGTATAGATCACAAAAGACATTGAAACACGTGTTATTCGTATTTATCACACAGCCAAGTCTTTACGAGCCTTTTGAAGATATTGTAAGATTGTTTGTTTCTGATGAAGGTGTGCCAGGAGTTCCATAGCGTGGGTGCCGTGACACAAAAGCTGGAGCCGCCGGCTCTTTTGCTTTTGAAGCAGGGGGTGAGTAGTGAGATGCTGGAGCAAGGTTTTAGCACACGCACTGGGTAGTTAAGAGTAATCTTGATGTTGAGGTTCCCTCAAGGGTTAGCTCTATCACTGTGGCTTTTTAATGTTTCCATGACACCCTTGATTTTTCTCATTTAAACACTTATTCTGTCACTCCAACTAATGGCTGATGTTCACAACTGATGATGAGCCTGAAACTGTCATAGTGAATATCTGCAGTCACTTCTGGTAAGGTACACGTACACTCCTTTATTCCAGTTACTCCTAAGTTAAAGGAGAGGAACTCACTGGCTCCCAGCAACCAGGCTACATCTTCCAACTTCTTCTTCTTCTAAATTATCGAAAGCGTGAGCGGACCCACGCAGGCGCTTCCCCATCCTAAAGGATGATGTGCACCTAACCCACCAATCATTATTTAGCTCACATAAACTCACAGTTCCTCCCACCTCCCCGTCTGTCTCACAAAATCCAACAACACACTGCTCTTCTTCCTGCCACTCACCCCATCACCTCCCAACAAAGCCAACTTCCTGGTTCGGAACGCCAGCACACTACCATTCTCTCACTCATACATCAACATTCTCAACTTTCAACATTCTCTCTGATCTCATGCATTCCAGACTAGCTTTTATCCTACCATCCATCAAAGCACTTCACAACACACCTTGCATCCTTGCCAGCCATACACACACATCACTCGCACTCATACTCACAACACCAAGCCGCATAGTGACAGGAATATGAAACCATTGAAACAGAGATGAGGCAGCACTAATGGCATGGCAGTAACGAAGAACAAGTGGAGGCCATGTGTTCTAAACCACAGGCACCAGGCTGAAAGCACCCCCCAAACAACTAACCACTCGTCCCGCGTACACATCAGATAAAACTAGATATACCACTTACTCATAGACCACCCTCACACACCATTCCCCACTTATACTTTTAAAGAGCAATGACGCTCCACATTTAGTCTTATTCCTCACATCTTCCCAGAGTATTAAAGCTGCTCTTTAACATGGCACACATGTCACATGACCCACCTACATGTACAGTCCACTCATTTGACCCACCTCCACGTGTAATCGTCACCCACTCTATAGAGCACATACACTGCCCTATAAATTGAGCAAACATGCCACTCATCCATACTTCTGGTACCCAATCAGTACAGAGCTCTGCACACCCCAATCTAAATCCAGAACATACGGTACACAAACAGCACTCCATACTCCAATCCAAGTCCAGTACCCCAGATGCAGCATAAAATCCATATCGAGTGGCACACACGCGGCACAAATTCATCTAATACTACTCTTCACATAGCACAAAAACATCCAGTACAACAGCCCTCACATGTCATTTTCCACCACCAAAAACCTGACCCACTGTAAATTCCATACAGTTACACAGTATTTCTAAATTGTAATTGCACGAGTAGCATGTTTACTGGTCCAATTAAGTCATTAACTCTCAGAAGACTGCTTTGAAAAACCTTGGCAGGTACTACAAATGCAAAGTTTCATGGTAAGGCTTGATTAAAACAAGCTGAAAGAGTTACCATGAGGAGGTGTTTTTGGCGGGAATGTACATATGGATTAGCATGGCCATGGGCAGTCAATGGGTGGGCAAATAACCAAACAACACCTCCATGCTTTATGTCCCTCGTCATATGCCCTTTCTCCATACCTGTAATCTATTGCAATAGTTTTAGCTTATCAGTGGCTCTGGCCCCTAATAGTCCAAACCAAAAATGAGCCGTGAACAGCTCCACAACTGAGATTGTGCTCTGCGGCTTGGTAGGTGCTGCTTGCCTTCATTTCTCGTGGCCTCCTGTTCTGGGGTGTCCTTTGTCCCACTGCCCAAGCGAGCAATTTCCCTGAAGCCTGCCACAGACTACTCCACAGGTAGAGAAAAGTACTTCCCTTTCTACGCATACCCGACAAGATAGAAGTGCCAGAGTCTTAATTCTGCCAGAACTGGGCTACTATGCTAGCATCTACTCGGACCTCCTACAACAGTCAAGACTTGTAGTTGGTTCAAAACATAGCAGCATGGCTTATCTTCAATTTAAAAACCAAGAGCATATTTTGGAGTCCCTCAAGTCACCTAACTGGCCTCCCATGCAATAACGAATATAATTCACATCCCCATGCAGCCAGAACCATTTAGGCAAATGGCCCTAGCTATTTAATTAACTGCTTGCAACCTTACACGTCTACAAGGAATCTCCATTCTTCTTACACAAACATTCTCCAACAAAGTCTTTCAAGAAAATTCAGCAAATGGGGAATACTGTTGGCACACAAAGCCCTAGAGCTTTGGGACAAGCTGTATCCAGCCTTGGAAGCCGAATGGGTCCATTTGCCCAAAATCCTTCAAACACTCCTGTAATTTAAGCATTCAGGACTGACTTTATTTTATGGACACTCTTAGTCTTAATATGCCTGGCCCACCAATCATAGGGATGGCTTGTGGCTAAATAGGTGGTTGGAATATCAATCCCTGTGATGATCTCTGAAATGCAACTATGATGCAGTGAAAGGTACTGCAACTCCGTTCTTCTGTTCTTCCCTTTCCCTTCCACATTCGTTCTCTTCAAACATGCCTGATTTGAATCATTCTCCCTGGGCCCCTCTGCTGTAGCAGCACCCATTTTAACTCCATCTTCCTCCCCCCATTTTCTTCTGCTACCAAAGAATGTTTGCAGATGTAATACATTTTCTACTGTAAAAAGCAGTGGAAGTCCCATTGCTCTCCCCATCTATCCCTCAGCCCCTTTTATATAATGCAAGGGTGTCGAAGGTGACATGGTTTTGCAATAGACTTTTATTTGTGTAAATATGAAAATGCCCTCACTGTCCCTATCTGCTGAGAGGGGTTGCCCTGCTCCAAAACGAATACTAACAGTGTCTGTCAAAATGCTCCTCGAATTAACCTCCCCATCCTGTGTCACTACCTACTTCTATCCCTCACACTAGAGGATAGACTAACCGAAAGTTCCTACTTTAGGATAATGGCTCCCTTCTCCCTCCTCTCTGATAGTGTCCAAAAAGAACGTTGTCTTACAGTAAAAGTGCCAGAGTGAATGACTCCCTTCCCATGAGCTTTGTGTTTCACCCAGCCTTTATATCAATTTCATGTCTAGGAGAATGGCTCTCTTCTCCTGGTGCACATCTATACAATTTTCAATAAAACTAGGTGGAATGACTCCCTTCCCCGGGTGTCTGCAGCACAACTCTCCGCTCAGGAGCAAGATGGTATTATTCGGCACAGTTTACAACAAGGCCAGGGGGAATCACCCCCTTCCCTGGCGTCTCCAACACAGCTCCTGGTTCTGTATCAGGAGAATGATTCACTTCTGCTTGTACCGCTTGGTACTTTTGACAACAATGCCAGTGTTAGGAAAGATTTCCCTTAGGTGCCATTTTCCCTCCATTCATGAACCCCCCAAACTTGTTGCTTTTGTTTGGCTTACCTAAGCTGACCTTTTCCAGTGGAGCACAGCCTTCAGCTGAACTCCTCTGGGCTTTCACTCACTTGTTATGGGGACGCCGACACGTCCTTCAGGCTTTTTTATCTATGTGCCAAGTACCTTACAGTACCGTGCATAGCGGTCCTTTAGTTTTAATGGCGCCAGCCACCCTCTAAGGATTTATTGGTGCTTGTACAAGTGTGCCTAGGATGAACTGGTGGAAGCAATTTACTTTTAAAGTATTTTAACTTAGTTTTTATGGACCATACCGTGTTTACCGCGTTTGGCCCATCACTGTGGCTAGTGCCGAAAATGGCCGTGGCATGAAGTTTTTTGCTCTGTCCTTTGGCCATTTTGTCCCTTTGCCTTCATCCAGGTCGAGGGAGCAGGGTATTCCTTATTTGGGCATGCAGCCTTCTGATAAAACTGCATCGTTTGCGGGCTCTTGCAGGTCACGTGTGCTAGTTCTCAGGAAGAGCGTTGGGAGTATCTGGAATGACACTACTGGTTCCAATATGTCTGGTAGGCATGAATGACTGGAACCACCATGGGCCACGATTGACGCACACCTGGCATGCATGCACGGAATTGGCTATCCCAGACTTGAGCGCAAAACGAATCTTGGATAAGAGAAGGGGCTATGCATCAATTCCAGGTCGATCATCTGAAGTTCACACCGATCCACAGTAGGAGCCAAGTATCCTGAACGAAAGAGCAGATTGTGGAACTGCCAGAGACATGCTGAAACATTTGGCACCCTGAACCCGATGTCGTCCCGTCGGACCTCTGCTTTTGTATCTTACCAAGAAGGCCTACAAGGGCACTTTGACCCTTTGAAGTAGTGCAACCACCTACTCTTGGCACCTCTTGCTTACCCTCGCAAAGAGCCTCTTTGGAAGTGTTCCTGGGCCATCCAGTGAACTGACCAGCTCGACCCGGGGTAGTGTATAAGAGCGCTGCCATCCTGAGTTGAGACCCAAGACTTTGGGCATTGCTTACTTGTGGTCCTGGACCCTCTCTCGCCAAAACTGGCTCCCCTGGGTCGCAATTTATGAGAGTGTGCCACGCTGCAAGCATTTGCGGTCCCTGTGTAGCCTGCTGTGGTGACTGTCACTTTAAGTGGCTGCAGAGCTGCCCTTCCGTGTCCTGAGACATGCTGCACCAGAACTATCCTTCTCCTTTCTTTGAGAGCTGAGAGAAGGCTACTGTCCCGCAACGGACGATTGTCCCGTCCCGCAGCCGATGAGAAGCAGAGTGACCTGTAACTGGAGGCCTGAAACCTACTAGCGAACTGGACTAGACTGGCCTGGACTGTGTCGAGGGTGGGTGAGTACTTGCATCACTTACCACCCCCCCCTTCCCCTGGCACAGCCATCTTTTTTACGCACGCAAATTCCTGAAAAGATACTCGCCTTAGCTGGGCTAGCCTGCACTCCCCAGCTATTCCCGAACTCCAAAGGTCACTCTATCTGCATGGGTAGACCCTCCTGAACGAGTAGGGCTTTATTCTTCATCACCTCAACCCCCTTCCTGAACAGCTGCAGCTCCCTGAAGAGAACCTGCTTTTTGCTTACGCACGACCGCACGTTGTAAACGCACTGCTGTACTTTTGCGCAAAAGGCTCCTCACTTCTTAGGGCTGGACTGCATAAGATAGGGATTGACTTTGAAGAACTGCCTAATGCGATATCTGTGTTGAACTTACCTCTTCTCTTGCAGGTTGTGGGTATTTTCTCCCCTTTCATCTGCATTAGGCAAACGCATCTTGTATATATGTTACATAGCGAAAAGTGTGTGTGGTAACTGTTTTATTATTACTGGGGTTTATTCGTGTTTAGTTATAAAGGCCTATAATACATGTATTTTACATATACATCTGTCTAAGAGTAATCTGTGGAGTTTTACTGTGCATGCTCACTGTGGGTTTCCGATCACTCTCACCTCTCTTGAGACTTAGTCTTGACCACCTGCCAAGCTAATGAAGATTGGTCTGGTTTGTCCAGAAGGTTCCCCTGTTCCACTAAACTAGGGTAGCCTGGCCTCTAAACTTCTGCCCACCAGGTCACAGTTTAGAAATCCATCTTAACAGCCAGGGGGAATGACTTCCTTCCCCTGGTGTCTTTAACACAAGTCCTGGTTCTGTACCAGGAGAATGACTCCCTTCTGGTATTTCTTGGAACAGTTCACAACAAAGCCAGGGGGAATGACTCCATTCCCCTGTTGTCTTTCTCAAAAATCCTGGTTCTGTAACCAGAGAATGACTCTCATCTAGAGGTATTTCTGGGCACAGTTCTTTCGTATTGCTTTCAGCTTCATGTATACTTTGCCACTCTGGTTTGTTGTTAGCAAAGTCCCAAATCTTGTTGTGATACCAGACCCTTCTCTGGTGGTCAGTGGTTTTCGCTTTCCAACTGTGACGGGGAACATTTCCTCTTATGCTGTTGGTAACTGTTTTTGGGTCACAGACCCTTCTCTGCTGGTCAGTGGTTTTCCCTTTCCCATTGTGCTGAGGAACATTTCCTCTTATGCTCTCAGTATCTGTTTTCGCATCTCAGACCCTTCTGTGGTGATAAGTGGGTTTCTGTCCGCCACTTAAACAAAGAAGATGATGCTGGAAGCATGATGGACACTGGGTAGGCCCAACAGTTGATCCATCGGGCCAAGGGAAAGCTTACGAGAGTTTCTTCCACCTATTCATCCCCTCCCAATCTCTCGTTCCTCACCTTACCACCTTGTAGGCTTTGGTACATCACCAGTGCTTCCTGGGAGTAGGATCGGGTGCAGAATTCTCTCTTTATCAGGAACTGCAGCGCAGCGTCCTCCCAGCACTGCTTAGCTTACTTCTCTCTCTGTCGTGTGCTTGGGCCTGCCACCTATTCTTATTTTTCTTCTTTTTATTAAGGGTCCTGAACAAGAAAGCCAGCCACTCCAAAAGTAAAGAGCCACATGGTGCTGGTCACAGCCCAGGAGCTTGCATTACAAAAAAAGTATTTTCTTAATTTTTTTAGAGGTCGCAAGGAAGACCTCAGAGGTCGCAGTTGCGACCTCTGGCAACCCCTAAATGACATACCCGCTGCCTGAGGGTCCCCCTAAGATATTCTGCCGGACTTTCATGGTCTGTTGCACTCCAGCGCGGGTTCTGAATACCTGGTGCCCAGGATGAAATCTCTACTATCCAGAAAAAGACAAGATGTGGAAAATGTCACCCATGTTGAATTCAAGCACTTTGCTGAAAATGTGACTCGTGTTGAAAACATAGCATAGTCTGACAATATCTAAATGCTGAAAAATGAACCCACACCGAAAATGCCCCTTCTGCAAAACCCTGAAGTTGGAATACCCTATGCCTGAAATTACCCATGTTCCTATCTCATGAAAGGAGATGGGAACAATCAGTACTTCACTGCAAAGGATCTGGGAGTCATTGTGTTACAATTTATGTAATGCATACATGTTTCACTCACCATGTACGTGATTCCAGGTAATCTCTTTCAATTTAGAGAAATCCTGGTACTCAATGATGGAAAAAATGACAAGTGCCGACCCTCAGATCCGGCTAAGACTGGCCCAGTTAAAGTACTGGCAATGAGGACATAGCAAATAGTAGACCCACCTCGCTTCAGGAAGGATTGGCGGGGAACCGGTGGGAGGCGTAAACAGGTAAGTAGAAGTAGAAGTGCATGCCGAGAAGCGAAGGGGAGTGTGGTGCAGTGTCCAGCATTAAGTGGCATGTGGAGCGCAGTGAACGACAAACTGCCTTGGCGGCGTTCTGACCGCCGTGCACGCTGGTCGTGGGAAGGAAGTGTCCAAAGTGTTACACACTATATGACTCACCAGGCGGGAATCGGAGCAAAGGGAGGACTTGGGGGATCCAAGGAAAACGTCAGTTCCAGTATGTACGATCCACGCAAAGGAATAAAGTGAAGATCCTGCTCCGGCCAAGTGTTGTGTCCTTTCATTGTATGTATATATATATATATATATATATATATATATATATATATATATATATATATATATATATATATATATATATATATATATATATATACGTGTTAACACAAAGATACACAGGAAGTAGATTAATATGAGTCAAAAGATGAGTCAAGAACTAGATTGACAAAGTCAGAAACAGATGATGTAGATGAAGATATAGTATGAGCAATAGTATCTGGTGACGCTCAGCAGAGATATCACCAAAAGTATGTTGGAGTTATAGCTAAATACCAGACTAGTTAAAGAAAACTGCAACATCATTCCAATGTAATATAAACAAATATAAACAAATAAACATACACAGGTTTGTGGACATGGAAGAAACCCATGCCAACCATGTGTGTCCGGGTTTTCATATCACAAGGGTTGCCTATTGTGATCCAACTGGAAGCGTGTTATTTCAGCAGACTGCACCTGCATATTCTGCATCTGCAGAAACCATGCGCAATCCACTGAGGTTAATAGGGCAACGGCTAAAGCCATGATTGTAATTGCATCCACCATTGCAGATCTCCACTGTGGGCATGCATGAATCCCAGAGAAGACCAAGGACTTGCTGCTTGAAAGGCGTGGAAACCGAGAAGAGTCTGGCAGTCTGGTGTCATTCACCTCACGAATGTGGTGAAGCTGTGATGGGCGACGGTACTCAGAATAAGGAGGGAACAATGCCCTGCAACATAAGGGAGATCCTTCTGTTCCTTTCCATCGGTATTAACATTACATTGATTGTTCGTGTGTAACAGGGAACAGGGAAACGAGAACATGTAGGAAAATATTCTATAGAGATGAGAGAGAGATCAGAGAGAGTAGGAAACAGAGGGGAGACATAGAAAGCTCTGGACTACTACAACAGCCTCTTCCTCGCTACGACACCTTCAGCTTATCCAGAATAGGGTCTCTCTCTCTCTCTCTCTCTCTCTCTCTCTCTCTCCCTCTCTCTCTCTCTCTCTCTCCCTCTCTCTCTCTCCCCCCCCTATAAGCGCCTTACAAATGCACAATAAAACACAAATAAATAAATAAAAGAACAACAGAAAGAGGGAGAATGTAGGAGGGGGAGCGAGACGGAGAACGGGGGAGAAACAGAAGGAGTGGCGAATGAGACAAGTTGCCACGTGTATCTGCAAAAGTCCTGCCCGAACATGCAGACACAGCCATGTCTTAAACATGTTGGTCGTTTTTGATGGTAAGTTTGCACTAAAGCACTTCACGTCCAGGCTCAAGCGTCACGTATTGATGTGGTCCCCACACGTTTGAAGGCACCCTGTTTGCTGACAGAACTGCACAATAGCTCCACGCGTTATAGTGGAAATTGGAGAGAAGACAATCATATTCCCCGCCCCCACCGCAGCTTCAACGGGCAACCCCCTTGCGTTTCCCGCAGGCGGTTCAGTGAGGCGTGGGGTGACATCCCTGGGGATGTCTGAAAGACAGGTGAGAGTCTGTGGCTGCCGGGGCTCCCCGCCATTTCTGTATTTCCTGCTGTGGGTGGGGGGTTCATCTCTTGCCATCTTCCTACTAATGCTGAGGGGTTTCCCGGAACTGTGGTTTGTGTGAACTGGTCTAGCCGTTTGTGGTTCACGAGTTTTGTCTCGAACCTCACAGTGTGAATTAATGAGGTTAGTCACTATTGAGAAGAAGCACGGACTAGTAAGTGAGAGACATCGGTTCTACCCCTCACCCTCCATCTCACTCCCCCTTGTATGAAGCGCGTGTGAAAGGATGTCATGTTTCATTAGACAGGACTTCCCGAGGCATGACTGTCGGCACGTGGCCACGAGCATATGTTTTGGGGGAGGGCTTGACCACAGTAACAAATAGACACACGATGAGTAAAACGAGTTTCCTCTGACCTCATCCCTCAGAATTCCCCTTAAATATACTGCCAGTCAGGATCGGACTGGGGCATGAAATTGTCTCGGGCACCAATGAAAAAGTGGCCCACAGTAGCAAATGGCAATTCATTCCTTTTGTGACAAACTGTTTGAGTAGGACCCAAGGGGGAGGTTTTTGATACAATGTGATGTAAATTGAGCATTTTAAAGAATATTTATTCAGTAACACTGGTCAGAACTACTTGCCGCAGGATGAAGTAACCCATCAAACAGGCCCACATGGGCCAAAAAAGTGGCACACTTTAACCAACAAAACTGGCTCGCACTAGCATTTTTTGGTTCGGGCATTGCCCTATTACCATAAAGGCCAGTCTGAGCCTGCTGCCAGTGGCGCAATTTAAAGCATATTTTTTCACCTTCAGGGGCCAGATTAGAGAAGGTTTGCTCTGGTGCAAGTGTGACGTTGCACAGTATTAGCACTAGGGCAAAGTTTGCCCTATTTTTAAAAACAATGGGACACATCAGAAAACTATTGCACCAGTGCAGATTGGCCTGGTTGGTATAAGCACCTTGGCCAAAAAAGATACAGTTTCACTGCGTTATTGCAACAGGGCAAAGTTTCACTAGGGCAAACTTTGCCCTGGTGAAAAAATGCATCGGAAATGTATCTTTTTTGCATTATGGCAATTTTTGCCCCTGTGCTTATACCATGTCAAGCTGCACTTGCCATGGTGCAATAGTTTTCTAATATGTCCCAGTGTTTTAAAAAATATGGCAAACTTTGCCCTAGTCCTAACATTGTGCAAACTTTGCACTTGCACCAGTGCAAAGTGTCTGTAATCACAGCCCCAGGTATCCTAAAACTAAATGCCATAGGCATTAAAGAAGTTTCTGAAGCGCTTCGATAGCCGTTGAGGTGCCCAAGTGCAGCAGAAAACGCAGTTCAGCCGATGCTCAGCATAAACCCATACATTTATATCGGGGTGTTAATATGTAGAATAACACATGCTGCCTACACGTAGAAGAGAGGCTACCAGAGATATTCTGCGCATGTGAAACATATGTTCTATCATGGAACAAACATCAACGGCCATGTTAGCTCATGCTCTTGGGGGGAACCACCCATCATCCATTCTGTAACAGGAGAAAACGTTGTGCTATTTGACATACCAATAAATAATCAATATGGCTATGGTACTTCATGTGTCCAAAAAATAAGCACATCAGAATTTCTGTATCACACTCACGTGTCCTGGACCTACCCAGAGCTATGGTGGCAAATAACCGCTTACTGACACAATTTCTCAATATACACTATCTTGCCGATTGACCTCAGAACCGGAAGTGAAAGGAGTGTGGTAACTTTCAAGATGTCCTCTTTATTCTTAGCTTCCCCTGCTGTGCCGTTCACTTTCCTCGATCTTAACTTCCCTGCTTCCTTCCTCACTCAGCCCTTTCCTTCCCGCTGGCCAACCCTTTCCTCCATTCTGAGTCCCTCCCACAAGTTTTGTCATGCCCCCTCTCACAGCAGTTGGACAAGAGTCCTGTCCATCACGAACCTAGTTTTACTTGGCTATTGCATGGTGGACACAGCACCCTCCCCCGGCTGACAAAGGACAACACTACACACAACTGTAAAATCTATATGAACAATTACTCAGACACCCGTGAGAACCTTCAGTCCCAACAGGTTATCTCTCCTCAATGAGCTTTATCAGGTTGGGTATTGGCCTTAGAGGCCTGGACCGGGAGGAGGTACCTTCAAACATTGCCGCTTCTTCATCATCCACATTTATCATCTTTATCCATAACACATACCGCTGTAATTCCTTCTTGCTCAAACTTCTTGAAATGAGGTACATTTCTTATAATGACTCTTCCTGTCCCGAGTGCTGGCCATGATCCTGCATCCTGAATGAGCGTTAAGGTCAGCGGTTACAAGCTGAAAAAGGAATCTGTTTTCTTTGTCTGATGCCAACCAATCAGGATCTTGTCACCAACACTTAGACTTGATGGTTTTGCCTGTCGTCTGTGATCAGCATATTCCTTCATATGCATTATAAGCTTGAGGTCACTTTCTCAAACCTCTTTATGATTCTTGAGATGCTTAATAGGGAGAGGGGGAGCCGTGTGCATGGTTTTCACCCTAGCATTAATTCTGCCAGACATTTTCCTGTTACACTATGAGGTGAGCAATGATAATCCCCAAACAGGGCACATAAAGCTTGGTTTAGAGACATGTCACTGGTTTCACAGTGTTGAACCACCTTTTTGAGATTACCCTTAAATGAGGATATATTTTTCCCTGTATGGCTTCCACATGCTTCATAAATCATGCAGATACGTGTCTTTTGAATGGTGAGCCATTGTCGGTTTTCAGGATTCCCTAGGTTTCCCGATGCTGAGAATATATCATCAAAGATGAGAAGCATAGCTGATGCCGCCGTCGAGGGAACCACATGAACCAATGGTAACCTGGAGTATTAATCCATGAGCTTTAATAGATATCTTTTGTCCTTAAGAGATTCAAAAGCAATCTGCAGCTACATTAATACAGCATGCGTTAACAGTGACATGCTCAGAAGCTTCTGGGTTGTTCAGTTTCTGGGTGCACTGACAAAAGTGACAGGTGTGGGATGTTTTAACCCACTCTGCTCTGCCCTGCGACATCCCTGTGTGCTGGTGGCACCCGAATCAGAAAAATGGCCGCAAAATCTGTGGGCGCGCCAAAACCTATGAAAATTGCGCTTTTAAACCGAAAAAGATGGCTTCCAAATCTACTTTGCCTGTTGTCAGTGGTGGAAGGAGACCACACTGCTGAAACATGCCATTGGGCTGCCTACCGAGTAAAAATGGAAACTGCATGAAAGGCAGTGCTTTATTGCATGAAACCCAGAAATAACTCTTAAATCCCTTTTTCTTGGTTGCTGAAAATATAAAATACCGGACCAAAACACCACAAAACATTCAATATCTTAGCTGGGTGTTACCGTCACTTAATTTGAGGAATCAATATGAACCCACAATGTCAGGAAAAGTGGAATCTATCATCAAAATATCCACAGTAAAAAGTGGGCTTGCCTGTGAAAATCTGTCAAAATATGGGCACAGTACCAGCGCCCGCATGTGACTGTTTCAAAAGCCTGCATTTAAACTGCAAATTTGCACCATTAAGATCTAATGTCTTAAATCTAAGTGACCTGTCATTAAGAGGAACATAGGTTGTAACTATTTAATCTCCATGATTTAGAGACTGGAATCAGAGTTCTAACTGCTTGATTAAAAATTGCAAGTTTTATTTTAAATTAAGAACATTTTTATAAATTGACAGTGGATTTAGCTGAACTCAGAGTCACCAAACCAGTTTTCCCCAGCTTTCCCCTAACAAAAGGCATCTCCCCTGCTTCCCACAAAGGCCAGGAACTCACATTCAGGTGTTGATTAAGAGGGCAGGAGATTTTGGGCTTCTGCTCCAGGAGGAGACAATAAACCTTCCTTGGCTGAAAGGAAATGCAGATTTTAAGTGTCAACAGTGGCTTCTGCCAGAGGAAGAAGGCAGAGATTGCTCTTGAGCTACAAGATAGAGATGGAGGCGGGAATAGACATTTTTGTTGATTGTCAATGGACAGAAAGCATATTTTTGGAAAAGACTGATAAAGGACTGTGCGAATTTGTAAAAATTAGAGAACTAGCAGCTTTGTGAATGTGATATTTTTGTGCACATTTTAAGAGGTGCCAGAAATATGTGCGATGTTCTGAGAAGGCGCATTGGTTTTGTAGCAATTGTGTTTATGTCAGAAGCATGAAACCTCATACGATAATACCTAGATATCATGCACATATATGTACAAAATTGTGGACAAATCAGATGTTGTGTCCCGGACAAAAGTGTGAAAATTTGTCAAATCCTGACCCAAGATCTCACAGAAATGAGGCTTGGAAGAGGGTTTGCTCCACAAAATATGTGAGCTATGTATGTTATTGGTATAAAGATTGTACACATGTAAAGATGTATTATATTAAAAATAGATTTTATGTGCAAAAGGCAAATGGGAGGTTTTCCCTGTCTCATAAACCGCATCATCATGATGACACTCTGTTTTCCCCTCCAATCAAGAGAGAGAGAAGACTTTAACCAATAGACTACCTAGGGGTGCGCCTAGGATAATTCAGCATGCCCACCCCTTTATGAAAAACATAAATAGAGACAGCTTCGGACCTAGAAAAACACTGATCCACCCACCATCTCGAATTTGGCGAAGCACTTTGAAGGAGATCCATCCATACTCCCTGTACCAGACTACAGAAACTTTTCAAGCAGAAAGACTCAGAGCATAGCTGAACCACTTTCAGCTGGGCCTAACTTCCAGAACCCATCCCTCAACTTAAAGGGGAAAAAAAGCAGCCAGGCTGTGCTGTAACTGCTTGCCTGCCAAAGAACTATCTCCATAACCAGAGGGGCAGATTAAATCCCAGTCTGGTGCCATGCTGTGCTGTGCAGACCAGAGAGCCAGTGCAGATACAGTCCAGTCATGCTGTGCAGTGTAGACCAGAGCGCCTTGCTGGCCAGTCCAGCAGTGCGTTGTCCAAAGGGCCTTGTTGATCGCTGACCCGTCCAGTCCAGTGTGTCCAGCAGTCTGTCCCAGTAATCCTTGACAAGAATCCCTGACGGTTCCATTCAAAACCTTGGTAGTGAGTATCCATAGTATAGGATTGTCACTAGCCTGTGTACTGTCCATAGTCATCCCTATTTCAAATCAAATCTATTTTATATCCAGGACTGTATTGTTAGAAACCTTTTTGTCTTGCCTGAACTCTCTCTCTTATCCTATAATCCTTCTGTCATAATATTGTTAAAATCATCTTTGCGCTGATATATATTTTCTGAAGAAAGGCAAGCGTCTCGGTGGGCAAAAACCTGATCAGAGGCGTCCTGATCTGGTGGCTGGGCTGTCGTGTAGTTTATTTCTTCATAATCCATCCCTAGTGTAAAGAAACCTTGTTTGTAATTTTAAAAAGCGCTTCTTTGTTTTACAATGTTGCCTCTATCTAAAAAAAACGACCTCCACAAAAACATTCATAACTTCTTCATATTTCATGCTAGAAACAAAATTTAAGTGTCTACTTGAAGCTAACATCCCAAGCTTTCTTAAGAACCCAAAACTGTTATACTGCACGCGGAAAGGTTTGCCACTAATGTTTCGTTTGGCTCAAATCTATAACGTGTGAAATAGCTTTCATTGCACCCGACCTCAAAATTAAGTTTCAACTTGCTTATTACTCTCATTGCTAGTGTGTGTCTGAAACCATACAAAGCGGCTCCCATTAGTATTTCAACCATTTCAGTTAATTAAACCATTTTCAGTGTTTTACCCATTCATGCAAAGCCAAATTTAAAACCATTTTTTGACAAGTTTGCAATCATTCCTGTTTTTCTCGTGTGTTTGCTGGAGGTACATTGGGATTGATATATTTTGTTGAATTCTGCATTCCTGAAACCTGTTCTCTCTCTTTCTATCTCTTTATATTACATATTGGGGGGGTGAGGGGTGTGCAGGGGGAAATATTAACCACATTGCCATTTGATTGAACAAACCCACAAAAGTATTATTTCTGTGCTGCATTAAGTTTTCCCATCATTGCTCCTTGTGATTAAAGAGATTGTTAGTGTGACATCACCCCATTGGTGATTATTGTATAACCATTAAAAATAGTGTGATATATATAATGTGCAATACATAATAAATATTTTAACTTTGCAAACCAGCCTGATTCCTGGTTCAGTGTGACCGCGGGGGAAAGGGGGGATTAAAAGAGAGGGGCGTGATATAAGTGGTACATTGTTCAGAATAAAATTACTTATAGACACAAATACTTAATTAAGGGTTTCAGCTGTGCATCACACGCTAGGCATTGACTTAGGTGAAGTGCCGGGTTGAAATCACGTACAAGATTGGGGGCTCGTCCGGAATTTCTGAATTAGACATAGCACTTGTGACAGTCTAATACAGCGTGCTAACTGATGGGGTACATAAACCCTGTTGGGCTACCACACTGTGTTACACTGTGAAAAGCACCCTTCAATAGGAACGCTCTAAGGAATTGGTCTGTTTTGCAAAAATAAAATAAACTCCTGTAAATCAGAAAGGAAATTAATATTTCCGGAATGGTGACCTTGGTAGAAATCAATATGGCAAAAGAACACCGACTGCACAAATTATTTATCGGGGTGAATGGACAGAGCATGATCAGAATGTGTGGTTGCAGGAAATTAAGGAACAGGCCACTGCAACCGGATTAAATACATGGCAAGATCAGGGTCCATTACATATGGCACTGGGTGAACTGTATATGGCCCCTAAGGTAAAAGAAGAGCAAAGTAAGATTGCCAAAATAGCGGAATATCTGTACCTCCACATTGGAGCAATACAGGACAAATATGCCGAGAACCTAGATATGGCAAACAAGCAACTACAATCATTAGAAAAAGCCCAAACTGATCTGGACTCTGCAGAGCAAAGGCTACAAAAGAGCCATGAATCAGAAAATGAAACCAAGCAGTACCTGATCAAAATAAAAGAAGACATGGATATCCTGCAGCAGGAGAAGGTAGAGTAGGATACCAAAGTGCTGGCGCTGAAGAAGGAGTGCCAAGAAAGTTTGGACTCTCTACTACAGAGCAAGAACAAGCTGGAACAGCAAATAAATTTTAACCAAGCATGCGCAGAGCAGCTAGTCACCCTGCAAAACCGCCTAGACCAAGAAAAAGAAGAAAATAATAAATTAATTCTCAAAGACCTGGACACCAAGGCAGAATTTGATGAGGAGCGCCAGAAAGCTGGTGCACTCCAAAAACAAAGGGACGACCTGGCTGCACAGAGGGGTACTCTTATTCAGGAAAGAGACACCTTAGGCCAGGAGGTCAGTTATTTAAAAGATAAGATGGAAGAAAATCATCTGGCCCTCCAGGGACTGGGTGAGCTCCAAAAAGATTACACAAAACTGTTAGAGCACTCTAGGAGGATGGAAGATGCTCTGGAAAAGTGTGACCAGGCCAGTAAGGACAGGACTCAGGAAGTAACCCTCCTGCAGCAAAAATTGGCTCTCTGTGAGAAAAATGATAGGCTCCACAGACAGGTAGCTATGCAGGAACAACTGATAGAGACTATCAAGGCCTTGATAGAGGAACGGTCAGGTTCTTGAATGGCAACAGGGAGCAGGGGCTGAGAGAGATGAGGTCCGCTGGGAAAGGGAAACACCTGAGCATAACCTCAGGAACCCTAGTACCAGAGGCCTTCACCTCATCCACTCCATGGACTCTGCTACCCCCATGTCCACTGGCGCACATGAGCCAAGGGCCACAGGGATGGCAGACTTCAATCCAATGAGGAACATGGGGCTCATAGATCAGCACCTCCAAGGAATGGATGGGCGGGCATCTGGGTATGGGTTCCCAAGTGCTAGGGCCATATTCTTTGATCAGGGAGACTCCAATGAGGGGAGGGTCAGAGAAATGGATCCTCAAAAATACCATTTACCCAGAGACCAGATGGTCAAATTTAGCGGGGAACTCATGAGAGTAGGCCCACTAAGGGCATCCTGAAAACCTCTGCCCAGCTAGGACAGTGGGGGGGGGCTCAGCAAATCCTGGGAGCAAGGAGGAATTAGAAGACTCCTCTGAGCGCCACAGGACTCAAGAAACTAGGCCTCTACATTCTGCCAGCCATACCCAAGATCGCAGAATCCGGGAGAGCCTAGAAGACCAGACAGGCACCTCTGGTAGCAGTGCCTCTGAGTCAGAGGATGAGTGGACCAGGGTCACCAGAACCAAAAAACCAACAAGGTCAAGAGGGCCTTGCTCAAGGATCCCCTAAAACAAATAAAGACCATTAGGAGCGTCATCGTAAGAATGCGAAATATTCGGTTTGGGAGCACCTTGAGCTCTTTGAACAAATGATGGACACTTTCCATTTGAAGGCCAGCCAAAGCTGTATTCAATATGTAAAGTGGACCTTCTCTCCCGAGTACTCCAGCTTCTTTGCGGGGCTGGAGGATCAGAATCATTCCCGATGGTCCACCTATAGGGCAGCCATCTTGAAACACTTTTTCTGTGCACAGGAATCCTCAGGAGGCTTGCAAGGCAGCCTATAACTTGCAATGTTGGCAAGATCAGGCCCCACAAGAATGTGTTCAAGAATGAAAGCGTGCCTTCGCGCAGACCACTAGAAGGGCGCGCACTGACAGCAAAGAGTTTGTAAATACTTTCTTCCACGGTCTTCCTAAGTACTTCATGACCCAGCTAGTGAGGGACTTTCATGAGAAAAGATCACTAGACTAGATCATTGAACAAGCCACACGCATTTATGAGGTGCAAAAGCCAGTCGAAAATAAAAATAATCCCAAAAGCCCCAAAACAACCAACACCCCTGCTGCTGCCAAGGTGGCGGAGGTGAAGGTTGCCTCTATTTTAGATTTAGAGATGGGGGGCCTAAAAACCTGCCTGCACAGAATCAAAACAATCCCAAACCCAGAAGGCCCTCGGGTCAATCACAAAGAGGGAGCCAGAGAGTTAATCCCACAAATGGGGCCCCTAACTCCCCTGACTACATCAGCCCACGCTACAAGGGCAATCGACCCATCCTGGGTTATGTGTGGACTCCTCCAGCCCAAGGGGGGATCCAACCAGACAGCAGCTAAGCCAGGGAACTTCCCTCCTCATTTCCCCCAGGAGAGCAGTAATCCCCCAAATACTGGACAGAACTTCTTCCCAAAGTACCCGCAAAATGTCAACCCCCAAAACAATCCATCCTTCTTTCCCCAATTTCCTGAGCCCAGACAGCCCAATCCGGGAGAGGGAAGGCCAAGGGTGGAGGGGTACCCAACTTTCCTAACCTGGGGTATTTTGGAAGAAGGGATAGCTACCCTTCCCGGGATCAACCCAGGGAAGACATGAGAACCCCGTACCAGCCAGAGCGGGTGTCCCAACTAGAGCGCCAGGTCCAAAACATGGCACACGATCTGTGTCGCATGCTGAGGGCTCAACAGAACCCTCAGATGAGCATGGCAGCGCAGAATGCCTCAAACCCAGGACCTGGTGCTCCAGAGCAATGACAGGGGAAGAACCCTGACAACCCACCGGTACCCAGGGAGGCGGCACAAGGTGAAGGGGGGTGTAAAGCATTGGAGGAAGTTTCCTTCGCCACTTGTAAAAAGCCCCTGGAAACCCATGAACCAGAACCAACATCTCCTGCCCCCGAAAGTCTGCCACCCAAGGAGCAGAGGGGGGGTAGGAGAAATAAAGAGCCCAACAGGACCCATTTTGAGGAGGAGGTACAAGTCTTCCAGTTTGAAGGAGAGGGATCCTCAGAGGATCCTGGGAAAAGGATCTTCTCCTTCAGGGATGGGGAACTCCTCCCAAAGAAAAATGGGTCCCAAAGGATCCAAATCCAGACTGGGTATTGTGGGGACTGAGCTAGCACTGCCCATCATCAATCCCCAGAATCACCAGCATGAGAATCCCCTGGTTCAAACCAATCCTGGTGACTGCCTCCAAAAAGGGGGGAGCAGCCCAGAACCAGAACCAGGGGAACCCAAAACTTCCCCCATATCTAGCTGCCACCTTTTTCTTTCAGATTCCCAAGACTCCAAACAGAATCCTGCCCAAATCACCTTCCTGTCAGTGTCCAAAACCAAGAAACTAACCGACCAGTTGTCCAAAAATGTACATTATCTTTGCCCCCTTGAGGAGAAGGAGGGAAGATTCTATGCCCCGGTTCAAATACAGGGGCAATGTACAATTTTGGCACTGGTGGACACTGGATCCCAAGCTACCCTTCTGTCAAAAAGCGCCTTTGATAAACTGAATTCGGGAAGAGGGGAGAATTACCAAATTCCTCTCACCCCTCTTCCTGGGCAACTTCAGAACTTTGACGGGAAGGAAATTCCCGTCGAGGGGACTGCGGATTTGGATATTAAAATTGGGCGACACAAGGTGAAGCACCAGGTCATAGTTGTGACTCCAGAGGGCACCCCTTGTTTACTAGGAAATGACATCCTGCGAAGGTTGTCACCCCTAATAGATTGTGTAAACAGGGTCCTCTGGACCCAGACTAGCCGTTCAATATAATTGAAACATAGGGCCTCATTACGACTCAGGCGTTAATGGGTTAACGGCGCCGTAAAAGGCTGCGGCACCGTTAACCTATTAGCGCCTAATTACGAGGTCCCTTTGCGGGACCCGACCTTAACGGCTGGTTTTACCAGCCGTTAAAGTAGGGACCCGCAAAGGGACCTTGGTGCTAAGTACGGTGCCGCAATTTGCGGCACCGTACTTAGCGCCTTCCCCATTCCCATTGAGCCCTATGGGGCAAAAATGGGAATGGGGAAGGGCCATGAAGGAAGGGGGAATTACCGCCCCGCCAACCTTCTAATGGGGTGGTAATTCCCCCTTTCTCCATGGCAGAGTCGGTAAATTACCGGCATGGACCATGGTGCTACTAGCACCATGGTCCTCCGCCTGGGTCGTAATGAGGCCCATAGTGTCAACCATGTTAGTTTAAACGGCACATGCCACATGGTTGAACAAAAACCTGACCAAATAGAATTTCACTTCCAGAATAATCAAATCCCCGACGTGACGGTAATTGCAGTAGGACAACAAACTAGTGATGGGGGGTCCTCTCTATTTCTGAAAATCAACCTTCCTTCCAGTCTAAGGTGGCATTCCACACTGGAAGGAAAAACTCTGAAATACTTTACAAATTCACGATCAGAAAATCCCACTTCCATAGTCCAGAAAGATGAGAAATCAGCTCAAAGCCTGGCTGATATACAGACAATTGGAGAACAGTTGTTCATCCCTATTCAGTTAAATGAAGGGAAGGACTCTGTTCTCGCCCGAGTGTGTGTGAACAACGGTAAGAGCTTCGTCAGCGAGGCCATGTTCCGCAAACTCCCAAAAGATCCAGCCATTCCCACATTTAAACTGATAGACAAATGGGAAATGGACCTGGAAACATCCATTTCCAAACATCTCCTGCCTAGCAGGTGTATGCTCAAAATGTCCATAGGCAACAAGAGCATAGTCCATAATTGTTGGGTCGTGCGAGACGTCCCTGCTGCATTTTACTTAGGCAGTGACATTCTCAATCGCTTTGCCATTAGTTTGGACCTAATAAACTTCAAACCTTGGTCCCGATTAGCAGGTAATCCCATGGGCTTTGATGACCCAGAGAAAGCATTTAGGTCAGCTCAACTGCTGCCTTATGGAGTTGAAATTCAGATTGGAGAGGAAGTCACCATCCCAGAAAGGACCCGACAATTCTCCCTGGAAGTGAAAGTTAAAAGAGGACAGAAACTGAAAAACCCAGATGCCTATATTCATCTTAATGCTTATTTCCAACAGCAAGGGGTGGGGGTGTACCCAACACCACTAGTCAACATAGAACATGACACCATTCCAATAGAGGTGGATAACAGCAACTTAAAGAGTATCACTCTAGCCGCAGGCACCATTATTGGAATGGCAGTTGATGACTGATATTTTTCCATAGATTTATGTAATGAACTGTTAGGACCAATCCCCAAGGACTGTTTTGACAGTGATAGTGATGATGACGCAACACCACACAGGATATTCACCCAGCATGGGGGGAATTTCCTGGTGTACACTTCCTGCCCTTATGGTAAGGAAGATGTGACCTGTGACTTCAGGAGGGATGAGGTGATCTTCCAAGTCCATGAGGACTGCCTTCCCCACCTGAAGCCACCAATCCAAATCAGCACTTGGACCAGGGACTTCTCCACCCAGCTGGTGGAGGCCGCTGAGATAGCAAAACCGGAAATCTTTCCAGGCTTCAGGCAGATGGTTGAAGAGAGAGTCAACCTAGCTGATGCCTGTGAGACTCTGGAGCAAAAGCAACAATTGAAACAAGTTTTCTTAGATTTTCAAGATCTCTTTGCAGTGGACTCATATGACTGTGGTCGCACCGACATCCACACAACAATTCCCACGGGCCCTGGGATGACTCCAGTGTTTGTGAAGCAATATTGCTTGCCTCTCGCATCAATGGAGTCCTTTACTGAAATAATTAAGAACCTTGAGTCCTGTGGGATAATCCGTCCAGTCCACAGCACCTTCAATAATCTGGTGCAGGGGATTTTGAAGCCAAACGGCCAGTGGAGACTCTGTGCTGACCTTAGGGAGTTCAATAAACAGCTCCATACTTCCCGATGGCCTCTTCCCTACATTGACCAAGGGCTGGCCCAGATCCAGGGGTCAAAGGTATTCACTGCCATTGGCCTGACCAATGGGTACTGGACTGTACCTGTCAGTAGGGAGGACCAATACAAGCTGGCTTTCACCTTCGGGGGCAGCAGTACACATGGACCTGGACTCCCTTCGGACACATCAACTCTGGCAATGAATTTAACATTTTTCTACACAAGGCCATGCCCGACCCGGGTGAAAGGGGTAACCTGTAGATGATGTTCTAGTCAAAAGCTCAACTGCGGAGGAACACATAGCGGAGATCCGTTATGTTCTGACACAGTTGTGGGCTACAGCAGCAAAACTCTTCAAAAGGCACAGTGGTGCAGAACCCGTGTCAATTTCTTGGGGCATGAGATTATTCCTCAGGGTCTCTGTCCCCAGGAAAAGAAAGTGGAAGCACTCCAGAAATGAAAAGACCCCACAACTCTGCGGGAACTGAGGAGGCTCCTTGGACAGACTAATTACAGCAGAAAGTTTATTGAGGATTACGCAGAGATCACAAGACTCCATCTTTTGAAGGGGGGGCCAAGGGGGAGTGGGGTCCAGAACAAGCTGAGGGAGTAAGACAACTCAAAAGAAGCCTCTCACAAGCGCCTTGCCTAGCTTACCCTGTCAAAAACAAGGAGTTCTTCTTGGATACAGGGTTCTCAAATACATGTTTGACTGCAGTATTATATCAAAAGCAAGACAAGGTCAATAAAGTAATCTCCTATGCAATTAAAACTTTATCCTCTATGGAGGAAAAATTCAATGATTGTGAGAAGGCACTCCTGGCAACGGTGTGGGCATTGAAGAATTACCGCCCGTTTATCCAGGGGGAACACATCATAGTGGAGACTACACACCAGCCTCTGCAATATCTCCAAAGTGACAGATTCCGGGCCGGAAATGGGAGTAATTCCCGAATTACTTCCTGGATTCTGTCAATGCAAGGCTTTCCTGTAGAGGTCAGATATGGCCAAAACAAGAAGAGTCCCCTTGCGTAAGGTCTGGCTGACTTGCATGATTGTGCCAGAGAAAACTGTGTCGAGAACGAAAGTCTTAAAATGAAGAACAACATGGAGGCATACCTTAATTCCCCACACAAAGTCTTTGAAGAAGACAAGTGTGAGGGAATGCCCACTGTCTATCTGGATGGATGCCCTACCATGTTGACAACAACGGGGAAAAAGAACTTGTGGACGGTGTAGGGATGCATGGGTGAATGATGCCCCAGAACCCTCCGCTGGGTACAAAATCGGTCCCTGAAGTAGTCAAGTGGCAGAGTTGATGGCTGTGCATCAAGCCATCCTCACTGCTGTCCAACACCAACTCCACGAACTGTTCATAATCACTGATTCGGATTATGTACGGGTTTATGGAGCACCTGGTTAACTGGAAAACCCGAGACATGCTATGTGCTAATAACAAACCATTGAAACATGGGAAATTAATCCAAAATATTGGTGATCTGGTCACCTCGAATGGGATGACCATCTACTGCAAAAAGATCAAGGGTCATTCTAAAGTAGAGGGACCAGACAAAACTGAAAATGGCCTAGCCGATCAGCTGGCCAAAACCGGAGCCATCCAAGGGGATCTACTTGAGATCGAGTCCCGGTTTGGGGAAATCCAGGTCACTGCTCTCACTATGTCCCAGACAAATGCTCACAATTAACTCTCAACTGCACAATGGAGTAAGGAGACCCCAGATGCTGATTTTATTACGGCTCAAAAAGGAGATCGAATAATTGCTAAGTTTTATCAACACATTGAGGACCCTGAGAACTTTCCCCTGACGGATACCGATTACATTGGGAAAGAGGACCTCAGAGTGTTGATGAAATGTCCAAAAATGTTCAGAATCCAAGATGGTTTGTTGGTGAGGAGTTCAATAGCTGGCCATGATCAGTGGGTGGTCCCTACCTCATTCCGAAGCCTGATGCTAAGTCACGCCCATGATGCGGCCACAGCCAGTCATATGGGGTTTCATACAACACTTGAAATCTTAAGAGAGGTTGCATACTGGCCACACATGGGGCAGGACCTCGACCAATACTTGAAGGGGTGTCTTGTGTGTGCACAATTTCAGCCAACATCCCTCACACACCGTGCGCCTCTCCAAAAGAGGGGGATAACACTGTCTTGGTCAGATTTACAAGTCAATTTTATCGGGCCTGTGATTCGCTCATCCAGGGGGAACAAGTACATGTTGACCGTGACATGCTTGTTCACTAAATGGGTGGAATATCTCCCGGCCCCAAATTGCAAGGCAGAAACAGCAGCTGCCCTGATGATCAACCACATCTTCTCGCGTTTTGGACTACCCCAAAGGATCGAGTCAGACTGAGGTACCACTTCACTAGCGAAGTGACGACAAAGATGTGGGAGATACTTGGGGTCAAAAGGAAATTACACATTGCCTACTAACTAGCCTCTAGTGGTGTAGTGAAGAGATACAACAAGACAATTGTGAGCATATTAAAAAAGTCTCTGCCAGATTCTGGGCCACGTTGGGACATTCGATTACCTTTTGTCCTGATGGGATTCAGATCTACCCCTTGTTCTGCAACAAAAATTTCACCATTTGAGATGATGAGTTGATGAAGGATGGTGCTTCCCCAGCATCTGCTCTACAGAACCCAGGAGCAGACTTTGATAAATGCCTCCACAACTCATGAGTATGTTGAAAATCTGAGAAAACACCTCCAACATGCTTGTCATAATGCCTACCCCCGGGCATCCGGATCAAGCCCATCAGCCCCGGGAGCAGGCATCCAGATACTTGTTAAAACCCCAGCAGCCCCGGCTGGGGGCTGTTTGGGTTCAGTCCTGGTGCCTTAGGCGCCAGGCTCATCTTAGAAACCAGTCCTGGCGCCATAGGCGCCAGGCTCATTGACATTACTTACCTCATGCAGACCATGCTGCAAATGAATCCAAGCCAACGTGAGCCCTGGATGGGACTATTTTGTTACAGGGTCTATTTTTTTACTCGGGTGTGGTGCTGGGGAACTTCTTACCTGGAACTACTTTGGAGGCTATTTAAACCATGCCCGAACAGCAGCACACGCTTCGCGTTATTCTGCATCCTGCAGCGTAACGCTCGCCGTGCCCGCAAGTCAGCATCCAGTCTTCTGCCACGCCCGCCTCAAATCACAAGCTCCTAGAAAAAGGGGAAAAAGGAAGAAAAGGTTAGATCACAGATATTATTTTAATTCCTTACCTGATTCCAGATCCAGCACGTCTCCGAGCCTGGAAAGGACATTATTCCAGCACGCGTTGCATCGCCAGCAGCAGCGCCGCGTTATACTCACCAGTCCACAGCATCTTTCGACTCGGCGCTGCCTCCATCATTTTCTTCGTCGAACTCCAGCACCTGGGGAAAAACAAAAGAAAAACAAGGTGAGCCAAGAGAGCCGACAAATACAATCTCTTACCACCATAGGCTTACCTGATTTACCACCGGCGGCATTACCCTTTAATATGCCTCATCTTCATATGCGGCATCTATAAAGGGAGAGAAAACAACAAGTTAAACTCATGCAACTTTTACCGGACAGTGTTGGGTAATACAGACTCTTACCTGAACGCCATCAGCTGCCTCCAGGCAACATTCTTTTGAACCAGCTGCAATTCAACAAGGGAATGGAACAAGAGTGAACATCGGACATATTGAACTCTTTGAACTTTATATACCCCGGAGTCAATATTCCTCCGGAACTCCTCCAGTACCTTCAAACCAGTGAAGTAATTGGTATCTACGCGCCCCTGCATGCCATGCAGGATGGAGAGCTCATCATTTAAAAACATAAGGTGAGGTTACTAAAAGGGGTTATCGGAGGTGACAAGTGGGGAGAACGAGAACAGTGGGAGGGGGCCATCACTAAAATCCACGGGTGGCTAAATCCCTTTCTCCACTTGCAGGAGAATGCTTCTACGGATCAAGCAGATGAGATTAGGCGGGCCAGTCCAGAAAGTCATCTCAGCACTACGCATCACATTGGTAGAGACCGCAGCTGTCCGGGTCCGATCGACGCCCCTGTGGGAACCAGGTGAGCATAATAATGCTTTTGCCTACGCTGAGCGAAATCTAGAAAGATCTGCAGACACTATGAAGACCCACTATGACCTAAAGACTACTAGAAAAGAATACCAAGTAGGAGACCAGGTCTACTTATACAATTTCCAAAGGAACCAGGCCAAACAGCGCAAATGTCTTCCTAGCTGGCGGGGACCTTTTCAAATTGTAGACAAAATCTCACCAGTCGCCTATAAAATCCGTATCCCCAGAGGCAGTTTGGCAGAGGGGGAAGATCGGTGGGTCCACATCAACCAACTGAAGTGTTGCCATCCTAGGCCCACTCCGCAGCAACTAGAGGATTCATCTGGAAACCCAGAGGGGGACACTCCAGACCCCTAGAATTCCAACTATATAACTATGCCACGTGTTGAAAATGAGTAATCAATTGCAAATAGAGAAGATCGTCATTATATGTCAAATGCATGCGTTTGCTCCACTACATAAATAGTGGTGGGGAAATGTCTACAAATATGCTTTGTTTTGTCATCCTAGAATGTGAAACCATGGATCCTGAGCATCAAGGAGGACCACTCGGGGACCGGGGAGAAAAACCCAAGGGGCCCGGTGTATCACTCCAGACTCTCATCCGGAACCGGCGAGGAGAACCTGTCGATCCACCACTGATGGGAGAAGCAGACGATTTTTCCATTTGGACCCGAAAGAAAAAAACGGAACATCCCAATCTTGTGACTTCCCCTTGACGGGCGGTCAAAAGTCAAATCGTGAGGGGGGCTTTGTGGGGTGTTTTAACCCACTCTGCTCTGCCCTGCAACATCCCTGTGTGCTGGTGGCACCAGAATCAGCAACATGGCCGCAAAATCTCTGGGCGCGCCAAAACCTATGAAAATTGCACTTTGAAACCGAAAAAGATGGCTGCCAAATCTACTTTGCCTGTTGTCAGTGGTGGAAGGAGACCACACTGCTGAAACATGCCACTGGTACCGAGTAAAAATGTAAACTGCATGAAAGGCAGTGCTTTATTGCAAGAAACCCAGAAATAGCTCTCAAATCCCTTTTTCTTGGTTGCTGAAAATATAAAATACCGGACCAAAACACCACAAAACATCCAATATCTTTGCTGGGTGTTACCCGCCACTTCATTTGAGGAATCAATGTGAACCCACACTGTCAGGAAAAGTGGAATCTATCATCAAAATATCCACAGTAAAAAGTGTGCTTGCCTGTGAAAATCTGTCAAAATATGGGCTCTGTAACAGCGCCCGCCTGTGACTGTTTCAAAAGCCTGAATTTAAACTGCAAATTTGCACCATTAAGATCTAATGTCTTAAATCTAAGTAACCTGTCATTAAGAGGAACATAGGTTGTAACTATTTAATCTCCATGATTTAGAGACTGGAATCAGAGTTCTAGCTGCTTGATTAAAAATTGCAAGTTTTATTTTAAATTAAGAAAAATGTTATAAATTGACAGTGGATTTAGCTGAACTCAGAGTCACCAAACCAGTTTTCCCCAGCTTTCCCCTAAAAAAAGGCATCTCCCCTGCTTCCCACAAAGGCCAGGAACTCACATTCAGGTGTTGATTAAGAGGGGAGGAGATTTTGGGCTGCTGCTCCAGGAGGAGACAATGAACCTTCCTTGGCTGAAAGGATATGCAAATTGTAAGTGTCAACAGTGGCCTCTGTCAGAGGAAGAAGGCAGAGATTGCTCTTGAGCTACAAGATAGAGATGGAAGCGGGGATAGACATTTTTGTTGATTCTCAATGGACAGAAAGCATATTTTTGGAAATATGCCCAAGTGCATCAGAAACGCAGTTCAGCCGATGCTCCGCATAAACCCATACATTTACATCGGGGTGTTCATCTGTAGAATAACACATGCTGCCTACACGCAGAAGAGAGGATACCAGAGATATTCTGCGCATGTCAAACATATGTTCTATCATGGAACAAACATCACCGGCCATGTTAGCTCATGCTCTTGGGGGAACCACCCATCATCCATTCTGTAACAGGAGAAAATGTCGTGCTATTTGACATACCAATAAATAATCAATATGGCTATGGTACTTCATGTGTCCAAAAAAATAACCACATCAGAATTTCTGTATCACACTCACGTGTCCTGGACCTACCCAGAGCTATGGTGACCAATAACAGCTTACTGACACAATTTCTCAATATACACTATCTTGCCAATTGACCTCAGAACCGGAAGTGAAAGGAGTAAGCAGGACATGTGGTAACTTTCAAGATGTCTTCTTTATTCTTAGCTTCCCCTGCTGTGCCGTTCACTTTCCTCGATCTTAACTTCCCTGCTTCCTTCCTCACTCAGCCCTTTCCATCCCGCTGGCCAACCCTTTCCTCCATTCTGAGTCCCTCCCACAAGTTTTGTCATGCCCCCTCTCACAGCAGTTGGACAAAAGTCCTGTCCATCACGAACCTAGTTTTACTTGGCTATTGCATGGTGGACACAGCACCCTCCCCCGGCTGACAAAGGACAACACTACATACAACTGTAAAATCTATATGAACAATTACTCATACACCCATGAGAACCTTCAGTCCCAACAGGTTATCTCTCCTCAATGAGTTTTATCAGGTTGGGTATTGCCCTTAGAGGCATGGACCGGGAGGAGGTACCTTCAAGCATTGCCGCTTCTTCATCATCCACATTTATCATCTTTATCCATAACACATACCGCTGTAATTCCTTCTTGCTCAAACTTCTTGAAATGAGGTACATTTCTTATAATGACTCTTCCTGTGCCGAGTGCTGGCCATGATCCTGCATCCTGAATGAGCGTGAAGGTCAGCGGTTACAAGCCGAAAAACAAATCTGTTTTCCTTGTCTGATGCCAACCAATCAGGACCTTGTCACCAATACTTAGACTTGATGGTTTTGCCTGTCGTCTGTGATCAGCATATTCCTTCATATGCATTATAAGTTTGAGGTCACTTTCTCAAACCTCTTCATGATGCTTGGGATGCTTAATAGGGAGACAGGGGAGCCGTGTGCATGGTTTTCACCCTAGCATTAATTCTGCCAGACATTTTCCTGTTACACTATGAGGCGAGCAATGATAATCCCCAAACGGGGCACATAAAGCTTGGTTTAGAGACATGTCACTGGTTTCACAGTGTTGAACCACCTTTTTGAGATTACCCTTAAATGAGGATATATTTTCCCTGTATGGCCGCCATATGCTTCATAAATCATGCAGATACCTGTATTTTAAATGGTGAGCCATTGTCGATTTTCAGGATTCCCTAGGTTTCCCGATGCTGAGAATATATCATCAAAGATGAGAAGCATAGCTGATGCCACCGTCGAGTGAGACACATGAACCAATGGTAACCTGAAGTATTAATCCATGAGCTTTAATAGATATCTTTTGTCCTTAAGAGATTCAAAAGCAATCTGCAGCTACATTAATACAGCATGTGTTAACAGTGACATGCTCAAAAGCTTCTGGGTTGTTCAGTTTCTGGGTGCACTGACAAAAGTGACAGGTGTGGGATGTTTTAACCCACTCTGTTGATTAAGAGGGTAGGAGATTTTGGGCTGCTGCTCCAGGAGGAGAAAATGAACCTTCCTTGGCTGAAAGGATATGCAGATTGTAAGTGTCAACAGTGGCTTCTGCCAGAGGAAGAAGGCAGAGATTGCTCTTGAGCTACAAGATAGAGATGGAGGCGGGATTAGACATTTTTGTTGATTCTCAATGGACACAAAGCATATTTTTGGAAAAGACTGATAAAGGACTGTGCGAATTTGTAAACATAGAACTAACAGCATTGTGAATGTGATTTTTTTTGTGCACATTTTAAGAGGTGCCAGAAATCTGTGCGATGTTCTGAGAAGGCACAGTGAAAATTCTGGTTTTGTAGCATTTGTGTTTATGTCAGAAGGATGAAACTTCATACGATTATACGGAGATATCATGCACACATATGTACAAAATTGTGGACAAATCAGATGTTGTGTCCCGGACAAAAGTGCAAAGATTTGTCAAATCCTGACCCAAGATCTCACTGATTTGAGGATTGGAAGAGGGTTTGTTCCACAAAATGTGTGCTCTACGTATGTTATTGGTATAAAGATTGTACACATGTAAAGATTGTTACAATAGCTTGTAATCATGGTGTTCAGATATCAAACACAAATGCATTGGAATCACTGTATTTTGTTGTTAGGTGTCATTTTTCTTACTTTTATGATGGATGACATTTTCATTTGTAATTTGTAATTGAACATACAAATGTTATGTTTTGTTTTTTATCTTTTTTATATTATAAAAATATAATCACCTAATCACGTGTTATAATTTATTTTAATATGGGAGGTATCCTACAACATTTCTACAATGTCAGTACTAACACATTATATTCTCCTAGTCTAAACATGTATGTGTCCCTAAAGAATACCTTTGTTTACTTTTATATAAATCCCACCTCTATTACCCAGTTAACTTTAAACTAACTATATGCCTCAGATAATTTTACAGCCCCTATGAGAATTTGAAAGAAGGTCACGCTTTGAGGTAACCCACCAGCCCGTTTCTCACACTTTATTCACATGTGGCTTATACTCCATATTTGTTCTATCGCTCCCATCCCATAACATTTCCTGCTTTCCCATTTGTATTGTTACACTTTGATTTTCCCTCTCTTCTTTATTCATTGTGTATTTCTTCCACCCAAATCATCTTGGTTTGGACTCCATAGATCGTCTGTCCGGTCGTATTTGTCCTCTTTTTAGGCATGCTTTGCAGCAAGTTCCTGGGACTTTCACTGCATAGGCCACTTAGTCCATTCAACGATATGGGAGTTTTCACAGGAGTTTGTCCACTGTCAAAACTGCACAGCAGACACATTTGTGTATGGGCATCCGGTTAGGTCCCTTGACCCTTCTCTCTGCTCATAGGTGCGGGTGCCGCTGCCAATTCTCCGGGTATATATAGGGTTCTCTTTCTCCCCGCTTGTAATATAAAACTGAATGAGTTTGCTTTGAAAAATAAGTGTCTCTATCGTCAATATTTTTCCTTTCAACCCAACCCTTTGAAACCCATTTATGTGTTACCTTTAAACATTCCATTCCTTCTACTCCTCAAACTATCCAGAAGAGACCACATCACTCCAGCCCTAAAAACACTACACTGGCTCCCAGTAAAACATTGCATCACCTTCAAAACAATGTGCATAACGCACCGAGCAATCAGCGGACAAGGAGCAGAATTCCTACAAAAGAAAATAACAGTCTACAAACCAACGAGACCCCTCCGATCAAGCAACGAAATCCGCCTGGAACTCAAACCACTCCTTAAGAAAAAACTTGGAGGCACCTCCTTCCACCACTTAGCCGCAAATACCTGGAACAACATCCCAAAAGAAATAAGAAACACTGAATGAAGATCACCTAAAATTCAGGAAATCACTAAAAACCTGGCTCTTCAACACCACAGACTAAATCTGGAAACCGAAACCGGAAAAAGGATGACTAATCCGGAAAGGACACGGACATCCCCGATCCGAGAGGGTAGCTCCCACGGCACCTGGACGGGTGACACCAGATAGACTGGAACACAGGTAGCACGCACGAAGACTGAGCCAACTCCCCCAGACAATCCCACAAACACTTTCGCCTGTCCCTTAGTTACTGCCAGGTACCACAGTGGTGTGGAATTGTCGAGAAATTGGCAATCACCACTCTACCTGAGAGGTTGACATTGGCAGGTGCACTGGCCACAGGAGTATGAAGGGAGGATAAGGGGAGCTATGAGAGAGCATGTTAGAGGTGGGGGCCAGAGGAGTAAGCAACCTTGTATGCCAGTCGGACCCAGATCAGGACAGAGCCGCACCAGGGGAGACTGCGCAAGCCTAGTGCCTGAATTCAGGATAGAGACGCAAACTAACCAACCCTACTAACAATTTCCCTTTCTGCATACACCTCTCAAACTCCAAACCAAACACAACCAAAATCTACAGCACAACAAACCGCACAAACTTCACTACATTGCAACAACAAAACAAAAACACACATAGTCTTGCACAACATTACACAATGACTACCAGCCGCAAACACCCCAGGCCCAGCCAACGGACCCACCGGGCTGAGGCCGCCAATAGCACATTACTGCTCTCTCGCACTTTTCCTGCCTCCTCCCACTAACTCAACCTCCCCTCCTCTTTCAGAGCCGCCAGGGGACCACTCCGGTGGTGATAGTGTGCGGTACAAATGTCCTTTAACATTAACATTAACATGTAAAGATGTATTATATTAAAAATATATTTTATGTGCAAAAGGCAAAGGGGAGGTTTTCCCTGCCTCATAAACCGCATCATCATGATGACACTCTGTTTTCCCCTCCAATCAAGGGAGAGAGCAGACGTTAGCCAATAGACTACCTAGGGGGTGCGCCTAGGATAATTCAGCATACCCACCCCTTTATGAAACACATAAATAGAGACAGCTTAGGACCTAGAAAAACAATGATCCACCCACCATCCCGAATTTCGCAAAGCACTTTGAAGGAGATCCATCCATACTCCTTGTTCCAGACTACAGAAACTTTGCAAGCAGAAAGGCTCAGAGCAAAGCTGAACCACTTTCAGCTGGGCCTAACTTCCAGAACCCATCCCTCAACTTAAAGAGGAAAACAAAGAAGCAGTCAGGCTGTGCTATAACTGCTTGCCTGCTATCTAGAACTATCTCCATAACCAGAAGGGCAGATTAAATCCCAGTCTGGTGCTGTGCTGTGCAGACCAGAGAGCCATTGCAGATCCAGTCCAGTCGTGCTGTGCAGTGTAGACCAGAGAGCCTTGCTGTCCAGTCCCGCAGTGCGGTGTCCAGAGGGCCTTGCTGATCGCTGACCCGTCCAGTCCGGTGTGCCCAGCAGTCTTTCCCAGAAATCGTTGACCAGAATCCCTGACGGTTCCATTCAAAACATTGGTAGTGAGTATCCATAGTATAGGATTGTCACTAGCCTGTGTACTGTCCATAGTCATCCCTATTTCAAATCAAATCTATCTTGTATCCAGGACTGTATTGTTAGAAACCTTTTTGTCTTGCCTGAACTCTCTCTCTTATCCTATAATCCTTCTGTCATATTATTGTTAAAATCATCTTTGCGCTGATATATATTTTCTGAAGAAAGGTAAGCTTCTCGGTAGGCAAAAACCTGTTCAGAGGCGTCCTGATCTGGTGGCTGGGCTGTCGTGTAGTTTGTTTCTTCATAATCCATCCCTATTGTAAAGAAACCTTCTTTGTAATTTTAAAAAGCGCATCTTTGTTTTACAATTTTGCCTCTATCTGAAAAAAACGACCTCCACGAAAACGTTCATAACTTCTTCAAATGTAATCCTAGAAACGAAATTTAAGTGTCTACTTGAAGCTAACATCCTAAGCTTTCTTACGAACCCAAAACCGCAACTCCTTATAGTTTTCCCGCAATCGCAATTACTGCACACGGAAAAGTTTGGCGCAATTATTTTTTGCAAGTTTGCAATCATTCCTGTTTTTCTCATGTGTTTTCTGGAGGTAAATTGGGATTGATATATTTTGTTGAATTCTGCATTCCTGAAACCTTTTCTCTCTCTTTCTATCTCTTTATATTGCATATTGGGGGGATTGAGGGGTGTATAGGGGGAAATATTAACCACATTGTCATTTGATTGAACAAACCCACAAAAGTATTATTTCTGTGCTGCATTAATTTTTCCCATCATTGCGCCTTGTGATTAAAGATATTGTTAGTGTGACATCACCCCATTGGAGATTATTGTATAACCATTAAAAATAGTGTGATATATATTTTGTGCAATACATAATAAATATTTTAACTTTGCAAACCAGCCTGATTCCTGGTTCAGTGTGACCGAGGGGGTTAAAAGAGGGGGGCGTGATATAAGTGGTACATTGTTCAGAATAAAAGAACTTATAGACACAAATACTTAATTAAGGGTTTCAGCTGTGCATCACATGCTAGGCATTGACTTAGGTGAAGTGCCGGGTTGAAATCACTTACATAGGACCTGCAATCTTCTTAACCATTGCATCTAGCAAAGGAAAGGAAACCACATTGAGTCTCTGATGTGTAGTTTGGTAACCACTATGCCTCGGTGACCTTCATGAGCAGTCTCTACGATAAGTTATTGTAGGCTGCACTGCATGACTATCTGAGACCCCTCTCATGAGAATTCCTTATGAAGAGGTGGACAGTCTATCCTACCCATGTTTCAATGCAATGAGGTCCTCTCATGTTTTCTGGGAGCGAGCAAGTGGAGGAAACTAGTCTCCATCCGTGATGCATTAAGAGATCCTTTATTTTACATACTGTAGGGTCAGTCCTAATGTGTTCTAATATTTGTAACAGCCTGACCGGCTAGGACGGTGGGTGCATGCAAGGAAATGGACGTATTCTTCAGTCAACACTGGCTAAGATTCCACAGCCTCAATGGGTTGCCTATTGATGAGGTCAACTGGATCAAACTCTTTGCCTGGCTTGTGAACAACGTGAAAGTCATATTGCTGAAGCTGAAAGTCCCACCTTGGAATCTTCTGGGACATCTTGTATTTTGTATTGCCCCATATTGTGCCCAAGGCCTGGTGAACCGTGACAATTGTTAGGGGTTATCCAAACAGAAACATGTGGAAATGTTTTCATCCCCACACCACTGTTAGCCCTTACTTCTTGGGTTGCAAGAAAGCTCTTAGCCAGGATAGTACCCAATCCAAATGGAATGGCATTCACAGAAAGTTCTGCACAGAGAGATGAATCGAAGTAGCATACATGATCTGCCAATGAGGTGTCTTGCTTCACTTGTCTGAGCGCCTGCTCACACTCCTTTGTCCACCTGGAGTGCATACCCTGTTTGGTGAGATACCTTATGGGCCTTGTGTTAGTAGCAAAGTCTCTGATTTATTGTCGACAATAACTAGCCAGTCCTAGGAATGAGTGGATATCACTCACATCCGATGGAGTCGGAGAGTTTTGCGATGCCTTTACCGTGTCAGGGTCAATTTCCATACCTTTATAAGAAAAAACATTGCCAAAGAATTTCATAACTGATTAAATTGACATTTGTTATGCTCAGGTCCAGACCATATTCTTGTAGTGCAACGCATACCCTCCTCAGGGCTTCACATGGAGTTCAATGTTTAGTTTCAAACACTAAAATGTCATCACTACAGTTCAAGCAATTCACTGTGTCCATGATAACCTTGCGAACAGTCTATTTGAAAATTGCAGCTGGTGAAGAAATGCTGACGCTGAGGCATTTGTACCTGTATAGGCAAAAGTGCATGGAAAAGGATGGTAATGTGCTGTGATAACAGATCCAGGTCAATTTGAGGACAGTCTTTGATCTAGTCCATTTTAAAAAAAGACCTTAACACAATTGAGAAGTTAATCATGCCATTTATATGCACACTAGGGTGTCTTCTCTCTCTCAATTTTTATATTTTCATTTATTTAATATATTTATAATACGCCCAAAGCCAGAGGTATCACAGCGTAGGTAATATGATTATGAATAGCCTTGCTGGTTACAGTCATGGAAGAAATGCATCAATTAAAAATTTTTAAGAACAGGATAGGGAGGATTACATAGTAAACAATGGCAATGGTGATTAACAGTAAATACAGTGGTAATGTAGAAAATGGGTTGACAAGGTACAACTCATACAAAGGTGTTGGTAAACAATAGGAAAATAACAGAAAGGTTATGTTGATCCTATGGTTGTAGGTACGTCTGAGAGTTAGTTAGAATTTGTTAAACAACCAGGTTTTTAGGAGTTTCTTGAAATGGGTGTCCGAGGTCTCATTGCTCAAGTTTGCTAGGAGAGAGTTCCATAATCTGGGGGCAGCTACAGGAAAACTAGATTCTCCTGTTCTGGTGTTCTTGAAACGGAGGATGAGTAGCTGCGTGTTAGTGTTAGACCTGAGGATTCTGGTTGATGTTTTCAATGAGAGACAGTTGTTCAGATAAGTAGGGGCATTTTGGGCAATGCATTTATGCATATTGGTGAGGTTTTTGTATAGAATTCAGGCTTGTATGGGTAACCAATGTGCCTTTCTCCTGGACTGCGATATGTGGTCCCTTTTTTTTGATACCTAGAGCTGCTCTGAGAGCTTTATTTTGCAAAAGTAGCAATTTGGCCAGATTTTTCTTGGTAGTGCCTAGTAGGTGTATGTTACAATAGTCTAACTTAGACATAATACGTGCTCTTGCCAGCATGATGCAATTCTGTGTAGTAAGAAATTGTCTACTGAGGGAAATTAGTTTTGCTGTGCATGCTGTGGAGGAGGCAAGTGAATTAATATGTTTGTTCATGGTTAGGCTTAAATCTAAGTAGACCCCTGGGGTTTTAACTTGGTTGGAAATGGTGATAGGAGTACCATCTATGACAATGGAGGTGTAGTCCTGATTCAATTTATTCGGTTGGGTTGGGGACCCTACCATAAGAATCTCAATCTTTTCACCATTCACACAGAGACTATTTGTTGCCATCCAATTCTGGATGAGAGAGTAGATTTTGTTTATAAGAATGGTATCATGTTCTAGGTTACCAGAGATTGGAATGAGTATCTGAGTATCATCGGCAAAATTGGTATAGATAGCACCCATAGCATCTAGGGCTGCGAAGAGCAGTTTTGTATATGCATTACAGAGAGTGGGTGAGAGGCATGACCCTTGGGGTACACCTATGGGAACTGATTTAGGATCTGCCGCTTTCTCGCCTATGGCTTCTCTAGAGGTGCGTTCTGATAGAAAAAATGTAATCCATCCAATTGCATTTTGTGAGAAATGAAAGTTCTTAGATAATGCTAGGCAAAGTTTGTCGTGGTCCACTAAGTCAAACGCTGCTGATAGGTCTAGTAATAGTAGAATGTAGAGGCTGCCTGAATCGTTGATAATGTCCATCTGATTTTTCAGATCAAGTAGTGCTGTCTCAGTGCTGTGTTTAGGTCGGAACACTGATTGTCTGTCGCCTAGTAGATGATTAGTTTCTAGGTGTGTTTGTAATTGGGTGTATGCCACTTTATCGATTATTTTAAGGAGGAAGAGGACGTGGTAATGGGTCTGTAGTTTGTGGGAATAGTGGGGTATAGGGTGGGTTTTGTCAATAGAGGTGTGACCCATGCTTCTTTGATGTTAGATGGAACCGAATTAGTACTGAAGGAAGAGTTGATGACATTAGTGATGATGGGAACTAGCGTGGGGGTGCAGGATTTAATCAGTTTAGCAGGAAAGCTATCACCTTTACAGTGTGAGGGTTTGAGTGAGGCGGTGGTCTTAATTACTTGGTCTTGGGTGACTGGGGTAATATTAAATTGAATACCTGGAGATAGGTTTTCAGTCTGGACATCTGGGGCGGCGTTAGCATTTTGGGCGAGAAGTTTTCTTTTTAGAATGATTTTACCTTCCTCTTTGCCTCTGCTTTCTCTCTCCCTCTCCCCTGCTGAACAGCCAATTATTCCTCACTGATACTGCACTGATTCTGCAACTGGACCACTCTTAACGGCCTCGGTCCTGGGCCCAGCCACTCTCCACTTGCACTGATGCCCTGGAACCCCTCTGCACTGCGGGACTGTCTCTGTATCCCTACAGCCCCCCCCTTTTCCAGCACTTGTTCTGCACTTACCTTGCACTTGCCACCAGTTGGCCCTATTTATTTATTACTTTACGCCACTTACCTTTACTGCACTTCCCCCCCTCCCCTTCCCCTTGCACTTTTCCCCCTCCCCCACCCTTGCACTTGCGCGATCTGAATGACACCTGGCCTAGTAGGATCGTTGTCTGTTTCCCCTTGTTTCATCCCCTCCCTGCCTCGTCGCGCCTTGAAACACCTGTGTATAGGCGCGTTACAAATGCCATATCATATCATATCATATCATATCTTGGAGGGATTTGATTTTAGTAGCTAGAGCATTTTGTATAGTGGTGCACCATGCTTTCCTCGCAGTGGCTGGACTGGGCAGGGGGGTAGGAGATTCCAATTCTCTGAGAATTGTAAACCGTTCTTTACTTTTAGACTCTGCATTGGTGATACATAAGTTCAGGGTGCAAGCTTTATGAGTGATAACAGCACATTTTTATTTTCGTGATAATAATTGGAGTTCTTTTTTGCACTCAGTGGAGGGTTTTTTCCTAGTGAGATGTTCTGGTGCTCTTTTATTTCTTCTTAATTTGATGAGCTCATACTTGAACCAAGATTTACTACGTTTAGGTTTGGATAACTTGAATCTGAGTGGGGCTGATTCATTGATGGCGTTGTTTAAGCAAGAATGATGGAGCTGGGAAATGCTATATGGATCGGTCATCAATATAGGTTGAGCTTCAAGTAACTTATTAAGGATAAGGGTGATGGTTTCCGGGGTAAGGTTATGAGAGATTCTCACCAGTATTGGTTGGGGAGGTGGTAACGGTGGTTCTTGGGGTTTCAAAGTGTATATGTTAAATTGGATTAAGAAGTGGTCCGACCTCGAGATTTTTGTTATCTCCTTGAAGGATACTTCAGTATTCAAAGTGAGAATCCAATCTAGGGTTCTGCCTTTGGCACTGGTAGGAGCATTGACGATTTGGTAGAACTGTATTTCTTGCAGCGCAGCGTGGAAGGCTGTGGCTTTGTGATCCTGGGTGTCGTTGAAACCCAATTGCTCTGCTAGTGTGACACATAAGCGAATGTCCCCTTTAGAGGTTTCCTTCAGGACAGCTAAAATGTGGGAAATCCATAGGGTCGGGCCTGAGACTGGTTAGATATATCATTCTTAAGTAATGTATCAAGTTCCTTATCTACTTGTGGCTGTACGTGTATGGGAATCTGACAATGATTTTCCTTATCTACTTGTGGCTGTAAGTGTATGGGAATCTGACAATGATTTTCCTTATCTACTTGTGGCTGTACGTGTATGGGAATCTGACAATGATGTTGGGCTCCAGGTCTAAAAGAGGCATCTATGTGCAACATGACCTGTGTCCTCAAAGTTCCCCAATTCCTTTGAATAGGGTGGGATGCAGTGTGATGATAGGGTGTTCATGCTTTATTGAAAAGATCACAGTAGCTATCCCGACTGCTCTGGCCATAGGGTAAATAAATTGCTCCCTGAAAGCTCACCCTCGAGTTCACGCACCTCACTGGATATTTTCTTATTCTTGTATCACAGCTGCATGATGAACTTCCCATGGTTTTTCCTATGACCCTTGGTGGCCCACAGGAAGACCCACAATTCTGAGCGAGACAGCCAGGGCTTAGTAGTCAACTTTTCAAACTCTGATATGCACATAATGTTCAGTATAACCCCTTTATCAGCTACACATCTCACTGCACGATCACCACCATGATTCATACATCTTCAGTGCGCCCTTAATTGGCTATTGCCATATTGTAAATGTATTCTGCCAATGTCGTCATGAACTCATATATCAGCAGAAATGTAGGATTAGTGGTTATATTTCAAATGTGATGATTGTCATCTCCTGTCGTCTACTCTGGGTGAGGTCTAAGAGGCAAAATACACATTTTGGCAAAGCGTTTTCTGTATCTGTTCTATGGCGGGGAAACCGGCTTTGTGTGGGAATGGTTGACCACATATATAGTATAACCTTCCCGGATGAGATTTTTTAACGAATGGAACTTTCCATGCTTCTCTCCAGGCTTTGCTGTCCATTTGATATATTGGTTCTGCTTTGGTTCTCGTTCCAGGGTACATGTGAGATGCTTGCGCTTCAACCCTTTTTTCTGTCTTGGCCATGGTGAGTATGGTGGAAGAACCAGATGGCCTCATTATTCGTGAAAGTCACAATGGGCTACCAACTTGCGCAATCGACTGGCACGCATGGCAATGGATTCTCCAGGCTTCTGACACACAGTATTGAAAATATGTTACTCATGATCCCAAACCTTTCTTTAGATCTTTTTAGTAAACAGTTTATTAAGGCGTGAAGGTGGGGGATAAGATCTTCCACCTCATTCCCCACTTGACTGATGAAGATATGGGGACCATACGTGTCTGAATAAACCTCATTCTGTGCATCCAGTACATTTTCAAATCGCCTAATCCACCTCTTCAATTTTGGCCCAGCTCCTGAGTTTCTGTATCATTTGAAGATTGCTAACAAATTGGTGCGAGTTTGTGGTTGTAAATGATTAAAGAAAGTGTAGTACTTAAAATGTTCTCTGACATCCAAAGTCAAGCAATCATTTGTCCAACACTAAGATGGGCAACATGTTGTCACGACTTAGTAATCTTATCTGCGGACATGTAGACGTGCATGAATTGTGGGAAAATGAATTGCCTCTGGCATCATCCACAGTTTCCGAGACCTTGGGTCATCCAGGATCTGTCCAGGGGCTGCAAAGAAGTCAGTCTGCCATAACCAGGTGAGGCAGAGTATTGGAGCAAGATCTCACTGCATGGATGCATAGCTCTCAACTGGCACTTTTTCAGCTGACTCACCCGCGAAGTTCCCTACACGCCCATACACTTCAATGCGCTCTCACCCTCCTAAAATAAATCAGGGGTTTTCACCTGCCCTGATGACACCAAAATTTCAGAGCTATGTGGATGGAAGAGTGAGCGCATCCTCGAAGCGGTGAGCATCAAAGCTCTGCTCATCTTGGATAAACATGGGGGTCCGCGATGGCAGAAGATGCGTGTCTCAGCTGGGTAATTTTTAAGAGTTTGGCATGCTAGGATAGTACTAGGAATGGCAGTGGCCTGACAGGGGAATCAATAGAAACTGTTTTTGCTAGCTTTGTGGATGACAATTTGCCATCGATCCCACCATCACCAGTTATCGTGTCCTGTGACCTCAGGACAGGAAGTGCAATGAATAAACAGGGTACATAGTAACATTTCATTTTTTTTCTTTATTGTTAGCTTCCCCAGCCATTGAATTTAATTTCCAAGATCTTACCTCCTTCCCTCCTTCTTCCTCATTCTGCCCTTTCCTCTTGCCAACCCATTCCCCCTTGTGATGCCCTCGTTCAAGACTTCCCATGACCCCCCTTTCAGGGGTTGGTCCAATCTCAGAGACATGATACCAAAGTTTAGAAGGACAATTTTATAGACCTAAATAAATAACCATGCACATATATTAATCCATCCTGAATGCCTACCTACCAGTTATAAACCACCAAATGCATGCCAATCAGTTAACCCGGCACAACAGACTTAAGCCCATGTGTTGTGCCGGAGAAGGTATGCCCACCGTTATGAAGCATCAAACCACACACAAAACTAAGTAGGTCTTTTTTCAAAACAATTTTTAACAAAATGACTGTCTTTACTTCGTAAATACAATGAATGTAAATTCTAACATTTTGAATTTAACTCATTAACCTTACTTCGTGCCATTTATCACACTATAACATTATCCACAGATTTCCTTTCACTGTCTATTTGGAAGTTATGGGAGCTTTTAACTTTATAAGTCTCCTGTGTTTTAGAAGGGTTTATATTTCATTCAATGCCAAAAGATTTCAATTAAGTTTTAGCCATATTAAGATGCTCAATTTGCGAAACACGCACATTGCTATAACAACAAGCCATTATATTTTTTGGCATTTGTGAAATATCCTCCGTAGTGGAAGACAGACAGCGCCTCAACCCACTGTGTCCTCTCATCTAACGGGACCATTTCTCCACCCAGGTGATCCTCAGACAGAACACCACCCCAATGTCAGGATCAGGAAGCTTCTGCCTTTCCCTGGCTACCTAGGAGGAGACTTTAGGCAGGGTTTTAATGAGGAGTCTGTAGGATTTATCACATACCTTTCCTCTAAATACCTGACCTCCCGGTCCAGGTTCCTTTTCCTCTTCCCTACCATTAACCTCCCCCACATTCATAATGGAGTCACATGTTTTCCAGTCCCAGACTGTATCCTCTATGAGTAACTCTTCTTGAGTCCAAGAATTTTGAGGACAATATGAGGAACTTTTCTGTGATTGTTGGTCAAATTGTTTAACTGACTTCACTTTCACCTGTGCTACTCTAAAGATCCATTCATCAAAATGTGGAATCTCACTACCTAAGATCATTGATATAGGAAGATTAGGTATAACTGCCACCAATATCGACAAGGGCTTTCCTAGGATAGTAATATCTATTCTAGTTAAGGGGTAGCCATCTGACTGTCCATGAACACACTCTATAGTCTTTTCACATATACTTTTCAAATGTGATTAAAGATAATTAGCTTGCACCGTTGGGCCTCTGCTCCCTGTGTCTTAACTGAGCCCTATCCCTTGCAATACTACAGGGACCTGATAACTATTATTTTCGCCAGTACACATCATTAGGTTAGGTTTTCAATCACAATGGTTTCTGGGAGAATGTGTGAATATTAATATTTTCTTCAGAATTCTCACCCTTTTCATCACTCCATAATCCTTTAAGACATAGAGAAATTGTGAAGTTTTCCTATACACATGATGTTCAAAACGTCCACATAGCAAACAAGCCAACTCAATGGGTACAAGACTCTCAGACAGTCTTGGGTCTCTAAATCTTCAAGAGATATTATCTTTTAAAGATTCAGCCATTAATCAGTGGGGTGTATTTAGACCTGGGGACAAAACTATATAATAATCAGTAGATGAAAGAATTCCAGGGTCCGCTGATAGAAAATCCCTGCTAACAATGGTTTTATCGTGGCTGGATTGCTGGACTTTAGGTTTTGCATTAAGATCGCTCTCAAACTCTGAACCCCATGAGTCTTCTGATTGATCGTTGCTCAAGGATTCAAGATGGAGGAAACAATTGCCCTCCTGTGTTGTTGGGTCCTTTTCAGAACAATATAACATATCTTCCTCCTTTCTCTCCTGTTTGACTGATCCACACTTAGCTTCATCCGCATCATACTCAGAAGGGATTGGTTTAGCTTTATGATCTGTATTTAAGGATGTAATATTCCCCTGATTCCAATGTTCCCAAGCTACATCATATATTAACCTCCCATGTCTATCTTCTCTAAGTACCTCACACAGAGTTGTTAATAGATTTAGGATCAATAGTTTCAGTTCCTTACCACTAGAAATTAGAGTATATATTTTGAATCTAGGTCCTTGATCAGGAACAATGTAGGCAGATAAACATCAGGCTTGAAAAATGTGATAATGCTACTGACCTGGCTCACTTTCTCGTGGGAACCCTGAATGAAGCTGTCAATTCTCTCACCCCCCTCCAAACCAGAGTAATTAAACCAGCCTCCACTAAGAATTCCTGGTTTAATCAGGATATTCTTGACCAGAGACATTCAAAAAGGGTAGCAGAAATAAACTGCCACAAATCCCCTTCGCCATTGATGCTTGCCCTTTACAAACAAGTGGCGCACTACTTAAAGTCAGGTATCATGGATATAAGGCCGCCCATCAATACTAGGATCTCCCAGGCCAAGTCTAACTCCAAAGAGCTCTTTACGATCCTAAAGGAGTTTGAAGGTAAATCAGTCATGGGACAAACTCCCACCAAGGATTCAAAGTCGTGTCAGGGAATGCATGATGAATTCAAACGCAGAATCACTAAATATCAAGAGGCTATCTTTGCCCATAAAAGGCTAATCCATTCTTAGGAGCGAACACTTCCATCCCTGGGTCTAATCCTAGGCAGTCTCCAGCCTTTAAAGATAATGAGTTCATGTTCTCCCCCTGCTCCGAGGATGACTTGTCCAAAATAATAAGTTTTATGAAACCTACCATTTCTCACGGTGCAATCTGCCCCTCTAGTGTCTTTAAAAACTGCTAAGTCATTTTGGTTCCATGGTTCACCAAGTTGATGAACCTGTCCTTTGCTGAAGGCCTGGTGACCCAGTTTTTGAAGCAAGCATGGATCACGCCCCTTCTCAAAAAGAGGAACCATGACCCTTTCCAGGTTGGAAACAATTGTCCTATCATGAACGTCCCATTTTTGCTCAAGGTGCTGGATCGAGTAGCTTTTCTACAATTTCAGAGGTACATTGAGAGACACAACATTCTTGGCCCACGTCAGTCTGGCTTTTAGAGCCAGACATGGCACTGAGGCTGCAGTTCTGGATTAAAAAAAACAATCTTTCCCTTATCATGGATGATGGTCACCCTACCCTCTTGATGCTGCAAGACCTCTCGGCAGCCTTTGACCTTGTGGATCACTCCTTTTTGGTCACTCGGCTGCGAGAGGATGCAGACTGCTCTGAGGTTGCCGTTCAGTGGGTTGCATCCTTCCAAGGAGCCCGCAATGCTAGAGTCGCGGTGGATGGTGCAGGATCCACTCCAGACGCTATCTCCTGTGGAGTACCACAGGGTTCCTGTATTTCTCCTACTCTTTTTAACATTTATATCCTGCCTTTCCTGACACTTCTTGATGACCTGGGTGTCCAATATGCTAATTATGCAGATGACACGCAGGTTGTCCTGAAGCTTTCGGGTATCTACACGCAAGACACGCAAGCATTGATGTGGTCTATGGTGCCATCCAGGCCTGGATGGCAGCCAATGCGCTGGAACTAAACAAAGACAAAACAGAGCTTCTGAGTGTTGCCTCTGCACCTCGATTGAAAAAGCTAGCCACAGACTTCCAAAGCATCAACATTGCTGGCTCCACCATCCCAGTGACAAAAAGCGTAAAGACCATTGGGTTCATGTTCGATGCCGAATGTACTATGAAACCTCAGGTTTCCCTCCTCCGGGTGTCCTGTGGCTACATCAATAAACTCCTTCCCCACATTCGTCCCTTTCTGTCATCAGTGAATTTTAGCATGTGCCACACTTAGATGGAATTTTTAACCTTGATAGAAGATAGATAGAAATTCGAATGTTAGAACACTTAAATGAAACTGTGAATGATGACAAGTGCAACACTTGAATGGAATCATGATCACTAACCTGCTTCACATCTAGACATAATATTAAAAATTAGCAACTGCTACACTCCGATGGAATAGTGAATGGCAGCAAGCATCACACCTAGACATAATTGCAAGGACAGCAATGCCAACTAACCAATCCATTAACCATTTCTTCCCTCTGCATATACCTCTCAAACTCTAACCAAACACAACCACAAGCCTAAAACGCAGCAATCCGCACAAACTTCACTACACTGCAACAACAAAACAAACCATGCATAGACTTGCACAACAGCACACGACGACTACCGACCGTAAAACACCCCAAGCCCAGCCAACGGACCCACCGGGCTGAGGCTGCCAACAGCACATCACTGCTATCTAGCACTTTTCCAGCTCATTCCCACTAACCCACCCCACTCTCCCTCTTTCAGAGCTGCCAGAGCGCCAGGGAACCACTCCAGTGGTGATAGTGTGCGGTACAAATGTCCTTTAACATTAACATTAACATCAGAGAACATGTCCCTCCTTGCCTCCGCATTGGTTAACTTGTGCCTGGATTACTGTCAAAGCTTGTTCCTGGGCACCTCACAGGCATTTGCAACACTCCAGGTGATTCAAAATGGGGCAGTCCAGGCAACTAAGAGTCTTGCAAGACGAGTTCACATAACCAATACAAGGAGGGAGCTTCACTGGCTCCTAGTGAAACATTGTGTTACTCACAAGGCCCTATAACTGAGTCACAAATGTCTTAATCTTCAGGCACCTTCCTATCTCAGGGAATGTACTAAGGTCTACCAACCTTGCTGCTCTCTTCGATCCTCCAACTAGGCTAGCCTCTAACAACCGAAATTCAAACTGAAAGGTTTTGGTGGCACCACTTTCCAACTTCAGACCCCTTGGCCTGGAACACCCTTCCACCCAATCTGAGAAAGATAATACCCTTGACGGATTTCAAGAAAAAGCACAAGACCCATCTCTTTAACCTTGCATAACTGAACCTCACCTCCCCTCTCTCCTCCTGACTCTGGTTGTCTTGTCTGTGTTTTCATGTACGCCCTGAGACCTATGGGTGTGTGGCGCGTTACACAAATTAAAATAAATAAATAAATATACCAGAAACTCCACTTCTAACATTAAAGAAACCAGAAGATTCTCATTGCCAGGATTAAAATAGTTCTAGGAAAAGTACATATTATATATATATATATATATATATACATCCTTCTACTGGTTATCTTTTTGGAGTAATAGATTGTCCAGAGAGTTTTAAAAATGTAGTCCCACATTCATCTTAAGAGGCCACTGATTACAAGAGTTCTCTTATTCTCCTGATTCTTTGGATGGAAAGAGAACCAGAATGAATCTCCTCCCTAGTTAGGCAGGCATTAGACCCAGGAACGAGAGCGGAGGCATAAGAGAGGGGAAGTATGACCAAACCAATCTTCTTCTGACTCAATCTCTGTCTGATCAGTATCTGCAATATACATATTGGATCCCAATATGTATCAAATGATTCCAATCCGACCCCTGACACCATATGTGATGGGTCAGAAATGTGAGGCGGACAACTTTGTAAAGTGTTTGAAAAATTTGCCATTTTATTACATGAAAAGATTGGATGCATGCCTCACTATCCCTACCCTAACAAGGATTTCCCTGCCTAAAATAAACTAAAGAAAACACCCTAACAATGATATATGATATGATAGGTTATTTATGACGCGCGTAATACCCAGAGATTTCTAAGCACGGACCCGGGGATCGAACCTGTGGTTCTCCGTGTCGACTTGCTTCCAGGCAAGCACGTTGCCCCTGAGCTATCCTCCCGAGACGATGAATATCTGTCCCTCACACATATACATTCAATAAATCAATTAGGAAATGCATAACAGTTCAAAACAACAAAATCAATATAACAGTTACATTCTCAATATGACCACAATCCCTTCGTATGATCTGGGTGAATTCCCATTCCCAAGATTCAAGCAGGATTCTATTCCACAGTTCAAAAAGAAATAAGGACATTCTGGTTTGTAACAAAGTTCCAACACAGTTCTTTGTAACTTCAACTTCATAACAAAAAGTTCCAACATTTCAATGATATAAGAAAATCTTGTTTTGTTACAAAGTTCCAACACTTTTTTTTGTAACTTCAACTTAATAGCAGAAAGTTCCAACACTTCAATGATATACCAAAGAAAGTAGAAGGTTCTTTCTACTCTTTGAGCAAAAATGAGTCTCTTGATTATCTTCTTCACATGAGCAACAATAATTGTCTTTGCCAGGATGATTTTTGCTACAACTGAATACTTCTGAAAAATTGTAACTCCTCTACAGCAGGTTTACATAATTCATCCCTCAGTACCACAAATGCCATACATTGGGCCTCATTACAAGTTTGGCGGTAGCCTTGCCAGTAAAACCGGCAGGCTGCCGCCAAACTTGCAAAATTTTACAGTGCCCACGAATGGGCAATTACCGAGTCATTACGGCCCTGTCGGACCCGGTAATTGCCCATTCGGGGGCGCTGGAATGAAATGCTCCCCATTCCCATTGAGCCCCATAGCCATAGGGCTCAATGGGAATGAGGAGGTTGAATGCACAGGCACCATTCAGAATGGTGCCGGTGCATCCAACATTCTCTGCTCGTGGGTGCCAGTATGCCCGCCAGGTCAGACCTGGCGGGCCTGAAGGCACCCGCGAGCAGAACTCGTAGTTTGCAGGTCCGGTAACAATGGTACCGGCAAGCTACAGTGCATGGGCTTCGAACGCAGGATCCCAATATGGCTGCCGTTGTAGCTCTTATCAGTCTAGTTGCTACAGCTGATGGTACGGCGCTTGACATGAACACCCGCTACCAACTGCACTGCCTTTCGCATAAATAGGAAGAAGCTCCTGGGAGCGGTGCATCACTTCGCTCTTAGATAGCCGCCTTTTCGTAAGTATGCTCCTAGATGTCCTATGTGTGTTGTATGTATGCTGACTGTATGACACTGCGCTTTCTCCCTGCATCTATTACAAAGCTTCTCTGTCTCTATAGATCCAAGCGACTGCCCGCTTCTTTACTGGCATCTTACATCCGTCCTGGGCAATCTTCGCATTGACACCCTGGCAGTTAACTTCCTGGCAGAAAGATTCAGAGTCCATTCTTTTGAAACACCATGTGGATCCCGTTCAGGGTTTTTTTCCCCAGAGGATTTCCCTGCAGCCACTCTCACTTTGTGGACCACAGTCCTTTCATGGTGCGTGCAGTTTCTAGGGGATTCCTTCATTACTTCTAACTGGTCCATATTCTGCAAACAGATTAGTGATATAAGATCCCTAATGTTTGGTGTCTATGCAAACTATAACAGTAAGCGACGCCCATAAAAAAGTTTTTAAAAAACAAGCGCAAATATGGACCAATTACAACAGCTTGTAGCTGTTTTTCAAAACCTCACACTTGAGGTTCAATCCTTGAAAAACACAAACTCTGCCCTTATACAACAGGTCAATACGGTTACTGGTCCCCATGCTATCCCACTGAGTCCTTTGTCTTGTGGCAAATATGACGGGAATCCTCATAAATTTAAGGAATATTTGTAGTCATGCATTATCCAATTTTCTTTTAAAGCAGCCTATTTTCCAACCGATAGGGATAACGTGGGGTATATGATATCAATCCTCTCAGGGAATGCATTGGCCTGTGCCACCCCTCTAGTGACCACTAATAATCCTATACAGGATTCATATCCTGGATTCATAAACAGTCTGAAGGCCATGTTTGGGCGTTAAGAAATGGTGATGTCCACCCGAGAACAGCTATTGGATTTCAGGCAAGGGTCGCTGGATGACCTTACCTAAACCTCAAAGTTTAAGCAAATGGCTGCAGAAACAGACTGGCCTGATCATGCCTATATAACTGCTTTTAGATGAGGCCTAGTAGAAAACTTAAGGATGAACTTTCAAGGGTGGCTAGATCTGGGAATCTCGCAGAAATTATCACCTTGACCATGCAGTTAGATTATCATTTACAAGAACAACATGCTGAACGCAAGAAGAGTCGTTCAGGTAGATCTTCGGGAAAGTTCTGATGTCCTGTTCACAATCCTCCGGAAGGGGATGAACCCATGCAACTAAGAGTGATTGCGGTCCTCTTTCTATGGAAGAACGCAATAGAAGACGTGAACGTGGGCTGTGTATGTACTGTGCCTCCACTGATCATCTAGTGAGAGAATGTCTGGTGGCTCCTCCTAGGAAATCAGAAACCGCTACCACCCCTCGTATGGGGAAGCACGACCGGGGGGGACAGCAGGGTTCCCAAAAGAATTTCCCGACCAGTAATGCACATACCATGGTGGTGCCCAAAGTTACCCTTCTTCTGTCTGATACAGACCTAATTAACATCCCGGCTTTGATTGATTGCGGGGCGGCAGGTCTTTTTATTTTTTATTGATGATTCCTGGGCCGGAAGTAAAGGGATTCCCTGACTACCAAAAGATGAATTAGTGTCTGTTGAAGGAGTGGATGGAATCCCATCAGTGTCTTCTCCCATCACTGAACACACCATTGTGTTACCTTTGTCCATCACCTCTCACAAAGAAAACCTCTCTTTTGACATCATAAAAGCAGCCCACTACCCTGTCATATTAGGTCTCCGTTGGCTTCGTTTACATAACCACTTCATTAATTGGTCAGCTGGTACCTAGTTTCTAGGTTCGGAATATTGTCTGAATCATTGTCTGCAACATACATCAGTGGGTATTCGATTTTAAACCACCATTAGGTCACCAGTGATACATCCAGTGGTGGACGGTTTGCAGACTATTCCTTCTCAATATCATCCCTACTATGTGGTCTTTTCGGATCATCAATACAAGATCTGCCTCCTCAACACAGAGATGACTGTTCCATCAACCTGTTACCTGACCAACCTATTCCCTTTGGATGCATGTATATTCTTTTCTAGGTTGAAATATACGCCAAAACTAGGAGTTTCTACAAATGGTAATCATTTCAAATGGACACCTGCAAATCTCAATGAATTACTTGTAGCTGTGTCATATCCGAAAGATATTTTAAAACCAGATTTACAGTATGTTCAAGGAGACTATGTAGGAACGCTCCAGCTGTTTAAAAAACCTGCTCGTATTTCTGATAATGCTCAGAGATCTCACGTACATGTACACGATGAAGAGGTCAGAACAAAAAAAGCTGACCTTAGAAGGGAGGTGCGACACATTAATCAACTGAATCCTATTAATAAAGCATATATGATATCTAAATGCAAGAATAGATTCAGAAATTGTATGAAGCAGCGGAAAGCAAAGATGATAATGCAGGATGCACATTCCATGCTTCATTCAATAGCTTCAAAGAATTCCGCTTTAGTATGGGGTCTGATTAAATCTACTTATGGAGGTAAGAAATCCATAAAACAAATTAATTTAGTTCCAGAGGAAATATGGGTGCAATATTACATCTCCCTGTATGCTGAAACCCATATCCCGGCAAGAAAATCAGAGTTGGGTTATTATGGGACAGAAGATCTAAATTTCGATAATGTGGACATTGAAATATATATTAAAAAATTGAGTAAGTCAAGAGCCCCTGGACCAGACGGTCTCTCTAATGCTATGCTAAAGGAAAACCCAGAGGCGTGGGCTGCCATCTTGGGCGCGGTTTTCAATCAAATAATTATCAGCAAAAGAATTTAATCTTCTTGGCAGAAGTCAATTATTGTCCCCATTTATAAAAAAGGGGACAGGCTGAATCCCAAAAACTACAGACCTATTGCACTTCTTGATGCACCAGGGAAAATCTTTGCCCGCTTTATACTGAGAGATTTTGACAAATGGTCTAGGCAGGCAGGAATAAATTACCCTTTTCAAACGGGATTCACCGCGGGTCTTGATACTTCTGTTAATCTAAAAGTGCTGAATGCCATCAAACAGCATGAGCTGCAGTTTAATCAAGCAGTCTTTATGGCTTTTATCGATTTCGAAACTGCTTTCGATTCTGTCTCAAGAAAAGTACTTTTCAATAAATTGGCTAATAATGCCTGTCCAGAGTATTTATTACATTGGATAATTCAATTCCATACGGAAACCTCAATACAAATTTGCTTGACTATGAATGGCTCCTTATCGAGATTAAATCAATACGTATAAGGGACTAAAACAGGGGTGTCTCTTGGCATCAACCCTCTTTAACGACTTCATAGCAGATGTAGTGCAGGATTTCAGGAGGGTTATGTCTGATGCTCCTCGGCTTGGGAAATATGCTATCCCGTGGATGTTTTACGCAGATGCTCTGGTTCTCCTTGCTAAAACAGCGAGAGGTCTGCAAAAATGACTCGACCAATTGGGGGAATATGTCAAACAAAATGATTTGGTCATAAATGTCTTACAAACTAAAACATTGAAGAATGGACCCAATAGGAAAACCAGAGTAGCTTGTTTCTCTTGGTCATTAATGACTGAACCATTAGAAAACGTGACCCAGTACAAATATTTGGGGATGAATGTTAATACATCTAAGGCTGATATTCCCTATTGTGATGATTTGACAAAGAAAATCAGCACCTCTATCTCACAGGCCTCCTTTATTAACTCCAAATATTGTTCCTTTTCTATGAAACCGATCATCATGTTCTATTGTCAGAAAGTAGTGCCGACGGTTCTCTACGGTGCTGAGACTAGATCATGGAGAAATGAGCTGGCTTGGTTAAGATTGGAAGGACAATTTTGGAAAAAGGTCTTGCATGTTCCAAAGGCTACGCAGATGTGCTTGTTGAGATATGAATTAGGATTATCCTCTTTGAACTGTATGTATATGTGGAAATTATGCAATTTATATCGCAAATGTATAATGATCCAACAAGAGAACTCTCTATTGTATGTTCTGTCTAGCTATATGAGAACAAGCAACCACAAAGTAATGAGTACATGGCGTCGTCAAGTCAAACAATTTTTGATGAAAACTGAGGTGTCAGTGGAAGTATTGATGACAAATCCCAACAGAGCTAAGCAAAAAATCATGATTTGGGACTGGATAAATACTTTCAAACAATGTCAAAAGACTAAACATGCAATGTCACATAAGTTAATTATAAAAAAAATTAGGACAACTGAGAGCTATCTGTTAAAAGGCCCTGGTGCTGAAGCGAGAAACTCTTTTTTAAGATTTAGAATGAACTGGTGGCTTACAAGAAATATTCTGGCCAAATGGAACATCATATCTAAAAAGGAGGATTTCTGTCGTTTTTGCAAAGTTCCAAGTATTTCTGAAACTTCATATCATTTAGTTGCAGAATACCCTATGTTATTACATATGAGAATAGAGCACTTCAAGAGACATTTTGACACATATATGCCTCTAACTACGTAACATTTTTGGCATTGCATTTTCAATACTCAATTAACAACTATAAGAATAGCAATTTTGAATTATTTGAAGGCTCTAAAGTTACAGGAAAACTTCAGAGAAACATAAACAAATATATGAGATAGTAAATGTAATGTTTTTAATGTTTGACTAAAAGCATAATTTTAAGTTTTTATAAGATTTGAAATAATGTTTATAAGTTTGTATCTCTTTTCGATTCTATGTGCGTAAAATCGTGATTTCTTTTATGGATGTATAAATGTTGTTTATTTTCTTGTTTTATATTTTTCCTTTTATTTTATAAAAGTATTGAAAAGTTGATTTTTCAACTATATCAATGAGAAAAAAAAGTATATTCTTTTGGAATCAGAGAGATGGTTCTTAAAGACTACCTTTAGACTAATTCAAAGAATGGGTTAGTCGCGGAATCCAAGTCCCCAGCCAGAGCCCCTCTGTTTTTCATCCCAAAGAAGAATATCACAGATCTCCGGCCATGTATATACTATTGGACCCTCAATAAAATCACAGTGCCGGACAGATACCCTATGCCCCTTATACCGGACAGCCTTGAGACCGTGAGGGGTGCTACCATCTTTACTAAGTTGGACTTGAGAGGGGAGTATCACCTCATCAGAATTCGACCAGGCGATGAATGGAAGACTGCATTTAACACCCCTTTCAGCCATTTTGAGTATCTGGTTATGCCCTTCAGTCTCTACAATTCCCCAGCAATATTCCAACTCTTCATGCACCATGTCTTTTCAGACCTTCTCATGTTATCTGTCATTGTGTATTTAGAAGACATACTGGTATTTTCTCGCTATGCTATACTAAGGATCACACAAGTCATGTCTGTGAAATCTTACAACGCCTACAAGACCATCATTTGTTAGTAAAGGCAGAGAAATGTGAGTTTCATCAATCCGTGGTACATTATTTGGGTTATGTGTTAACTAGCCAATGTACTTGTATGGACCCCGGAAAGGTGCAGGCGGTATTGGATTGGCGAAGTCCTGGTTCTGTCTGGGAAATCTAGAGAGTTCTAGGTTTTTCCAATTTTTACAGGAAATTCATCCCAAGTTGTTCACATATATTATGAGCACTCACGGCTCTACTGAAGAAAGTAGTGCAATATTTGTGGAATCCAACAGCTCAGTCCTCCTTTGAAACATTGAAGAAGGCTTTTACTACAGCCCTCATATTGAAGAATCCCAATCAGTAGCGCGGATTCATTGTAGAGTTTGATGCTGCTTCCGGAGCTTTATGAGCAGTCCTAAAACAAAAATCTGTTTCAGGGTTTGAATACCCCAATGCTTATATATCTAAACCCTCTCACCTTCTGAGCTCCACTATACAGTTCTAGAAAAAGAGTTGCTTGCCATCAAACAGTCCCGTCAGGAGTGGCGTCATCTTCTCCTTGGTTTTCGAATTCCTATTGAGGTCTGTATGGATCACCAAAACCTAAAATGTCTATAGTATGCAGAAACTCAAAACAGCCGACTTTCTAGATGGGCGTATTTCCTTTCCCACTACAATATAACTTTTACTGTGATCCCTGGTAGGAGTAACAGCATGGCCGATGCCTTGTCATGGAAATATAGGGAAATGATTTTGCCTATCTCATCGGAAAGTTTGTTTCCTAAGGCTGTATTTGCCATATCCTCCTTCTTACAGGACTTGCAAACACAGTCGTGTGTACATTTGGTCCACTGTCGTTTGGTGGCTCAATCACATTCTCTAACTCAGGAGGCCAACCTGTTCTTTTATGATTCTCGAGTTTATGTCGGGCAGCCTTTTTGCCACTCTCATTTTCCCACTGCACAAGTAACCAAATACTGATAAGGATAGTGTCTTATTCTGCTTATTCTGCTTCTTTCTTGGGTTTGTATGAATAACAAGTAACAGGTTGCAGAACCTTTGAGCCTTCAATTGCACCCCTTTCGTCTTTGGCAATACCTGTTAGATTGGAATTGCTTCATTTTTGGTTTTCTTGGCTTGGGTAATGGTTGTGGCTTTTAAGAATGTTGCCCATCGGGTTGTTGAATTCTCCATAAACTCACATCCTTAGCTTTACTGTCATTTAGCTTTAACAGACACAGATTTTTCAGTTTTCTGATAGTTTGATATTCAAAATTACTGCTAATACCTTTTTCACTCACGCGTGAGTGAAAGTGCCTGCCCTGATCATGCAAGCAGCCTCTGAGTGCTTTGGAGTCACTTTTCACTGGTGAACTCACTGGGTAAACTGTGGGCTTATGATCCTCTTAATGTTCGCAGGTCCTCTGCTAAAATGGCTACATGCGACCCAGGAAACAGCCTCTCCATGTCCTACTTCACCCACGCCACTTGTTACCAGACCTTCCTTTGCTCCTGAGGCTCTCCGGTGCACAACCTCCCAAGAGGAAAATCTCCCCTCGCCTTCACTTCCCACCGGGAGTCTCTGCACAGCAGGTCTTTAAAGGGCAAGAATCCATCCTGCACGCTTCCAGCTGCATAACCTCTGTAATTGGGACAACTGAAGCCAAAGACCCTTTCGGACCAGCCACTGTCTTTGGCTTCACAGTGGTCCCAGTGTCTTCTCTCTCCTCCAGTCCTGACCTCGGCTGCATACACGGTCTGCGTGGCTCTTCCTGCTCACTCTGATCTCCTCCCCCTAATGCCTGCACCTGAGGGGGCCTTTTAAGATTTCCAGTCTCCCTCAGGTGTGGTTCATTTGCATCAATTAGTTGACCACTCTTGGAACATTGATCCTCTTCAGCCCTCTTCCTTATCCCAGTACTTAGGGAATTACGAGACTTGAAGTCCCAAATGACAAAATTAGTTTTTCTCACATTTTCTTGTTCAATCTTAAACTTATTTCTGTTCCCTATGCTTTTTTTAAAAAAAGAATTATCATAAGGATCAGTCATCATACTTAATTGAAAAGAGGAATACAGTTTCTGGAAGTTTAAAATGTTATTAACCACAGACTTCCTTTCACTGTCTCTTTGGGAGTTAGGGGAGCTTTCAACTTTATAAGTCTCCTGTGTTTTAGAAGGGTTTATATTGTGTTCAATGCCAAAAGATTTTGGATTGGTATTACCCATATCAAGATGTTCAACTTGAAAAACACACAGATTGAATGGCAACAAGCCATTACATACTTTGGCATTCTTGAAATATCCTCGCTAGTGGAAGCCAGGCAGCATCACAACCCACAGTGTCCTCTCATCTCCCTGTGCCTTTTCTCCACCCAAGTAATCCTCCCGCAGAACACCACCCCAACGTCAGGATCAGGAAGCATCTGTTTTTCCCTGGCCACCTGAGAGGAGACTTTAGGCAGGGGTTTAATGATGAACCCGTAGGATTAATCACATACCCTTCACCTAAAGACCTGACCTCCCGGTCCAGGTTCCCTCTTTCCTACCATTAGCCCCCCTCACAGTCATAGTGGAGTCAGATGTTTTCCAGTCCCAGACTGGATCATGTATGAGTATTTCTTCTTGAGTCCAAGAATTTTGAGGATAATATGAGGAATAATTCTGTGATTGTTGGTCAAATTGTTTAACTGACTTCATTTTCACCTGTGCTACTCTAAAGATCCATTCATCAAAATGTGGAATCTCACTACCCAAGATCATTGAGGTAAGAAGATTAGGTATAACTGCCACCAATACCAACAAGGGTTTTCCTAGAATAGTAATATCTATTCTAGTTAAGGGGTGTCCTTCTGACTGCCCATGAATACTCTATAGTCTTTTCAAGTATACTTCCCCAATGTGATTGAAGATAATTAGCCTGCACTGTCGAGCCTCTGATCCCAGTGTCTAGCTGAGCCCAGATGCTTTTCCCTTGCAATCCTACGGGGACCCGATAACGATTCTTCTTGCCAGTACACAGCATTACGTTAGGTTTTCCATCACAATGGATTCTGGGGGAATGTGTGGATATCAATACTTTCTTCAGGATTCTCACCCTTTTCATCACTCCACTCATCCTTTAAGACATAAAGAAATTGTGAAGTCTTCTATCATAGGATGTTTAAAACATCCACATCGCAAACAAGCCAACTCAATGGGAACAAGACTCTCCAAAAATCTTGGGTCGCTAAATCTTCTGGAGATATTATCTTTAAAAGATTCAGCCCTTGATCACTGAGCTGTATTTAGACGTGGGGACAAAACTTTACATTAATCAGTAGATGAAAAAATTCCAGGGGCCGCTGATAGAAAATCCCAGCTAAAATTGGTTTTATCGTAAATGGATTGCTGGACTTTAGGTTTTGCATTAAGATCGTTCTCAAGCTCTAAACCCCATGAGTCTTCTGATTGATGGTTGCTCAAGGTTTCAAGATGGGAGTAACAATCGTGGCCGGGCCAAAATCGTCCCTGGGGGGTGGGAGCCGGTTTCTGGCCATGCCTGGGCCGTTTGTAAGAAAAAAAAATGTTAAAAATTATTATTTTTCAAAAAGCCTTTCATACTTCTTAAATCGATAAATGAGTACCAACACAGTTTGGTGATATTGTATGCCTATTTGTTCTATAAAAAAGAGCTTATGCGTAAGTGCTATACAAAAACATTATCATTTGGCCCTGGACATCTGCTTGGATTCCCAGTAATTGGGGTGAAAGGTGGTGTTTGTTCGCTTCCCGGGATGTCAATTTGGGGTGGGGTCAAATGACATCACTTCTGGTGATATCATCAGAGGTCAAGGGTCGTGAGGTGAGGGGTGGGCCACTTTTTTGAGGCGAGGGGAGGGCAACTTTTTTTGGGGTGTCCGGGCCTATTTCTTGTCCCAGTCCGACCCTGGTAACAATAGTCCTCCTGTGTTTTTGGGTCCTTTTCATAACAATATAACATATCTTCCTCCTTTCTCTCCTGTTTGACTGGCCCACACTTAGCTTCCTTCGCTTCATACTGTGAGAAACCTGAAGATGTCTCACTCGCTAGTCTCTGGGGATCTGTCATCCAGGTGGCCAGGACACAGCCTTCACTATTGGATCCAGTTCCTGAGGGTAGACCCGTGAGGGAGGATCACGTGGATGAGTGGTCTTCAGGGAGTGGAAGTGGGACACTGAAGGGTGAGACGCGGTATCCCCTTCCTTATGACACCTTTTCCCCATCCTGCCAAGTAGGATATTTAGAAACTCTACCCACCCACTCCCCGTTTCCAACACAAACACTTTCTCACAACGTGAGCAATAACGGACTAAGACCCGAGCCGTTTACCTGACATGTCCCAACACAAGGGTTAGGAGGAGTCAGGCAATTGACGACAGCTACAAACACCTGACCACCCTTTCCCATCGAGATAAAGGGCGTAGCACGAGAGCACACTCTGAGTAAGGCCGAACGCATGAGGAAGCAGCTATTACAGGACGGCAGTTCAAACGGGGAGAAAGGCGGCGAGACCTGAAAGGAGATCAAGGAGGGAGTTGCATTTGCCCTCTTCAACCCAGGCCTGCAAAGCCTCGGATAAGTAAAACATAAGACCGGGAATCGCAGCTGGCAAATGGTGTGACAGATGTCAGCGGTACGCGGAACCCTCCCGCACTGATAGCCAAGGCGGGGAGACGTGGTTGCCATCATGGTTACCGTCCTTGACTCCAGCGGCAACAGAAACGCCAACGAGTTTGGCACAGCCAGTGAGTCGGAAGAACCTGATAGGGGACCAGACTGTGTCAGACTCAAGGTTGCAGTGGCAACATTAAGAAGATTAATAGACAAAGGTCTTTTGTTGTGAACGAACTTGGTACCAGAGATAGAGTGGTCCGGAGCAACGTGGGTGCTCATTCGAAAGATCTCTAGCTGGTACCCCTCTTCTGAACAAAGAGAATGTGGAACTAAAAAGTATTAACACTATGAATACCAAGAGGCCAGAGGGAAGGCAGGCGTGAGATGTCAAAGTGGTCATACCAGGGTCATGCCAAACACCTTGCACAATTGAAAGTCCTTGACACAGTGCAGAAGGTTTAGACAATTGTGAAACTGTGAACCCAACTAAGGGAGTTGTGAAACAGGCGTTTGTGCCTGGCTGAGGGGAACGCCATGCGACCTGTAATTTTGTGAAGCCGCACTTGCCCAAGGCCTAACAGAATGACCCGGCGAGATGTGATCGCCCTTCCGAAGTCTCTGTTTAAAATTGCCAAGTGCTATGAAAAGTTTGAGCCTGATGGAGGGAGGCTGACGATTGAGAGAAGGTTTGGAGCCCAGCTGAGGGGGGTCCAAGGGTGAAGGGCGATCACCCAACTTGAAGATTACCAGAAGGAACTTTGTTTTGTTGTTTTTGCATATCAAGCCCTCTGAAGGAAGAGACTTTGTATGAAAAGAGACTTGAGAACAGAAAGCCCTGATATGGAGAAAAGGAACTGTAAGCCTGTGCCGGAGAAGCCCAGGAGTGTGCTCTGCTCAAGAGTCCTGCCTTGTCCAATGCTCAAAACTTGGGGAAGGGAGACCCCAGCCATAACATCCTGACTTATTTTATGAACACTCCTTTCTTTTCTTGTGAACATTATCTCACACTATTTTGTAACATAGCGGTAAGGATTGGCAATCGTTTCTTTTAGTATAGGCCCTTTTTTATTTGACTAGACTCCATTAGGACTGTATTATTATTATTATTTGATGGTCGTAGCTTGCTCCCATCTTAGATTTTGATTAGGCGTTTATCTCACCACTTTGACAGTTTAATAAACACCTTTGAAGTGTGATCACTTGTGTCTGTCTTACTTTGATACAATGCCTTCCTTACAATACTCAGAAGGGATTGGGTTAGGTCTATGATCTGTATTTAAGGATGTAATCTTCCCCTGATTCCAAGGTTCCCAAGCAACATCATATATTAATATCCCAACTCTATCTCCTCTAAGAACCTCACTAGGAGTTGTTGATAGTTTTAGGATCATGAGCTTCAGTTCCTTAGCACTAGAAATTAGAGCATATATTACGAATCTAGGTCATTGATCATGAGATTCATTTCCTTACCACTAGAAATAAGAGCATATATTTTGAATCTAGGTCCTTGATCAGGCATAATGTAGGCAGATATGTATACAGGAAACTCTACTTCTAACATTAAAGAAACCAGAAGTGTGACCTTCCCGGGAATAATATAGTTCTAGGGAAAGAACAGATGATATATATTCCCTTCTACTGGTTGTCATTTTGGAGTTATAGCTTGTCCAGAGAGTTTTAAAAATGTAGTCCCACATTCATTTTAAGAGGCCACTGATTACAAGGGATATATCCTATCCTCCCAGGTCTTAGGATGGAAAGAGAACCAGAATTAATCTCCTCCCCAGTAAGGGAGGATTAGAATCAGGAACGAGAGAGGAGGCATAGGACTTAAGAAGAGGGGGAGTATGACCAAACCAAACGTCTTCTGACTCAATCTCTGTCTGATCAGTATCTGCAATATACATATTGGATCCCCAATTTTTATTAACTGACTCCGATCCCACCACTGACACCATATGTGGTGGGTCAGAAATGTGAGGCGGACAACTTTGTAAAGAGTTTTCAGAATTCGCCATTTTATTAAATAAAAAGATTGGATGGATGCCTTACTATCCCTACCTTAACAAGGATTTCCTTGCCTAAAATAAACTAAAGGAAACACCCAAACAAAGCATATCTGTCCCTCACACCTATACATTCAATACATCGATAAGGAAGTGCATGACAGTTCAAAACAACAAAATCAATATAACAGTTGAATTCTCAATATGACCACAATCCCTTCTTACGATCTGGGTGAAATCCCATTCCCCAGATTCAAGCAGTATTCCACTTCACAGTTAAAAAATAAATAAATAAATCCTGGTTTCTAACAAAGTCCCAACACAGTTTTTTGTAACTTCAACTTGATAGCAGAAGGTTCAGACACTTCAATGATATACCAAAGAAAGTCGAATGTACTTTCTAATCTTTGAGCAAAAATGAGTCTCAGGATTATCTTCTTCACATGAGCAAAAAATAGTTGTCTTTGTCAGGATGCTTTTTGCCACAACCGAATACTTCTGAAGAATTGTAACTTCTCTACAGCAGGTTTATACAATTCTTCCTTCAGTACCACTTTACAGCATTACATCAAATGCCACCATACCAGGCCTAATACTTCAAATGAAGGTTGGCGCGGCTATCGGACCGGGATCGGACGGTGACAAAGGGGGCCCCTTTCTTGTATGAGACGTGATACCTCAACAGCGCTGCACAACCCGATCCCTGGACGGTGAGCACGCGGTCCAAGATGGCATCTTGCTGAGGGTCCATATATCGAGGTGGGCAGATTTGCCGATATCACCAACCACATGGGGCCTTTGTTAGTTCTTTGAAATCCGATCAGACCTCCTTAGGATTTGATCAGGTGAGTCGTGACCCGATTCTTAAGTATCCTGATAATTAGTTTTGGAGTATTACACTTGCAAGTGCAATTATTGACCAGGTAACACCAGTATTCTGATATGCCTGGGAAATTGTCTGGCTGCTTCAGGGCGTTATTCCGCAGTGACAGACAATATTTGGAATTTGGCCAACCGGCGCCAATGAAGGTGTTGCCGGCATGTACTATGTACTGTAAGCACGGCATTGGTAGTACAGTGTTTAATGATATTTGGCACAGACAAACTAGACATGCTTCCGAACTTCAGTGGCAATCAATGGTAGTTTTGAAATTCCTCATATTGAATACTTAGAATCCATATTATTAAAGAAAAAGGCTAGACCTGCAGCATTTGATGTATTACAGAATTGGAAGAAAGAAGCTACGCAGCAACTTAAGAGTAGGGAAAAACATGCACGCCGTCATATGACGAATGCCGAAAGAGCGTTGTTATATTACCAGAATAAACAATCTGAGTCAGTTAGGAATATGGATAGAGCTTTTCACTTGGTATCCAGAAAATGTATCTTTCTAAAGACGCTCATGTATCTGATGAGCTGATTGACAAACCTTTAAATGAACGTAGGCCGTAGGCCTGGTGCCACTGCGCCACCTCCGTATATTCCTCTTCCTGCTGTTATTCCTCCTCCCGTAGCTCCTCCTGCTCCTCCTATTGTTCCTCTTCCTAACGCTGTTGTTCCTCCATTTGTCATTGCTCCTCCACCTGCTCCTCCACCTTTGCCTGCTGTTACGGGTCCGGTGGGTTTGCCTGCTGCACCAGTGATAGCACCTCTGTTACCGAACGTACAAGATTTGCCTACTCTCCCTCTTCCAAGTGGTTCTGTGCCGCTTGTAGTTGATCGGGGAGCGGGGTCAAGAGGTGTAATACCGTGTCTCCAGAGAGAAAGCATGAATTGACTGCATGGGCTAGACATTGCATGGAGAGGGGTGAACACGCTGATGTTTTTGCCACACTCTCGAACTTAGACAATTTTCTTGAGAAAAACGTTTTTATTGAAGGATTGGGAGTTCATTTACATATAATGTGGAACAGGTTAAATGATATAGACCTCCTACAAGGGTTGAGGGATCTGAATATTTTAGCATTTTCTAGAGATACTGTGAAGAAAGTACATGAGCACGTTGAGAGGGTTTTTGAGTATAGAAGGGAGTTGGAAAGGTTACGGAATGAAGATGTAGATGGTGATAGTTTGGACGCTATGTTGGTACAGAAACTGTTCTTTCCTTGTCGTAAATTGATAAATGAGGAAACACGAATTTGTACAAAAGATGCGATTAGGTGGATTTCAGACATGTCGATAACTCCCATTGAAGTATATGACACGTATAGTCAGTATACGCCAGAAATGCAGAGGAAAGTGATACAGGTAATGGTAGAGTACCTGCAGGATGAATGTATGAAAAGAAAGATTTGTTGTCCCGCAGAATTATTGAACATTCATAAGAGAGCTTTTTCGTTTGACACTTCTTCAGCTGCTTTAGCCCTCGATCTAGCTCTGCTGCTCAGTAAGCGTTCGGAGTTGCCTACTTCTCAGTTGCCTATGAGAGAGGTTCCTCCAACATTTGTCCCAAAAGTTGAGATTCCTGCCAATGTTGCAGCAGATACACCTTCTCAGGATATTCCTGCACCTTATGTGTCTCAGTTCGTTCACGTCCTGTTCTCAAGACAGGAAGTGAACACCATCAAACAATCTATTCCCGATATTACGAAGAATCCGACAGGGTTCTTCAAAGAAATAGAGTCTGTCTTGCAATCATCAGTATTTACCTTAAGCGATATTGATTTGTTATTTCCCGTACTCCTGCCTATTGACTTATGGAAACAGACTGTAGGACTATAGATGATGTACCAGGGTTAGGGGATACATGGGATAATATGGTTAGACTAGATAGAGAAAGGTCAGCTGGCGAGAAACCGCCTCAGGTAATACTGACTTTGCCTGATAGAATAGTTACCAAATTAAAAGCTATAAATCCTGAAAGAAGGATTATTTGGGAGAAGCGAAGTCTGAGTTCTTTAATCGGTTCGAACAAGTATTTTCAGATTTCAGTGGACAAAATTTGAGCACAGAGTCTGGGAAATGACTATTCGTGGACAAATGTGTGCGTGAATTGCTGCCTGACATCCAGTTGCAAATCATGTCCTCAGAGAGCGCTTGGCAAGCGAAGTCTCAATCAGAAGTATTGCATATGGCTCAGTACTATGAGAATCGTGTCAATAATGAAAAAGAAAGAGTTGAAAAGAGAAAAGGAGACTTAAAAACAAAAGTTCTATTGCAGCAAATTGTTAGAGGCCCTAGAGGGGGTAATTGGCAATTCCGGGGTCAGTATGTTCCACAGGGAAATGCGCCATTGGGTCTTGTAAACATAAACCAGTGTGCTTATTTGAGACAAGAGGGTCATTGGCGTGCACAATGCCCAATCCTCCAGCAGAGGTCGAATAACGCATTTGGTAATATAGGTAGATGATCCAGAGGCCGCCCTGGGGCATGGGGTCCTGGTAGAAGTCAGTTTTCGCAGGATTCACAGCAACCTTTTTCACAGGATAATCAGGCACCAAGTGTGGATAATAGAAACATTTTTGATCACCCTTCTGCTGCTTACCTCTCTGAAGAACTTCCTTTCGACGGCATTCTGTTTCACTAGGATTGCCCGAAGCAGGGTTTGGAACCAACGCCTATTCCCGTTAATCAGAAAGGTCCCTATGTTGAGATGATAGTGGGAAATAGGAAACATCTATTCCTGATAGATACAGGGGCACAGAAGTGTTCCATTGATCATTCACAGGTTCCAAACATTCCACTGTCAGGGCAAACCAATGTTTCTGTAGGGTTTTCTGGCACACCAGTAGTCTGTCGGTTTCTTCGCCGGTACCGATTACTTTGGGTCCATTTACGGACCACTGTCCATTCCTCTTGACTACGAATTGCGGAGAGAACTTGTTGGGGTTGAATCTGTTGAAAGAATTCATGCGGTAATTCATTGTTCTTCTGATGGAGTGCGTTTGATGATTTCACCACAGCAACTTTATGTCTCTCAGTTCTTGACCAGACCTTTGCCGCTGGAATTTAGTGATGTTCCGGAGTGTTTGTGGGCAATTGATGATAATGATGTCGGTGTTTTGCAAATTGAGCCCGTTAAGATTATTTTGATTATTTTGAAACATGGAGTAAAGTTGCCACGTATTCCCCAGTATAAGATCTCGGTCGATGGTGAGCAAGCTTTGAAATGCATTGTTTCTGATTTTGTGCATCGTGGGGTGATTGAAGAAATTGCAGGTAGTTTGTGCAATAGTCCGATTTTACCTGTGTACAAAAAAGGCGATAATGCAATTCCTTTCTGTTTCATTATTGATTTACGTGCCATCAATAAGATTGTTGCTCCACAATTTCCCATTGTGCCTGATGTGATGACAATATTAACTATGATTCCGGCTTCAGCTACTCACTTTAGTCTTGTGGATCTAAAGAACGCCTTCTTTAGTATTCCTATACACAAAGACAGTAGATACTTCTTTGCGTTCACTTTAGGGGGACGCTCGTTTACCGTTACCCGTGCGCCGCAAGTTTACACAGAGAGTCCTAGCATTTACAGTAGGGCTTTGAAAGAACAACTCGACACGCTTGAGTTGCCCACCACTTGTACATTGCTTCAGTATGTCGACAATCTACTCTTAGCTGCTGACTCAGAGAGCACCTGTAAGGAGGGCACCGTGTTGTTGCTTATCCACTTAATACGACATGGACACAAAGCTTCACTTAAAAAGTTTTATTATTGTCGACAGGAGGTCGACTATTTAGGCTATCTCCTGTCAAATTAGGGAAGAAGGTTGACGCCGGAGCAGACAAAAATAATTTCTAGCATGTCTGTCCCAAATACACAGAAGGAAGTCAGAGCCTTCATAGGAATGGCTTCTTACTGTAGGTAGTGGATCCCGAACGTTTCCTTAGTGATTAAACCAATGTTGGCTTTGACGAAGAAGGGCATTTCTTCGCCATTACCGTGGAACATTTGATCTGCTCAAGACTGCATTGTGCTCAGCACCAGTTTTGGGCACACCAAACTATGAAAAGGCCTTTGTGTTGTATGTGCATGAACGTGATGGATGTGCTTTGGCTCTATTAATGCAGGAACATGGAAGGAAGAATGGGCCGTGCGGCTACTTTTCTTCCACCCTTGATCCTGTTGCATGCGCTTTGCCAAGATGTTTGAGAGCTGTCGCTGCTGCTGCTGTGTCTGTAAAACAGAGCGAGGGAATGGTCCTAGGCCATGCTGTAACCCTGATGGTACCTCACTCTATAGATGTACTATTAAACAGAACACAAACGCAACACCTCACCTCTGCACGATTAACTAGATAGGAATTGATCTTGTTTGCACCGCATATTCAAATAAAGAAGTGCTGTTTTCTTAACCCGGCTGACATTTTACCTTTCCCGCAAGGTACTGCTTGCAGTGACGAAGAGTCACATGATTGTCTTTATACTACAGAGCAAGAGACGAAAGGCAGAATCGATCTAAAAGATACTCCTTTGAATAACCCACAAGGGGAGGTGTTTTGTGATGGCTCCTGTTTCAAACTACCGGATGGTACATCCACAGCTGCTTATGCAATCACAACATTGAGCACGGTCGTGGAGACCAAAAGAATCACGCATAACTCCGTGCAGGCTGCAGAGATTATAGCATTGACCCGAACTTGTGAACTTTCCGGAGGGTTTACCGTAAATATATATACCTACAGTCAGTATGCCTTTGGGGTGGTTCACAACTTCGGCAGACTTTGGGCAGAACAAGGTTTCTTGACCTCACATGGCACTAAAATCCAGTATGGCTCCTTGATAGTACGGTTACTCTCAGCACTTGCACTCCCAACTCAGCTAGCAATTATGAACTGCGCAGTGCATCAGAAGATTATAGATAATGTAGGATAAGGGAACGCTTTTGCTGATCAGATAGCCAAACAGACTGCCACTGATCTCTCTTCAGAAATGTATACTTCAAGGGAAGCCACAAATGTCTGTACTTTGGGTGAGGGTATTGAATCTGTGAAAAACATTCAAGCTGATGTCACGTTAGAGGAATCTAAGAAATGGGCTGAGGGTTTGGCAAAATTGGATGATGATGGGTATTGGGTGGACAAAGTAGAAGGGAAATGGTTACTGCCTGATGCATACATTACGATGATGGTCGCTATGGCTCATGGTCCCACCCATATTTGTGCACGAAAAGTTACCCAAATGTTGCAAAATGTGTGGGTGAATGATAAAATCTCTAAGGTAGCCGAACGCTTTGTCCAAGGGTGTATGATTTGTTTGCAGCATAATGTGGGAAAGGGCACATCGACTCCTAGGGATAGTTTTGGTCCACCTTCTGTCCCCTTTGAGGTTATACATTTCCAATCATAATGTCTAGCCCCTCTACAGGTTAATAATCTATGGTCTAGAGTTTGTGCCAAGTTCACTTCTGGCTTGTCCGACAATATACTCATGGATCATCCTTAATTCACATACAAACAAGTCACAATAGCAACAGTGTATTCTCGGATTTAACAATAAGCCTTAACACATGTCCTTTCCTTTACAATGCAGTTCAGCTAGTGTCCACGTTCAGTATTTGTATAACATTGTTGTCGATGTATGTCCACAGATCAGACTTGTTGGCACAGACAATCCTCTGTCTACAAGTCAGGCATGGGACAAGGTCTCTTTACTCAACCCAAACATTCGGCCAACGGACAGTTTATACTCACGTACAAGGTTCAACACAAAAGCAAAGAAAAACTGAGAAAAGTTGCTTCTGTAGAAGCACCTAAAAAAATAAAGGCTCTTCTAAGAGCCACCCCTTACCACAATCTCCCCCTACCCTGGTTGCAAGTTATTCCCCCACGCAGCACGAAAGCCACATCCAGGGATTTTGCAGGTGGTGGTCAGGGAAATGGGACTGTGGAGATTGTCCAATCAGGTGCTTACGATGTGCGGCAATAGGAAGAAGGACTCCTGCTTTACTCTGGCCCAGCCCACGCCGTACTAGAGGAACCGCACATGCCACATTTGGCACCTTTCACCATGCTGGCCTATGGAAATGGGACTGTAGGGATTGTCCTATCAGGTACTCAGGGTGTACGTCACAGGAAAGGGTGGCAATCGTTTATTCCTTTACTTTGTGTAGTGCGGCTGGCAAACATGGTAGGTTGCACAGTTTTCATCGTAGGTGATGCCTTTGTGGAAGATCTGGTCGTGTATGCCCTCCAAGAAGGCTTTTTTGGCAATTTCAGTTTGGAGGGAGTGGAGGCTGTGTGGCGCAGTGTAGACGCGTGCTGTTTTGGCAGAGTGCTTGTAGATTGTCAACACATGGCCACTTCCGGACCTGTATATGTTGTGGTCATGCACTTTGGAGCCTTCTTTTGGGGTTCCATGCCTTGTTCCTGTGTGTACCGTCAACTGAAGAAGATGATGAAAGTAGTTCAGCGCATTATACCCCAGAGAATAGTGTGGAACTATTCCAATGATTCCTTTCACCAGCCAGAAGTCGGAAGGGGTCTCATCAACAGAAGCATGTGTGACTTCTTGAGTGCTGCTGGGATGTTCTCCTGTGAGAATGACATATGTTATCGATAAATACACCTTTTCAAAGGAAATGGCATGTCTTTGTCAACCAGTGGCAATAACATTTTCTTTCACAATCTACGGGCTGCAGTGAAGACCATATTACTTCTAAAAAACACAAATAAAGGTATTTCTATGAAAGCACCTTAAAAAAACAAAAAAAAAACAAACAAAGGCTCTTTTAAGAGCCGCCACAACTAACAACATCCCCTACCCTGGTTGAAAGTTATTCCCACACTCCTGCACACGCACAGCATGAAAAGTCAGCAAATATCGCTATAGTTGCAGGGTGGCCTGTGTTAGGTATGCCCCTTTTGCAGATGACGCCCATACAATGGGCCTGTAGAGGCTATGGGATTGGTCAATAAGGTTTGTGGGTGTGGTGTGTACGCACAGACTGTGGTATTCATGAGCCACAGCGTGCAGGTTTATGGGGAGTTCAAAATACATTGGCTGAAAGTGAATGGAAAACAATCTGCAGTGGATGCTCATTTTGGAATCTATCATGTGGATGTGTAGTGCTTTGCAGTCCCTACAATGAAGTGACTGATTTCAGTTTGTCTGTGTGACACTTTAGTGACATGCAATCATGCAGATATTATTGTTGTTCATTGTGGAGGGAAAATTGTACAGCATTTTACACGAGTTTCAGTGCCAGTTGCAATGAAGGAAGCACTTCCCTGGATCATGCGTTTGTTTCCAATCTCTTGCATAACTTTCTATCGCATTATGCAGACACTGATGTGGCTATGTCATTTTCTATTTGGTCCGCAAATGGAGAAAGCACAGTACACTGCGAAGAAGTGTATTTGTGCCTTTGTACAACATGTGCCAATGGCGTACTTCACACATGGGAATATGATGTTTCACAGCACGAACAGTTTTCCCCAGCTATACCGTTCATTTTACTATGCCTGCCATACCGATTTCTGCACACCCCATCCAAATTGCCTTGGTGCCCTTCTTGAAAGTAGTGAAACATTTTTGTAGTAAGTGTTGCGCACGGACACTCTTGAAAATGCTCTGCAACATGTAAAGAAACCTCTTTATACAGCAACCCCCTTTCTAACCGATTGAACTACAGTGTTTTGCACAGTGCCACACCTCCCGCCCTGCATCCGTTCACTGGAAATTCGATTGTACATCTATAAAAAGGTGCTTTCCTTATTTCCCTTTTTTCCTTTCCCAGTTAATTTCCATTTACTATGGTCTTCTGACACACGCCACAGAAGGAACGACAGGAAAGGCCCAGTACGGAAGGAGCAGCACTTGCATGGATATCATAGGGGATGTGCTGAGAGAAGGAATTAATGGGTGGCCCTCACCTACATACGCGCCAGTCATTGTCATGCTCCAGGAAGGACCGTTCCCACGCACTTCCAAGTACCTTCCCTCTGTAGAGTAGCGGGTTGCAGTACAAGCACAATACACTGCACTTTGCCGTGTAAGGGTCTGTAGCGTGGCATATGGTCGGCAAGGATGTTTTAGAGCTCTGCTGCCCTACAGGAGTGCCCCTCTTGTTGCCCGTAGCAGATGTGGCAAATGCTGTACATGAAATTACCCTATGTAATTGTTGGAAGGGCGATAAACTGCCCACTGGTCTCTTGTGCTTTAATTTCAGTTGTTACATGCAGTACAAACACTTCATGCTATGCCATTAGTCTTAGGGTTAGCATTCCCGGAGATGCATACATTGTGGAATACAAGAATGTTTACAACAACGCAAAACACAGCTTTATTACATGGAGCAGGAAACCATTTATTCTGTGTAGACCATGCAGCTACAGTACTTTTCTAACCACCACTGAGATTGTTTGCGCTCTACATATTGTACTGTTTGCCTACTTGCCTTTACATGCACTGGCATGTGCGTGACCAAGTCTCGGCAGGTTTGTCATTTTGCAGCCTCACTACAAACTGTCCCACCTGCAGTTACAGGTTTTCTTCAACTGTACGACCTGCAGGCGACCTCTTGACACTTCCCGTCACACTGCTCAGTGCAGTCACGATGTGTCTGTTTCACCGGTCATGGAAAGGCAAGCAGACCATCAATCAAATTAATGCAACATTTAACAGTCAGGCGTGCTTTAGCCATGAATTGGTAGACTTGCAGCACCACCCACCTAGTCGGCAGAAGTACTTGAAATGCAGTAGCCTACAGTATGAATCCATAGGACTGGCGAAAGGGGCGGTGTTACCAGCACACAGTGCATGACCTATGCATGGGTATAGGTGTGGAATGGATACACGTGCGCTTCCACAAATACTTAAAAAAGTGTATTAGAAGATGCTGACATGCAGCCACTAATAGAGTCTTAATGATACTTGCAGTATGATTGCACATACGCCAACCAGGTGAAGTCTCCCTAGGAAACGTCCATATTTCTCATCTTTACTCATCTCAGCCAATACTGTAAGGCACAGATTCACCATGCAGTTTCAACACAAAAAGAAAAACTACTCTAACACTCACCAACATTTACCATGTACATCTGTAATTGCTAAAATACACCAACACTATTCGGAAAAGGAAGGGGTAGCGCAAATGGATGCATAAGCAGACAATTTGGCCTTTCACACGTCAATCATGAGGGCAGCCAAGGAATCAGTAACAAACCGCTGTTAACGGGACATTATGGTTCTGCTGCAGTTCCAAACAGCTATCATCTTTACAGAAAACACTATGCTAAAGCAACGTTGTGGTTACAGTGCCCTACTAAAAACCTAGGAAATTCACTAACAAAAACATTGTTAAAGGGACGTTATGGTTAAGTTACACTAGCAAAAACCTATGAAATTCTATGGAAAAACATTGTTACAGGGATGTTATGGTTACTGGTAAAACCGAAAACAAAAATGTTCCAGTTATGGTGAGCTAAGCAACGATAACTCGCGCCACCAGTGTGCACTGCAAGGACTAACACCCATGACATCAAAGATGCCATCACAAATCGCATTGATGACCTCACTGAGGACATCACATGTGCATTTAGTTTTCATGGAAAGCCTCCACAAGAGATTGTTATTTTAATGGTGGCAGAAAACTATCAAAGATCATTGGATGAACTGTCATAAGATAAGTAGTTAATTGAGCAATGCATTGCTATACACACCATTGTATTACATACTTCCTTGCAGTACATGGACCAATTCATGTGGACACATTGCCATTGTCTGCACCATGCCCCATAGAAGTGTAATCTTAAAAATCTTCCCATGTTACATAGAGAAATCATGAATGCTTTTGTTTTAGAGTTTCGGGTACTGTGAAACATGTAAGAGGAAGCTATCATTGCCTTAATAACTAAATAATTGCACTACTGCACAGAAAACATAAAGACACCACAATGCATAAAAATATGATATGAGCCTATACAGGAAAATTACAGTAGGCAAACAAGGAGCAGTATTACCAGAAAGTGTTCATAAACATAACATAACAGATTACCTTCATGCACAGAAATTATTGCTGTGTTTTATGCTTTCTTCTTCCCCTATATGTATATGTTTCATATGATGTGAGTGAACCCTGAGGAAAGTAGTGCACGAACATATGAGAAGGGTGCCGTACACAAAGATAGCACCTTTTGAATAGTTACTTCCTGACTGGTAGTGAAGAAAAGCACCTGGCCAACTTATGTCAGTGAACAAAAAAGGGGCAGCCACACATGTGATGTCATCAGTGATGTCATCAATGCGATTTGTGATGGCATCTTTGATGTTATGGGTGTAAGTCCTTGCAATGCACATTGGTGGCACGAGTTATGGTTGCTTATCTTACCATAACTGGTGAATTTCGGGGGGGTTTCGGTTTTACCTGTAACCATAATGTCCACGTAACAACGTTTCTCCATAGAATTTCATAGGTTTTTTTCTACTGCAACTTAACCATAGCGTCCCTTTAACAATGTTTTTGTTAGTGAAAATAAATAAATGTTTATGGGAGGCAAAGGTAGCAGTGGGTAGGGGAGTAAGAATAAACATATCAGCTGGCTTTGTCAAAACCCATGTATCCTATACGTTGTCCCTAAAAAAACGGATATCAAACCATGAAACTACACACACAAACATACCCAGTCAAACAAAGTAACCAGAGACCTGAAAATAGTCCAAGAACTGCTTGCTAGCCTGTATGCTGATAGGTCAGCGCTAGAGCTCCTAAAGGCCAAACATACATATTAGACAATGAATAATAAGGCAAACACATTCCCTGCTGCTAAATTGAGGAAACTCAGATCCCATAACGTTATAGCTTGCCTCAAGGATAACCAAGCGTTAGATCAGTATGGGGAGGAAAAACAAACTAATTGAGGACTGCTATCCTGACACTTTCCAAAATGTCTCTAGTGAAGAGGACATTCAGACCAGATACTTGGCTTCCCTCTGTTGGCCTCAAATTACTGAACAGGAAATAATGGAACTGAAAACCCGATAACAAAAGAGGAGGTTGCTCAGGTGATTAAAGCCTTACTCCTGAACACATCATGGGGATGTGATGGATTTAACAATATTTACTGCAAATGTCTTCCAAAAGCACCTAATATTGCCGCTGACCAAGCTCTTTAACTCCTTCCTCCCCTCAGGTGAAATAACCAAATCGATGACTGTGTCTTTGACCAGACTAATATTAAAACCAACACAAAATCCTAAAGACAGGGGGCTTATCACCCCATCTAACTCCACAATGGAGATAACAAAATCAGTATAAAAATCCTCACAGATTGGTTATTCCTGACCCTACCTAGAAATATAAGCCCAGGCTAAACAGGGTTCATACTAAACCGAGGCACTCATGATAATGTGACATGGCTAATAAACATCATTGATTGGGGGAATTTGTCATTGTGGCCTTGGATTCCAAACGAATTATTGGAATTTTCAGAGACTTACTTACAATCATTTGGATTTGGTACAAAGTTTATTAAAGTAGTCCTGGCAAAGTATCAATCTCCAATCACCAGAATCAGGGTCAATGGCAGATTGTCAGCTGTTACCCCTTTAAGAAGAGGCACGAGACAAGGATGTCCCCTATTTAAACTGATCTTTGCCCTCGGGGTGGAGAACCTCATGGTGGCAATCAGGGGTAATGATTTGATTTCTAGGGTGGCACGTGGGAACAGCCAACATAAAATATCATTATACTCTGATATAGCATTGATTCTGAGTGGTGTTAAGTCACCCCTCCCGGCAGCGATGAATGAGCTACAATGTATTTTCAATTAGCCTACAGTTTACCCATTAACAAAGATAAATCGGCAAGCTGTTCAAGTTTATTTGTGGGGTTGCTGCGGATTCAGCGTAAGGTGATGTTGAGAAACTGTAACTTGGGGATGTTGGGGGCCCCAGACATGAGATATACTTTGTAGCAGCCCAACTAGAGAATCTACTTGACTGGAGTTTAGACAGAGGACAGAAGCTCTGGCATGATATGGAACAATTTGCAATCCCTCTCACCCTTTGCTCCCTGCCGTTCCTCAGCAGAAAAGCTTATATTTCTTCATCGGACCTCTTAGTAGCCTCACAGATAATGTTACATGATTGGGATGGAGGCTTGACACTCCTAGGAGTAGCTCCATGTATAAGCCCCCCTAGCCCCAGCCATGCAAAACCCTGCCTTCTCGACAGGAATGTCTAAGGCATCCTTTACAATGTGAACAGAAAGGCCCTCTTGTGCGTAATCAATAATACACTTCACAATAAACCCATAGGATTACAGGACTGTAAAAAGAGGTTGGGATAGCAACAAACTGAGATGTTTAGATACACACAGTTAAGGCACTGGGTTTAACACATGCAAGTACCTAGAGGTGGAACCCAACCACCTAAAGGACTGCAGCTCACTTCAAACAAGGGTCCAAATAAAAAAAGAATTACCATGGATTATCAATTCCTATAAAAGGATTCTTCTGGCGATTCCCTCATTTCCATAATGAAATGAGCAGGAAAGCTGGGGGTCCCTACCCTTCAGGAGAACTGGTGACATATATGGGAAAGAGCACAAATAAATCCCCTGCAAGCACTTCAATTAAAGAAAATGCAGTCAACATTTGGTCCAGGTGGTATCTGACTCCCCACAGAATAAACAAAAGTAAACCTGATTACTCTCCACTATTGAATTGACATTTGTATCGCGCATATCCTACATAGGAACTGAGCAGAAAAAAAATGCATCTGGGTGCAGATAAGACTCTCTATTGATGAGTTTAAACACCTGTATACGACACCAGCATACAGCCAGCCGATATAGAAATGGAAACAGCCGACATTACATAAACAGGTGAGTTTTCAATTGTTCTTCTAAAAAGCGCAAGGCAATCAATTTTCCACAGTTCTAATGGGAGAGACTTCCAGAAGCGAGGGCCAAGTACAAATAAAACGTCTGTCTCCCCATGTGGAAAACCTTGATGAAGGGACTGGCAGGAAGCCCTGTCCGGTAGAGCGAAGAGATCTATTAGGACAATATGATTTTATTTTTGCAGAAAGATAAAGTGGTGCCAATCCATCAATACATTTAAAAACTAAACAGAGGGTCTTAGACATAAACCTCTGTTGAACCGGGAGCCAGTGTAAGGACCTACGGTGCTGAGAGGCAGACAATCTTCTAGGCAGCGAAAAAAACAATTCTACCGCTGCGTTCTGAGCAATCTGTAGTCGTTGCAATTGGTAGTTTGGAATGCCGACAAGAAGGGCGTTACAGTAATCTAACCTTGAGTGAACAAGCGAGCCAACAACGGTTGAACTGTCAATAGTGGAAATAAAAGGCAGTAGGGGTTTAAGCAGTTTCAGTTGGTATATATTAAAAAGCAGTGGTGACAGTGAAGAACCCTGAGATACTCCACAGCTAACTGACAATGGATTGGACAAATATGGGCCTAACTTAACTTGTTGGGAGTGCTCTGAGAGGAAAGACACAAACCATTTTAATGCAGCATCCAACACCTGTGCTAGCAATGACAGTCTGGAAATGAGAATGTCAAACTCCTCCATGTTGAAAGCTGCAGTGCAGACAAGTCAACCGTGATCAACATACTAATATCACCCTCATCAGTAACACCTAATAAATCATCCCAGACAGCTAAAAGCAATGTCTCAGTCCCGTGGGATGGTCTGAAGCCTGATTGATAGGTATCGAGGATACCATTATCCTCCACAAAGTTCTGAAGCTGAATGGTCACAATTTGTTCCAAAATCTTTGTTGGCCATGGAAGGCTGGCAATTGGGCGATAATTGGACAGGATATCATAGTCCAAGGTAGGTTTTTTAGTAAAGGAGTCAAATAGGGTTGTTTTAGTTTTAAAGAGCCTTGAGCTAAAGACGTGTTTATAAATGACTGAACATCCTCTCTGAGTGCATCAGTGTGCAATTTGGCCAGATACGCTGGGATGGGAGCATAGGTAAAATTAGTGGGTTTCAATTCCTTTAGCAAACTAATGACCAATTGGGGATCGACAGGGGAAAAGACATATTTAGAATCTAACAAAGGAAAATTCACTCTCTCAGTACCTAGCATAGGTTGGGAAATCATCTGGTGGGAATCGATATTGGTTCTTATCGATTTAATTTTCTCATTGAAATAAGCATTAAAATCATTGGCCATTTTCAGAGATGTAGGTAGTTTTGAGGTAGTGCAAGTGGGATTAGTAAAACTACTAATCACCATAAATAATGCTTTAGATTGATTAGTAGCCTGATTGATTTGCCTTTGCAAACAGTGGGCTTTTGATGCAGAGATTTCCATTTTTATAAATCTTTAGTGCTAATTTAGATTCAAAGAGGTAATTCAAATTCCTAGTCTTCCGCCATCTTTTTTCCCTTTTACAATAAGTTCTCTTCAGTGTTTTCAGAGACTCGTGATACCATAGATTAGCATTTCTCCACAAGGTTTTTTAGAGGTTTTAAACAGTGCAAACATGTTACAGTTAGCTTACAGATGGCCTATATAAATTCCATATAATTCTGAGAATTTGGTATCAGCATGCATAGGAATTAAATTACCTAGTAGCATTTTTCTAGAAATAGAATCAAGGTATTTTTTGCGGCAGAAAGGCTAGTTCACAGTATGTAAAGTTGCATCATGAGGAAAGGGAACTACCAATAGATTAAAGAACACCAGAAAATGGACTGACCAGCTAACAGGAATATTCTCTGAGTGGCATAGCGCAATACCTCTAAATAGACCAATGTCTAAAGTGTGAGTCACTGAGTCAGATAGAGATAAAGATCCTGCAGATGAAGACTGTCTTTAAGATTCAAATAATCTGTGTCCTCCACATCATTGCACCAGCTATTAAAAAACTGCCAAGAGCCTCTGTGCCCAAATAAGAATCAAAAGCATTCAGGAACAGTTTTTCAGACCCATGGGGCCTATAACAGAGAATCAGTTGGCAGGATTGATTTGGAGAGAAACATAGAGTGTATTCTAAACACTGATAGGTTGAGTCCCAGTTCAGAATATTTTGACTCAGCAACTCTAAGGTGGCTTTAGCTATAATAGCAAGGCCACCTCCTCCCTGATTTTCCCTATTCAGCCACTTGATATTATACGATTCTGGAAACAAAAAATGAAAAATTGAAATAGAGCTTACAATGAACAAGGATTCCATTACAAAAAGGATATCTAAGTTAAAAGAAGAGCTGGAGAGGATGGAGAGGCTGTGGGGCAAAAGGGGACTTAGGACCATATGTGATTGGAGTGTCCGGTGATCCAAATATTTTGGTCAGAGGTTCTATCGCACATAAAATCAGTTACACATTGGACACTCCCACTTGATGCCTTAGTAGTAATATTGAGAATTGGAGACCCGAGAATGTATACCCAATTTCAGGATTGAATGCATTACTACTGACCCACCTAATGCAGGCGGCAAGACTCAGTGTAGCGCAGCAGTGGATGGCGGCTGCGGCGCCACCCATCATGAAATGGTGGATAACATTTGGGAGGTACTAGTAATGGAAAAAATGTCATCCGTACCCACAGTATCACATTGTTTCATCCCCATTTGCTTTTTCGATGTAATGTTTAACGAAAAAAAGACATATAACAAACTCATTGAAATATAGAGGGGGTTAAGGGGTTAAAATGAGTGGTGAGGGGTTGTAGTAGGGGTCATAATATAAGAAAGGGGGTTGGAGGGACCACCCAAATATACATTTTTTGGGAGTTTTTTAAAAATAAATTCTACGAAAAAATGTATTTTTCGAAATCAGTCATGTCGATAAAATGACAGAGAACCCTAGCCACAAACAGATTTAAAAATGTCTTGACCTTTGGTCTCCTTACGCTGACTATGTGAAGGATAGAGAATCCTATGGGCCTCATTACGACCCTGGCGGAACGGGTTAACGGGTGCCGCAAAAGGATGCAGACCCGTTAAACCCGTTCCGCCACATTACGAGGTCCCCTCGCGGCACACGGTAAGCACGCCTGGTTATGCGTGCTTACCGGTAAGCACGCCTGGTACAACCAGGCGTGCTTACCAGGTCCTGCGAGGGGAAGAGGGCGCAAACAACGGGCCAACTCGTAATGGGCCGTTGTTTGCTCCCTCTCCCATTCCCATTCAGCCCTATGGGGGCTGAAATGGGAATGGGGAAGGACCGGGTCCGGGTCCTTGGAGGGAGGAATTACCGGGCCTTCCGAACTCGGAATGGCCTGGTAATTCCTCATTCTGTGGACCCGGATGCGATTTTGGCGGCAGCCATGCCGCCAAGGTCGTAATGAGAGCCTACTTCTTGAAGCCACCTTTACCGATGAGTTTTCCGTTGTTTGAGACAGAATTGTACCCATAACATGTGTATTGCACATTCTAACAATGCATGTCATATAGGAAGAATCTCAGATAATGTATGCTCTTGTATTGAATTTGCCTACACATGCAGTGCCGGGAAAGTTGATACTCAGTGGTTCCTTTTCGTTATTTTGTCTACTATTTATATCTTCATTAGTGCAATACCTGGTGTATGCATTTTAAAACTATTTGGTTCCCCTCTTGTTACTGTTGGATAAAATGTGATAAAATGTATAAATTAAGCACTCAAAAAACGATGACATTTCTGTCATTCTAATTACTGCGGTCTGAGAAATTCTTTGCTCGCCATCTCTGACACTTAAACCACAAATTCCCGCTGAACCTTTCGCAAGACGCTCTGCTGTTGTTGATTAGATCCTTTCCATCAGATTACTGAATTGTTGCTTCAGATCTTGGCATGCCCCTGCCAGATAAGCATATCTTGCAATGTTTGTGTAAAGTAAAGGCACCACTCTTCTCCATCTAGACTGTTCCAAATTATAAAAAATATCAAGAACCTGACTGCATATAGTAAGGGAACAATCCCCCTTCACCCGACCCACCACGGTCCTCCTATGGGGTGGGATCCATTCTAACCATTCAGTCATTAGTACACAACTCAAAACATTTAAACATTCCCTCATAAAGCCTACAGTGTTTACTTTTTGTAGGTATATGAGCGGAGGTGAGGGCAAGCAGAGAGTAGGGTGTGCCGTGGCGAATTAGTCACTTTAGCAGATCAGCGCTTTATATAGTATGCAATAAAACAAAATATTGCCCAAACAATTTGCCTCTTTTATAGTGACAATCGCTAATCTCATTCATGCAAGCGGACACAGGCAACACCAATACTGGTGCACAGGCACACAGACAAAAAATATTGCCATTTTATAGCAGGTGTTGCGATCAAATGGCAATGTCTTCCATCATTTGCCACGTTTCGCCATAAAATACTCAGGTACTCACATAATACTGCAGGTAACAGCAGCTTATACCATGTTTATGCTCAGGTATTCAAATCACTGACAGGTATTAATCTGGCACTCACACAGTTTGCTTGAAAGGCCCACTATCTGCCAGGTATGTATGCCTTATGGCCAAGTACTTACACCATGTTGCAGATATTGGCAACTCATTTATCTTGCTATGCCGTACCTTCCCAAACTACGAGGCCTCAAAAGTGATTTAGATCAGTCAATGCTATTCAAAGCCAATCGTTTTTGAGTGCGCAGTTATTTAGTGATGTTTGCATAAATAGGCACCAATTTCTGTTTGTCCCATAACGAATAGGCCTACCTCAAAGAGTATTCATGCTTATAGGCCCACTGTCAATTCACTATGATGTGAGCTGTTAGGTGTCACTGGTTGATTAAATACTTCTAACACTAGCTGTAGCCAGACTATCATATGCTGATACGGCACATAGTCTCTCTCCGTCTCTAAGCTCTCTTGCTCTTGTCTCACTCCATGCCTCCATGTTAGAAATCCTGTTATAAATCCATGAGAAATGGATTTGGTAACTTCAATAAACCAACAATTGTACAGAATACCAGCATAAAAGGATACATGTAGGGTAGATTTTACCAAAAGGATACACGTAGAGTCTTCCAGAGATGACTCGATGTACCTAGTATCTGTTGAATAGCGACCTTCCAACTGACGGCACTCTTTGACTGTTAAGGAAACAGCCCAAGGGAGGAATCAGTGGAAAGGGCGAGTAAGTATATAGGAACCACCAGCATGTTAGGAGAAGGGTAAAGAAGATATTAGGAGCTGATTGAGACAATATAAGACAGTATGTTTCGGTTCGAAAAGCCACTGACCTGTTTTCTATTAAAGACGAGAAGTATGTAGGAACGATCAACCTGCTACTGTTGTGTCTTTAGTAATCTCCACAATAGAAGACTCCTAACCAACGACAGGGAAAGGAAGGTTAGTAGGGAAAAACTAACCCGCACGAAACGAGGGCCACACTAGATTCGGGATGGTGCACGCAGGATAGCGTCCATAAAGTCTCAGTGCACTTGATGTATGGAGGTGAAGAACAGAGACAGGATTGGAGTAAAAATGGAAGTTCGCGAGAAGAACCGAAATACAAGCTGGTAAGTCCTTTGCAGGAATTTCCCTCAGAGGTTGTACAACAGAAGAGAGTAGAGGAAACCTCTCTCACCTTTGAAGGAGTAAGAATGTTCGCTCCGTGAATATAGCTGGTTGGAGACAATGGAGAGGAATGGTGAATCCAGAGCGCAGCCCCTCGGAAAGAGCTGCAGGTACAACAATAGGAGGCTGCAGAATGTTCGGAATATTCAGGTGGCAGTCGCAGGGTAATGCGGCCAGGACAGCGGGGGCAGCCAATACCGGATAATGGCCCCGCGGGAAAGACTGCAGGTGCCGCTTCGGGAGGTTGCAGGATTCGGAATATTCAGGTGACTGTCACAGTGTAATGCAGCCAGGACGGCGACTCAATAGGAGATCGAGTAGCCAAGCGTATTCCGTGGAGGAGCAAGGAAAGAAGCAAGAGCAACGGCTCCGGAACGTAGAACGTAGAACTAACGACGATCAGAAGCGCCGAATACCGGAACTTCCGGGTTTAAGTATGTGTCAGCTGATTAGCGCGTAACACATGACCAACGCATTGTCAACTGGCTATCGCGTATGCCGGAAAGTCCTTAAAGAGGCACTACGCACATGAAGGTGGAATAGAAGGAAGTTAAGTAAACAAAGTACAATTCATAACCAAATGTTTGCGAATAATGTCAACGTATTCTTTTGCCGGGTAGTTTATTAAACAGCCGCCAGCGAGTGTAGAACGGTCTAGCCGTTCGCTGGGCTGAATGACAAGACGTCGAGGAGAAGCCATTGGCAGGCATGACACTCCATCACTTTCCATGTGGGTGAAAGTTGCATTGTCAGGTGGGTGTGTCTGCTAAAGCCACCGCAGCCATTGCTGAAAGCTGCTCAACAAGGGGGATAGAGGGGAGACAGCAATTACACACACATTATAAACTGCCTCCTTTTAAAACTTTCCTATGTTCATTTCTAATAATCAATTATTATATATTTTTTAGTCTTAATAAAAATGTCACACGTCAAAGAGAAAATCGCATTATCAAAACCTAGAAAACCCTTACAAATTATCGGATAGTAGATTATCAAGATGGGGAGTTTTGTACACTCCTATTCTGTTTGGAAATCCCCCTTTGAGAAATGGGAAGGGGTGAATCATACCAGTGAGGGTTGCAGCCAACTTTGCCTTAAACCACTCCTCAAATACACGGCAGGCGATGTGGAAGACCTCTCTAACTACTGACCTACCTCAAATATTCCCAGCCCAGCAAAACTGCTAGAAACCAACGTCTACAAACTAACACAGGACTCGCAGAAAAATATAAGCTGCTGGACAAGTTGGCTTTTAGACCTACGAGAGGGACAGAGACGGCACTGCTATCCATCTGGGATGACCAGACAAAAGACAAACGCAGACTCAGACACAACTTTGCCCCGATAGTACTCAACCTGTCCGCAGAATTCGACACAGTCAGCCATGATATCCTCATCAAAGGACTTGAAGAAATAGGAATAACCAATCCAGCCCTACTCTGGATTAAGTCATTCCTAACTGATAGAACGGAAACTGTCTGGATAAATCCCTTCAAATCCACTCCACTCCACACTGACTGTGGAGTACCACAAAGATCATCCCTATCACCACTGTTCTTCAATATATTTATTATTATAATATCTACCTGACTCCATTAATCAAGCTCATCAAAAGACACAGCCTTACCTGCTACAACTACGCTGATGACACACAAATCATCTATAAAATAAAAGGCCCACAAGAAAAGAACACAATGCTGGAAGGCTGTCTAAAAGAACGCTATGAATGGATGAACACCAACAGCCTCAACCCAGGCAAGACAGAAATCATGGCTATCTCCAAAAACCACGAAAATAACTATTATATCCATAGGCCCAAAGAAAAAGGAACAACACTCACACCATTGAACATAGTCAAAAACCTTGGAGTCCTGATGGACAACGCACTTACACAAGAACCACAAGTAAACGCAATAATCAAGAAATGCTTCTTCCTCCTACATACGATTAAAATAATCCTACCATTCCTCTCCTTCACTCATAAGACACTAACTATCATCTCACTCATCATGTCCTGAATAGACTACGCTAACAGCATTTTCCTTGGCATGCCAGAACAACTGCTGATGAAATTGCAATGTATCCAAAATGCATAGGCCAGACTCCTCCTCAAATTATCATGAAGGGATCATATCAGCCCAGCGCTAAAAATGTTACACTTGCTGCCAATGAAACAGCGAATTACGTTCAAAACAATGTGCATAACGCACAGAGCAATTCACGGCAAAGGAGCAGAATTCCTACAAAAGAAAATAACCATCTACCTACCGACAAGAATCCTTAGATCAAGCAATGACATCAGCCTACAATCAAAACCATACATAAGAAAAAAACTTGGCGGATCCTCATTCTCCCACCGGGCAGCCGAAACATGGAACACCCTTCCAGATGAAATACGTAATACGAAGGATCACCTAAAATTAAGAAATTCACTTAAAACCTGGCTATTTAGCTCACAATCAGACGGAATTGAGTAGAAAACGAGGGAGGGAACCAGGGTCAGACTGGGGCTATCTGTCATTCGGCCATAGGCCGAATGACTTGGAGGCCCTGGGGGCCGGTCTCATAAGTGGGCCGGTGTTGATCCAGGTTACAATATTTTTGCAACTTACATTACTTTAAGTAACATAAGTTACTTTGCTCGGCTTGCCTGCAGCCCGCTCAACAGCCAGCTCATGCCTGGTCGCGGCAAGCACAGCGGATGCATTCATCAAAGAAAGTAACAGGCAAGTGTTAGCTTTCTTTGATGAATGCATCCCAATAGAGAGTAGGCATGCTGGGCTGGCAGTGCCCCTGAGCCAAGCCGATCCACCGGTGAAGGCGTGGCACCAGGAGGTCGCTGGCCCGTGAATTGTTAATTACATACTCACATTGTATTTGTAAGTTGCTTGTTGCAAGTGCAACAAATTGTTCTCGGGCCCGGGTGGGTGGGCCGATCGTGACGTTTGTGAGCTGAGGGCCTGAGGGTGAGCTTGTGCTGGTGCCTCTTGTGTTGACTTCCTTTGTCAATCAAGTTTGCTGAAAGTTTCAGGTGGGATCTTCGTGGCTGGCCAGAGGGGGGCATGCACATGGTGGTGTGAGCCTGGCTGGGTGTGGCCACTGGCCATGTCATGTCAGTCATTCCCACACACCCCACACGAGGCAGCACAGGAAACACAGCAGGACTCTCAGAGAGCAGAGCAGGTGGATCAGATCGTTGCTCTCTTCTGGTTGCCCATTGCCAAAGGAAAAAGCAGGTGCTTGCCGGCGGTGCTGCCTGCTAGTTGCATCCAATCGCTTAGCAACGAGGGGCCCCCGTCCCAACTTGAACCGCCCCCCGACTGGAGCTGTCTCGCTGCTGCAGCAGTGCTCCAAAACTAGGCACCGGCAGTGGCAGCAGCAGCTTGCACCTGACCCAGGCCCAGCTCAAGAGAGGAGGACTAGACTACACAGGCCGACACACAGTAAGTAGTGCTAGTTCTACCACTGTCTGCAACCTGCTGCAAAGGCCTTGAGACGAGACTCCACAAAGGGAATTGTCCTTTGACTGCCATGCTGCATAGTCCATAAGATTCTGGATGTTGAGCACCAGTATATGTAGTAAAATAGGAAGTCGGACACTCCTGAACCTGGAATGGCATAAATATTCCTAGTCGCCAGATAGACTGGTTTAAGAGATACTACTGCCTATGGCCGGGATCTGCAACATTTGTCTCCCCAGATGCCTTGGAGTACAACTCCCATCAGCCACAGCCATCTTATTTAATGGTGAGAGATTGTGGAAGTTGTACACATATCGAAAGCCACAGGTTGCAGACCCCTGGCTTATGGTAATCGGGGGAAGACGGTCCCTTGGGTGGCATGGGGGAGCAAGATTCCTGGTACTTCCTATCCCAAACCTATTGTTTCTAGGGTTGCTGCAGAATTTGATGTAGCTTTTCCGTTCAGTGGGGTTTTATCATCAATCATTATACTAAATCATTTGTGTGACATTGTCCTGTGTAAAAAAGGATACAATTTTATTTAATAAATGTCAGACCTTCTGTATTTATTTAGGTTGCATGTGTGTGCTCTCTGACATCTCTGACATCTGCGCCTGTCCATCGTCCACCTACACACCTGCAAAATCATGAAAAAGGTCTCCCTGACTGAGAATCCTTTGCTCAACCTTGCATCATTTGTTGCATAGGGATAGGGCACCCCTACAGTGGTGGGGGCTGAAGGGTTTGCTCTTATCATCTGGGTTTAAATGATCAACTCTGAATCGATCTTTCCCAAAGTGCTTGGAGGATCTCCAAAAAACAGCATGTAGCACTATACGGCATACCAAAGTAAAGCTATTGTTCCCCATCCCAAATGGTAGCAGAGTCAGTACATTTCCTTGGACCCGGCACAGTGATTTCTCTCCGCCATCTGCAGTCGCACAAATGGAGCGATATCCCTAATGATCGAGCGCACTCATAATTACCCGCAGTCCAATACAGTCAGCTGTTCAGCCTCAATAATGAATATTACAATGACAATTATGCTAATGAAACTCAGATCATTATAACTTCCATTATCTTTCATTCTTCACAGACATCCTTCTTCAAAAGCAATGACCAAAGCAGGCGCATTCCGTCTGACTGCATCTCTCATTGCACCCTGAAGGCATCTCTCCTCTCCACACTGTGTTGCCAAATTATAAATCCTTCAAAGCATGGCATGGCATACCAGTCAACCCACAACAACACAAAATACAGCAAACAGCGGCATACAAAACCAAAATGCGCAATATACCAAAACATGCACTATATAAGACTACACGGAAGAGCATAGAATAACAGAACTTAATATGGCAGCAAGCTTCGCATATGGTAGCATTGCGCACTGCACAGCACTGTAGTACACCACGTGCAGCCTTCTTCTGTACCGCACCCCAACCGGGCAACCTCCTACACAGACTCCCCTAACTGGGCGACACTGGCTGCTGAGAAACACCCCTGCACCGTGCGAGTCTCTCCGCTCCAGCAACCAGGGTGTGGTTCATGCTCCAGAAACAGTCAGAAGTGACAATGACTGACTCACGTGTTAGTAAAAATAATGCCAAAAGCAGAAAGCGAACTCGAATCGCCAGGAATAAGAGCGAAGAGAAAATACAAGGGATAAACAGATGCAGGGAGTGAGAAATGAAGATGGTGTCTCATCATGAGGAGTAAGAAAAGGGGGGTCAAGTGAAAGGAGGGATACATCAGTAAGAATGACAGGCATCATGTTTTGAAGGTTGGGTGCCTGTTACAGATGTATGATGCGTGTACTTTCTGTTTACATTGTGTTATGAGTCTTGTAAAGATTGGCAGACACGGTGAGTGTTGTAATCACTTTTAAGTTTTATTACGGCGAGCCCGCGGATAAAGTCTCTCCCTCTGCCTCCGTCCTCAAACTGTCACTGCCGTCACGTGAACCTCGCTCCTTGGAACAATAACAAGGAGAAGATGGTTTGCGTGACAACATAATCTCTACATATCTTCCCCCTTAGGAGAACCAATACAACACATAAGACTCTCAATTTAGTATATATGAAATAGAAACAAATTTAAGAAATGAAAATTTAACAAATCTGAAGAGAATTATTGATAACACATTAACAATTCTGAAAAAATTCTGATAACACAATAGAAAGTACTACATGTATAGAAACAGTATTTCATAAAACCCCCACACATGAGTATTACACACATGAAGATTTGAAATCTTAAGCCACATAGTCCTTCATCCAGATAAGCTTGGACCTTGTCCTTTGGAGACAACTGAATCTATCACCACCATACATATTCTCACCCCCACCTCCGCTTTTATTTAACTCTCCTTCCTTCTCCACTCTTTCACTCACACCAGACACCTTAGCAATTCTCCCTTTTGACCACACTTCTCCTCCTTTCAAGATCACCACACTCTTCCTTACTGCGCTTATCCTTTTTGGCCCCATATACTTACTTTCCAAACACTTGTTCACTAACCTGGGATTCTTTACATACACCATTTCTCCAACTTTCCATTCACGTTCCTCTACCTTTTCCCGAGCATCGAACCAGTCCTTATGTTTCTCCTGGCTCACGCTGATAAGTTTCATGATCTGATCTCTATCTACTTGAACCACCTTGGCCATCCCTAATCCCGGACACAATCTAGTCCCTGGCTCCCTTCCCTTCAGGGATGTGAACGGCGAGACTTTAGTCACCGAATGCGGGGTAGTTACGTAATTCCAGGTCAACATGTTTAATATATCCCTCCATGGCTGTTTCACTCTCATAGCCAATTGCAAACCCTCTTTCAACCATCGGTTGACCCTCTCCACAAGGCCATTGGCCTTAGGGTGGTACAACGCAGTTTTGATATGTCTTATACCATAACTGCTAAGGAACTTCCTCATTGCTTCCGAAACAAATTGAACCCCATTATCTGAGACAAGCTCAGTGGGCACGCGCTCTCTAAGGAATATTTTTTCCAAAAATGCAATTAGTTCCCTAGCTGTGACTTCCTTGACCGCTTCCCATTCGATCCATTTTGAATGGAAATCAACCAGCACAAACAGAAATCTCAAACCACCTCCCAAACCCATAATGGGACCCATGATGTCCACTGCAACTTTGGACCAAGGTTGATCTGGATCTGCATTGGGAACTAAAGGGGGTCTCTCATACCACTTTCGTTTTGTCACTGGTTTGACAAACCATGCAGTCTTTCACCCATCCCTCAGCCATCTTGTCAATGCGTGGTCACCAATAGCTCTGACGGAGCTATCTCTTCATTGCCCCTTCCCCTGGGTGTCCCTTATGGGCCAGTTCAATCAGACACGGTCTGATTGACTCTGGAGGAATCACACACCGCCTCCTCCTCAGTCTGTCCTTGTATATATTTAACTCCTCCTTGACCTCCCACCATATATCAAACTTTCTATCCAAATTCTTCCTTTGGGGCCATCCCTTCACCGTCCACTCTTTAATTAACTTAAGTTCTTCATCCAAACCTTCTTCTTGCAACCACTTCTCCTGACTCACAGCATCTTCCACTTCTGCTACTACCGATTCATCCACTTCAATACCCTTAATGTTCGCTGTTTCACTGATTGGCATCCTAGAAAGACAATCTGCCACTACATTATTTTTCCCAGGCAGAAAACTCAAATCAAAATGATATCCTTGGGGACCTAAGCCCCATCGACTTATACTAGGTGATCCCAAGGCCCATCTCCCACTCTCAAACAACTGCACTAGTGGTTTATGATCTGAGCGAACAACAAAACGCCTACCCCACAAAAAATATTTAAAGTGTATTCTGGCCCAGAACATGGCTACCGTCTCCCTCTCAATGACTGAGTACTTAGATTCCGCCCCTCTCAAAGCCCTCGATGCAAATGCAATAACTCTTTCCTTGTTCTCCTTGTCATATTGCACTAAGGCTGCTCCCAGTCCCAACATGCTAGCATCCACCACCAAAACTGTTGTATCCATTGGATCAAACCTTCCAATGGAGGGCGCTTTACTGATTGCTTCTTTAATATTTTCAAAAGCCACACCACACTCCAATCAAACTTGGACCCTTTTTTGAGTATCATTCTTATAGGAGTGGACACCATAGCAAAGTATTTTACAAATATATGGTAGTATTTGGCAAGGCACAAGAAAGACCTCACTTGGTCTTTGTCTGTCAGTATTGGTGAATCTTTTACTGCCTCCACTAACCATTTCTTCGGTCTCACACACCAAACTCATCATTCTCATGTCCCAGATACTCCACTCGTCCAACCGCAATCTTACATTTATCTCTTCTCACCATCAACCCAGCCTCCAACAATCTGCTCAACACTTGGGTCAAAATCACATCATGTTCAGTTATAGAACTTGCATAGATAAGCATGTCATCTTGGAATACCACAATATTCTTTACTCTCTCCACAACAGTGTCCATCACCCTTTGGAAAACAGCTGCCGCTGAGGTAAGGCCGAACGCCATTCTACAATACTTAAAAGTACCAAAAGACGTTATAAATGCAGTGAGATGTTGGCAATCCTCCTTCAAAGGAAGCTAGTGATAGGCTTGAGAAAGGTCAATCACGGAGAACACCTTGGCACCCTTGAGAGTCGACAACTTGTCACCAATTATTGGCAAAGGATGTCTGTCTACGAGAATGTTCCTATTGATGTCCCTCATGTCTACACAAAGCCTTATTTCCCCATTCGGTTTTGCTGCCACCACCACTGGTGACAACCATTCGGAGCTTTCACTCTCTTCTATGATCCCTTTCTGCAACAATGTTTCAATTTCTGTTTTTAGCTTTCCCCTCAAGTCATGAGGTATTGGTCTCAATTTATGCATCTTTGGAATTGCCCTTGTTTTCAAACGAATCTCATGTTTAAACTCCTTAAGCATCCCCAAGTCTCCTTAAAACACCATCGGAAATTCTTTCTCCCATTTGTCTTTAATCTCTGCAACTGAGACTAGTTCCTCCGCACTTGCCTGTATTCTAATTCCTAGTTTGCGTTGTTCTCCCCACCCCAAAAGGGATGAGCCTTCTTGTGTCACATATACCTCTGAATCACAACTCCTACCTTTGTATTTGATAGCAGCTTGAAATGTCCCTAATATCTTGATCTTTACATTGCCATAAGCATACGGTTCTATCGTGTGCTCCTTTAATTCGTCGAGTTTGCCATGCAAACAGCCTTCATATGTTCTTCTTGGCATCAGAATCCAGGGCGAACAGCTATCTACCTTCAATGTCACAATCCTACCATTCATCAAAAACACATCGGTTGGCGCACTTCCCTTGTTGGATATCTCTGATATTTCCAGCACATGTTTGGTCTGAGGTCCTTGGACAATTACTGAGCTCTCTTCTTGTTCTGGAATTCTTGCTCCTGACTCATTACTTTTTACTTGGCCAGATTCTCTACAGACTCTTGCAAAATGTCCCTTCTTCTTGCATTTCAAACAAAAAATGTTCTTTGCAGGACAAAATACACTCGTGGAAATAGGGCGATTGCTACCACACTTATAGCATTTAACCTCTTTGTTCACATTAATTTTCTTGAATCCTCTCACTGTTGCCACTTCACCTTCGTGTCTATCACCCTTCATGGTGGACACGTGTGAGTCTGCTCCATGACTCTGGCAGTCTCCACTGCCACTTCCAGAGATACATCTTTAGTCAGCAATCTTTCCTGTAACATCATGTTATTGGTACAACGTACTAACTGGTCACGTATAAGCGAATCAGTTAATGGGCCGAACTCACATGTATGACTCAGAGATCTTAAGGCTGCAATAAAGTTTTCCACAGGCTCATGGGAATCCTGTACCCTCTGAAAAAACTTGTGTCTTTCAAATGTAATGTTTTTCTTTGCCTCAAAGTGAATTTCTAACTTCCTTTCAGCCAGAGTATATTGGTCTATCTCTCCTTGCCCCTCTTGTGGAGGTTGAGGCAATCCGTTATAGACACTACGACCTTCAGTGCCTATATTGTACAAGAGTATTGCTTCTTTTCTTGCTGCAGCAAATTTGTCCCCACCAATTGCCACTAGGTAAGTATCAAAGATTTTGTTCCATCTGTCCCACCTTATAGGTGGAGCCCCTGGCTCAGAAAGGAAAGGTGGAGGCGGGGCCATGCTAGCTGCAGCCATTATTAAGTTGCTAAATCACAAGTGCCAATGCTATGAGTGATAATCCAGTATGCACAACTTGAGATATTGCCAGAATTTCTATTTGCACTCCTACACCATTTGTGTTTGTGTGCCCCTTTTTCTCCGATTGCTTGTGACTGGAGACAGTTCTTGTATGACACTCCCTTAGTGCCGTTTTTTTAACCTCCCGGGCCGGTTGGCAGTTGGGCTTGTTTTCCCTGTCTTATGGCTGTACCAATGGGATGCGAGGTATCAGCCTGACAAGGAGTTAAGGACACTCCCACCGACACACTTGAGTGGACTGCCCCCCCTTGAATCTTCATATGCACACTCCTCAGCTCTCCCTCCGCCCCTCTTCACCTCTGTTGCTTTGATGAAGAGTGGGTGAGTGGCTCTAATCCGTCGCAGCTTCCTACACTTTAGTCCGCTGGGACGGGCGGTCCGCTGTGGCTTTAGGCAGCGCACCTCACTGCGCTTCCTCTACCGCTGAGCCCGGGAGGACGGGAGACTCTGGAGCACACCGGTGGCCGTTCGCACGAAATACAGAGACGCGTTTGTCTGCCATGCAGCTCCCTTCCGTTGAGGGCCCGCTCGGGGATCACCTCGTCACCATTGTAAAGATTGGCAGACACGGTGAGTGTTGTAATCACTTTTAAGTTTTATTACGGCGAGCCCACCGATAAAGTCTCTCCCTCTGCCTCCGTCCTCAAACTGTCACTGTCGTCACGCGAACCTCGCTCCTTGGAACAATAACAAGGAGAAGATGATTTGTGTGACAATGTGCTCACGAGCAAACATAATCTCTACACGTCTCTACCCCATTGCTTGGAGATTGGGGAACGGAAACGTGTATGCAATTATTTCTATTGTTGTCAGCATCGGGTACAGGTGTGTTCAATTAAAATCTGCCAGTCTGCACGAGTTGGGACAAATGTTTACTACGGACTCTGTGCCCGTTAGGGACGGGCTAGAAGAATGCAAGCCTTCCGTCACAAGGGTTAGAATGGGGCCGGGGGTATGAGGGTAAGTATGCGTGCGACAGGGGAGTGGACTGGGTGGAGTATTACAGAGGCAGTTACATTTAGACACCAAAATCATACAAGGATGGGTTATTGCGAAGGGCACTAAAGGAAACATTTTTAAAATTGCGTTAAGTTTTATGTTTCTTCTTTGTCAAAACAACATATGGATAGAGCATAATATTTACCGAAATATATAGCTAAGGGTTACACGAATTCTGCTTGCAGGAGGCGCTAGTTTTTCATTACATCTATCCATCTATAGATAGAGTGAATATAGAGACATAGTGAATACCTGGCGCCTCCTCCATGCACAATTTGTATAACCCTGAGCTACTAAGAGTTAATTCAATTCACGTGAGTACCGAAACAGATAAAAGTTGGATTGTGTATATTCAACAGGTTTAAAGTTGGAGTGTGGGTTTTAAGTACAAGGAGACCGCTTATCCTTTCCAGACCTGGCAAAACCCCTGCCCTTCTGTAACTGTCTGTGTTGGCCCTTGGGTCGCTAGCAGGATCTACTGGTGCAGCGGGTGAGAGTACACGGAAACTGAACGTTTTCTATTTTCTCCTTTGAGCATGTTCATTGTGGGCAGTGGTGGAAGTGGAAAAAAGGAACTAGTGGTACTCTAGCTGCATCCAAAAAAGAGATAGTGGGATGGGCGGACAGATTGGGGGTGTGGGGGAGGGTGTAGTGGTGACCAGGATTACAAACTTTAGCTCAACTTGTTGGATTTCAAGGTCTACACAGTAATGTCTTATAGAGTTTACTTACAAAAAACACAAATTGCCTAATAAAGCCACATGACAAGATGTAAATCCTTATAGCAACATGTTAAACCAAAAGAATATCATTGTGGATTTAAAGTTTACATCTTCAATGGTAAATTATAAGTCCATGAATACAAGACAATGCCGACCTGAAAAATCTTGTTAACACCACTGTACTTTCAGTGCTTTAAGACATGTAATACAAGAAGTTGTGTGTGTAATAAACAAAGATAGATATTCTGATTCTTTGTCGCAAAGTTCCAGCTCGTTGTTATTCATGATGTTCAAAACATTTGATTAGTGACTTAAAGCAGCTTTATTGTTTTGCATGTCAAGATAGTAGACATCACAAATCTTTACATGGGTGCTTTGTGTTGCTCACTTTAACTATCACAGATTTGCAGTGCTCTGTGAGCTCTTTGAGTTGGAATTGTTCCATCATCCATATGAAAGGCTCTGCCACTGATAAATGCTTGCAACCTGGGCCCCTTAACCACTTTCAGAGCCACAGACGCTATGTGTATGAGTGTGTCTGCCTAGCTGTGACTTGGGAAACTGACAGTGCTTGAATGGCTGGCCTGAGCCAATTCTATAACTGGCTCAGGAGAAAGAGAGAGCACCTAGGATGTGTTTCTTCTTGAGTATGCAGTTATTTCATTGTATGAGTTCTGTTGTAATGTAAAGTTTGAGAATAAATACAACTGGCAAAGGTACTTTCCGGTGTCATCATTTGGCTGTATTACTTAATGAATGCAAATCCATTTGCATTACTGGTGGCAACCAATAGACATGCCTTGATTCTGGGTCTGCAAAAGGATTTAGCTATGTGATGATGATGATGTCTTTTTAAAAGAAGAACGAAAGGAATGTTATCACTGGTTTTCTCAAGCATTTACACAAAACATTACATGCAGCAAACATCATAAACCCTCCATATGTAGCATTTTCTGTAAAGCCGTAAATTGACGCGATTCTCTGATGAGGGTTTGAGAGCCACTTTTTTTGAGGTGAGGGATGGGCCCCTTTTTTAAGGTAAGGGGCGGGCCATTTTTTTTTAACGTGCCCAGGTCTATTTCTGTTCCCAGTCTGACCCTGGAGGGAAACCATGATATACCCCGTCCCAGCCCAACACCTACTCTAGGCATCACATAAGGACAGACAGCCTAGCTACAAGCGAGGAAGCACTAACAAATTACAGACGTCTAGTGAGACAGGAAGCACCGAAAAATTGGAGAGAGGGAACTCACCGAAAGAAATCAGGGAGGCGATGGCAGGCAACCCCTTTGGCGACCTAAGAGCAAACCTAGTACCATAACTTCTCGACCCAAGGGGAGGGGGAGAAGAGGAGGAGCCCGCACCACCTTCCCACCCATATACCACTAAACAGTTACAGAGACATGATACCACTATGTGCAGGACACGACGAGAGACTCAGTGAGTGACGATGTCCAAAGCAACAAGGTAATAAAAGCCTCACTAACCAATCGTAAAACCTCAACTCTCCTGTCCCGGTATGCCCTAGTAACCCACCCCACCCTCTTACTTTTTTAGAGCAGCCAAAGCACCAGGGGACTACTCCGGTGGTGATAGTGCACGGTATAAATAGCCTTTACCATTAACATTAACATCAAATCAATAATCATTTTGCCAAAATAAGAATGATGACAGATATTTGACAAACATATCTATGAAAGAAAGGTTAAATGCTTGAATGGGGGCGTGGCTAAAGAGCCATGTAGAAGACATATCTTCACCGGAGCTCCTGCTGAACCGCATAGCATCCATCTGAAATCCGTGTGATTACTGTTGCAATTGCCTTATAAATAGAGGACCATGCATGTGAGGCCCCGGGGCACATGGTGATGCATTGTGGCGTTGGACGGAGGAGAAGCTGCAATATTAGAAGCTACGGGAGTTTTCGGGGACTCGGAGGCTGCAGGAGCAAGATGGCCACCGCCTCTTGAACAAAGGGGGACAAAGAGCTGGAGCGCACCGAGTGCCAACGACACCACCGCGTTGCATCCCGCACAGAAGGTGCCCAGGAAAGAATATGGCGTCGGCCGAGGGCAGTGCTGTAATGGGACTGCATTCGACATCATGACGGGAACGTTAAAGGCAGTCCGCCGGTGAGGGAGACTGGCTGCAGCAGCTGCGGCAAGACTGAAGCGGGCTCTGGAGCAGACCGAAGCCGATCCCTACAGTAGATACAAAGTTGCTCTGCTCCCGTGAGCGGGCTACGGTGCAGAGTCTTAAAATTGACTCAAGGCCTCTAGCAGCAAGATACTTTGGAGCTGGTGATCCTGACCCTGCGCGGAGCTGCAGCAGCTAATCCGCAGCGGTGTACGAGGGAAAGTGCCTGATCTCTATGGTGCTAACAATCAGGAACGGGCTATGAGAGTGTAAAACTGGACACAGTGGAAGTAAGGTGCCTGCATTAACCAACCAAATGCCCTGCTCATGACTGGTGCATGAGGCCCATATATCGTGACCTGTAAGCGCTGGTGGAATTGGGGTACTGCCCAGTGCGGGGCAATGACCAGTCCAAGGACACCATATAGTGCCTGCATACAGGAGTCAAGGGAAGGCACGGGAGGACTCAGTGCATGGAAGCTGTCTGCTCTGAGAGACAGTAGCTGGTACACAGGGCTGCTGGAGGTCCCTGAATTAGTGGTTGCAGTTGAGTTTACCATTGGGAGACTGGTGAAGAACACATTAACGACCCTGCTGAGGCCCTCATAGTGATCAAACACAGAGTCACAGGCTGGATTCACGCCCTGTACCCGTTAAGTCAGAGAGCTTCGCACTGGAGTCTGCTTACACGAAACAGCGCCACACATACCCGGACAGAATAGCTGCAGTAGCAGCCTCCACTGCAACCTGGTGGTGCGCTCCCAAACTGGGAGGGCCGCCGAGAAGCACTGAATGGCACAAAGTGATGGCCCCCAGTAAGGATTGCCGGCGTGGCAGCGGTGCCAAGGACTGAATGGGCATAGATTGAGTAATAAGGCCACCAAGTGCTAGTCCCCACCGCGGCCCACCCAAAAGAACATATTATGCCCAAATAACAGTCCAAATTGACCAGAGCAGAGTGCGGCCGAATTGGCATAAGATCAAGTCCCCACAAAGAAGTCCATGGGCCAAGCTAGACGTACTACTGGACACAGTTACCCAAATGTATGATTCAGGGGTACGCACACCAACCAAAACAGTGGAATTGGACCTGAAGAACACTTGAGACTAGGTGGACCCTTGTGGCGCACTTACCCCAGTGTTGAAGGGAACCAGGGACACTTCAGCGACATAAGAGGCAAAAATTGGAGGGAGGCGGCCCTGGAGTGAGCAGGAAAGGCCCTAGACACCGGAGTTCGATAAGGCCAAAGGCAGTTCCCGCCTGCAGCCCGCACACAAAAGGAGAATGGCATCCAAATTGCCCAAAAGCAAGGGGAAACAATCTACCATAGAGGAGTATGCTAAATCATCGCAGACAGTGGAGGGGGCCAGTGGGAAAGGACAAAGCACTACAGAAGGTGATAAAATGGTGCTCAACAACCAACGGATACTAGATGCCATAGCGGAACTAAAGACATCAATGGGAAGTAGGATGGACACAGCCATTTCGGACCTCAGGACTGTGCTGGAATCTAAAATTGACACTGTGAGTATCAATGTGAATCTACTGTGGCTAGATGTACGTGTGTTGGCCGAACGCACAGGTACCCTGGAAAAGAAAATCAAAGATGTCACAAGCTCAAGTAAGGCCAATACAACAGACATCCACGTGTTGCAACAGCAGTTCAGAAATCTTGAAAGTAGATCAGAAGAAGCAGAAGGACGGGCCTGCAGAAACAACGTGTGCATTGTGGGGCTCCCGGAGTGAGAGGAGGGATTGGACCCGACAAACTACATCGAGAACATGTTGCTGCAGGAAATAACAGGCGGAACATTAAGCCAAGGGGTTGCAGTAGAAAGAGCACATAGAGCCCTATCAAGGAAACTGCTGACGGGGCCCCTGCTGACGGGGTATGGAACGAAGCGGCCAATAAGGGGGGGGGGGAGTGGGCCAATTCTCACTAAAATCCTCGGCCAATTCTCACTAAGATCCTGAACTATAAGACAGTAAGAAGGTCCTGGAACACTTCCGTAAGGGAGGAACAATCAATAGAGCATCAGCGACGGTGACCGCATACCCAGACTACACACTCATGGTACAAAGACAACGCCTAAACTATATGGCAGTGAAGAGGAGGATGCGTGAGGCAGGATACAGATACATGCTTCTATACCCAGCAAAAATTAAGGTGCTCCTGAAGAACAAAGCTCTGTTCTTTGACTCACCAGAGGAAGTGACGACATGGCTGGACTTGAGGAATTGTCTGACGGGAACGACAGATCAGAAGGAGAGTGTGACAGAGATATGACCCGGAACCTTGTAGACACCATAGAAGACACCAGATGACTATACACAGTGATAGGTACAGCAGATATGCCGATACTGGGACTAGATTATAGCAATTGCACATAGAATTGTTGGCGTAGAGCGCGGAGCTCACTCTACGACAAATTGTCAGCATATAGAAGGAGGCAACACCAGGAGATACACTACCAATCCCCCCAGAAGTGAAGTAGTTTAGTTGGGAGCTGGGCAACAGTTAAGGGAAGTTGGATGGGGGCGGGCGCAGGGCAACAGTTGGGGTTAGGGAGGGAGGAGTGGGGGTGTTTTGTGGGTAGTGTGGGGGGACGAGGGGAGGTTTGGGACGGGTAACGAGCTTACATTCACGCGCTACTGTGCATGGGGCGGAAGACAAGGGAAGACAGAGGTGGTACGGGGTATGGATAAGAGATGGGGGCCTTTAAGATAGCAACCTGGAATGTCCGGGGGCTCAATGGTTATTTAAAGAGGAATAAGATCATGATGTACCTAAGGAGGCAGAGGATAGACATTGCACTATTACAAGAAACGCATCTCACAAAAGAAAAACAGGAAGTGATCAAGAAGAAATGGAGGGCGACTACCATACAGGCAACGTATTCTGCATATGCCCGGGGAGTGATTACTTGGATAGCACCACATGTCCCCTTTCAGTTATTACAGTCCACTGTGGAATCGGATGGGAGGATGGTGGAGATACAGGGACTGATATATAATAGAGAGCTGTGTATCAGCAATACATATGCCCTGAACCAGGACACTATGGCCTATTTCAAGACCTTATATAGTAAAGTGAGTCTGTACCTGGGGGGGCGGTGGTTTGGGGAGGTGACTTTAATTGCACACTGGACCCCGTGATGGATAGATCAGACGGGAAGCTAGACAAACCCACCCCTGCAGCCAAAACCCTGAGGGCCCTGTTGGGAGACTTTCATCTGGAGGATGCATGGAGGCAACATCACCCACATGAAAGACACTACTCGCATTACGCAGCTCCACAAAACTTGTACACACGACTAGATTATATGTTTGCCACCCCAGAGCTGACGGGGGAGCTAGTGCGGTTGGAATACAAAGCGAGGGTCCTCTCAGACAACTCGCCATTGATCTTGACATGGCAATACTTGCCTCCCAGGGCTAGAATCCCAATGTGGCAGTTTAGGGCCGAAGCGTTGAAAGACACAATGTTCAGGGAGGACCTGAGAAAGGAAATTGTAGAATACTTCAAAAATAACACTGGTAGCGTTGATTCGGCAGGCACTTTGTGGGAGGCATTTAAGGTGGTGGTGAGTGGAGTGGCTATATCCAAATCGATAGGGTTGCAAGGAGGCGTAACACAAGAGTTGCAAAGGGCAGAGGCCAAACTAGAGGCAATTATGCAGAGAAGGGATAACTCCCTTGAGGATACCGAAAGCATAAGTCAATTGCAGCAGGAGTGTGTAGGGCACTAGGAGAGATTATGCAACTTAAATTATAAGAAATATATAGAGAGGTGACAAGCTGGCGGGGACAAACCAGGGAGATTGCTGGCATGGCTATATAAAAATGAGACACCCAGATCAACGATTAGAGCAATAAAAGGGGAAACTGGTGAGATACTGGACACCCAGGAGGGCGTGAACAGGAGGTTCATTGAGTTTTACCAACAACTGTATGGACATGTTGAGGGGGGTGAATGGAGTGAGATGATGGAGACATTAGAGGATATAGGCTTACCTAAACTGAGTGCTGAAGATAGAGGAGAACCTAGAGGCCCTAATTACAGCAGAGGAACTTGAGGCAGTAATTAAGCTATTACCTACTAGCAAGGCCCCGGGAAGGACAGACTCTCCAGTTAGTTCTACAAAACATACAGGACGGAAGTGCTCCCCCAGCTACTGGCAATGTTGAATGAAGCGTTTGAGACAGGGACACTTCCAGAATACCTGATAGAGGCAACTATCATCACACTACTCAAACCTAATAAACCAAGCATGGACTGCGGCTCATACAGACCACTGTCCATGCTCAATCAGGATAGCAAGATACTCACGGCTGTGTTGGCAAGCAGACTGAGACAGGTAATTAACAAACTTATATACCCTGACCAAACCGGATATGTTCTGCACAGAAGCATATCTGATAATCTCAGGAGGCTCCACCGCGTCATAAAGCAAACAGAAGGGTCTCGCATCAAATGGCAATTGTCTCATTGGATGCGGTAAAAGCTTTCGACTTGGTTAAATGGCCTTGGCTGATGGCAGCCCTAAAAGGATACGGAATAGGACCCGGATATTTGAAGTGGGTGAAACTACTGGACAGCACGCCACTAGCCAGGGTTAAGATGGGAGCAATCATTTCGAAGAGGTGGCAGCTCAGTAGGGGCACCAGACAGTGTTGCCCTTGGTCTCCGATGCTGTTTATCCTCACATTAGAACCTTTGGCGATATATCTGAGGCAACAATACGGGAAGGTAGGAATATACACGAAAGGAGGGTCACACTTAATATCGATGTACGCTGATAACATGCTATTATACTTGAAATATCCGGAGGAAAACCTACAATATCTCTTAGAAGTAATGGAGCTATATGTGTTGCTCTTGGGCATTACAGCCAACCCGAAGAAGTTGTGTATATTCCCCTTGGGGAGATGTAGAGGGATATCGCTGGACAATTTACCAGTATTACAAATACCTTGGGAGACCAGAACCTTTAGATATCTGGGGATTGATGAATATCATACGGAGAAGGCTGAACTTAAACATAATACAGTGAAGGCAGTGGCAAATATTGAGTACAGCATGAGATTCTGGACTAAGCTCCGTCTAGCCATGGTAGGGAGGATGGCACTGTTGAAGATGGTATTATTGCCGAGGTTGTTACATTTTTTTGGGAATATACCATACATGATACCCAAGCGATTATTTGTTAAACTTCAGAGCATATGTAAAGGGTTTATATGGCACAACACCAGGAATAGAATATCCCTGTGAAAACTGCAAAATATGTATGACAAAGGAGGCATAAAAGTGCCCAATTTCAAGGTTTATTACCTGGCTAGCCAATTACAAAATGTGGCTAAGTGGTTAACGGAAGCCTCAACATCGGAGTCCAGATTGTTGAGGTCTGAATGTGCCCCGTTCTTCTTGAAGGAGTTGATATGGCTGCCAAAACCAGAGCTAAAAGGGTGCACAAGGATGTTAGAACTGGGATGGAAGATGTTATGTTATGTTATGTTTATTGAATTTACATAGCGCTTTACGCCAAAGCACTTTACAGATAAACAACATGATACAACATTTTGAGAAGCTTATTACAAACGTGAAACAAACCAGAAGTACAGTATATGGAACAATTTACTCAAGGGGTGGGAAGGAGGGGGGAGAAGGGGGGAGAGGGGGGAGGGGGAAGGTAGAGGGTTTGAGAATCAGGATCGATGCTAGCAGGGTGGGGGACGGGGGGAGCAGGGGGCGAGTCCCAGGTGGCCTCTTGCCCTCTAGGTGGCAGTGTCCAGTGAGGTCAGTGGGAGGAGGGGGGGGTGAGTGGAGGGGGGTAGGGGTTTGGGGAGGGGAGAGGGGGGTAAGGAGAGGGTCAGGGAGGGGAGTAGAGAAGAAGGGATTATAGGGAGGAGCGGAAGGATGAGTAGGTGGAGGAGGAGCGGATGGAGAGAGGTAGAGAATTCCAGTGGAGGGGGGCCAGGAGTTGGAAGGAGCGGAAGCGCGAGGCGGCGCAAGGGGCAGGGGGTACTGTGAGAAGGTAGAGATCAGCGGACCGGAGAGAACGGGAGGGATGATAAAATGAGAGGAGGGAAGAGAGATAGAGGGGGGCGAGGTCATGGAGAGATTTGTAGACAAGACAGAGGAATTGAAATTTCATTTGTGAGAGGAAGGGAAGACAGCTGAGTTGAGAGAGAGAGAGGCAGAGATAGAGTCACGAGGACCGAGAAGACATATGTGATAAGATGTGGCGTAAGGCTTGCCAGGTCATGGAGAAACCGACCCCGTGCTCTCCGCAGGTGCCGCTGGTGGCATTAACTGGAGGGGACGAGCAACTGAGGAAGACGATTCGTATGCATTGGGAACCAGTGGGCATTGTGGCGCTGGGAGATGTATGGCAGGAAGGGAAGATAATGGAAATTAATGTACTGGTAGAAGAAACGGGTCTACACTCAGGGCAATATATGACCTACTCCAGATTGGTACGGTGGGTGAAAGAGACATGGTCCGAAATAGTGCTGGAAGACCAACCTGACACGGCCATAGATACAATCTATGATATCTTAGAGGGCGGGCATGAGGTCTCCGAATCTATGAACTGCTGATGTCCAGGGTGGGAAAAGAAGTGACCCAGCTGAGACTGAACTGGGAAGAGGAAGCTGGGGAACCCATGAACGAAAGGTTGTGGGAAAGGGTCCAACGATATCATAAAAAAGTGTCTAGGAATGCGAGGTTGCAACAGATCCAGCTATATGTCACCCACAGAGCATACATGACCCCCCAGAGGATTGCTCGATTCAAGTACAAACATGTCCTAAATGTAGGGAAGTGAATGCAGGAATGATACATATGTTCTGGGCATGCCCGGAAATCAGGAAATTCTGATGAGAAATAGCCCACTGCTTAACTGAGAAGGGGATCACCCTAGATATGAAATCCGTATGGGCATGTATGGTGGGAGGCTTTTCTAGACCGCGTAAATTGAAACACGTGAGTAAATTCAAGGACTTGGCCTACATACTTGCCAAGCGCAGAATTGTTATGGGTTGGAAAGCAAACAACAGGCTAAGGGCGGAGGTCTGGTGGCATGATCTTCAGAAATGGGCAGAGGCAGAAACGGTGGTATGGAACGAAGCGGCCAATAATGGGGGGGGGGGCGGGAACTCTGAAGGCCTGGAGACACTTAGTGGCCACATTGTCTGGGCCCACTCAGAACAGCCTAGGCGAACAAGACTCCTCCCAGAATACAGAGGGGGAAGAACCCCGAGAAGGAACAACTGCGGAGGGTGAAGAGGAGTAGGTTCGAGTTAAGGCGAGGAGGGAACGGGGAGACAGTGGATGTTCCATAATACTGTATATGATACTTGATGACATGTATCAGAGGGGCATGTATCAGAGGGGCATGTGGGGGAGACTATGACATGCGCCTGGCTTTCTTCCCAATATCAGACCGGGGTACGACTGGTCTCCGCCATGGTCTTGGTCTTTCCCCGGGGTGAAGCCAATCACAGTTGGGCGTCAGTTGGGTTGGCGGGACTTGCACTTGTGTGCTGCAGTGGTCGCGGACCCAGCTTGATCAGTTCTGACGCTGTGTGCTTCCGATGACTGGAGGCGCTCTTCCACAACCCAGCTCGGTCCTGGCGGCCATCTTGTTCGAGGTTGTACGCACCAGTGGGTTGTTCCATTTCAAATCGATTTCTTGCATCAAAGCTTCATTTCTGCCAGCCAATGTTTCATCCTCTGATGCCTCATATCGACACTGTCTTGCGGATGTCTTCTTTCTATAATTCTGCCCCATATGTAGGATGTTTGGACAGGATAATGCTGGTAGCCACGGGAGCTCCAAATGACTCATGTCCTCATTGCTCTCTAGTTGGTCATGCCCCCGCCTAGAGGATACTTTAGATTGTCTTCCCCTTCCTTCATCCTGGGAGGTCTCTAAGCCTCTCTACGTATGGTATTAAGTCATCAATGTTACATAACTAGTCCATTGACAGTGATGTCCTCTTGTCTTTGCTGCCTTTTACTCCCGCTGCACCAGTCCCTTTCTCCCATGTCACCCGTTTGTTTGCACCTGTCCCTGTGAAGTAAGACCTACGAAGGGTCCCCCTTCTCGTCCCCACTGTTTTATCCCTCATTGTCAGATCCCGAGCCCATGTTACAGCAAAAGTCATCTAAGAAGCTCAGTCTCCTAGTAATTGAATCTGTGTTGGTTTTTCATGGTAATGTCAATGTCCTGCAAGTTGTACCTACTACCTTCCCCCAGGCTCGTAGGCCCGCACCCTCTGACACCGTGGTAGTCCTACTCTGTCTGGTTGTGCTGTCTGGCTCTGCCCGTCCACCCCCTCCAGCTCTGTCATTTCTCTGATTCAATGTCCACTGTGTCTTTATGTTCCTGATCGCACACTCATCCTCCTGCCTGTGCGTGCGCGTACTTCCTCTCCATTCTCTCTACCTGCAACTTTCTCTGCTCCCTCTCTATCAACTTGCGTTTTTCCTGCTCATATGCCTCCCTTCACCTCTTGATTTCTTCTAGTTCCCTTCTCCTTCTATCCCGCTGTTCTCGCTCCTCTCTCTTCCTCTCGAAGGGCTACCTTTTAATCCTCTCTTCCCTTTCTTTCTGCACCTGCTGCTTCTCTTCCTCTCTTCTCCTCTACCTATCTTCTCTCTCTAACCTCTCTTCTCTTTCCTTCTCCTTCCTGTCCGTTTTCCTCCATTATCTCAGCCCAATCCGTAGCTTCGCTGCTTCACCTCAAGCCTTCCATTGACTTTGTTAACCCCTCTGTTTCCCCAGATGTCTTCCCTTCCAGTTTCAGGAGGATTTGTCCCCATATCCACTCGTTTGTGGCTGTGCTCCCAAGCCCCTCATTTGTGTCCTTCTGCACCTCGTCGCTTGCTCATCGTCCAGTGGTCAGCTGCCCTGCGCCTTTCAGATCCTCTTCCCTGGTATATGGTGGTGGTTTATATGTCGGATTTGAATACCCCTCTGCTGCTCTTAGTTCCCATACTGGGTACATCTCCTGCTCATCGTCTGTGTCATCAGAGACCACGCTCAGAGGGGCATGTGGGGGAGCAGAGCATGGGTCCGTGGGCCACTGTGCCTCCTGATGACTCAGCATCCACTGACGCCTCACTGCGTTCCCCTCTCCCTCTTGGAACATCCTCTAGAGCTCGAATATAGCCATGCAACTTACTAGCTTCTTTCCCTTATAGGTACCCAGTATGTGTGTCAATAATGATTACTGCATATCTTTGGAGGAACATCCGCAAGGTGGCCATGGTTTAGATAAATTCCCCTCAGTTTCTTTAGACCATTCCATACTACCTTATCCTTATAGGGTTGGAGGGTGTTACACAGATTCTGTAGGGGCGTATCACCCCCCTCACCTCCCTTGATACAATGCTCTTGTGTTTACCTGACCTCGAATTGAGGGTTTCGACACTCCGCTGTTAAGGATGGAAGACAATATAATCACAATGCTTTTAATTTACTACAAGCCTCTCTAGCTCCAGAACTTGTCAGACGTGCTTCACGCACGACCCTCCCTCACAATCGCTGCTTCCTCAGGTACACCCACACACTTGCGCATGTGCCTTCTGCGCACCGGCACTGGTCCACCTTGTCTGACAATCGCAATTCTTCCAATGCTAGTTCTGCACCATCTTGTGCTCCCCATGTCCTATGTACAAACCTACGGGTGACGTCACCAATTTAATAGACAAGGTAGTGCTAAGAAGTCAATCACAGTGTGCACACAACTAGACCTTGTTACACCAGAAATACACAAACCCCAGAGCTGTCCTCCTGCCTCCTAGCATATTATACCAATATTCTCTTGTGTTCGGTCTGTATCTACTGCGTCTACTAGCAAATAATACACCACCTCGAGACTTACCCAGTTGAATCACCTTCCGCAATCTAGGTCAGCTCCCTTGCTAAACCTTACAGGGATACCATCATCTATGACCCGAGCTAAAACACCCAACCCACAGGAAACCACTATTTACATGCTTCTGTCATCCGTACCTTCGAGTCAATAGTCTAGGTTGTTCACCGGAACCGCTTACCTCTGAGCTCGAATGTGCCCTATCCACATACAATGATGTCTACCTCCGCTACTGCCCCTACTAAGTTTAAAAATGCTAAACAATACTTTTACAATGCTCGACAATGCTGAACACTATTCAACAATACTTAACAATACTCAATACCCCCCTCAAACCCAAGTTGCCGAGTGGCTGGGTCAATAATTACACTCTGTGGTTTGCTGGTGCAGCTCATTTGCTGTGCCTCCTCCCCCAAAGCTGCCACTTCCCTGTCCTGGTCTTCTGGACGCCTCACTGACCTCAGGCAGGATATTTCCAAGCTGTCTCCTGACAACCTTTCTACAGGTATGCATTCCCCGTCTTTCTCAAAATATGCGAGGGTCCTGCAGCCTCTCAGGTTCTCCGACGGAGGAGTCTGTTTCGCGCCGGGCTGGCGCAGCCAACCATCAACTCTGCTACCAACTTACGCCAGGGGGGTGACAACCTGGATAGCACCACACGTACCCTTCCAATTAATACAGTCTTCAGTGGACACGGATGGGAGGCTGGTAGCGATGAGGGGTCTAATTGAAAGCAAGGAGGTGTGCATCATCAACTCATACGCACCCAACCAGGACACTGTAGCATATTTTAAGACTCTATATGGTCAAATTAGCTCGTACCTAGGAGGGGTAAAGATATGGGGAGGAGATTTTAACTGTACGTTGAACCCAGATGTGGATAGATCGGATGAGAAGCAAAGCAAGCCTACCCCTGCTGCTAGAACCTTGAAGACCTTGCTTAGGGAACCACAATTAGAAGACATATGGAGGATACGCCACCTACAGGATAGACAGTACTCGCAATATGCAGCCCCACAAAAGCTACACACCCGGCTGTATTATGTGTTCGTCTCTTTGGGCGTGACTGGGGAAATAGTGCAGGCAGAATACAAAGCGAGGGTCCTTTCGGACCACTCGCCACTGATGATAATATGGCAATATCTGCCCCCCCAGACCAAGGATCCCCACATGGCGGCTCAGAACAGAGGCATTGAAAGATACAGTGTTTAGGGAGGATCTAAGGGAGGACATCAGGGAATACTGTGAGAAAAACACCAGAAGCGTACGATCAGGGGGCCCCCTGTGGGAGACTTTTAAGGTGGTGGTGAGGGGTTCTGCCATATCAAAATCCAAAGGGCTCCAAGGGGATATAATTCGGAACCTACGCAAGACTGAGGAGAAACTTGAAACAGTTATGAGAAAGGGGGAAGGCCCCCTAGGGGACGCGAACACTATAAGTAAACTGCAGCAAGAATGCGAGGGACTCTGGGAGAGACTATGGCCCTCATTCCAAGTTGGGCGCAAAGGGATAGCGGGCACCGTTAAGAACATTGGTGCCGGTAATCCCTTTGCGCCCTATTCCGAGGTCCCTTAGCGGGTCCCTTCCTTAACGCCTGTGGACGGGGCCCGTTAAGGGACTTCAGAGCTAATAACGGTACCGCAATTTGCGGTACCGTTATTAGCGCCTTCCCATTGAGCCCTATGGGGCCTGAAATGGGAATGGGGAGTGGCTTTTTCAATGGGGATTTAACGGTCCCGCAAAGGCCGGAATAGACCGGTAATTCCCCATTGAACCAGGACGGACTCGGTACCGGTATTGGAGGTAGTCATGGCGCAAATAGCGCCATGATTACCTCCAAACTCGGAATGAGGGCCTATGTAACCTAAATTACAAGAAATATATAGAGAGACAGCACGCTGGGGGAGATAAGCCGGGAAGGTTGTTGGCATGGCTGTACAAGAAGGAAACGCCCAGAGCAGCTATCAGAGCAATAAAAGGGGAAAATGGCCAGACGCTAGAAACCCAAGAGGGAGTGAACGAGGGGTTCGACAAATTTTACCAACAACTGTACCAAGACAGGGGAAAAGGGGAGGAGAGCGAGATCACAGAAATACTGCAGGATATAAGCCTACCAAAAATAAGTACGGAAGAAAGAGAGAGCTTGGATGCCCCGATAACGCTAGAGGAGCTAGAAGCAGTGGTTAAGCAGCTGCCCACCAGTAAGACTCCGGGGATAGATGGACTGCCGAGTGAATTTTATAAAATGTAAAGTGTCGGAGGTACTTCCCCCGATGCTAGACATGTTGAACGAAGAGGCTGGACGAGGGGAGATTGCCAGAATCCCTTAGAGAGGCAATTATCATCCCACTCCTTAAACTGGACAAACCTAGCGAAGACTGCGGGTCATATCGACCGCTCTCTATGTTGAATCAAGATAGTAAGATTCTTATGGCTGTACTGGCAACTAGATTGTAACAAGTCATAGGCAAGCTCATACACCCAGATCAAACCAGTTACCTACCACACAGACGCATAGCTGATAACTTGAGGAGGCTACACCACGTTATAGAACGAATGGAAGGGGACACTCGGGAAATGGATATAGCCTCACTGGATGCAGTGAAGGCCTTTGACTCGGTCAGATGGCCTTGGCTGCTGGCAGCCTTGAAAGAATACGGCATAGGGCCAGGGTACCTACGATGGGCGAAATTGCTGTACAGCTCCCCACTGGCCAGAGTCAAGACGGGGTGATAATAGGGGCAGCTCAGTAGGGGCACCAGCCAGGGCTGCCCTTGGTCCCTGATGCTATATATCCTCGCACTAGAAGCCTTGGCAATATATTTGAGACAGCAATATGAACCTGTGGGAATACACACAAGGGGGGGACCGCACCTCGTATCGTTGTATACAGATGATATTTTACTATATTTAAGATACCCAGAGGAAAACCTGCAATATGTCCTGGAAGTGATGCAGAGGTTTGCGCCGCTCTCTGGGATAGTGGTTAACCCCCTGAAATTCAGACTGTTTCCCCTATGCAAATATATAGGGACCCCGAGTGAAGACATACCAGTATTACAGATACCCTGGGAGACCAGCACCTCCAGATATCTGGGTGTGGACATATACCACAGGGTGGAGGACGAGCATGAACATAACATGGTAAGGGCAGTAGAAAACTTGGAGAAGAGTATGAAATTCTGGGCAAGGCTACCCCTGGCTATGATTGGGAGGGTAGCATTGTTGAAAATGGTGGCGCTCCCCAGGCTATTACACTTCTTTGTTAATATCCCCTACATGATAGCGATTTTTTGGCAAACTACAAAGCGTATGTCGGGGCTTCATATGGCACAATACCAGAAACCGGATAGCCCTATGGAAGTTGCAAAACCCATACGACAAGGGTGGGATCAAACTACCCAATTTTGAGATGTACTACCTGGCTAGCCAATTACAGAACGTGGCCAGATGGCTAAGGGAAGACCCCACAGCTGAGTCCAACTTGTTTCGGTCTGAATGCACCCCGTTCTTCCTGAAAGAAATGATTTGGTTGCCCAACATAGAATTGAAATGTGCAAGCATGGCTGCTGGGGTTGGGATGGAGCATGTGGCGCAGGGCCTACCGGGCACTGGAAAACCTGACAACGTGCTCCCCCAGGTGCCGTTAATGGCACTGAAGGGAGTAGACGAACGATTGCATAAGACGATGAGGAATCACTGGGAACGGTGGGCATGGCTACAGTGGGAGACCTATTGCAAGAGGATAGGGTCATAGAATTTAATTAACTAAAAGAGAGAACCAGAGTACACCCTGGTCAATACATTACTTATGCCAGGGTGGTTCGTCTGGTGCGGGAAACGTGGCCTGCATTGGTGCTGGAAGAGCAACCTGATGTGTCTGTTGAAACAGTATACGATATATCGGAGGGAGGACATGAGGTCTCCCGAATCTACAAACTCCTGATGTCCAGGGTGGGGAAGGAGGTAGTACAATTGAAGGTTCCATGTCATTTCATCGCAGGATGCTACCCCCCAAATCCTCCATCACGTTTAATTTTTTTTATATTCCTGTACACCCACACCCAATTTATATAATTTTTTTTAACCCCTCCCCCCCAAAAAAATCGATGAGTTTTTGGGAAAAAAAATCTGCGGTAAAAAACACTGCGAAAAAACATCCCGCGATGAAATGCATTCGTACCCAATTGAAGAGGGACTTGGAGGAGGAAGTAGGGATACCCATGCAGGATGGGATGTGGGAGAGAGCCCAAACATATCACAAAAAAGTGTTCAGGAATGCGAGGTTGCAGCAGATCCAATTATATGTAACCCACAGAGCATACATGACACCCCAAAGAGTAGCAAGATTTCAAAACTCAGGAACACAAGCTTGCCCTAAATGTGGGGAAGAGAATGCTGGGGTAGTGCACATGTTCTGGGCACGCCCGGGGATTGGGAAATTCTGGGGTGAAATTAACCTAAGATTAGCTGAGAAAGGAATCCGGCTGGACGTGGAATCAGTGTGGGCATGTAGGATGGGGGGCTTTACGAGACCTTGCAACCTGAAGCATGTAAGCAAACTTAAGGACCTGGCCTACATACTGGCCAAGCGTAGAATCGCCATGCGATGGAAGGCGAGCCAAAGACCTTGATTAGAAGTGTGTCTTGGCGGGACCTATTGAAATGGGCAGAGGCGGAAACAGTCGTATGGCATGAAGCAACCAATAGAGGGGGGAGGAGGAAGCAGAAACTCTAAAAGTGAGGAGAAGTGAGCAGTGATCTATGGTGATCTTCGTGAGCTGAGGCTTTTTGTTTTACCAGATACATCCGAGTCAACAGTGAAGACGGTATTTGAAAATCAGTTAATGTACCATCCAGCCTTGCTTGTGTGTATGACAACAGCGAGGGCCAGGAAACTGCGGGGATAGACCCTTTGATCCCGGCCCCGTACTGGCGTGCCCTTTAGGCAGTGCCAGTCTGAGACACCCTTTGTGTGGTTTGTATCTTGCGTGACTCATCAGCTGTGAGCGGCGGGAGACTGTGGGGCCAGGCCCTTTGATCCCGTCGCCCCACGTTCGCAGATATGAAGTGCGACAGTGATTAATCAAGGTAATGCTATACGGATTCAAGGATACATTCATAAATGTTGGCGCGCTCACAACGCGATAAAGTGTGCAGAGGAGAGGAGGAAGTGGATAAACTCTGTTTGTCCTCCGTGTTCAAAGAACAACGAACTGAACGAGGCGCCATGTTAACTAGATCCTTGAAAACAGGCGGGCCTCCCAAAATTCCATCTCCGCCGTACATAGCCAAACACAATGGCACGGATTTGACAGCGCAGCAAGCAAGTTTAACTCCGGTCAGGTGTATGGCTAAAAAAGGGTCGATGGTGAATGGGGTCATCCGAATGTTCTTTAGTGGCTCATTGTCAGCTCATAGAGCAAAGAGGTCAATGAGCATGAATCAGTCACAAATGACTGGTGGCGCTGGTAGTGTGGACTTCACAAGGACAAGCCCTACTCCAGGCACTGCCCACCCCATACCGGTCACAGTGTTGGGTCAATTGTCTACTCTTACATGCCACAATTCCCATCTCATTGATTTATCCATCTCTGACACGGCACTGTTAGGCACATTAATCTCAGATGCGATACCCCCCATTACTACAATGAGTCTGGCAAAAGTGGTGGGGGATGCTGCAGTCATTGATCTAGATATGAGTGAATCGCATTTTCAGACAAATGTATGTCAGAGAATTTGTCTAGTACACCCATAATGTTCACAGATTCCTCCCAAAGCTTCGATGAAGTTTCAACTGCCTCGATTGAATGGGCAAGTGCTGGTCCATGTGTGGCCACCTTGGGCACAAATACTTCTCCTTGCCCTGTGATGCGCTCGCATAGTACTAACACTTATACGGACCTAAATGTGCAGCCCAGCCTTCAGTCTAACACTATGTTACAAGCGTTAAATGTGGCTGTTCTCTCATTAAGAGATTTAGTATGCATTTTAGACCGGAAAGTCAAGACTCAGGAAAATGCGATTAAGAATTTGGAGAATAATTGGAATGGGGGGGGCGATTACACAGGCGCTCCGTGGCCTCACAAACAATTCTAGAAGTTGCCTGCCAATATTGTCATGCTCACCTGTAAGCAGCCTTCGAAATCAGGAATATGTACGAGCATTCTACCTTACATTGACTTGGTCATATGTGAGGTGGTGGCCGCATCTGAGCCTAGACAATCGAATGCACAGGGGGCATGTTAATTTTTACCCGAGTGTGGTCAACCATTGAATCCAACATCCACTCAAAACGTGTATTCTATTTTTAATTGTGTTAATAATAAAGTGACTAAATTGAGAAAGGTGGCTGACGTACCGAAAAACCAGGCACACAGTAACAAAGATGAAAGGAAGGCCAAGATGAAACTATCAAAAAATCAACCAACACCTAAAAGTATAGGTAGAGGTACTGCCAAACGCTTTGTGAAAGCAATTTCGGCTCCATCTGTGATAAATAAAACTCTAAGTGTGAATGCCTCTAATGGAATCAAAAATAAATATATGCTGTTAAATCAGGCTTAATCAAAAGGGATTACCAAAGCATCTAATGGTAGAATGAGAGAAGAGCATCCCCTTTAGATGCCCTGTTAAATTAGATTGCACAACTAAAGTCACAGGTTGAGCCAACTAAACCAGTACTTACTACTGGAAGCAGGCATATCAGTGTAAGTAAGGTCAGCACTTCATCCAGCACACAGGAGGCAATGCGACATAGAGCGCAAATAAGGCAGGCAGTAGACGATTATATGCAGTGTCACCAATTTCCGCCTTTGATATTGGGAGCTTCTGACACCTCACAGTGTTTGTTTAATAAAGAGTCTAATAAACCTACGAGCACAATGAAGCAATCCACAATCACTAATAATGCATGTAGTGACAAAGTGTTTGATTTGAATGCGCCCACTTGGAGTACAACCTTGGTTAGTAGTGACAACATGCACCCATTGTTAGGTAATCCCATGAGCAGTATAAAGCCAATTGTGCCTTGTCATGTGAATACTCCAAGTGATTTATCAAACACATTGATATCACTGATTAAGAAAGCACTAGGTGACTTGGGCATAAACATGAAAGGCAAGAATTTGACTCCCCCGGATTCATCAAAGGGGGAACAAGAAATTAAGAAAGCCCCAAAAAGTATAACTCGACCAGCTTTATGTTCCTTGGTCCTCAAATGCAGGCCGGCTCCGTGTACCCAGTACGACTTAAAACGAAGAGCCATTTTAGCAATCTTTTCTGATGTCCAACCATTAGAAGATATTACATCAGCTGATTTAACTCTGGTGGAATTTGTGTCCTAACAGAACTTAAATGCTGTTCGGATCTGGATACAATCTAGAGTGATTCAAAATTTGATTTGGCAAGCAAAGAGCCTTCTGTTTGATTTGGGTTTTGTTTTTAGTGTAGAAACAGACAGTACGGCGCACACACTAGCAACAAGTGATAAAGGCAACGTAACGAAATCTAAAATTTCCCCCCCATTGAATACAAACCTTAAACAACTGTCGCAAAGTGGGGTTCCTGGTACTTGCAACTGTAATTTAAATCAGCATTAACTAAGCAATACTACAAGTCAGCATTCCTTGTCATTAGTCAGCTGGAACACTCGAGGGCATAAGCACCGCCTGAATAATGATGAGAGTGGGTTAAGCAAGTTCGATATAACCCTTCTTCAAGAAACTTGGTTAACGTCACCCCTAATTTGGGCAGAACATCAGGTCCATTACATTCCTGCTTTAAAGTCCGTAGTAGGCAGGCCGTCTGCAGGCCTAGCAGTAGGGTTGAAAGAGGGCCCGGTTGAATCTTCTAAATTTTGGGCAGCGCCAAACCCTTATATGCTACTTGTCAGGGCGGTTATTAGTGGTGGTGTTTATGCAATTTTCAGTATTTATTGGAATCCTGCAGCCATTTCCACAGATCTGTTTTTTAGGGACTTTTATGTGTGGTTTGATATGGTGGATGAAGATAAAAGTATTACCCATCTCATTTTGGCTAGACATTTGAATTTGAATTGCTTTGCAATAGATAAGCGACAATGTGAGAGGTTAGTGCGATGGAATGCTTTAGACAGACTTAGAAATTTATACATGCTGAATGGGGCCATTCATCCAGATGTAACCTCAGAACCAACCTGGCATAGAAGTAGCTCCTCATCTACCATTGATTATGTATATGTGAATTTTGAACTACGGTCTATGATGCAAGAGTTTCGGGTGTCTCTATCCACGGTGAGTGACCATGGTTTGCTGTGCGCCAGCTGGCAACTCAAGCGAAGGTCTGAGGTCGATAAGCCGAAGGCTTTGATAAATGGTTGTTTGGTGGTTAATTGTAGTGGGAACCGCCTATGATGGACGGAGAATGCCTTGATTCACTTCAATCAAATTCTTCTTGATTCCAATAAAAATAATATCTCGCAAACAACTAATATGGACCTCCTTTATAGAAATGTAATGCAGGCCTTTAGTCAATCTAAATCTTGCAATTTGAAAAGGAAGGTCCACTTACACATGTTTGACAGGTCCCTTCAAATTAGGAAGACTGCACATCGTGCAGAACTAAGAAGACTATCAAAGCTTCCTCCGTCTGTTCGAGTGATTCTTACCAAAAGAGCTAGCTCAACATACAACAATTGGCACAAGGAGCAACGAGCAACTCTATACCAAAGTGATGGCACGCACATGTTAACTGTGTTACCACAGAAAAATATATCTAAAATGTGGGCATTATTAAATCAGGCTACAAATTACCACCAAATGGACATGCAAACTTCATTAGTAGATGTACATCAGTGGGTGAACCACTTTGAGCAGTTATATGCCTTACCCTCCAACTCTCAGCCTTTAACCACTCCCCTGGGAAATAGAAGTTTTGGCTACAACTAGATTTGGTTGAAATAAAACAATTAATTACGACATCTAGTAACTCTCGAGCCGTGGGCCCCGATGGAATTTCTAATTATATAATGAAAAAACATTTAGAAATTGGGGATCAATTCTCTTCGAAATATGTTCAGCTATTAATCAATACCAAAAGCTGCCGAAATCCTGGACTGAGGCAATTACAATACCGATTTATAAAAAAGGTGATTGTCAATCTCTGGTGAGCTATCGTCCAATTTCACTGTTAGATGCCCCTAGCAAAATATTTTGCAGAATCATTCTGAAGGAGCTTAACAAATGGGTGTCTGATGGTCACTTAAAAGATCCATTTCAAGCTGGATTTGTTAAAGGAATGGGTACAATCCCCAACATCATGCCACTTTCAATAATACAATCAAAGTAAGCTGACAGTGGTGGTCCATTATATTTGGGTTTTATTGATTTCAAATCAGCATTTGATTCCTTGTAGAGAAACTTAAGAAACATCATTGCCCTCCTTCTCTAATGAATCTGGTAATACTATTACATTCGAACACCTCAATGAGAGTGAAATTAAACCTGGAAGGCAAGTTGTCGCCTTCGATCTTAACTTACAGAGGAGTAAAGCAGGTCTATGCTCTTGTGTCATTTCTTATTAACTTTTTTATCTTGGACTTAGGCCCTACATTGATGAACTGCATTACTGATGCACATCCCATTGGCCATCAAAAAATAGCATACTTATTACATGCAGATGATTTGGTCTTACTTTCCCAAACACCTATTGGATTGCAAAATATGCTGAAACAATTAGAGATTTATGTAACAGCAAATAATCTAATTACTACCAAATGAAAAATGTTAATTTGCAACAAGAAATCCAAAAAACAGAGATTAAGGTGGTTTCTTCAACAATGCAAACTTTCAGTAGTTTCAAGATATAAATATCTAGGAGTCAACATCGAACACCAAAAAGCCCTACAAACTCAGTTGTGTGAAATCAAATCTAAGTTAGGACCCTTAATATCACAGTCAAAAAAATATTACTAAGAAAATTTGGGAAATTTTCATTAAAGCATTTAATATCCTTCTATAAGTCAAAGGTAGTCCCGATTTTATTGTATGGGGTTGAGGCCTCGGCTCCGCAAGATCGTCGGTTTTGGTACGGTTGGGAAGGAAAATATTGGAAAGCAGTTCTAGTATTATCGCCCGGAACTCCCTTGGCATTACTGAGATTTGAATTGGGTTTAACATCGTTGTATTCTCAAGCTTTATGGAAACAATGTGCCCTTATGCAAAAATTATTGGATGGGTTGGAGAAGCCATCTTTTTTTTAATGTTAGCTCAAAATTTGTTCTCTTCCAATGATGGTTTATCAAGAAAGTGGCGGCGATACACATTAAATGCATTAGCTGATGCTGCAGTCACAACTGAGCTCTGGTTAACTAACCCAGATCGTGCGAAAAGAAAAATCTACGAATATGATTGGGTTAGTAGCATAGCTCTGTGCTCTAAACTTAAGGACTTTAACTCAGATGCACTTGGCCTTAAAAGGTAAGGTGTGACTGCTGCCTACTTATTAAAATTCCCATCTCATGCACACCGGCGAAAATTACTAAAATTCAGACTGAATCAATATGAAACAAAAGATATTTTGTGCAGAAGGCGGTTAATATCAAGAGAACAAAAAAAAAGTGGTCGCTTCTGCCTGAATAGGTAACAGAGAGAAACTTTACAGCATCTTTTAATTGAGTGCACTGCATTGGACAATACTAAAGTGAAATGTTTTGGGAAGAAGCTTATTGTAGAGAATCATGTAAAAAATGATCAAATATGTAACATGCTGTTCTCAAATTTGAGATTAACTGTCCATAGTGAAATTGTGCAATTTTTAGATATAGTACTACCTGAAATTTGAAAGGACTAGGTAGAAGTAATGTTCTCTGAGTTAGGACGAAAAACGATACTCGAAGGGGTCTGTTTCTTTTTTATTCAATATTATTAGGGATACTATGATGGATTTCGGCTTATAATTTGGTGATGATTTGTATTGATTGTGTGATTGTATGCAATGTATTATAATTTTGTATGGTGCTTAGAAGTTTTTTACATTTGAAAAGTTGGTTCACCAACTGTAACAAATTAATAATAAAAAATTAAAAAAGCAGAAACTCTAATGACATGGAGACTCCTGATAGCTACGCTGCAAGGGTCCACCCATGATGGGCCAGAGGAACAGAATTCCCCTAGCGATACAGAAGACAAGGAATCTCTGGAAGACACCACAGCAGTGGAAGTGGTAGAGTAGGCTCGAGTTGAGGGGATCGGGGAGGGAGGACAAGAAAAAACAGAGTGAATGTGTTATAATATGTTGGAGAGTTGTTATTTGGTTTCCTGTTCTTTGTGGTGTTATATAAACAATATACAATTATTTTTTTTAAAAGTATCTGAACTGGGGCCTCTTTTTTGGTGGGTATGGATAGATAATACATGAATACAATGAGCCAGCTGCAAGCTTTCTAATCTCTCATCATGGTTAAATGTATTGTTGTGCTTTTGTGCGATTGTGTTTTCTTTGTAACTTTGAGTGAATTGTGACTTTAAACATTACGTTTCAACTTACTTGCCCCCGCTGGGCCTAACTCTGGAGAGTCATACAGTACCTCCATGCTCAGGCAGCAAGCACGAGTCATCAAGTGATGAAAAGTATGCAGACTGTCTCTGACAGTGGTGTGTGGTGGACAAGGTGTCACACCTGCGCACTGAATTGGGACAATTTACCTTGCATGGCCTCGCTGTCTGGCTTCATATACGCAGGCACAACACGCTCCTTAGCCAACCCATGACAAAGCGTTGCATTCGGAACTGGAAGAAAGCGGAAATCAAGCACACCACTGGGTCAGGGACCAGATTCATCCACAGTGTGACCTGAACTCTCCCAAACAGTGCAGATTGTAGTGGCACTGCAATGCACTGTACACAAGCACCCTGTGACAGATCTGACTGAAGAGCTGCGAGATCACTGCCTATGTGACCTACTCCTGAATATATATTTAACAGACGAGTGTGTGCATTTGTATGGCTAGTATATGTTATACGGCCCACGGTAGTGGCCGTGTAGTTATGCTAAAGTTGCTAAACCCATGTGAAGAGAACTTTTTGGGCCGGTTATAACTTTGCTCCACCTGGACGAATCTTCACCAAACTTTGCAAAAGAAGTATATGGCCCACTCCGAATTCTTTTGCAAAGTTTGGTGAGGTTTGGTCATGGGGGGCAAAGTTATAGGGGGGTCCCAAAATTTCTTTTTTTCCCATAGACGTAATAGGAAAAAAGGTCTGTCGCGCCTAAAGCCCAAACCGCTGGACAGATGTTCACCAGATTTGCGGCAGGAGCGGCGGCTTGGTCGTGAAAGTGTGCTTTTGTTAATTTGGTGTAAATCCGTCCAGTAGTTCTTTTTTAAATGAACAAAACGTAAGGCAACAAAATTAGTGGTATCTATGTCCGCTTCACGGACACACTTCCCTGTTCGCTCCGCGGACAGGACACTGATTGGATAATCGGCTTGCATCATGTCCGCGGACACCCAACGTGTTGTCTGATTTGCTGGGATGAGGCCTCAGGTGCGTCAAATTGTTTCGATGCCCCCGCCATATTGGATGCGTGGACATGCGCTGGAAGTGAGCACAAATCCAATTTTGGGGAGTGTGTTGGTGTGTATGAGTGCTTGGACTGGGTGGGGGAGTAAGAGATGGGTCAAATACTGTATTTGTTTAGGTGGGAGAAGGCCATGATGTGTTTGCAGAGTCCACGGTCACTGCGGTTGTCCGCGGACATGGAAAGGACTGGGCGCACTACTGGCTATTTTAGTTTAGTATGATGTTGGTTTTGGGTCGTTAGAAGAGCATTGGGTGAAGAGGGTATGTATTGAAGAGTTTGTACGTTGGTTGTAATAATTGTTTAGTATGTTAATTGAAGTGCATAGTTTTGAGGTTAATGTATTATGTTTTTGGGTTGTGGTCATTTGGTAGGTGTTTGTTTCTATGGGTGTGTCATGCTGCGGTGGTTGTGGCCAGGGCCTATAGTCTTGGGAGCATGGCCGAAGGCCGTAGGCCGTAGGCCATGCACCCAACACTCTAGGCCCTGGCCACAACCACCGCAGCATGTCACACTGATAGAAACAAACATTTTGATTGTGGTATGTGGGCTGCTTAGGGGATATGTTTACAAAAATATGAGTACTGATTGGTAGTAGTGTAAAAGTGCTTATAGGATAGTGAGATGATGTGTGTTTGTTTGTTGGATTGTGTTCAGATTGTTGGTATTGAAGACTCTAGGCATTTTGGGTTGTATTTATTGGTGAGGTGTTCAGTTTTGAGGTGGATGTATTATGTTGCAGTGTTTGTGAGATTTATTATGTATACTTACTGTTTCCTTTGTTGAGGCTGTATGAAGAGTTTTGGTCATGCAGGCCATGCAGTCAAGATTGTAGGGTTTGGCAACAAGCGGTGCAAGATAAGATACCCATGGAAGCAAATATTTTGGAATGTGGTTTATGGTTAGGTGTTTGCTTGAATGGGTGTGTTATACTATGGTGTTTGTGAGTCCAATCGTTATATACTTACTGGTTGACTTTTTGTGGTTGTATGCAATTTTTTCATGACATGGGTAGTTGGAGCAGACATTCTTTTTCAATCACTGTGATAAAAGAAAAAAAAATCACATGTTAGTGTAGGTAGTTTATAATAAGTATTGCATTGCATAGTAGACATTTCTGTATTTTATCGACCCTCATAGTTAGTACTTTAGAAGTACTATAGTTCAAACCAGTGTACTGTGCAATTTGCTCAGTTCCTGTGTTTGTTCATTAAATCATTGGGGGTCTGTGGGACAAAAATCCATGTGGATAAAAAATAAACGTTCTACCTTGGGGTACAATATATTTCTTTCATTGATTTCAATAGGAGGAATTGAATAGGTGTATGGTTTTTGATTTGGAAGTGGCGGTCGTGCTGTTGCAATTAGATAACAGTTGGTGTATTCTATTTGTTTATTTCATTTTCCATTTTAGTGGTATTCTTCCATTTGGTTGCTTGTTGCAGATTTTTGGGGAAGTTAGCTGTTGGCGTATTCTAACTGGTCATAGTTTTGAAGTACAAGTTTTGTTTATGTTCATACACAGATTAGTTATTACATTTTGGTTTTAAGAATATTAAGTAAGCATTTACAAGATTTACTGCTAATCTCTGTTTTAGATTAATGGTAGTATCATTACATTCGAACCATCCACAATTCTTTTTTACATATGCAGTGTAGTAGCCTGCATTGGTTGTGGCTCCTGCGTGGTAGATTATACCTATTGTTCTGAAGGTTTTCTTAACAAGTGATACTTGACCATGTGTGAATCCAGTCAGCTTCAAGTTGTTTTTGGTACCATCTGCAATTATAATGTAAAAGCGTTACTATTACGTATTTACTATGTGTCTGTATTTGTAAGGTGGAACTATTATCGGAATTGCAGGTAGTACATGATCTGCCATGGTTTACAATTTGTACACGTTGCTGAAATGGAATGGATTCACAGTTAGGTATGGATACATACATGAAGCGTTCATTAGGAACTTCTTCTTGTACTACATGCCTGCAAAGAGTGCATGTATGTTTCCACATGTATGAAATCTGGAAGATTTCATTTATAGGTATGTTTTTGTTTGCTAGTACTTGTAGCAAGTACATCAGAAATTCTTGGGGATCTTCTTGTGAGTTTATAGTGAATTTGACCATTCCAGCACAGTAGTCCAATTCCTGCCTTATTCCAGAAACACTGTAACTCTTGTCAGGATTGTTGGTTGCATTTCTATGAAGGACTAACATTTGCAAACACAATTGGTCTGTACCGTTTAAGTAAATGTTGTCAATAATTGGTGGCAATTGGAATAGAATATTTTTGTTACATTTGCGTAGCAATTTACACCAGTCATATTTGAAAATTTGAATGGACCTGACAGTTCTGTGTCCAAATCATTTGTTGGGAGTGTGCGTTGCTTCTTTGAAGAGGTAGTTGAGTTACTTTGAGCAGTAGATTCTTCTTTGGTTGTGGTCCTTGAAGAAGTATTAGCTTCTTTTACTTTCTTTGGAGGAATTGCTGTGAAATGCTGCATAGATTGAGTCTGAAGTAGTTTTCATTTGCAACGTTTTGCTTTTTGAGGAACAGAATAGGTTTTTAGATGGGGTGTAGAGGGAACGCAGTCTATTGTATTCTAGAATGCAAGAAATATCAGCATTTACTTTACTTGCATCAAAGTTGATTAGAAATAGTCTGTCAAGTGTACGTAAGCGTGAAAGTGCTACATAGCTCATGCCTTCTTTAAAGAGTGTGCTACCAATATCTATCAATGCTTTATCTAGGGTAAGACCTTGTGATTTGTGAACGGTGGCTGCGCATACTAGAGTTAGAGAAAATTGTTCTCTGCGTACATACATGTCTTTAAAAGAAGGAAGCAGGCTGTTGAGCGTCCCATCCTTTTAACTTCACATAGTTTGTCAAAGAGAATATTGACAAACTGAATGTTGTTGTCACGTCAGTATGTTTGAAAGCCAACAACTGTAGCAAGTACTCCATTAACTAGTCCTTGTTCCACATCTGTCATGACCCGGTGAAATTGCTCCTTCTGGACCTCATGGTCATTGTCACAAAGGGCTTGTACTCCTTGTTCCTCCCAACATGGCCTTACCAAGCTCCGTGCTACGCACTAGCTTTCACGTCGTGGCATGTACTATAAATTGGTCACGCCCCTGCGGGTCCGCGCGTCTCAACGCTATCATCGGTAGTGACCCGATGTGAGCTTACTCTCTACATTGGTTTCCTTTGATCCTCTTACTTCCTTCCTTGCCTTTTATCCTGTTCCTGGATTTCCCCCCCTACTTACTCGTTCATCGCTAATCCTGGATACCCTGGAACCTCGAACTTCCCGGAACTCTGAACGCGTCCTGCACCCTGACGAGGCTCGGGTGAGCCTATTCAAGACCTGAACGATCCACAGGACGAGTCCTGCAGCCGAACAAGGGAGATCCCGATCACAGGTGAGACGGGGGAGATTTACGACAGTTTGAGACGCTAAACGATCAATACAAATTCTACCATGGAGAATGCTACTCAGGGCCTGATGCGCGGAATGGAAGAACTTTCCACAGAGATGCAGAATTTAAAAGCCGAGAATGCGGCGCTAAGACAGCTTGTCTTGTCACGTGACTCCGCAAACAAGGACAGCGTATTATTGGGAGAAGTGGTTGATAAATACGACGGTTCAACAAAGACCTTACGTGGATTCCTGGATTCTTGTTTGGTACATTTTACCTTCAAGCCCTACTATTTCTCAACTCCTAGGGCTAAGGTGGGCTTCATAATATCGCATCTTTCCGGTAATGCCCTTACATGGGCCACTCCTTTACACAATTCAGGGGATGCTCTCCTGGATGATTATGAAGGGTTCATCGCGGAACTCAAGACCATGTTCGAACGTCCAGAGCTGGTCCACGGTGCTCAAGAGAAGTTACTTGACTTCCAACAAGGATCCCAAGACATGTTGACCTATGTTACCAGATTCAAACAGCTAGCCAAAGAGGCGGACTGGCCCCTGGAAGCCAGTTTTACCTTGTTTCGCAGAGGTCTAAATGAAGAGATTAAGGACGAATTAGCCAGAGTGGCACGTCCTAGTTCATTCCAGGCCCTCCTGGACTTGTCTATGCAAATAGACTTCAGAATCCAAGAAAGAAAGGCTGAAAAGAAAAAGAATAAAGTCTCAATTCAAAGAAACTCCCCAGAGAATACTACAAGGACAGAATCTGCCAAGAATCCGGGCACTGATTCTGAACCCATGCAACTTGGAGCCTTTTGTGGACCAATTTCCCTGCAGGAAAGGGTAAGAAGGATACACACAGGCTTATGCATGTATTGTGCCTCAGATAAACATCTAGTTAAAGATTGTCCTCTGCCTCCTCCCCGACGCTCGGGAAACGCCAGCTCCCGATCCTAAATGGAGCAAGGTTTTGGGAGAGCGATGTTTGCTCCACATCAATTCCATCCTTGAACTCTCCTGGACAAAACAAATTAGTGATATTACAGGCCTTTTTATCGCCATCCAAGGACAAGGTCTACCCCATACTGGCCTTGTTGGATTGCGGAGCAATGGGAGTCTTCATTGATCAAGATTGGGTCAGAAGTCATAACATTCCATATGAAGCAAGAAGTTTTTCACAGCCAGTGGAAGCAATTGACGGGAGACCTCTTTCCTCAGGACCCATAAGTCTGCAAACAAGGGAGATCCATCTTTCCATAAATCATCATCAAGAAAGGATTGTGTTTCACATTATAAAATCAGCCCATTATCCCTTGGTTCTGGGCATGCCCTGGTTACAAAGGCATAATCCATATATTAACTGGACGGCCGGATCCTTATTCCTGGGCTCGGAGTTCTGTATGAACCATTGTTTAAACCTGGATACCTCAGTCACAGCTCCTATAAGTCTACCAAGGTGTCCAGAGACACCACTCATGGTTTCCAATATTGTACAAGTTCCAGAGATCTATCAAGGGTATGCTGATGTATTCTCTACTGCCATCGTTCAAGCCTTACCTCCACATAGACCCGAAGACTGTGCCATAGATACTGAACCCTCAGCAGTGATTCCCTTTGGCAGGATGTTTATCCTTTCAGAACCCGAAAAGAGAGCCCTCCGGGAATACCTAGACACTAATCTTGAGAACGGCACCATAAGACCTTCAAATCACCAGCTGGTGCTTCATTGTTCTTCGTTCCAAAAAAGGATACCAAAGAGCTCAGACCTTGCCTGGACTATAGGGACCTAAATCAATACACCCTGAAAGACAGATACCCACTACCCCTGATCTCGGATATCCTTGAAGCTGTGAGAGGTGCAGTGATATTTACGAAACTGGATCTCCAAGGTGCTTCCCATTTGATCCGTATCTGGGAAGGAGACAAATGGAAAACAGCCTTTAGAACACCCTTTGGTTACTTTGAATACCTAGTCATGCCCTTTGGTCTGACTAATGCTCCCGCAGTCTTCCAGCGTTTTTGTCATGATGCCTGCCCCCGGAAGACCAGACCAGGCCCAGCTGCCCCGGAAGCAGGCATCATGCCACTTGGAGCATGCCCAAAAGCCCCAGTTAGGGGCTGTTTGGGTACAGTCCTGGCGCCTAAGGCGCCAGGCTCATAAAGATAAAGTCAGTCCTGGCGCCATGGGCACCAGGCTCATTATTGATAACTTACCTGAAGCAGACCATGCTGCATACTCACCTGAGGCAGACCATGCTGCATGAAGACTCAAGCCAAATGAGGCTTAGCAGGGACTATTTTACTGAAGGGACTATTTTGTTACTTGGGTGGGGCTGTGGAAGAATACTTACCTGGATCTTCTTCCAAGGCTATTTAAACCACGCCCGGACAGCAACACATGCTTCGCGTTATTCTGCTTACTGCAGCGTAACGCACACCGTGTTTTCAGCAGCTCCAGTCTTCAGCCATGCCCGCTTCAGTCCTGGGACTCCTGAAACAAGAAGACAAAAAGGATAAAGGTTAGAACAGGAGTTTTAACTTTAATCCTTACCTGATTCCTGATCCATTTCGCCACAGAACTGAAAGACAGAAGTCTTTGAAGCATCGCTTCGCATTCCTACAGCGCCGCGCTGAACTCACCTGCTTGGTGGTACTTCAGCATTCCATCACGCTCTCTCCATCTCGCGGCCGCCCTCCGACACCTAAGGAGACAAAGACAGCAAGGTGAGCAAGGGGACTCTCTAAGGCCATACAAGCTACCCCCAAGGACTTACCTGATTTACCACGGGAGGTACTCACCTCATTTCGGGTCGGCGCAGTCAACTCTGCTTCATCGCCGTACCCCGGCCCCTAAGGGGAGAAAGCAAGGACAATACCAGTTACCCCCCCCACAAAACTTACCTGATTTACCGCGGGGGTCTCACCTCATCTCGGGTCGGCACAGTCCACTCTGCTTCATCGCCGTACCCTGGCCCCTAAGGGGAAAACCACAATAGACTTACCTGAATCTTACAGAGTGCCATTTGGAAATCTTCGAGTGGATTAATCGGCAACCTGCAAAGAATCGGACAGAGTGAAGAGCAGACATTTGAACTCTTATGAACAATTGGACTTTAGAGTCAATACTGGAACTCACCAATTCCTCTATGCCAGTGAAGTAACTGGTCATCAACACGCCCCTGCGGTCGACGCAGGACGGAGAGCTCATCCTTCCAAACCATCAGGTGAGACTAAAGAGGGGACATCAAGAGTGATCAGTGGGAAGACAACGGGAGTGGGGAAGGTGGGTTGACACTCAATTCCACGGGTGGTTAATTCCTCTTCTCCTTTGCAGAAGAATATTCTTGCGAGCCAGACAAACTAGGCTGAGCGGGCCAGTCCAGTCAGTCATCTCGGCGCTACACGTCACGCTGGTGGAAATACCAGCGGCCCAGTTCCGGTCGACGCCCCCGTGGGAACCAGGTGAGCGTAACAGTTTTATGGATAGGGTGTTCTCTGACATGTTATTTCTCAATGTTATCGTCTACTTGGATGACATATTGATCTTCTCCAAGGACTCCTTGAAACATGAAGAACATGTAAAAGCAGTACTTCAACGTCTCCGTGAAAATCAACTCTTAGCCAAACCAGAAAAATGTTTGTTTCATGTTACATCAGTTCACTATCTGGGATTTGTCCTTGGTTCAGAAGGAATTAGTATGGACCCTTCAAAGGTGAAGGCCATACTGGCTTGGCCCGCCCCAACATCTGTTAAGCAAATACAATCCTTCCTGGGGCTTGCCGATTTCTACCGGAAATTCATTCCCACCTTTTCCGAGATTGTTCAACCCATTGTTAATCTCCTGAAGAAATGCGTTCCATTTAACTGGTCTATACCACAAGACAAGGCATTCCAACGCTTGAAAGAAGAATTCACTCAGGCCCCCATCCTGGCCCAACCTGACATAAATCGTCCTTTCCAGTGGAAACTGATGCCTCCAATTACGCCATTGGAGCAGTTTTAAAACAAGAATCCAATGATAAGTTGGAACATCCCATTGCTTATCTCTCACAGACCCTGACCACCAGCGAGACTCACTACTCAGTTCTGGAGAAGGAGTTATTGGCTATTCGTCATGCCTTCACTGAATGGAGACATTTACTCCTGGGTGCTAAATATCCAGTTCAAGTCCGTACTGATCATCGAAATCTTCAGGTCCTACAATCCATGGAGTGCAGGAACAGTAGACAAGCTCGATGGGCCTACTTCTTTGCTCAATAACAATTTCAAATTTCACATGTTCCTGGATCGCAAAACTTGATTGCCGATGCCCTTTCTCGGCGTCCTGACTACGTTCCCTTGGAGGATAAGATCTATCCTAAAATGTTTCCACCCACAATCTTTGTAGCTCAAGCGATCAATCTCCTGGAAGAAATCAGAGCACAGACTCAATTATCTGAACTCTGGAAGGACATATCGAAGAAAAATCCCTGGTGTCTGACAATCAAGGAAGGATATTTATTCAAGAACAATTCACTGGTCATTCCGACAAAAGAACTTCAACAGAAGGTAATGAATCTATGCCATGATACTCTTCACTCCGGCCATCGAGGAGTAACCAACACCTTCCGTCTTATACAAAGACAGTTCTGGTGGCCAGGGTTGAAGTCCAGTGTAGTTCAATACATCAAGACCTGTGCTATTTGTAGTCAAAACAAATACAATAATCAGAGGCCGGCGGGTCTGCTTCTACAACCTACGTTGCCAACCAGACCCTGGGAAGTTATTGCCACTGACTTCATTGTTGAATTACCACCTTCCCGAGGATATACAACCATCATGGTAACCATTGACTTGTTCACTCATCTAGCTCATTTTACACCATTGTATAAACTACCATCTTCCTCAGAACTTGCTGGAATTTTCCTGGAACATATTTTTTTCATCTTCATGGCCTTCCTTCCAAGATTATTTCGGATCGGGGACCTCAGTATATTTCACAATTCTGGAAACATCTCTGTCGTGTTCTAGGAATCCAACGTGCCCTTTCTTCAGGCTATCATCCACAAACCAATGGGGCAACGGAACGAGTAAATCAAACCCTCGAACAATATCTTCGTTGTTTTGCCACCAAGGTTCAAGACGATTGGTCTCTCCTTATACCTTTAGCCGAATTCTCCTACAATAACTCAGATCATTCAGCTCTCAAGATCAGCCCTTTCTATTGCAGTCAAGGTTATCACCTGTCTGTTTTACCATCAGTTCTTCCAGAATCTACTCCGGTACCTACCCTTGACTCTTGGATTCAGACGCTGATCGACTTACAAAGAGAGGCAAAGGATCAGTTAGAACAGGCCCAGACTCAAACCAAAAGATATGCAGACTCTAGGAGAAGACCATCACCTTCCTATTCAGTTGGCGATCAAGTCTGGTTAGCCTCAAAAATGTTACCTCGACATCTACGACCAAACAAATTAGCTCCTCGCTATTATGGTCCATTTTCTATAAAGGAGATAATCAATCCTGTCTCCTTTCGACTTAAGCTCCCGGATTCCTGGAAGAAGATACATCCAGTCTTCCATACTTCCCTGTTGAAACCCTACGTTAGTTCTACTCAAAAACCCTTCAAACTCACACCTGTTGTTGTGGACGACCAGTTGGAATATGAGGTGTCCAGGATATGTGATTCCAGGTATAGGAGGGGTCGACTACAATATCTGGTCGAGTGGAAAGGCTACCCCCCTAGCGAGAGAACATGGGAACCAGTTTCTAATTTAAAGACCCCTCGTTTGCTCAGAAGATTCCATCTTATTCAACCAGGCAAGCCTGGAGGAACCAGTCTTCGGAGGGGGCATGCAGTCATGACCCGGCGAAATTGCCCCTTCTGGACCTCATGGTCATTGTCACGAAGGGCTTGTACTCCTTGTTCCTCCCAACATGGCCGTACCAAGCTCCGTGCTACGCACTAGCTTTCACGTCGTGGCACATACTATAAATTGGTCACGCCCCTGCGGGTCCACGCGTCTCAACGCTATCATCGGTAGTGACCCGACGTGAGCTTACTCTCTACATTGGTTTCCTTTGATCCTCTTACTTCCTTCCTTGCCTTTTATCCTGTTACTGGATTTCCCCCCTACTTACTCGTTCATCGCTAATCCTGGATACCCTGGAACCTCGAACTTCCCGGAACTCTGAACGCGTCCTGCAACCTGACGAGGCTCGGGCAAGCCTATTCAAGACCCGAACGATCCAAAGGAAGAGTCCTGCAGCCGAACAAGGGAGATCCCGGTCACAGGTGAGACGGGGGGAGATTTACGACAAAATCAAGGTTTCGTTTAAGCATTACTCTACAGTTTAAAGATCATTTTAATATTTTCTCCAAACCAGCTGTGTTAGAGATAGAGTTTTCCAAGGTGTTAGCCTTGTTGTGGCTTGTTGACGCATGGGTAGTGTCATACCATGTACGTCCAGTTTGTCTGTGGAGGCAATTTGAACTATTGGTCGCATTTCATTTTTTAACATGGTTTCATTAAATTTGAACAGCTTGCAAGAGTTGGCATCAAGGACATACAATTGACATTTTTGTGTGCTAATTGTTCCATGACATCAGTAGCACATGAGATATGGCCATAGCGTGCATGGATGTGCCTGGTTTTTAATATAGATTGTGCTTCTTGAGATAGTACACAAAATCTAATACTTTTTCAAATGTTGGCGTAAATGAGAGGTCTGCAGACTGATGCATATTTTCAGTTAATTCTCTGCATTGGAAATGTTGCCAAAGGTTGACATTTCCTATGCTGCCAAGAGTTTTACGGCACAGTTAGTGCCCTAAAGTTTTAAAAATAGGTTCTGCTTTCACTGGTGTTAATTGAAGAAGTTCTGATCAGTGTTTAGTTGTGATTTCAGTACAGAAAAGTCTTCTGTAGATTGCTCATACTGACACATGGTGTTTTCTACTTCTGTCATGGCTAATTCTGCCTCATTTGCTATTAGTGGCTGTCCAAGTGGTTCTTGGCTTCCTGTTACAGAAGGTTGACTACTGTCAGGAGTGTCCACATTTGGTTGTGTCTTGAGTTCTTCTTCGTGTTTCTGTTCATTGTGCAACATTGTTTGGTACCGTGTAATAATTCATGGAATAAATGTGCACCAAAAAGGGGAGTGCAAGTGTGAAAAACACAGTGCACGCGTGCTAAATCCGTGCACGCAGCCGTTCGTCGATTCATGGAATGCGCTGCGCGTGTAAACTCTGGGATGTGTGCCAAATCCGAGGTTGGCGCATGTAGGTGCACACGTCACCAAACGCTGTGCGCAGCGCACAGGGAAAGTGCACAACGTGTAGCGCACACAAGAAAAGTAGGCGGAACACGGGGCGTGACACATGGAATGGGGAACAACGCGTGAAAATGGGGCCGTTACGGGGGAAGTACGGGAGGTAAATGCTTGCAACGCCCACAGGTGCGCTAACAACACGTATTCATGGAATCGAACAGGGGAAATCCATGCGCCAAAAAATACTCACACAGGCCTAAACACGTCCGCCACACGAAGGCAGGCGATAGCGTCCCTGCACATAACAAAAGTGTGCGCAAACAACAAAAACGTATATACAGCTACGATGAATGTCCCATTCTGTGGCCCCCTAGGAGAAATGACTTGTCACGCAACGCACAGGCATCCCATAAAAGCAAAGAAAAGATAAGCGACCCCTGTAGCCTACGTGCATGTTAAAAAACACACACAGTACACCGTGGCAGCCAGGAACCCCAAAAATACATATGTGATCAACTGTCATGATCACTGCTTCCAAGGAGCCAGGACCAGCCCAACGTCCTTGGAAGCAGGCCCCTAATCCTAAGCCTAGGCACCAGCCGGTCCCTACTGGGACCTTTTGGACCTTGTCCTGGCGCCGGTGGCACCAGGCTCATCAAAGCCATCGGTCCCGGCACTGGAAGCGCCGGGCTCATAATATGTGTGAAGATGCTTGGGTGGACTTACCTGCAGCAGACCATGCTGCTTACTTACCAGCTACATAGGAATCCTCTGTAAGCCGGAACTATTTTCTTACCTGAGTGGGGCAAGCTCCACGCCCTGGATACAACACTGGAACTCTTCTGGAACAGGAACTCTTTTCTTACCTAGGCGGGGCCGTGGAGGAAGACGCCTCATCACTCCTAGGCTATTTAAACCACACCCGATTGATGAAGCGTGCTTCGCGTTATTCTGCATCTGCAGCAGAACGCTCACCGAGTCTGTTCCAGCTTTTCTTCTTCCGATCCTGTACCTGCAAGAACAATACTTACCAGTCCAGTATCCAGTCTTCAGCAGCGCCTGTAAAAGACAAGAAACAACAGGTTAGCACGACGACTTCACATGCAACGCATTCCTTACCTGGTCCATCGGCAGCGACCATTTCTTCACACTGCACCTCCGCCTGGGGAGACAAAAGCATAGTTATTACTTACCGGCAATCCGCGAATTCCGGATGTTTTCAACACTGCAACCCAGCATCTGAAAGACGAAAGAAGAGACATTAGACAGGTATTTACTTACGCCCTTCGCGCTCTCCACAATAGAGCGCCTGCAACTACTCCAGCGTTTTCCAGCACCTCTTCAGCACGAACTCACAGCTGTGAAGGAAAGAGACAGTTAAAGCGCTTGCATTTACTCACGCATTTCCAAGCGCTTCTTTCCAAGGCTCTGGCTCCAGCTTTGGCTCTCTTCATTCCATCTTCCAACGCTAGAGCCCTGCAGAACAAATAGAAGAAAGCATTATTCCGAGCCCTGTTCAATACTTACGTGTCCACGCACCTAAAGACTATATGGACTAAAAGGTGTCCGGAAACTCACCGCTCGTGCTGTTAACGGCGGTTGCGATCCTCTGATGTTAAGAGGCCTACGTTTCACCCAGTGAAGGAACTGGCAACGGCACCCTGCACCAGACGCAGATGGAGAGCCCAGCATTCACCTATCTAAGGTGAGCACGTTGACCTGGGGGCTCTATGGAGAAGCTTAGACGAGAGAGAGAGAGAGAGAGAGAGAGAGAGAGAAGGACACTCAATTGCCCAGATCTTTAACCCCATATATTCTTTCATCTGCAGAAATCTCACCCTTCGAGTTCGACACACAGTGCGAAGAGGCTCAGCCCCAGAAGCCAATCGAGTCCTGCACATCACTTTTCGAGCCACAGACTCCTTCCTGCCTAGACCAGCGCCTCCGTGGGAATCAGGTGAGCGTTACAGAACGCGAAGCCCACCACAAAACTCCTACCCAGGCGCAATGGAAACCTCGGACACAGACCAACTGGCCCGATTGCTTGGGGAACTAAGAGCAGAGGTACATGCAGCTCGTCAGGAAACAAACTCTTTGAGAAGAGAGCTGATAATATCCAAGGAGCGAACGGAGGACCTCGCTAGGCAATTACTACAAACGCAGGCAGGACAGACTCCTTTGCCCGCTCCAGGAGTAAGTTACCCTTCAGCATCCTCAAATCCAGTGCAAATCAATCTACCCAGTAATGTGCCTTTGGCTCCACCCGAACGCTTTTCTGGTGACCCAAAGAAATTTGCAGTGTTTATCAACCAGTGCCGCCTACACTTCTTATGTCGCCCAGCTGCCTTTCCAACAGACCAGACCAAGGTGGCTTTCGTGCTTTCTTATCTCAGTGGCAGTGCCGCAGATTGGTCGATCCCTTTGGTCACTCAGGATGATCCGGTCCTTCACGATTTTCAGGCCTTCCAGTCCAGCATGGAGAAACTGTTCGCAAGACATGCCCAGGGGCAGGCCTTGGACAATGAACTCCTTTCGTTATGACAGGGTAATCAAGACCTCTTGACTTATATTGCCTCATTCAATAGACTTATAGTGGAAACTCAATGGCCGGAGGATAAAAGAATAACGCTTTTCTACAGAGGCCTGCGTGGTGAGCTCTAGGATGTGTTAGCTCAAATTGTGAATCCTCCACAAGAATGCTCAGACTATATTGACTTAGTGGTCCAATTAGACCACCGATTACAGAACAGGAAGGCTGATCGTTCCAAATTTGATACCCGAGTATTTTCTAAACCACAGACCTCTACTAGGGGAGCCGACACCGTGGAACCCATGCAACTAGGGGGCATGAAAGGACCTTTAACTCAAAAGGAGCGGGAAAGAAGAAGACAGCTGCAATTATGCCTCTATTGCGGAAACTCGGGGCACTTTCTTCGAGACTGCCCAGTGAAACCAGCTAAGAAAGCTGTAGGAGCCGCAGATACCTGTACCCAAAATTCTGAGCAGGGAAACGACCTAGCCCGACAAGTGTAGAGGTCCTCTTGCCGAGCGTTAAAATCTGTCCCGTGACCTCGCATTTCGTGGTGCCTATGGTCCTCATTAGCCCAGAAAGTCCGGTTCGTTTGCATGCAATTGAAGCTTACATCGACAGCGGAGCAATCGGTAATTATGTGGACCGTGAAATGGTATCAAGGATGAATCTACCTCTTGTCCCTAAGGCAGTAAAAGACGTCATTACTACAGTGGATGGCACGGAGATAGCCTCCGGACCAGTAACGCATGCCACCCAAGAAGTGACGTTAGTGAGCCAAGATGGACACCGGGAGAAAATCGTATTCGATGTGATCAAGGCCCCTCAGTTCCATTCTGGGAATTCCTTGGTTAGAGAAGCACAATCCTCAGATCGATTGGCGAGCAAAGACGGTTCAGTTTCCAGAATGTTTTACCACTTGTTATCCTCGGCCTGATGTTTCACTGGCAGCGATCTCTTCCGAGGTTCCCAAATTACCTCCCGAATACCAGGAATTCCAAGACGTCTTTCGGAAGGACCAAGCTAACACCCTGCCTCCTCATAGGTCCTACGACTGTCAAATAGACCTGATACCCGGAACAACTCTTCCTTGCAGTAGGATTTATGCCCTCATCGAGCCAGAGAATCTTCACCTCAGACAATATCTGGACCAATACCTATCTAACGGGTTTATCCGTCCTTCAAAATCTCCAGCTTCCTCGGCTTTGTTCTTCGTCCCGAAAAAGGAAGGAGACCTTAGGACTTGCATAGATTACCGCGCCCTGAATCAAATCACTGTTAAAAACAGATACCCGTTACCTTTGATCCCTGAACTCCTGGACCAAGTCAAAGACGCATGTATTTATACAAAGTTGGATCTCAGAGGAGCCTACCACTTGGTACGAATAAAAGAGGGCGATGAATGGAAGACGGCATTCCGCACCAAGTATGGGCTGTTCGAATATCAAGTGATGCCCTTTGGACTTTGTAACGCTCCTGCCGCTTTCCAGTATTTTATGAACGATGTCCTTAGAGAACTCATAGATATGTTTGTTGTTCTCTACATTGATGACATCCTCGTCTATTCATCATCTGAAGAGGAACACCAGAGACACGTCAAAGAGGTTCTCGAGAGATTGCGTCAACATAACCTTTTTGCTAAGCTTGAAAAATGCGTTTTCAACGTAACTGAAGTTGAGTTCCTGGGATTCATATCGTCACCTGACGGAGTCCATATGGATTCAAAGAAAGTCGATGCAATCATTAAGTGGCCATCACCAACCTCTGTAAAAGGAGTTCAAAGCATGTTAGGCTTCGCTAACTTTTACCGCAGATTCATTCCTGAATTCTCTCGGACAGTCCAGCCCATCACCGCTCTGTTAAAGAAGAACAAACGTTTTGAGTGGTCTACTGAAGCAGAACAAGCTTTTCAGGACTTAAAAGCTAAATTCATTTCTGCACCTGTTCTAAAACATCCTCGCCCAGAACTCCCCTACATCGTGGAAACGGATGCTTCTAGTCTTGCTGTGGGGGCAGTTTTATCACAAAGAGATCCGGTCACACACCAATTACATCCTGTAGCCTTTTGGTCCCGCAAATTCTCGGCTCCCGAGATCAACTATTCAATTACAGACAAGGAACTTTTAGCCATCAGATCGGCCTTTAAAGCCTGGCGGCATTATCTTTTGGGAGCCAGACACACAGTCACCGTAATGACTGATCACCGCAATTTACAATATCTGAAGACAGCCAAAGCTCAGTCTTCCAGACAGCTTCGCTGGGCTCTGTTTCTGGCTGAGTTTGACTTTATAATTACTTATCGACCAGGCAGTAAAAACGGAAAGGCAGATGCTCTCTCCCGGATGGGAGTAGAAGAACATTTGACCAATCCAGAACCAATACCCATAATCCCAGAACAAAGGATTTTGGGTTTGGTCAGCGCTCAATCCTTTGAAGACATCAAGACTACAGTCAAATCACTCCTAAATCCGGCCGATTTGCAGGACTGGCAATTAAAGGGAAAAGAATTCTCAGTGGATCAAGACCTACCATATTTCCGAGGACGATTGTACTTGCCCTGTGAGAAAATACAAAAACAAGTAATCTCCTGTTATCACAACTCTCTAATGGAGGGTCACCCTGGCATTACCAAAACCATGGAAAAGATCAAAAGACATTTCTGGTGGCCATCATGGAAGAAGGATATTAGAGACTTTGTAATCTCCTGCGGTGTGTGTGCCCAGAATAAAAGTCAGAAGGAGAAACCAACCGGCCTATTACACCCATTAGACATCCCTCCCTGTCCATGGCATACCCTGTCCATGGATTTCATCACGGACTTACCTCCATGCTCAGGGTATAATACCATTTTAGTAGTCGTGGATCTATTCTCCAAGATGGCTCACTTCATTCCCCTGAAGGGCCTACCTTCAGCTTCAGTATTGGCCCGAGAATTCTTAGAAAACATCGTTCGGTTACACGGTTTTTCCTCGGTTTTGGTCTCCGATAGGGGAAGTCAATTCATCTCCCATTTTTGGCGAAGTTGCTGTCGTCTAGCCCAGATTGATGTAAGACTTTCAACCAGTCACCATCCCCAAACTGACGGACAAACCGAGAGGACAAATCAGACTTTAGAGAAATATCTATGTTGCATGCTCCAACAAACTGAAAACCCTTGGAAGGATATTCTTTGGATCGCGGAATACGCTTACAACAATTCGACTCATTCTGGAACCGGGAAGACTCCCTTCTTCCTATTATATGGACACCATCCTAGAACCTCTAACCTGGATCCTCCCCAAGAATTCGAAACACCTGCTGTGGATTACTTGCACTCAGAGATCACTCGTGCATTTAAGGAAGCCACTGCCCATCTGCAAAGAGCTAAAGCTCAATTCAAAAAAGGAGCAGATCGACACCGTAAAGAGGCCCCTCACTATGCAGTAGGAGACCAGGTCTAGTTATCCACTAAGCACCTGCCTCTAAAAGGACCCCGCACCTTCATCCCAAGATACCTCGGACCCTATCTCATCTCTGCCATAGTTAATCCGGTGGCTGTCAAATTGGAATTACCTGCGCATATGAAAATACATCCAGTCTTTCATGTCTCCTTATTAAAACCAGTACAACCAGAAACCCGATTGACTAAACTCCCAGAACCTGTTTTGGTAGAAGGAGAACTTGAATTCGAAGTAAAGAACATCCTAGACTCCAAAATCGCCAAATCTAAATTATATTACCTGATTGATTGGAAAGGATACGGCCCCCAGGAAAGATCTTGGGAACCCTCAGAATATGTCCACGCACCTCGTCTGGTCAAGAAATTCCATCTGAATCACCCCGACAAGCCAAAAACCCCGGAGAAGACACGCTTAGGAGGGGCCTTGAGGGGGGGTGCTGTCATGATCACTGCTTCCAAGGAGCCAGGACCAGCCCAACGTCCTTGGAAGCAGGCCCCTAATCCTAAGCCTAGGCACCAGCCGGTCCCTACTGGGACCTTTTGGACCTTGTCCTGGCGCCGGTGGCACCAGGCTCATCAAAGCCATCGGTCCCGGCACTGGAAGCGCCGGGCTCATAATATGTGTGAAGATGCTTGGGTGGACTTACCTGCAGCAGACCATGCTGCTTACTTACCAGCTACATAGGAATCCTCTGTAAGCCGGAACTATTTTCTTACCTGGGTGGGGCAAGCTCCACGCCCTGGATACAACACTGGAACTCTTCTGGAACAGGAACTCTTTTCTTACCTAGGCGGGGCCGTGGAGGAAGACGCCTCATCACTCCTAGGCTATTTAAACCACACCCGATTGATGAAGCGTGCTTCGCGTTATTCTGCATCTGCAGCAGAATGCTCACCGAGTCTGTTCCAGCTTTTCTTCTTCCGATCCTGTACCTGCAAGAACAATACTTACCATTCCAGTATCCAGTCTTCAGCAGCGCCTGTAAAAGACAAGAAACAACAGGTTAGCACGACGACTTCACATGCAACGCATTCCTTACCTGGTCCATCGGCAGCGACCATTTCTTCACGCTGCACCTCCGCCTGGGGAGACAAAAGCATAGTTATTACTTACCGGCAATCCGCAAATTCCGGATGTTTTCAACACTGCAACCCAGCATCTGAAAGACGAAAGAAGAGACATTAGACAGGTATTTACTTACGCCCTTCGCGCTCTCCACAATAGAGCGCCTGCAACTACTCCGGCGTTTTCCAGCACCTCTTTAGCACGAACTCACAGCTGTGAAGGAAAGAGACAGTTAAAGCGCTTGCATTTACTCACGCATTTCCAAGCGCTTCTTTCCAAGGCTCTGGCTCCAGCTTTGGCTCTCTTCATTCCATCTTCTAACGCTAGAGCCCCGCAGAACAAATAGAAGAAAGCATTATTCCGAGCCCTGTTCAATACTTACGTGTCCACGCACCAAAAGACTATATGGACTAAAAGGTGTCCGGAAACTCACCGCTCGTGCTGTTAACGGCGGTTGCGATCCTCTGATGTTAAGAGGCCTACGTTTCACCCAGTGAAGGAACTGGCAACGGCACCCTGCACCAGACGCAGATGGAGAGCCCAGCATTCACCTATCTAAGGTGAGCACGTTGACCTGGGGGTTCTACGGAGAAGCTTAGACGAGAGAGAGAGAGAGAGAGAGAGAGAGAGAGAGAGAGAGAGAGAAGGACACTCAATTGCCCAGATCTTTAACCCCATATATTCTTTCATCTGCAGAAATCTCACCCTTCGAGTTCGACACACAGTGCGAAGAGGCTCAGCCCCAGAAGCCAATCGAGTCCTGCACATCACTTTTCGAGCCACAGACTCCTTCCTGCCTAGACCAGCGCCTCCGTGGGAATCAGGTGAGCGTTACATCAACATACTCAACACGCAGGCTAGTATGGGCAGAAAAAAGGTGTATGCTACAAACAGGGACACACGCAGTTCGAAAAATAGTGTGTGCGACTCACCATCTGCCTTGCGTGTAGAAGAAGAACACCCACCCGCTGTGAAGTAATCGCGTGTGAACCCCAACGCCTGGAAAACACACGCACTGCTTTCCACGAAAAGCACGTACAGAGCGATGGAAACCCACGTGGGACCCTCAACCCATTGCAGAGAAACGCCTACGCGTGTTATGTCACATACGCGCTAAGGGCCTTTCCTCGAATTACACGCTGACGTGCAGTTTTTTCACGTGCCAAATCACTCTGTATCAAGCTGGCCACGCAACAACACATGGAAGACCACGCTCCTGCCCAGAAAAATGATTTACTGCTCCCCAGGGCCCCGAGCAGCCTCCCACGAGCCACTGCTGCTGCCTGCCTGCCTGCTGCCACCATGCCCTGCCATTTGGTGCCTACACATTTGCCATCTGCTGGGATCCAGATGCTGTGACCACCCCTGCTGGAACAGAAGACTCCCGACTGGTGTTCCATCACTCCACAGCCCAGCCCCAGGACCCAGTTGCCCACCCACATCTGCCTCGGGGGTCGCTATGTCGGGGCAAACACCATCAGAGACCACTGGCGACCCCCAGCCAGAGAGGCAGAAGGCTACCAGCTTCAGTGACAAGGAAGTTGGTATCCTGGTGGAGCAAGTTCGGGGGCATTATAATGCCCTCTTCACACCATTGCGCGCCGACAAGGAAGGACGGGAGAGGATCTGGGAGGACATAGTGGGTGCCATCAACGCAGAGGGGGTGCACCCCACGACATCAAACACGTCCGGAAGTGCTGGGAGGACTACAAATCCAGGACCCTCAAGAAGGCCCGGTGTCTCTTGGAGGCAGCGGATGCAGTGGGGCACCAGGCCCATTTTACCACCCAGCAGATGAGGCTCCTGGAGCGCATTCGCCCAGTGCTTCACCACCAGATCCTCAGGATGCAGGCCCGTCTGGATTCGAGCAATAAGTGGCCATGCATTCACGTTTGAAACAGTGCATGTTGAAGCGTGGTGGTAGTTAGCTACTCCGCTGCATGTGTGACATGGGTCATGTATGGATGTTTGTGTGCAGGGAAATGACGGTGCTGCATGTGAGTCTAGTCAGGCGTGACCCACATGGATGGTGTATGTGTTACAATGCATCATGCTGAGCAGCATGCGGAATGCACACATGTATGCATGTCTGTGTCTCTACCTTGACATGTTTGTGGTGTGATAGATGTGTGCTGCTGTCATGGACATGCATGATGTACATGTCCGTGTGCCAGAGTGTGTGCCATGGATGCATGACACATGTCCGTGACGATGTGTTGAATCACTGATACAGCCTACTCATTCTTGTATCCACTGTGTCTGTGGGCATACAGGGCCAGATGCATGATCCTCCAGTGATGCGTGATCCTCCAGTGATGCATGTGCATGTGATCAGTATGTCCCATGATGCATGTGAGTTTCAGCCCACCACTGGATGTATGTACGGTGCCGTGGACATGGATGCAAGTTTTTGTTGCATGTGCCATGCCGGTTCCTGCATGGGTGTTGCCTGCACTGACCCATATGTTGTTGGGAGACATGATGGAAGTGATGTTTGACAGTGCCACTCATATGCTATTGCTTCCTGTCTAGGGGACTATTGTACAGTACCCTGATGCGGTGTTCAATGTCTCCCTCTACACAGCGGCGATTGAAGAATAGGGTGGAGCCGGCGCTGTGGAGCAAAGCGGCGGGGATGCCTCCACTGGTCGGCGACGCAAGGCCCAGTCACCCTCCCAGGAATTACCATCATCCGGGAGTGAGGGGACTGGTGCCACATCTGCCACTACGGCTGCAGCGGAAGGGGCGGGTGAGCCCCCACAGAGGCTTGCGATGGCGGAAGACGGTGTTGAGCCATCCAGGTTGGTGGTGTGCACAGAGGAGGAGGAGACTGCTACTGAGCCGCACATGGGTCCTGGTGGGGGTGTTACCACTGGTGCAAGTGGTGCAATCCAGGGGAAGGAGGCAGCACAGGTCGCCTGACACTGTGACTGCACCACCATGCACCAGCAGGGAAGCCCCATCCCAGGCCTGTCTGCAGGTAGGGGGGAGGTCCACGTCATCTGACACTCCTCTACCTGCAGACGAGGAGACCCGTAACCGTATGGAGTCCGTCCTGATTGGTGTCGCGTTGCTCACGCGTGACATTCGTGATGACGTGCGTGCTTCCTGGGGGGACCACACACGTCATCACGAAGAGCTGCGTGCCAACGTGGCCCAGTTGGGAGGGGCCATGGTTGGGGGTTTCCTACATGTGTCGGGCACTCTGGCGGCCCTCTCCTCCTCTGTGCAGACTATGCGCCAGTCGTTCTCCATGCCGTCTTCCGGCCCAGATGCCACCAGGGCCCCCTGTGGACCTGCCCTGGCCAACGCAGCCAGCTCAGTGGAGATCTCATCCCTGCCAAAGTCAGGAGTCGGAGGTCCAGCAGGGGTGTACACCCCAGCAACTGGACCCCAGCAGATGAAGGATGTGCCGGCATCATCGGGCAGGGCACGTGCATGACGGCGCCGGTGGATTCCATCAGCCCAGATGCCATCGTGCTGGCAGAGGCAGTTGCGTCAGAGGCAGCGGCAGGCTCAGCGTGGGAGGCATCATGGCTCGGGGCCATCAACATCACAGGGGCAGGCATCGGCCGGAGGGCAGGAAGACCCCGGAATGGGAGTGTCTTCCGTGTGGCAGGGGTTGGGCCAGCGGATAGATTTGGAGCGGCGGCAGGCGGAGGAGGCACGGCTCACTATGGTCAGGGCGGAGAACTCCATGCGCAGGGCATTGAGGCGGGCTGAGTGCCTTGAGGCAACTCGCAGGGAGTTGGAACAGGCCATGACTGCATCCCTGCAAGACCTCGAGGACAGGGAAGAGGCCTGCCTCCGGGACATCGACATGGAGTTCGATGATGCCCTGGCCGGGAACATCACTGAGTGAGCCGTAGGACTTGCCCGCCGCCATTGTATATAGTTCATTAGTCTTAAGTTTCCTTTGTTTTTCTTTTATTTTGGAGTTAATGGACATTGCTCCACTTTGTGTATATCGTTTTTTCTTCATAGGACTTTTTTGTAGGTTTCCTTTTGTTTGTGGATCATGGACCATTTGGACTTCCATTGTATATAGTTGCAGACTTGTACATGTTGTCTTTTTCTATATTCCCATGGATCAATGTTTTTTTTTTAATTTTGATTATTATTTTATTATGGACATTGGCAGTGGACCACTTTTTTATTGTACATGATTTTTCTTTATTTTACTTCATTGGATTTACAATATTTTGTTTCTAAATCTGGCATTGTACATTGATTATCATTTTACTATTCCTCCAAGTCAGTTCATTATGTTTTCAATACATTTTTTCTAACTTCTAAATTGGTGTTGTGTTCTGTCATTGGTTTTGTGCATGCCTCATTGAACATTTCCTCAGTCATGTGTTGCCACTGTGTGGCTCCGTTGTGCATTCCTGCATGGGCACGGTGGTTCATTTAGACTATCATGGCAGGTGGTTCATTTAGTCTATCATGGCATGGGTAATTTGGGAGTGGGTTCCGTGGATGGTTGCATGCTTGGACTGGGGGGCAACGGGGATTAGGGTTAGCTTTAGGGACATGGCTCTGTTTTGTTAGGACATGTTGTTTGTTGGGACATGAGTCGGGCCTACTGGCAGGTGCCCGTCACTGCTGGGTCGGTGAATGGGTGGGGGACATGATTTGGGGCCTGCTGGCAGGTGCCCGTCACTGGGATGGGTGGATGGGTGGGGGCCATGAGTCGGGGCTCACAAGTGTGCTCACAAGTGCATGGTGCCATGTGGGCTGTCTGCAGGGCATGGCGAGGGTTGTAGGGTAGTCCCCTGTGGTGTGGGCTGCCTGCAGGGCATGGGGAGGGGGGAAACCGCACACCCGGGAGATCCCACAATGCCAAATCACATGTGAAACTCCCTGCGTACCCCTCAAATACACGTACCCCGCTCGCAGAGGGCCTATCGCATGTGTAACTCACTGCGCACCCCCGAAATACAGGTACCCCGCTCACACAGGGCCTATCACTTGTGAAACTCCCCGCGTACCCCCTGAAATACAGGTACCCCACTTGCACAGAGCCTATCGTGTGTGAAACTTCCCACGCACCCATGAAATTCATGCAGGCTGCCCATCCACCCTCCCCATGCCCCACAGGCAGCCCATCCACCCTGGCCATGCCCCACAGGCAGCCCACATCACAGGGGGTGCAGGGAGTTTTACACGCGATTTCGCTAGCGTGAGAGGGGTACGTGTATTCTGAGGGGTTCGCGGGGAGTTTTACACGCATATTCGTGGTTGGGGGACTGTATGCTGGTCCACTGGCCTTTGCGCCATGTACTGGATGTGGGCGCTGTTCATGGCGCACGGGGCAGGGTTGGGGGCGTAACTGGCGCTGCTGAAGGGTCGCTGCACCACTCTGCGCCACGGCTGGTTATGGATGTTAAAATCCATGAATACGCTGTGCACTGAAATGGGTTTTGGCGCATGCGGCTGGCACAGACTGCCACACACGCACACAGTTTGACAGCCACGTGCGCCACTTGTGCGCTGATTTCTATGAATTACCCCCTATGTCATAGGAGTAATACGTATCCAGTAACTCTTCTTCTTTTCTCCATGGTATGGTTTGAAAAGTTGTAGCAGGGATATGTAATACAGTTCTTTATGTTAAGGAGTTTTTAATGACAATTTGATATGATTAATTAAGCTGCGTTTGGTAAGTTTCACTAAGCTGCTGTGTGGGAGCGAGGGGTCCTTTAAGCCCCCTCGTACATTCTGCATGTTATGGACCACTGGCTTGTGCAATAGCGGGGGACGCCACCATTGCTCTTATGCTAACATTAGCAAAACCGGGGCTATTGTGGGATCCACTTGGCTTCCATTTTGTGTGCCCTCGACTCCATATTTGGACTAAGCCTCACTTCAATACTACAAAAAGGCTTCTCTCCCCTTTGCAGCGCTGCGCACAGCGTGCTCACAACTCCCATCTTTTCTCCACTGTCTGAGAGCTTCACAAATCCCTTTCTCACGGATGTGCCGGGATAATTAAAACAAATAACAGAATGTATCATATCACCCTTCCTCTGTGATCACTGTCCTGTGTGTGAACCGGCTCGAACCATGCCTTGTAGCTCATCCATCTCCACAAACCTGCCCCTGCCCCTTGCCCCCGCTGTTGGAAAATTGGACAAGCCCTCTACACCTTGTATCCCATAAAAGTCCCAATGAAAGATGTTGTAACCACATGTATGCAATTTATAGGTTTTCTAGATTTATTCAAAGGTATACTAATGATTGCTGTTTATTATATGTCGAATGGTAGTTTCTCATGCCAGCTTAGTTAGTGCCAACTCTATCTCGCTGTGACCTAACCCTCACCCCTCCCGGACACATGCAGCTGGACCTCATGATGCTCACCCTCCCGCCAACTGGGCAGCCTATCCAGGAGAAGCAGCACCTACAATGATATATGTGCCTCTACCCTCCAGCCTATCCTGCACTGTTATAGTAACCTATGTTAGTTGCATCATATATGACGCTGTTTGTCTTTATATGTTTTTGTAATTGTATTGTTTGCCAGAGCGCTCTCGAGGCAGCAGAGTTCTCTGGATGCCAACTTTATATAAACTTACTAAATCTTGCAACCTGTTCTCCTAGTCTCATTCCGCACTGGGGTGTATTATATTTTATGAATATGCATGTGTAAGTCAGGGAGTGAGCCTTTACACTGCCTTCACAAATTGCTACTCATATCTACCTTTCTTTTCATCTGGTTTAATATTGTTTTTGTATGTGAAGTTTTGAGTTATGTGGTAGAGACACATGGTTTCCAAAGTGGTACTCCTGTTTGGGTAGTATGTGTCTATTAAGTTGTTTTTCAAAATGTCTTGGCTGCTGGGATCATTTTTGGCTATTGTTTCTATGTCCTCATATGATTTGAGAACACTTTTTATAGATTTAGCCGGACCAAGACTTAGCCGTACTATATTGTCAGATTTTCCATACAAGGCAGTACCGGTTAAACGGTCTGCAGCTTCATAGCAGCCACGTTCTCTATGAGAGAGCATTTTTATGCCTTAGCTGTATAATTTCTGTGATAGTGTTTTGTCAGATGATATGTCACCCCGGAGGTCCTGTAGCTCTATATTCTCTGCTTTGGTTAAGTAGGCTGTGACATATTGTGCAACTGCAGTGGAATTGTCTGCAATGTACTGCACATCTATGTTTGCATTCCATAGGAGGGCAATGATTGCATTGTAATCAAAGATGTATTTTGATTCTTCTGTTCTTTTTATGTAATATGTGTTCTTAGGTGATTTACCTTTGACAAGATGTCTCACTGAAGACATGAAGTTGTTTAATTGACCTGTTGTTGAAACTGGTCTAGGGAAACCAAAGCGGCATTTGGTGTAATATTTCCCTTTGTTTTTATATTTGTGATGACAATATTTTCCACATTGTGTCTTTGAAATTGGAAAATGTGTGCATGAAGGTCACTATGGGCCTCATTACAAGTGAGGCGGTAAGGGTGTTTAACGGCGCCGGTAAAGGTGCCGGCGCCGTTAACCCTGTACAGCCTCATTACCAGGTCCCCTCACAGGACCCACTTTGGATGTCTGGTCAGACCAGATGTCCTTTGCGGGTCCCGCGAGGGGACCAGCATGCTAACAACGGGCCAGTCATTAACGGGCCCGTTGTTAGCATGCTCCCCATTCCCATTGAACCCTATGGGAACTGAAATGGGAATGGGGATGGTCTGTGTCCAGGTTCCCTGAATAGGGAAATACCAGTCCCTCCAAAGTCAGAATGCCCTGGTATTTCCCCATTCAGGGACCACCAACCCGGACCCAAGTTTGGGGCATGGCTGCCTCGTAACTCGTAATGAGGTCCTATGTGTTGTTTGTGAAGGGATTTCACAAGTGACATATTTTTGGATGAACTGCCAAATAGTGGCATCACTGTCCTTACCTTACCTTTCCTTACCAAATTGAGGAGCATCTTTAATCCACAAAAGCATGTGAATGTGTGGTGCTCCTCTGGCTTGGTATTCTATTCGCCAAAAGAAGTGTTTCACTTCTCCGAGGGGAGGAAGAGTTCTATTACAAATGAAGTGTAGCATAGCAATGAAGCGAGGATGGAAATATCTTGATACATTCACAGGATCTAGAGAGCAGAGTTCTCCTGGTGTTTTTATATCTGTTTGTCTTCTTTTCGTTTGCTATGCGTAGGAAATCGTGTAAATCTTCCCATGCATATTCTGAACAACTTAATGTCACAAACCAAGTGGGTGGGCCAAGGTTTCTTATCATTCAGCGTACATCTCCGTGACGTCGGAACCAGTATTCTTTTGTACCACGCATGTCTGCTAAAAGATTTGTAATGCTTGACTGTAAAATCTCATTTTTCTTGCACTTTTTGCAGTAATTCTGTAGCTGACCTATTTTGAAAATGGGTACCTGATCAATGTGTGAGCAACTCCGTAGCATAGAGTTGTAGTTCACTTTCAAAGAGAAGGTGGAATATGTATTCCATGTTTTGTCAGAATCTGGGGTCTTCAGAATACACTCGGAAAGAGCGGTATTCTGATGCTGTTATTTGTATGGGTCATTCATCGTACCTTCCTCCTTTTCCAGTAGGAAAGAGTAGAGGAAAGGCACAAGCTTCTATACTTTTTTCCCATAAGCGGATTGGAGATCCTTTGGCTTGTCGCATTTGGTTCGTTTCCAGGGCATCATCTATGGTGTCTTTAGAGTGTAATGGGTGAATTGTATAATGGTCTAAAATATTGGATTCTGTAGCAGGATCTAGAAGTTGAAATTGACCAGTTTCTGATGACTCTTGAACTATTTCAGTGGTTTCCCTCAGGTTTTCTTCAATATTAATTTCTCTGTAATACTCATTGTTGTCTTTTAGATATTGCAGGGCTTGTCTAACTTTATGTAAGTTCACAAGTTGTTGCCAATTTTTTTTGTCTTTTATAGGTACGCCATTTACTAAGATAATTAAAGATTGATCTATTGGAAGTTGCACTCCCAGAGTGTGTACATTGTCTTTGAGATCTAATGGCAAATAAACTACTTTGCCACAAATGCCTTTCACTAATTCAGAGGGAGGTAGTTTTGCTGTTTTTGGTTGAAGGCGTATTATTGCTTGAAATGGGTGCACTGTTTCAATCATGATGCTCTCGTATAAATTGAGTTGTTGCAGGGGTTTTGGTAATGGGAACAATCCAAAGTTATTTGTGATATGATATGATATGATATATGATATGGCATTTATAACGCGCCTATACACAAGTGTTTCAAGGCACGACGAGGCAAGAGAGGGGGAAACAGGGGAAGACAGACAACGATCCTACTAGGCCAGGTGTCATTCAGATCGCGCAAGTGCAAGGGACAGGAAGGAGGAGAAGTGCGGGGGAAGTGGAAAGAGGAAAGTGTGGTACATGGGATAAGACAATAGATAAGTAAACAATAAATAAACAATAATAAAAGTGCGGCCAGCAAGTGGCGAGTGAAAGGGTAAGTGTAGACGTCCGTTGTCAAGTGCAGGAAGTGGGACCGTAGGGATACAGCAAACAGTCACCAAGTGCAGGGGCATTAAGGAACCGACTGGCGGGGGAGGGTTCTGGGCCCGAGATCAGAGGGTGGCCAGGTAAACCAGTTCAGTTTCTGTGTCAGCCAGGAAATCAGCAAGGGAGAAGAGGAGAAAAAGCAGACGAGAAGAGAAACGTTTTGAGGTGCTTACGGAACCGAAGATGATTCTCCTCAAGTTTCAGGGAGGCAGGAAGGCTGTTCCAGAGGGAGGCCCCAGCCGAAGAGAGAGATCTACCACCAGCTTGTTGCTTGGAGAAGCGACTGACCCTGAGAGAATTGGAGGCAGATGAGCGAAGAGCTCGAGAAGGAAGGTATTTAGGAAGAGAGAGTTGAAGGTATTGAGGCCCCAGAAGGCCTTGTGGACGATGCAGAGGGTTTTGAACTTAATCCTCGCAGCCACTTGGAGCCAGTGCAGCGATTTCAGTCCTGGAGAGATACGATCCCTGGGCTTGAGGCCAAGGAAAAGTCTTGCAGTTCTGTTCTGGATAAGTTGCAAAGGGCGGAGAGTAGAAGCAGGTAGATTTAGAAAGAGGCAGTTACAATAGTACAGCATGGAGCGAACCAGAGCTCTGGAGACAGTGAGCTTCTGGGGGAAGTAGAGGAAAGGAAGAATACCTCTGAGGAGGTATAGCTTGTAGTGTGTCTTCTTAGACACGTCAGAGATGTGAGGAGAGAAGGAGAGTGTAGTGTCGAAGACGACCCCAAGATTTTTAGCCTTGCAGGTGGGAGCAGGAAGGGGGCCAAGAGAGGCCAGCCAGAGAGATATAGGAAAGGAGGGAGTGGGTGTGCCGATCAGGCGAATCTCAGTCTTACTGGCATTAAGGCAGAAGTCATTGGCGGCACACCACTCCTGGATAGCAGACAGACAATCGGAGATGAGGGAAGTAGAGGAGGAGGCCGAGGGTAGCCTGAAGATGAGCTGAGTGTCATCAGCGTAGCACTGAAAGTTGAGGCAGAGAGCAGCTATGCGGTGGGCCAGGAGTGCCAGGTATTGGTTGAAAAGCCAGGGAGAGAGGTTAGACCCCTGGGGGACACCACAAGTAGAGAAAAAGATAGCAGAGAGGAAGGACCCAAGTTGAACCTGAGAGGGCCGGTCGGAGAGGAAAGAAGTCAGCCATGCCAGAGCCTGACCAGTGATACCCAGGTTATCATGGAGATGGTTGAGCAGGATGGCATGGTTGACAGTGTCAAAGGCAGAAGAGAGATCGAGCAAAATGAGGACACAGGGGGTGTTGGAGTCAAGGTTGGAGAGCAGGTCTTCACAGATGTTCAGGAGAGCAGTTTCCATGCTTCTGGTAGCTCTGAAGCCAGACTGATGGTCATGAAGACAGCCAACAGATTCAATGTGGAGATTAAGCTGGGAGATGGCCAGTTTCTCCAGGAGCTTGCCCAGAAAGGGAGTGATGGAGATGGAGCGATAGTTAGCCAGGCTAGCCGATAGTTAGCCGGATAGATAGCACATGAAAGTGTTTGGTTGTTGTCAAGTTTTGCAGTGCAGTAACTGCAAAGTATTAAGGGGCCAGTAATTTCGTTTTTGTTTTCTGCTATAAGATAGAAAGCTAATTGGAACAATTTGGAATCTTCATTGTCTTCTATTTTGTACGTTATGTCTACAGTTTTTGTGCTATTTTTATAAAAAGTCCTTTGGCAACATTCTCACAAATGGTTGGGTACTTCAGCAGATGTACTTCTAAACTTTAGTATTTCTTTTCTGTATGTGTGTAATAGAAGGTTGCCATCTGTACAGTTGTTCGTAGTCTGTTGTAAATCTATTGCATTTTGTAAGTGACTTTCAATTCCAAAATATTTTCTCTGGATATGGTATATTTCTTCAAGTAGGTGTTTGGCTGTACCATTTAGAAGATTGTTTTTTAAGTTGGCTAGTGCTAAAGCAGGACTTTTGGCATAGTACAGTTTATGGACCAGATTTCTTATAGCTGTATGGTGTGTTGATATCATTTGGATATGGTGGAAGGTGCTTTTGCAAATAGGTCCAGAAATGCAGGCTAATGAATGTCCTTGTAGTCCTGTGTATTTGCGCACTGGACAGGGGTCCATATTTTGTAGTAGTTTAATTCTGAATTTGTCTTTGCCTTTCACATACTGATTGAGGAAATGGTGTAAAGATTTGAAAGATTTTTCGCAATGTTACACATTGATGTGCACAGCCATTTGTAGACTGGACGTATTGGTTCAGTGGAATGGACAGGTGATTCTGAGTTTTCTTGGGATATTTGTGTGAGCAACGTTTCTTGTTCCATAATGGTGTTACGTTTTTCATACCCTCGTCCACTGCTATGTATGGCAATTGGGTGTATTTGCTTGCGTGTGTATGCTTCTTCATTGAAATATGATTCTGTGCTCATGGTGTGACTCCATTCACCTCCACAGATGTTTGTGAAGTTATCTTTGTTGATATTCCGTTTATTGAGAAGTCTTTTTTGGAGTTTAGTACTTAGTTTTGTTAGTGGTTTCATTCTGTTTACAACTAAAATAAATAATTTCCTTTTGAGAAGGATTGCACTGTCCATGAGAGCTTATAGGATTAATTGTCTATGGTAGGTTTTAAGGGTTGTGCATGATTTCTCTCCTGTTCTTATACAGTTCTGAAGGACTCTGTGGCAGACCATTTTTTGTAAAATAATTTTTTTGGTATGCTTACTTGCCGCTGCATCAAGATTTATAGGTGCAGTGTTAGCACTATTGGTAGCTGCAGTCTTGTTAATCACTTTCTGTTTCGTTTTACATTTTGAAAGAGTAGGCAAAGTCTCTATAGTGGAAGCTTGTTTTGTTTCGCTTAATGACTGTATTAGCTTTTTTGTTTGAACTTTTTGTACAAATTCTGCTAGAGGTGGATGCTTATTTTGGAGAGTTTTAATTTGATTTTGTTTACTTTTGAGTTGCTTTCTACAGAGTTGCTTTTTGGTAGGCATTCTTTGGGGTCTGTTGGAGAAAAAAAGAAAGTGTGTGTTGGGATCTTGTGCAGTGTATGTGTGCTTTGTGCATGAGTGTCATAGTATGATGGTAAAGATGTATGTAGAGGTGCGTGATTGTGCAATGGGCTGCTACATCAGGTTGGGAAGGCTATTCTTGTATTTGTGTGTTACTATACTGGTGTTCAAATTGCAATAGAAAGTATGGAGCTGGTGAGGTGAAGCACTAATGCTAAATCTAATGTTGCAGGGTTAATACACTTGTTTGTTCTAGAATACTAGAATTCTACAGTGTTTGAGTAACAGAACATTATGGCAGTACTGCACTTCCTTTTTTGGATGGAAAGAGTAGGTTTCTTCTGCGTTCTCATTCGTACTTCAGACGCTGCTGCTTTTCAGGAGATTGGTCTTCACCGCAATTGTGAAAGAAAGAAGTTAGTAAATATGTGTGTTGATAGCACTGTTGTTAATGTAGACATGGATTTCTTTGTTTTTGCAGTAGAAGCAATTTCTGATAACTGTGCATAGCATGTACATGTACTTTTCTTTGCCTATATGCATTCTGTATATTTTATTTGGAATCTGTTAGTTGAATGTGCTTTAGAAATGAGTACAATAGTAAGCGCACAGAGCACATTTGGCTTCGTAAGGCGGTGTTATTGGATGTTAGGAGATAGAAGAAATAATTGTTTGTTTTGTTTGCTATTTTTACGGGATAAATGGCAGGAACTGTATGGAAAAGTATGCAATGTATGTATTTGTGAAGTGTGGGAAATAAATCAGAAGGATTTGATGGGGTCAGCAGCATATTACTCAGTAGGTGATTACTACTGAAGTACTGGATGATTCTGTGCTGCTTGGAGATGGGAGAGTCTGAAATATTTCAAAATAAAATAAGGATTATAAGGAAGGACCTGGTGATTGTGTTGCAGACTGAAGGGAAGGGGGAGATGTTCTGTGTCTTGCTTTACAACACTGTACCTAGTTGTAGATGATGTGATAGATATGACTGCAGCTGTGCATAGTTGAATGCTGTTGTGAAATCTAGAACGGAATGGGCAACCAGCTGGAATGAGAGAGCTGTGTAGATTGGAAGAACAGTTGTAGAGGCAGTGGTGCTGTTTCAGCTGGGAGCTTTTCAAGTGATATTGGCTATCTGTGTGCATAAATAAAGATGCATGTACTCATCCTGTCTGCGTGTAATTTTAAAACACACTAGAAAGCCTTTTTCAATAATTATTCTGTTATTTCTCCCATCTTTTAACATGAAATGACACTTTGTTAGATAGCTGTGTGTGCTGTTTCTGATTACTAATATAGTCATTTGTAAAGGAAGTTGAAATGATAGAATGTATGTGAAATATGCAGAATGTATGGAAAGGAAATTCTATGTACATCTTATGCGCCATAATGCATTAAATGCTATTATGGTTGAAATGTGGTTAAATACGTGGCAGTGGTTAAAGAAATGATAGAATGAATGAAGAAAATAACAGTTTGCACATTGCAGTTAATAATATGGGTACATAAAAATTTGGAGAGCAGACAACTTTGCAAGTGACCCTTGATTATAGTAGATGGGAGAAATGATTGTGAGCTTGTTTTACAGGCTACACAGAGTAAGTGGCAGTTACTCTGTTTACATGCATTTATACAAGAGATGTACATGTACCATACATGCCAATCCTCCTGATTTCAGCAGGAGACTACCGAATTTTCAGTGAAAAATGTTGTTATTTTTCACGTTCTCCCGCCGAAAATACATCTTTGCCCAATGCTTTCTTATGACACAAATGTCTCCCGATTTTTTCGGAGGAAATGTCCCTCCCAGGTGGGTCGGAATGTTGGCATGTATGATGTAATGTGCAAAAAATATTCATACCTGTACTTTGTGTTCATGCATATGGATGTGCATGAATCTTCAAGTGGAAATGTTGGAGTGTTTACTAGTAGTTGCTGTAGGTGCTTTGCCATCACAGCGCATTTGTACTCTGAGTGAACAACAGTACAACTAAAATGCTGAATTGTGATGATGGAGTTAGATGTAGAGGTCTTGCATGTGATTGGTGGATGGTTGTGTGACTGCTTAACAATAGCCAATGAGGGAATGGTGCAGAGAGTGAAGTGGAAAGGGTGGAAGGGCTGCCCCAGTCTTACTTACGCGCTCCGCGGACAGCACGGCTGTTCGCAGACAAGACATGCCACATACAGGCTTCTGAGAATGAAATGGGAGTGTATTTTGAGGATTAGCCAATCAGGTTTTGAGGTTCTGCTTCGTATTGAGAGAGGCTGTGTGTAGTGAAGATGGCGGAGGTGGAGAAAGTCAGGGTGGTGGTGCCTGGAGATATGTTTTTGAATGGTTTGGAGTAGTATGCTAAATCTAGGAATTTGGCTAACCATTTTGACACAAAAGGAGTGGAGGTGGTGTGGTGCACTGTGCCTGGTTTTAATTTGCAGACAATGCTAGATGTTTGTCAGGATATGGCTAGGTATAATAATCTACATGTGGTTGTTCTGCACTGTGGTGCTTCGCATTTGGGCTATATCAGTGCACCTACTTTGTTGCAAGATCTGCCAAATTTGGTTCAGGCAATAATTAAAGTACTTCCAAATGCCAAGATAATTTTTTCTGGTTTGATACCTAGGCCAATTTGGGACAATAGTTCTGTTTTTTGTCCTCAGCAAAATGTTGGTAGGTGCTTAGTCAACCGAGGCACGTTTGTTTGTATGACTAGAGCTGGAATGTTCTTTTGTAACAATGAGAACATTGACTCTGGTAATGATTACTTTAAAGAAGATGGCATGTCTTTATCTTTTATGGGAAATGCCATGCTGTTTTGGAACATAAGAGTTGCTTTGGAGAAGGTAATGTGAACATTTTACAGGAAAATTAGGAACAACCCCCCCAAAAAATACAAAATAAAAGGTGTTTCTGAGGCATCTGCAATAAACCAAAAAAAGGCTCTTTTCAGAGCCAACCTCATAGGGGTAATGGGGCACACTATTTAAATTTTCATTCCCCACGCACAGATTTTCTGATTTGTCCACAGACAACGCGGTTGTCCGCGGCCAGCACTTATTACATACAGGATTTTTGAGGTTGAGAGGCATGCAAATGAGATGTAGCACAGCAAGGGATTGGTCAATAGGATTTACTGGGTGTTATGCTTGAGCAAAGAGTTTGTCAGAAAGTCTTTTTCTTGAGAGGAGAGGAGATAACTATGGCTGTGTGTTTCAGCAAGCTGATTTTCTGGATTTTGGGAGATTTGTGGATAAATAATAATAATAATAATAATTTGGCATTTATATAGCGCTACGAACCCTCAGGTATCTGAGCGCTGCTTATTATTACCCACGGTGTGTGGTGCTCATTTATCGACCTCGGAAGGATGAAACGCTGAGTTTGGCGCTGCCGGGATTCGAACCTGGGTTCGCAGGCTCTGCACTGATGTCAAAGCGAGCGCTCTACTCGCTGTGCCACTTGACCGGAGTGGTTGGAGGTGCATGCAGATCGCTGTGGAGTGGCTGTACATCTTGGATTCCCTCATGTGGAAGTGCACTGGCATGGAGTAGGTGGAATGAAGTGGGTGGATTTGGTACCTCTTTGTGCTACTTTGGTGACACAGCGTCATCCAGACATTATTATTATTCATTGTGGAGGGAACAGTTTAGGACATGAGTCTGGAATCTCTTTGCAATTTGAAATGAAAGAAGAACTTGGGAAAGTGATGGACATGTATCCCAACTCCAGAGTAATTTTTCCCGTATTGCGCAGAGACAAATGTGGCTGCGTTCTTCTTCATTTGGTCCACAAATGGAGAAAGCAAGGCGCAATGTTAACAAGGCTGTCTGTGCCTTTTGAGAGATGTTGGTATGTCCTCTTTTCACAATGAAAAAATTATGTTTCGTAGTACACACATTTTAAGCAGAGATGGAGTGCATCTTGCTTATGCCAGCAATCAGATTTTTCTGCAAAATATAGAAAATGCATTGCAACCTTTTTTGGAATTACAGCAATCCATTTTTCAATCCATTTGAAGTTTTCGGGAAGAAAAAACCCACAAAAAGGCTCTTTTTAGAGTCACCACTTCCTCCCAGAGAAAAGTGCAATGATTGTGACAGGGCAGCACTGCACAGAATTTAGATGTCCGCAGACTTCTAAAAATGCATAGGGCCCTGTGCATTTCATTGATATTTCTCTTTTTGAACTGTAAAAGTCAGCTATGAAAAGATTTTTTTGTTTTGTTTTTTGTTTTATATTGTTTTGGGTTTTTTAAACACGACACACAAGGAAAGGAAGGGAAAGGAGGGTAATGAAGGTACACCAACCAGAAGGATAAGAAAGGGCAGGTGGAGAGAGGAAGATGTAGGGTGGGCCTTATTCAGGTAGGGTGCAGTTCTTCTCATGCTCCTTGGCCACAGTCTCGAAAGCACTTTGAAGGTTCTCCCCCCTGCAGAGTACTGAGTCACAGTACATGCACAATACTATGACCCTCGAAAGGTAATAATCAACAGCATCATGTATGGCCTGTGAGGCAGCTGGAGGGATACACTGCCCCACAGGAGTGTCTCATGTGGTGGCAGGAGTGGAAACGAAGGATGCTGCAGAGGAACTCAACCTACTATGTTTACCGCAAGGTACAACCTTATGAATAGCCACACCGTGGAATGATCTTAGGTGTCGCTTCATTGAGGTAGTACCATAGCTGTACAAACCCGGTTTCCCATGACTCAGCACCATCTTGCACTCATTGCAGGTCACCTTGTGTGCACATGCTTTTGGTACTCCATCAACAGTGGTAAATAACCTCCACACCCAAGATTCACGGTGAGAACTAGTAGTGGGGACTTCCACTACCTCATCCTCTTCATCCTCTTCATCACTCTCCTCTGTATCCTCACGCCTGTTTCCCTCTGCAGGCCCTCTGGGAAGTGTTGGTGGTGGAAGGGTTGGGAGTGCTGCTGAGACAGCAGTACCACCAGCAGCAGCCATGGATGCCATCAGGACAGCTGTTTCAAAGAGCAAGAGCAATCCAATGCAACAAGGAGCAGTCTCTGTCCTGGAAGTCCAAAAAAAGAATAAGGAGCATGGCCTTTTATAGGGGTGCTGGGGCGCGCTTCGCTGACACCCAAGCTGTCCCAGGACACTTTGAACACCAAGAAAGGGCTAAGAAATCCCAAAAAGTATGCAGATCGCCAGGGACCTAGTTTGGGACTTGTGCAAGGGTTTTCCAGGAAAATACCTTGGATTACTGAAAAAAAACACTTTTTAGGTGTCCGGGGGCCTGGACATTGTTTGTTACACTTAGCGCGGGTGCGGTCACATGATGACGTTGAGGACACGTTGGCAAATAGTATGGTTGTCCGTAGGACACCAAATGCGCGGGGACGGGTCTACGCATGCATGTGGGTGTTCTATGGACGGTGTTCCAGTCCCCGAATTAATTAAAAGTATGACACACGTGCGGTGGACAGTTGCGCACAAGCACAATGTTCGTAGGGGCAAGGGTGTGGTACGCATGTGTGGGTGTGTTCTACAGACAGTGTTCAGATCCCCGAACAAAATAAATGTGCGTCACAACTTTGCGGACAGGCGGACGGGAAATGGGTTCTACGGACATATTCATTCTGGTTACGGACAATGCGAACAGGGGGAATGTTCTTAGGACAATTTATTTTGCATAGCTACGAACATGCGGACGTCTTTAGTGTTCTGCAGACATCCCCATTTTGACTATGGCCAGTTCGAACAGGTATTTTTTTTTTATTATTATTTTATTATTTTTTAAACAACATTCCAAACAACACAACGTTGAGGACATCCTCATATAAGCTTCACAATATTGCATTACAAATCAAACATGTCAGTCCTCCCTCCTTCCACCCCCAAAACTCGAGCCTTGGTTCCGTGTCACCATTGTATTTATCTCCAGGCATATCTACTTCAATTATCTCACCTGTATCATCCTCACTATGGTCGGCCTGGGAAGGTCCCACCATTGAGGCCACTAGTTGTCTCCATGCCATCAGAGGACCCACCTCCTCCTCTCCCCCTCTGCTAACTGCTTCGTACCAAGCAGTCGTTTCTGCATCTGCCCACTTTATGAGGTCCGCCCACCACATCTCAATTCTAGGTCGGTGGGCTGCTTTCCAGCACATTGCAATTCTTCAATTGGCCAGGATGAAAGCCAGATCTTTCATCTTGCTAATGTGCTCCAGGTTGCATGGTCTGGTAAAGCCCCCCAGCATGCACGCCCAGGCTGACTCCACCTCCAGTGTGATCTCTTTTTCCCCCAAGACGCATCTTCAGCTCTGTCCAAAACCTCCCCACCTCCGGACAAGCCCAAACCATGTGTAGCATCCCAGCTTCAGTCTCCCCGCACCGTGGGCATTTCTGTGCCATCCGGCCTCTAAACCTTGCGATTTTTCGGAGGGTCATGTATGCTCTGTGAGTGACATACAGCTGGATCTGCTGAAACCTTGCGTTTCGGGATACCTTCTTATGATATCTTTGAGCTCTGTCCCATTGCACATCCGACATGGGTTCTCCCACCTCCTCCTCCCAGTCTTGGCTCAATTGAATCAGCTCCTTTCACACCCTAGTCCCCAACAACTCATACTTGCGTCAGGTTGTTCCGCAAGCACTGCCTCAGGCCACCTTTCCCGCACTCGTTTAATGATTCTAAGGTAGGTAATATGTTGGCCTTTATGCACCCCAGTGTCCTCAATCAATCTCTGAAAGTCTAGTGCCACCCCCTCCTGCCATATGTCTCCCAGGGTCGCCACGCCTATCGGTTCCCAGTAACTGCAGATCCCTTTAATCATTTGGGAGTCTTCCCCACAGAGCGCCACTAACGGCACCTGTAGGGAGAATGGGGTTGGGTTTCCCACTAGCAGCCATGCCTTGCGCCATATCTCCCAGCCCAACACCAACAGTCTCGCCATTCCCAGCATCTTCGGTTTGGGCAACCACATCATCTCTCTGAGAAAGAAGGGGGTGGGGGGTCCTTGTACAGTAGCCTGGATTCGGCTGTTTCCTCATCAGACAACCATCTGGCCACGTACTGCAGCTGTCCCGCCAGGTAATATAGCTCAAAATTCGACAGATTTATACCCCCCTTGTCACACGAGTTCTGTAGTTTCCAGAGGGCCACCCTGTTCCCGGAGTTGTCCTATATGAAACCCCTGCACAGACTGTGGAGTTTCACAAAGAAGTGTTTGGGGATCACATACGGGATGTTTACAAAAAGGTGTAACACTCTGGGCAGGACTAACATCTTAATCAAAGCCGCCCTGCCCATCATGGCCAGGGGTAGCCTGGACCAGAACCCATACTATTCTTGATGCCTTCAATTGCCTTCTCCGTGTTGTGTTTGTGTTCCTCTTCTGTCGTATGGTATATATTAATTTCCAGGTATCGGAACGTCTCAGTCTGCCAGGGTATCGGCAAGACGGGTAGGCTTCTCGGCTGGGTACTTCTATATCTTCCCAGAGGAAACATGCTTAACTTCTTGGGGTTTACTGCTATGCCTGAGGGGGTGTCGTAACGTTCCATCACCTCCAGGATATATTGTAGATTTTCCTCTGGGAAGCGCAAATATAAGAGTATATCATCGGCATACAATGATATGAGATGTGTACCCCCCGCAGTATGGATCCCTATCTCACCGTACTGTTGTGTGAGGCAGACTGCCAGTGGCTCCAGCGCAAGGATATACAGCATGGGTGACCAGGGGCAGCCCGGTCTAGTGCCCCTACTGAGTTGCCATTTGTCCGAGATTATTGCACCTGTTTTGACCCTGGCGATTGGAGAGCTATACAGGATTTTAACCCATCTCAGATACCCTGGCCTCATCCTGTACTCCCCTAGAGCCGCCCAGCAACCAAGGCCATCTCACCAAATCGAAGGCCTTGATAGCATCCAGCGAGATTATTGCCATCTCGCCGGGGTCCTTTTCTGTATGATCAATAATGTGGTGGAGTCTCCTATGGTTATCGGTTATGTTCCTGCCAGGGACATAGCCTGTTTGATCGGGGTGTATCAATTTGCCAATCACTCGCTTGAGCCTGCCGTTAGGATTTTGCTGTCTTGGTTAAGCATCGATAGGGGTCTGCTTGACCCACAGTCTGTGCTTGGCTTACCCGGTCTAGCGATCGTGATGACCACCGCCTACCGTAGGGACTCTGGTAGTACACCGTGTTCGAACGCCTCATTAAGCATAGCCAGCAAAGGGGGGAGCAGCTCTTGTTTGAATGTTTTATAGAATTCACTAGGAAGACCTCCGACCCCGGGGCTTTACACGTGGGCAGGTGTTGGACTACTGTCTCTAATTCGTCTAATGTAATTGGGGCATCCAGGTCCTCCCGCTCCTGAGCATCTAATTTAGGCAAGTCTATGTCTTCTCATGTTTCCTGTATCTCTTGATCCATCTCATCCCCCGCATCCCTATAAAGACGTCTATAGTATCTGTAGAACCCTTCATTCACTCCCTCTTGGGTATCCCAAATCTGGCCTTCGTCCCCTCTGATTTCCCTGATCACTGGTCGTGGTGTTTCATTTTTATATAACCAGACCAGCAACCTGCCCGGCTTGTCTCCTCCCACATGTTGCCTTTCCACGTACTTCTTATAACTCAGCTTGCATAATCTATCCCAATGCTCACCGCAAGCTTGTTGCAGCAGCTTCATCCTTTCCCCGTCTTCCCGTGAGGTGCTCGCCTTACGCATCAAGCCTTCTAGCTCCTTCTCTGATTCCTGTAACTCCCATTCTATACCCCCTTGGAGTCCTTTGGATTTGGATATGGCCCTGCCCCTTACTACTACTTTGAACGCCTCCCATAAGGTTCCTACCGATTGCACACTTCCTGTGTTAGTATCGAAATACCCGATAATCGCCTCCTTCAGGTCCTCCCCGAAAACCGAGTCCTGCAGAGCCTCTGCTCTAAGCTTCCACGTCAGGATTCTAGCTCTGGGGGCTGGTGTCGCCACTCCAGGACCAAGGGAGAGTGGTCTGAGAGCACTCTGGCCTTGTATTCCGCTCCCGTCATTTCTCCTACCAGCTCCGAGGAGGCAAACATATAATCCAACCTCGTGTGCAGATTATGTGGGGCCACGTAGTGTGAATATTGCCTATCTACCGGGTGTAGCAGTCTCCAAATATCTTCGAGTCCAAAGTCTCTCAGCAGAGCCTGTAATGCATTTGCAACCGGAGTGGGCGCATCTGGTTTACTGTCTGATCTATCCATTTTGGGATTTAATGTCCAATTAAAGTCCCCTCCCCATACCATCACGCCGTCCACTAGGGGACTAATTTTGCCGTACAGGGTCCTGAAATAGGCTACTGTATTTTGGTTAGGGGCGTACAAGTTTATGATGATTTCTCTGTTTTCCAGCATCCCTCATACCACAGTCATCCTGCCTTCTGGGTCTGTTGTGGTCTGAACAGCTGGAAGGGCACATGCGGCGCTACCCACGTAGTGACCCCCCTCGTGTAAACTGAGTACGTGGCTCCAGTGGTAGTCCCTCTCCACTTTCTCTTTACCACCTCCAGCTTCTCGCTAGTGAGGTGGGTTTCTTGTAATAGTGCTATATCAATCTTCAGTCTTCTCAGGTACATCATTACTTTATTTCTCTTAAAATAGCTGTTGAGGCCCCTCACATTCCAGGTCACCACTCTGAGGCTACCGACGCCATCTGCGGGTTGACCCTCCTCTCCTCCTCGTTTCCCCCTCCCGCCTGGTTTAGCACAAGATTGGGCTCGTTCTCCTCCCATTTCCAACAATAACTCCACAACTAACCCTCCCTCCTCCCCCTTCCCAACTTTAAACCACTGCACGCAACCCCTTCCCTCCCCCCACCCCAACCCAGCCCCAACAAGTGCCCAGCTCCATCCCTGGATCTCAGGCTCACCCATGTTTGGTCCAGCCGCAGAATGCCAAGGTCAGGAACCCGGCAGGGTGTCACCAAACTACTGGTGACCTAACTAATCTATTCGTTATGGGGGTATGAGGGCTGGCTCTGTAAGACTCCCGCGCAATTATCTAAGTTTCTCGTGCTCACGGATCATGCCTACGTGTATAGCCCTAGTTGCACTCTCCAGCTGGCTATGTCCTGTACTATAATCAAGTCCCAAAGTCTTAGACTGTGTCACCCCGGGTGCCACAGTCATTTTACTTATCTGCGCCTTCTTCTTTCTGGATACCCGATTCTTGGGGGCAGCTCTGCGCGTCTGACCATTCCATGGCGTCCTCTGGGGTTTCAAAAAAGAAACTTCTGCTCTTGTAAAACACCTTCAATTTTGCCGGGTAGATCAGCATGTACGTGTGGCCTGCTTCACGCAATCTTCTCTTCACGACCCCAAAGTTCATGCGTCGGCGTTGCACTTGCAAGGTATAGTCCGGGAATGCGATTATGTGTGCCGATGCCCTTTGTATTGTTCTGCCCTTCCGGAAGTATTCAAGGATTTTCTCCCAGTCACGATAATTCAGGATCTTGGCTATCACCGGCCTGGTGGGGGGGTTCCCGGTGGTGGCTTCCTCATCAGGGCCCTATGCTCCCTTTCCACAGCGAATCCCTGGGTCAGCACTCACCCGGCTATCTCCTGCAGCAGCATTGATTTAATGTACTCCGTGGGGTTGGAACCATCGGCTCCTTCAAGTAATCCGACGAAACGTATGTTATTCCTTCGGGTGCGTCCTTCCGCCTCCTCTGCCCTGCTTTCCAGGTTGCCCACACGTTGTACTAAGGCATGAAGTTCAGATTTATGGGCTGCACATGCCGCTGTGTACGGGGCCACCTCGTTTTCTAGGTCACTTTCCCAAGCCACTTTCACATCAGCAATGGCACCGAGGATCTCCTGGTCTTTGCCCATAGTGACTGTGCCCCCAGCAAGGGTTTTGCCTTTACTCCTGGCCCCTTCCGCACTCAGAGATGTTCTGGCGTATTCGTCGAGTGTGGGTTGCTTGCTCTTTGCTCTGGGGAGTTTGTTAGACATCGCGGTGTGTCAGAGCTGTATGTGTGAGCCCCACAGCTTGTGGCCACTGGTCTTAGGTTAGACTGCTATTAGTGACAATTAGGGGAGTTGCTAGGTCTGGAAAAGACCCGGGGCTAAGCTGATGTCGGAACTGTTGGGACTGGAGGCTAGCTAGTCTTTTGGCTGTAGCTCCTGAGATTCTATCCGGGGCTACAACCAATAGATCAGGGGCTATAGCCCTCTTAGCCCCCCACTAGCAACGCCCCTGGTGTCAGGGCCCGAGCAGGTTGTGCTGAGAGTGCCCACGAGCTACCAGTTCTGCTCTTGGAGTGGGCTGTGTCCTCCCACGTAGTTATTTGGGCTATTCGATCCGCTTAAAACTGGAGCCCTAGCCATTGTTGGTCCAGGTCCATGGGCACACCCCCCAGTTCTTATGGAGCTCCCCAGGTGTGTGCGCTGGCCCCACATGCGTCAGCCGTGAGCCGCCCTAAATGGCTGCCACTTCCCACACGGCAGTGATGTTTGTGGGGCTTTCCGCCGGACGTGCTTCTCTGTGCCCCCACATTCGTCTCAGACGTAGGCCAGGGGATGTCTCTCTTCCCCCTGCCCCTTTTACTGCTGGTCATGGCTCAAGGTCCTGTGGGGCACATTGTTAATTCCTTGGTGGCTTCTGTGACCACCTACCTCATGCAAGCGCTACACTTGCGTCCATATATGCGGCCGCAGCTCGGGGCTTGATTGCCAAACTAGTTCCCTCAGAGATGTACGTTGCCCTTGGGTGGGGAATGTGCCCGTTTAGGCTGTGCGGGTCCCGCACTCTGTTTAGCACTCCTGCCCCACCAGTTCGAACAAGTAGAGTGTCCTTAGGACACCCCCAATTTGGTTAATTACAGACATGCGGGCATCTTGTGTGTCCTAAAGACACCTCCATTTTGATTGCCAACCATACAAACAGATATAGTGTCCTTAGGAAATCCCCATTTTGGTTAATTGAGGACATCCCGGCCAGTCGCGCTGTCCGCGGACACCCTATCTGCTTTGTTAAAAAAAAGAACACACAGAACTCAACCTACGACGTTTACCGCAAGGTACAACCTTATGAATAGCCACACCGTGGAATGATCTTAGGTGTCGCTTCATTGAGGTAGTACCATAGCTGTACAAACCCGGTTGCCCATGACTTAGCACCATCTTGCACTAATTGCAGGTCACCTTGTGTGCACATGCTTTTGGTACTCCATCAACAGTGGTAAATAACCTCCACACCCAAGATTCACGGTGAGAACTAGTAGTGGGGACTTCCACTACCTCATCCTCTTCATCCTCTTCATCACTCTCCTCTGTATCCTCACGCCTGTTTTCCTCTGCAGGCCCTCTGGGAAGTGTTGGTGGTGGAAGGGTTGGGAGTGCTGCTGAGACAGCAGTACCACCAGCAGCAGCCATGGATGCCATCAGGACAGCTGTTTCAAAAAGCAAGAGCAATCCAATGCAACAAGGAGCAGTCTCTGTCCTGGAAGTCCAAAAAAAGAATAAGGAGCATGGCCTTTTATAGGGGTGCTGGGGCGCGCTTCGCTGACACCCAAGCTGTCCCAGGACACTTTGAACACCAAGAAAGGGCTAAGAAATCCCAAAAAGTATGCAGATCGCCAGGGACCTAGTTTGGGACTTGTGCAAGGGTTTTCCAGGAAAATACCTTGGATTACTGAAAAAAAACACTTTTTAGGTGTCCGGGGGCCTGGACATTGTTTGTTACACTTAGCGCGGGTGCGGTCACATGATGACGTTGAGGACACGTTGGCAAATAGTATGGTTGTCCGTAGGACACCAAATGCGCGGGGTCGGGTCTTCGCATGCATGTGGGTGTTCTATGGACAGTGTTCCAGTCCCCGAATTAATGAAAAGTATGACACACGTGCGGTGGACAGTTGCGCACAAGCACAATGTTCGTAGGGGCAAGGGTGTGGTACGCATGTGTGGGTGTGTTCTACAGACAGTGTTCAGATCCCCGAACAAAATAAATGTGCGTCACAACTTTGCGGACAGGCGGACGGGAAATGTGTTCTACGGACATATTCATTCTGGTTACGGACAATGCGAACAGGGGGAAGGTTCTTAGGACAATTTATTTTGCATAGCTACAAACATGCGGACGTCTTTAGTGTTCTGCAGACATCCCCATTTTGACTATGGCCAGTTCGAACAGGTATTTTTTTTATTATTATTATTTTATTATTTTTAAACAACATTCCAAACAACACAACGTTGAGGACATCCTCATATAAGCTTCACAATATTGCATTACAAATCAAACATGTCAGTCCTCCCTCCTCCCACCCCCAAAACTCGAGCCTTGGTTCCGTGTCACCATTGTATTTATCTCCAGGCAAATCTACTTCAGTTATCTCACCTGTATCATCCCCACTATGGTCGGCCTGGGAGGGTCCCACCATTGAGGCCACTAGTTGTCTCCATGCCATCAGAGGACCCACCTCCTCCTCTCCCCCTCTGCTAACTGCTTCGTACCAAGCAGTCGTTTCTGCATCTGCCCACTTTATGAGGTCCGCCCACCACATCTCAATTCTAGGTCGGTGGGCTGCTTTCCAGCACATTGCAATTCTTCAATTGGCCAGGATGAAAGCCAGATCTTTCATCTTGCTAATGTGCTCCAGGTTGCATGGTCTGGTAAAGCCCCCCAGCATGCACGCCCAGGCTGACTCCACCTCCAGTGTGATCCCTTTTTCCCCCAAGACGCATCTTCAGCTCTGTCCAAAACCTCCCCACCTCTGGACAAGCCCAAACAATGTGTAGCATCCCAGCTTCAGCCTCCCCGCACCGTGGGCATTTCTGTGCCATCCGGCCTCTAAACCTTGCGATTTTTCGGAGGGTCATGTATGCTCTGTGAGTGACATACAGCTGGATCTGCTGAAACCTTGCGTTTCGGGATACCTTCTTATGATATCTTTGAGCTCTGTCCCATTGCACATCCGACATGGGTTCTCCCACCTCCTCCTCCCAGTCTTGGCTCAATTGAATCAGCTCCTTTCACACCCTAGTCCCCAACAACTCATACTTGCGTCAGGTTGTTCCGCAAGCACTGCCTCAGGCCACCTTTCCCGCACTCGTTTAATGATTCTAAGGTAGGTAATATGTTGGCCTTTATGCACCCCAGTGTCCTCAATCAATCTCTGAAAGTCTAGTGCCACCCCCTCCTGCCATATGTCTCCCAGGGTCGCCACGCCTATCGGTTCCCAGTAACTGCAGATCCCTTTAATCATTTGGGAGTCTTCCCCACAGAGCGCCACTAACGGCACCTGTAGGGAGAATGGGGTTGGGTTTCCCACTAGCAGCCATGCCTTGCGCCATATCTCCCAGCCCAACACCAACAGTCTCGCCATTCCCAGCATCTTCGGTTTGGGCAACCACATCATCTCTCTGAGAAAGAAGGGGGGGGATTCGGCTGTTTCCTCATCAGACAACCATCTGGCCACGTACTGCAGCTGGGTTCGGCTGTTTCCTCATCAGACAACCATCTGGCCACGTACTGCAGCTGTCCCACCAGGTAATATAGCTCAAAATTCGACAGATTTATACCCCCCTTGTCACACGAGTTCTGTAGTTTCCAGAGGGCCACCCTGTTCCAGGAGTTGTCCTATATGAAACCCCTGCACAGACTGTGGAGTTTCACAAATAAGTGTTTGGGGATCACATACGGGATGTTTACAAAAAAGTGTAACACTCTGGGCAGGACTAACATCTTAATCAAAGCCTCCCTGCCCATCATGGGCAGGGGTAGCCTGGACCAGAACCCATACTATTCTTGATGCCTTCAATTGCCTTCTCCGTGTTGTGTTTGTGTTCCTCTTCTGTCGTATGGTATATATTAATTTCCAGGTATCGGAACGTCTCAGTCTGCCAGGGTATCGGCAAGACGGGTAGGCTTCTCGGCTGGGTACTTCTATATCTTCCCAGAGGAAACATGCTTAACTTCTTGGGGTTTACTGCTATGCCTGAGAGGGTGGCGTAACGTTCCATCACCTCCAGGATATATTGTAGATTTTCCTCTGGGAAGCGCAAATATAAGAGTATATCATCGGCATACAATGATATGAGATGTGTACCCCCCGCAGTATGGATCCCTATCTCACCGTACTGTTGTGTGAGGCAGACTGCCAGTGGCTCCAGCGCAAGGATATACAGCATGGGTGACAAGGGGCAGCCCGGTCTAGTGCCCCTACTGAGTTGCCATTTGTCCGAGATTATTGCACCTGTTTTGACCCTGGCGATTGGGAGCTATACAGGATTTTAACCCATCTCAGATACCCTGGCCTCATCCTGTACTCCCCCAGAGCCGCCCAGCAACCAAGGCCATCTCACCAAATCGAAGGCCTTGATAGCATCCAGCGAGATTATTGCCATCTCGCCGGGGTCCTTTTCCGTATGATCAATAATGTGGTGGAGTCTCCTATGGTTATCGGTTATGTTCCTGCCAGGGACATAGCCTGTTTGATCGGGGTGTATCAATTTGCCAATCACTCGCTTGAGCCTGCCGTTAGGATTTTGCTGTCTTGGTTAAGCATCGATAGGGGTCTGATTGACCCACAGTCTGTGCTTGGCTTACCCGGTTTAGCGATCGTGATGACCACCGCCTACCGTAGGGACTCTGGTAGTACACCGTGTTCGAACGCCTCATTAAGCATAGCCAGCAAAGGGGGGAGCAACTCTTGTTTGAATGTTTTATAGAATTCACTAGGAAGACCTCCGACCCCGGGGCTTTACACGTGGGCAGGTGTTGGACTACTGTATCTAATTCGTCTAATGTAATTGGGGCATCCAGGTCCTCCCGCTCCTGAGCATCTAATTTAGGCAAGTCTATGTCTTCTCATGTTTCCTGTATCTCTTGATCCATCTCATCCCCCGCATCCCTATAAAGACGTCTATAGTATCTGTAGAACCCTTCATTCACTCCCTCTTGGGTATCCCAAATCTGGCCTTCGTCCCCTCTGATTTCCCTGATCACTGGTCGTGGTGTTTCATTTTTATATAACCAGACCAGCAACCTGCCCGGCTTGTCTCCTCCCACATGTTGCCTTTCCACGTACTTCTTATAACTCAGCTTGCATAATCTATCCCAATGCTCACCGCAAGCTTGTTGCAGCAGCTTCATCCTTTCCCCGTCTTCCCGTGAGGTGCTCGCCTTACGCATCAAGCCTTCTAGCTCCTTCTCTGATTCCTGTAACTCCCATTCTATACCCCCTTGGAGTCCTTTGGATTTGGATATGGCCCTGCCCCTTACTACTACTTTGAACGCCTCCCATAAGGTTCCTACCGATTGCACACTTCCTGTGTTAGTATCGAAATACCCGATAATCGCCTCCTTCAGGTCCTCCCCGAAAACCGAGTCCTGCAGAGCCTCTGCTCTAAGCTTCCACGTCAGGATTCTAGCTCTGGGGGCTGGTGTCGCCACTCCAGGACCAAGGGAGAGTGGTCTGAGAGCACTCTGGCCTTGTATTCCGCTCCCGTCATTTCTCCTACCAGCTCCGAGGAGGCAAACATATAATCCAACCTCGTGTGCAGATTACGTGGGGCCACGTAGTGTGAATATTGCCTATCTACCGGGTGTAGCAGTCTCCAAATATCTTCGAGTCCAAAGTCTCTCAGCAGAGCCTGTAATGCATTTGCAACCGGAGTGGGCGCATCTGGTTTACTGTCTGATCTATCCATTTTGGGATTTAATGTCCAATTAAAGTCCTCTCCCCATACCATCACGCCGTCCACTAGGGGACTAATTTTGCCGTACAGGGTCCTGCAATAGGCTACTGTATTTTGGTTAGGGGCGTACAAGTTTATGATGATTTCTCTGTTTTCCAGCATCCCTCATACCACAGTCATCCTGCCTTCTGGGTCTGTTGTGGTCTGAAACAGCTGGAAGGGCACATGCGGCGCTACCCACGTAGTGACCCCCCTCGTGTAAACTGAGTACGTGGCTCCGGTGGTAATCCCTCTCCACTTTCTCTTTACCACCTCCAGCTTCTCGCTAGTGAGGTGGGTTTCCTGTAATAGTGCTATATCAATCTTCAGTCTTCTCAGGTACATCATTACTTTATTTCTCTTAAAATAGCTGTTGAGGCCCCTCACATTCCAGGTCACCACTCTGAGGCTACCGACGCCATCTGCGGGTTGACCCTCCTCTCCTCCTCGTTTCCCCCTCCCGCCTGGTTTAGCACAAGATTGGGCTCGTTCTCCTCCCATTTCCAACAATAACTCCACAACTAACCCTCCCTCCTCCCCCTTCCCAACTTTAAACCACTGCACGCAACCCCTTCCCTCCCCCCACCCCAACCCAGCCCCAACAAGTGCCCAGCTCCATCCCTGGAACTCAGGCTCACCCATGTTTGGTCCAGCCGCAGAATGCCAAGGTCAGGAACCCGGCAGGGTGTCACCAAACTACTGGTGACCTAACTAATCTACTCGTTATGGGGGTATGAGGGCTGGCTCTGTAAGACTCCCGCGCAATTATCTAAGTTTCTCGTGCTCACGGATCATGCCTACATGTATAGCCGTAGTTGCACTCTCCAGCTGGCTATGTCCTGTACTATAATCAAGTCCCAAAGTCTTAGACTGTGTCACCCCGGTGCCACAGTCATTTTACTTATCTGCGCCTTCTTCTTTCTGGATACCCGATTCTTGGGGGCAGCTCTGCGCGTCTGACCATTCCATGGCGTCCTCTGGGGTTTCAAAAAAGAAAGTTCTGCTCTTGTAAAACACCTTCAATTTTGCCGGGTAGATCAGCATGTACGTGTGGCCTGCTTCACGCAATCTTCTCTTCACGACCCCAAAGTTCATGCGTCGGCGTTGCACTTGCAAGGTATAGTCCGGGAATGCGATTATGTGTGCCGATGCCCTTTGTATTGTTCTGCCCTTCCGGAAGTATTCAAGGATTTTCTCCCAGTCACGATAATTCAGGATCTTGGCTATCACCGGCCTGGTGGGGGGGTTCCCGGTGGTGGCTTCCTCATCAGGGCCCTATGCTCCCTTTCCACAGCGAATCCCTGGGTCAGCACTCACCCGGCTATCTCCTGCAGCAGCATTGATTTAATGTACTCCGTGGGGTTGGAACCATCGGCTCCTTCAAGTAATCCGACGAAACGTATGTTATTCCTTCGGGTGCGTCCTTCCGCCTCCTCTGCCCTGCTTTCCAGGTTGCCCACACGTTGTACTACGGCATGAAGTTCAGATTTATGGGCTGCACATGCCGCTGTGTACGGGGCCACCTCGTTTTCTAGGTCACTTTCCCAAGCCACTTTCAGATCAGCAATGGCACCAAGGATCTCCTGGTCTTTGCCCATAGTGACTGTGCCCCCAGCAAGGGTTTTGTCTTTACTCCTGGCCCCTTCCGCACTCAGAGATGTTCTGGCGTATTCGTCGAGTGTGGGTTGCTTGCTCTTTGCTCTGGGGAGTTTGTTAGACATCGCGGTGTGTCAGAGCTGTATGTGTGAGCCCCACAGCTTGTGGCCACTGGTCTTAGGTTAGACTGCTATTAGTGTCAAGTAGGGGAGTTGCTAGGTCTGGAAAAGACCCGGGGCTAAGCTGATGTCGGAACTGTTGGGACTGGAGGCTAGCTAGTCTTTTGGCTGTAGCTCCTGAGATTCTATCCGGGGCTACAACCAAAAGATCAGGGGCTATAGCCCTCTTAGCCCCCCACTAGCAACGCCCCTGGTGTCAGGGCCCGAGCAGGTTGTGCTGAGAGTGCCCACGAGCTACCAGTTCTGCTCTTGGAGTGGGCTGTGTCCTCCCACGTAGTTATTTGGGCTATTCGATCCTCTTAAAACTGGAGCCCTAGCCATTGTTGGTCCAGGTCCATGGGCACACCCCCCAGTTCTTATGGAGCTCCCCAGGTGTGTGCGCTGGCCCCACGTGCGTCAGCCGTGAGCCGCCCTAAATGGCTGCCACTTCCCACACAGCAGTGATGTTTGTGGGGCTTTCCGCCGGACGTGCTTCTCTGTGCCCCCACATTCGTCTCAGACGTAGGCCAGGGGATGTCTCTCTTCCCCCTGCCCCTGTTACTGCTGGTCATGGCTCAAGGTCCTGTGGGGCACATTGTTAATTCCTTGGTGGCTTCTGTGACCACCTACCTCATGCAAGCGCTACACTTGCGTCCATATATGCGGCCGCAGCTCGGGGCTTGATTGCCAAACTAGTTCCCTCAGAGCTGTACGTTGCCCTTGGGTGGGGCATGTGCCCGTTTAGGCTGTGCGGGTCCCGCACTCTGTTTAGCGCTCCTGCCCCACCAGTTCGAACAAGTAGAGTGTCCTTAGGACACCCCCAATTTGGTTAATTACAGACATGCGGGCATCTTGTGTGTCCTAAAGACACCTCCATTTTGATTGCCAACCATACAAACAGATATAGTGTCCTTAGGACATCCCCATTTTGGTTAATTGAGGACATCCCGGCCAGTTGCGCTGTCCGCGGACACCCTATCTGCTTTGTTAAAAAAAAGAACACACAGAGGAATATACTAACAACACACTTAATATTTTATTATTGTATAAACGTATAAACATTATGGAAGAGAGGGGGAAGCAGAAACGGATACAAATACAGGAGAATTAGGGGTTTGGACATGATGGATGGTGGGGGAGGAAGGGAGTGAAGTCTCATCGGAATGTTTTTCTTGCTGGGGAGTTTTTGGGGATAGTTGAGTGGGACAAGGAGATGGGGTACGGGTACATGTGGGACAGTGATATTTAATTTTTTCTCTTATATGGTCCTCTACAAAGTTTTGTAAAAGAATGCCATTTTTCATTAACATATCCATTTTCAGTTCCATTCGTTGCAGAGGATCTTCTAACATCTTACTTGGTATATTATGTTTAATGACTGTATGGTCTGTTAAAAAATATATATATTTGTTAAGTACACACAAAGTAATGGTTATTAATTGGCTTATATAGAGAAGTGTAGTGTCTACCATTAGTATCACTGTCTTCACTCATTTCATCCCGAGGAACATTTTCTTCCAGCCATTCCAAAGTACTAGACATTTTTGTGTAAAAAAATAAATATTAGTTTTAGTGTACCTACTACAGAAAGTTTATAAATATATACAATAAATGTAGTGTACTCACTAGTTTCTTGCTAAGTTTTGCTGTTACTGCTGCGTAGGTGTCCTGTTGATTTTTGCTGTGCAATTTCTGTGAGATAATTCTGTTGGAGGCATATTTATTGTGTTTTGGTATATTTCACTATGTGGCATATGCTATGTAATTGGGCTGTTAGTGTGTTACATACACAGTTTCACTTCTTATCTATTATTGAATGTAATTTATTTATTTGCTGATTTTTTTAACATGTTTAGTGTTTTTTTGGATGATATAACAATGTAAGATACCCGCTGAGTTTTTGGATAGTGTTGATGTTGTTTGAGGCCGTTCGTGAACAGGTGCATGGTCCGCGGATATCAGACCCACTAGCGGAGGTAGGGAGTTCAGTATGTTCTATGTTATATGTATATAAAGTAAAGGCATCCTAGTAAACATTTTATTTATTTATTTGTTACAGGAACGTTATGGTTAAGTTGCGCTACTAAAAACCTATGAAATTCAATGAAAAAACATTGTTACAGGTACGTTATGGTTCCAAGTAAAACCAAAAAACCCATGAAATTCACCAGTTATGGTAACCTAGGCAACCATAACTCGCGCCATCACTGTGCACTGCTATGACTAACACTGAGGACATCAAAGATGACATCAGGTCAGGGGTTCTCTTACAGTGTTGTACCATGCAGCAAATACACTGAACATATACAAAGAGCACCACATACTTGAATTACAATGAAAAATACAGTAGGTCTACAAACTCTGTACTTATGTATGGAACAGAACAAATGCATAGGGTATGCACCATAATGGAATGCACCAACAAGAGAAATAACGTATGCTTCCAACAATATTACCTCAGTGCTGCTTTACATAGAAATGAAGAAGGAACTGTTAGCGGAAGAACTCCAAAGTACTAAGCACAGAAGTGCACTACTATGTGGTAAGTACACTCAGAAATGGCAAGCACCCAGGGGGGGCGCTGTTGCGCATGACAGAAATAGCTGCCTAGTTTGTGAGCTCCGATCCGAACACAATCCTGAGCCTAATATATCCTGTGTCAGTGCAACCCGCAAAGTTGGAAAGTGTCGGACTATGCAGATAATAAACTTATGAGCGCGTGACCAAAATCCCGACTTGAGACGGTGGCGTGGTCCGGAGCTATACCGAGGTGAAAATCCACCGAGATTGGGTCACAGTGCGAGCCGCACCCGAGCAGCATGAGATAGCGTGACCAAGCCGCAGACACTCTGCAAGTACATACCATAGAGAGGAGGAGATGTGGAGCCGCGCGGCGTGAAGACCCAAACACAAGCCGTTACCGCAATGGTTTGGGGGCCCTGCGATCCTGGACAGCTGTATATAACGTGTTTGGGGTGCCGAGACTAGGTCGGAGGAGGCGCCAGACATGACATCTGCCACGCGGCTGGAGGAAAACTCTCCACAGGGTGAGGCACACTAAAAACAGGAAGGGAAAAAGGCACGTGGGTACCTGGACCCTGCAGCATAAGACTTGGTCTGCGATCGGTGCTCGTGGCGAACGCCAGCGCTTGGACCCAGGGAAGGAATCCGCACACTCCTGGGCCGCGGGAGCTGGGAAAACACAACGGAACGTAGGACTTCCCGGATGAAGACGGCGGACCAGCGGCAACACAAAGAAGCATCGGCGCCGAGATTCTAAGGCGCAACTCACTGTGAGTGCGGCCCCGGACAGCCGATGCCTGCGTAGGGGCCTGCAGCAGAGGCAGGTAAGATATAGCAATAACTTTACAAAGCCTCGAACACCCTGGTCCCCGTGACCATTGCAAGTGCCATTGTTACGGCAACCCAGACATACGCCCTTGTATGAGCGGGCGAAGAGGCGGCCATATGCTGCAATAACGCCGGTACTGGGTATCTACAGAGAGGCTCAAAACACATGCCATCTGAACACAATAACATTGGGCAGTAATCGCCTCGTAGCCCGAGATATTGGTTGATGAGACAAGACACTGGGCACAATGCCATGGAGACACCCTGATCCCTTGCCATCTGCCTAATAGCCCGGGAAGTGGGAAAAGGCCTGGCGGGCACAAGAGGCAACGCAGACATACTAGCAGAGGCCAGAGTGACAGCACAACACCAGACAGTAGATGGGACGAGTCAATTCTATTATACATGGGAGAGCACAATACACTCGCTAATCCATAGCCAGAACGGGGCTCACCATCAACCACGTACTGAAATTGGGAACAATATATACACAAGAATTAACTAGCAACACATGGAGAAATGCAGATCTTCCAGGAAAAAGGGTGGGGCAAAAAGGCCAACACCACAAAGGCACTGCTTACAACACGCGCAGTGATACAAACCGCTCAAAGGGAAAGATCATATAGGGGAAGGCTCCCACGCATTGAAGGGGCAGGGAGTACTACAACCCTGTGAACTTACGGATCCAGTGAGGTCGCGTCCAGAGAGGGTGGACCGACCCCCAGATTGGCAAAATACAGAGAGTTAGACTTGTTCAATAAAGCAGAACACAACGCGATCTTATGGGACAGACCTGCCATTGAATGTACTGGTGCCCCTAAGAAGAAGATATGTTCACATTGCTATGTGAGAGACATATAGACTGGAAGAACTTCACGGTTGTCAGAAACAACGGAATACACTGCCACATTGAAAGCATGCACCAGAGCAAACGATCCTGAACGAAAGGGGCAGGAACAAGGTTCAGTATATATAACAGTCCTACAAAACAAGATTGCCAACGTGGAGGAAATAATCCACTAACAGGAGCTGGAGGTACTGAAGAATAATAATAAAACATAATCCCCCTCACTTCAGGACACCCTCTTAGACACATGATCAGGCTGGAATCAGCCCCCCGTAGAGGCTTCAGAAATGGAACTCGCCTTGCAAGGAGAATAGGAAACTTATTGTACAGCTGACATCAAACCGTACACACTTGGTGAACTAGTTACACTGGCCTACACTAACAACCCAAGTCCACAAACTAATATAGCTAACGCAAGCGGCGCACAGACATACGAAAAGATGACCAAGGGAGCAGGTGCAAAAAAGAAAGGCCCCATGGATTCGTTCACTAATAGTCAAACACCAGTCCCGAAGTCTGCGACACCAACCACATCCGAGCCCCAGGCTGAAGCTGAAAGTGATGACAGGATGGACAGTAGTACAAAACGGATTCCTTGCAATAAATGTTAAGGTAGATGATATTGTTAACACTATCAGATCACTGAAGGCAAGGGTGGACAAGGAGAGCTTGAGAATAACCGCGGAGAGCAGAATTAGCACTAACAAAGATACCATTACCCATCACAGCCGTGACATTGCCCAACTAAAAGACAACCTATCCAAGATGCAGAACAAATGTGAGGATCTTGAATCGCGATCCAGGAGAAATAATGTTCGGATTGTGGGTGTATCCGAGAACTTTGGTACAGGTGCAATGGAACAGCAAGTTGAATCCCTACTTAAGAGCCTGTTTGGGGCAGAAGCATTCTCGGACCACTTCTTGGTCGAGAGAGCGCACCGCACACTGGCTCTCGTACCGAAACCCAGAGCGCCGCCCTGCACAATCATTGCACGGCTTCTTAATTATAGGGACAGAGATGCAATACTCCGAATGGCAAGGGAGCAAGACACTGTAATATGAGGAGAACCGCATCCATATATATCTGGACTTTGCAGCGGGAGTCCAGGCTAATCGGAGATCATATGAACCAGTCAAGAAACTACTGAGAGCACGGCAAGTACAATACGCGTTAATATTCCCAGCCTAGATGAGAATCCAACATGGGGGGAGAGCACATTTATTTGAAACTCCAGCAGCAGCCATGGCCTACGTGAAGGCCTCCATACCACTACCCCCCAGAGCACGTAGACCGGATCAAAACGGCAGACCTCTTCCCGAAATTGGAGAGACGCGACGCAGCTGATTGACCGACATTGCACAAATATCCTTTATACAAATCAAAACGTTGACCAGGCTTCAATGGGGAGCTCCACACTCTGAAACAGAGCTGGGTCGTGAGCCTGGGTCTGGTGCCCATGTGGCGGCAACATGGCGACCTCAGGAGAGCTCCAAAAGTTTAGAGTAAGGGGATATGTGTTAATTGGACTGTTAAAAGTTTTGTTAGTTTTCAAAAGCATGGGGCCTCATTATGAGGTTGGAGGTAGCCATGGTGCCATTAGCACCATGGCTGCCTCCAAACTGGGCTCCATTACCGGGTTCCTTCAATGGGGAATTACCAGGTCATTCCAACATTGGAGGACCCGGTAATTCCTCCTTGAAGGAACCATTCCTCATTCCCATTTGAGCCCCCATAGGGCTCAATGGGAATGGGGAGGGAGGTAATAATGGGCACACTACAAATGGCCCATTATTAGCTCCCTCTTCCCCTCGCGGGACCTGGAAAATAAGTCTGAAGCCTCGTAATCAGCGCTCCCATAATGAAGGGTGCCGGTCCCGTACCGGCACCCTTCATTACGGGACCGCAAGGGTCGTAATGAGGCCCATGGTCTTGCAGCTGATTGTGCCACATACATCAAACGGTACTTCTTTGTCGATGAAGCAATTATTAAGCTTGAATACACATATAACCAACATGGGTGACGGTATGAAAATTAAGCTTCTAACATTGAATGTCTGTTGTCTCAATAACCCTTTAAAATCCAAGAAAATTGTGAATAGAGCCTCTCCCCACATAATCATGTTACAAGAAACACACACCCAGGGGACCAACAATGCAAACATACTAGCCGCCTGGGGCAATCAAAGATACCATACAGAATACTCCACCCAAACCAGAGGGGTCATAACGATACTGCAACCATCACTGGGATTTCAGACCAAAGTACACAAAGTTGACCCCCATGGGAGGTATGTAATTATTTGGGGCGCGGTGGCAAACAAACCGGTCACATTGGTCAACACATATGGCCCCAATATAGATGACCCAGTCTTCTACTCAAACATACTGGAAATGCTCACATCGCTGGACAACTCCAACATTATTTGGGGAGGCGATTTTAATCTAGTCCTAGACACAATATTGGACGGATCCTCGATGACCAATAGGATGCAAGCCAAAGTGTCAATTATGTTGGGTCAAATCATACAACAATTATCACTGATAGACGCATGGAGGGAGCTGCACCCAAACACTAGAGAATATACATACTATTCAACGGTGCATGACTCTGAGTCACGTATAGATCACTGGCTCCTCTCCACTGAAATATCAGACTCGTGGGGGAAATGCGAAATACACTCCAGCAGACTGTGAGATCACTCCCCTGTGTCACTTGAGTTTACATTTCAAAACACCCCAAAACCCCAAAAGAGGTGGAGAATAGCCGCCGGTATACTAAGAGACTCAAATCTAGTGGACTCCCTACACATAAAAATGGAGGAATTCTTCTTTTATAATAAACACTCTAGGAAGCATTCAAAGTATGTATAAGGGGGGCTTTGATGTCTAAAACCACAGGACTTTTGAAGTCAGTAAGACGAGAGCTGGCTGAAGTTGAGACCCAACTTCAGAATCTAGAAATTGCCTATAGTAGCACCCATAATAAGGATACCCTAGCAGAAATTAATAAACTCCTAAAAGACTTTGACACATTGGCTGCGAGGGAAATACAGTACATGGTAGCCCCAATTCGAGCGCACAGATTTGGGGAGAGCAACAAGGCGGGAAGGTCCCTAGCCAACCTCATTAAAGCAGATCGCCAACAAACCCTAATCACGAGTATCAGAACAGCGGAGAGCGGGGTGGTCACGGGGGAACAGGCCATCAACCATGAATTCACCAAATTCTACCAGAAACTATACGCCAATTGCAATAAAAAAAATCAGAATCAGAAATATGACGATACCTCAATGATTTAGAATTCCCGAAACTCCCTCTAGAAGCTAAGATGGCCCTGGAACAACCTGAAGAAGAAATTACTGAGGCAATAAAAGCACTAGGTTCTGGGAAGGCCCCGGGATCGGATGGACTGGGGGTCGAACTGTATAAGGAATTTCAGAAAGAGCTGGTACCAATTATGTTGAAAGTATGGGAGGAGGCACTAGAACTAAACAAACTCCCTGACTCCATGAGAGAAGCAATAATTACGGTCTTACCAAAACCCTGATGTCCTCCATAGGACATGTCATCCTATAGGCCACTGTCACTAATCAATGCAGACGCCAATGTGCTTGCAAAAATACTGGCGAATAGATTACTACCAAACATGCCAGCGCTGGTCCATCCGGACCAATGCAGGTTTATCCCCACAAGATCTACAGCCCTGAATTTACAGGGACTGTTTGGAATAATGGCACAAATAAATCCAGAAGCAAGTGCAGTGGCGGTCTCTCTGGACACCGAGAAGGCATTCGATTCAGTGTCATGGGTGTATCTCCTAGAGGTCCTTAGGATATTTGGAATGGGAGCCAACTTTGTTCAATACATTAAAGCACTATACACAGAACACAGAAACAGGTGCGAGGGTCCTCACGAATAGCACAATCTCAGATCTATTCATGCTGGGCAGAGGCACCAGGCAAGGCTGCCCCTTCTCATCTATACTATTTGCACTCACCATAGAACCCATGGCATTACAAGTGAGGCAGACACACAGAGGCAAAGGGATACGAATGTCAGGCTCACCTCAATATATCTCGTTGTTTGCAGATGATACCCTTTTGTATATCCGTGACCCATAAACTAATCTGACGCCTCTCATGATAGACATACACAAATTTACTGAATACTCAGGATATAGGATCAATAATGAGAAATCAGAGATCTACCCACTGACACCGACCACAAAATGCCCGACGGAAACTGTGGGACACAAATGGGCGACCAAACACATACGATATTTGGGTATACTGATATCCAGAGATAGACAGACGCTATATACGGACAATCACGAACAAGCACTACAACTACTCAGCGCCAAATTCCAGACATGAACTAAATTACCCATATCCATGCACGGCCAGATCGCTATTCTCAAAATGGTTGTTCTCCCTAAACTGCTATATCTCTTCGTAAACATACCCAAATGGCCGGGAAGAACCTTCTTTGAAATGTTACGATCAATGGCTATAAGGTTTATCTGGGATGGGAAAATGGCTAGAATAAAATAGGAGAAAATGGTCGAGCCGTACTGCTGCGGAGGTATTGCAGCCCCAGATTTTGAATTATACTACCTGGTTGCACAAGCGCAATTTGCTAAACACTGGTACGACATAAAAAATCGTTCACCTCACATATGGCTAGAGAAATTTGCTGCGTCCCCTATCGATCTCCGTTCCATCATCTTCAACCTGCACTACAAAGACTCATGTCTGTATGACCCGGTGAGAAGTACGGTTCAAGCATGGCGAGCACTATACAAAAAATAAAAAATATACACTCAATATGACCCGGATGTTCCTGTATGGAATTACCCCGGCATCCCTCCTACACTAGACAAATCAATACAGCGGTTCTGGGACCCAAACAAAGAAATTAGAATGCAGGACATGTTCCCAAATGGAAAGTTCATAGGCAGGGAGGGCTTTGGAAATGCAGTAAGAGGGGGGACACTTAGAACACTCCAATACTACTGAATCAAGTCAGCATTTAATGCACGATGGCCACTGTTTCCAGACGAACCACCCACACACCCATGCTTGCAAGCAGCAACATCCGGCACAGGGCTGGGAATCTCTAAGAAGTACACACTGACTCAGGCACACTCCCCCGCATTCAATGATGTCAAAGCCAAATGGGAAGCGGACTTGAATATAAGCATCATGGACGAAAAATGGTCCAAATACTGTGCGCTCACAAAAGCTGTATCACTAAACGCAGGCTTACGTCTGATCCAATTCAAAGTCCTGAACAGACACTATACCCCAGCTAAGATAGCTAAATTCACAACTGATGGGACTGGGGAATGCCTTAAATGCAAAACACCTGGAGCAGGCTCATTTCACATATATTGGGAATGCCCTGATGTGGCTAGATTTTGGGGGAAGATATCAGAGATTATTGAAGAAATCACTCAGATCCCGGCCGTCATGACCCCTCAAAAAAATGTATTTAGAGACATAGGTAAAAGTGCGGAAACCACGAGGAGACTGTTTAATGTTGCCTGCATAGTGGCAAAAAGATTCATACTGAAGTGCTGGAAGAACCCGTACCCACCTACTTTGGCGTTTATATGGAGGTCTCATCGTCTGAGTATAGCCAACCATGCCCACAAATTCCCTGTAAAGCGAGACGTTACGATGAGACCTCAATACCTTCCTCCCCTGATGCCCAACCTGTACAAAACCCCAATTCCCCTGTATATGTCTCCATTTCTACTACCCCTTACCTTTCCTAATTGTGTCTATGTATGTGTGTAAATCAAGGTATATATATATATATATATAGTGTGTGTGTGTGTTTATGTATGTGTGGAAATGAAGGTATATATATATAGTGTGTGTGTGTCTGTGTGTAAATGAAGGTTTATATATATAGCGTGTGGCTGTGTGTAAATGAAGGTTTATATATTGTGTGTTTGTGTGTCTGTGTGTAAATGAAGGTTTATATAGTGTGTGTGTGGTGGGTGTGTGTGTGTGGTGGGTGTGTGTGCGTGTGTGTGCGTGTGCGTGCGTGTGCGTGCGTGTGCGTGTGTGTGTGTGTGTTTTCCTTTGTTTTTAAATCCCGTTGTGAGTCCGCAGAGTGTTGTACTGTCCCGGATGCCCGCAATTAAGCAAAATGAAGGTTGCCTACAGACACCTCACCTGTCCGGCCTGTCTGCAATCAAAATGGAGGTACCTGTAGGATGCCACTCCTATCTCCATGTCCACAAACTTCTGACACACCTTTATTTGTGGAGCCCGCACCTGTCCAGAGCACACCTACGCGCATGCGTATCTCATCCTCTGTGTCCTGGTAACACCGCCCTTCTCCTGCATGCCCAAAAAAAAGTTGTGACGTACTTTGATTAGTTTGAGGCGACCACCCATGTCCGATGGACACCTGGGAACATGTTCCTCCTGAGTCCTACGAACACTGCGCCTGTTCAGAAATGTCCACTGCACATGTGTTGCACTTTTAATCAGTTCGAAGAGCCCAACCCTGTCCGTAGGACACCTATGCACATGCGCACAATGTATACCATGCAATAGGTGTCCTGCAGCCAGCCATCCCATTTGAGAACGTTTGCGATTTCACCATGTGACTGCACCCACGCTGAGCGTCGGCCCTTATTTGCAGACACTGAAAATGTGCTTTTTTGGGCAATCCAATGTGTTTTACTGTGAAACTACACCCTTAGAGAGGCCCCACACTATGCTCCTTGCAATCTGACCACTTTTGGGATCTTTTTAGGCCCGTTTTTGGGTTCAAAGCGCTCCCAGAAACCCTACAAAAGACCACACCCCAGAGCTGCTCCTCAGTCTGTTGTTGGCTTTCCAGAACACAGCAATGGTCCAGATTGCTCCTTCCGGCTGCAATTGCTTTCTGCCAAAATCTGCTCTGATGTGCTACTTTTGCTGCTGTGTTAGAACAGTATTCCAGATTGCTAGAATTGGTTTCTGCTCAATTCTACTGTGCTGTACTACCTATGGAGCTAATGGCAACCATGGCTGCTGCTACTGCCTCTGCCTCAGCAGCACCCGCACCCTCACCACCACCACCACCTTTTCAAGGGCCTGGAGAGGGAAACAGGTGTGGTGATGTAGATATCAAGAAGAGAGCGAGGATGAGGTAGAGGAATTCCCCATTGCCTGCAGCCAGCATGAGTCCTGGGTGTGGAGGCTGTTTACCCACCTTTGGAAACGTGCCCAAAGCTCGTGCTAACCAGGTGAAATGCAAACCAGGCTTGTACAGCTACGCCACCAACAACATGATATGATATGATATGATATGATATGGTATTTGTAACGCGCCTATCACAAGTGTTTCAAGGCGCGACACAAGTGTTTCAAGGCGCGACACCTGAGGTCTAACCAAAAGGCAGCTGTTTGGAGGGTCGTCACCTTCGAACAAGGCAGTAGGTTGAGTTCCTCAGCAGCATCCTGTATATCTGCTCCAGCCATCACGAAGGACACTCCTGTGGGGCAGCGGATCCCTGAACCAGCCTTGCAGGCCATACGCACTGCAGCAGACCCTTACCTTTCGAAGGTCACTGTATTGTGCATGTACTGCGATGCGTTACTCTGCAGGGGGTAGCAACTTCAAAGTGCTTTTGAGGCTTCGGTCTGAGAGCATGTGAAGGAGTGCCCCCTACCTAAGTGAGGCCCAACCAACATCTTCCTCTCTCCACTTGTCCTTTCTTGTCCCTGTGGTTGGTGCCCCTGCCCTACCCTCCCTTCCCTTCCCTTCCCTTCCTTCGTGTGTGTGTGAAAAAACAAAATAATACAAAACAACAAAAAAAGGCTCTTTTCAGAGCCACCTTTCACAGTTCAAAAATAGAATTGCCAATGAAATGATTCAGGATCCTGCGCAGCCTGTAAGGTCCACGGACAGCGCGGTAGTCCGCAGACATCTAGTATAATGCAAGGAGTGGCACCGTGAAAAACATTGCACTCTTTTCCGGGAGAAAGTGGTGGCTCTGAAAAGAGCCTTTTTGTGGTGTTTGTTTTTGGAAGGGTTGAAGTGGCCAACACCTACCGGAAAATGCTCCCTATAGTTGCAAAAAGGAATACAATGCATTTTGGATATTTTTCAGAAAAAGCTGATTGCCAGCATCAGTAAGATGGACTCCATCCCTGCGAAAAATGTATGTGCTATGAAACGTAACATTTTAATTATGGAAGGAGGACATGCCAACATCCCTCAAAAAGGCACAAACAAGCGTGTTGACATTGTGCCTCCCTTTCTCCATTTGCGGACCAAATGAAGAAGAACGCAGCCACATCTGTCTCTGTGCAATGTGAGAAAGAATTACTCAGGAGTTTGGAAACATATCAACGACTTGTCCAAGTGCCTTCTTCATCGCAAACTGCAGAGAAATTCTGGTAACATGTCCTAAAATGTTCCATCCACATTGAATATTAATAATGTCCGGATGATTGAGCATCACCAAAGTGGCACAAAGAGGAACCAAATTCAGCCACTTCATTTCAAGCACTCCGTACCAGTCGACATCCACATCATGGAATCCAAGATGTACAGCCACTCTACAGTGTTCTGCACGCACTTCCAAACGATGTATCCAGGAGTCCCCCAAAATCCATACACTCTGCCTCCTGAACGACACAGCCATAACCATAGCCATCTGCACTCCTCTCTGCATACAGACCTTCTGCCACAGTCTCTCCTTACACACCACATCCAGGAAACCTTATTTACCAATCCCCTGGCCTCCACACTCCCATTTCCATGACTGCCATCCTCAAACACCCCGGATGTGGCACATGCGATCCTCGAACTACCGCAGTGTCAGCGGACATATCCTGCTTTGCGTAGGGGTGGGGAACACATTTCAAACAGGGTAGGGGATTTCCTATTTAGTGGTGACTCTGAAAAGAGCTTTTTCTTTTAGGTGCTACTGAAGGAACACCTTTTATTTTCTATTTTTTTTTGGTGGGGTTTCTCTTCTTTTCCTCCTTACTGCCTTACATCAACTTCTGCAAAGCATCCCTTAGATTCTCAAAAAAAACAAGCATTTCCAAAGTAGTGTGCACTAAGGGAATCAGTGATCTCATTGGAGAAAACAGACATCTCAACATTTCCCAAAACCACATCCATGCCGCTATTAACAAGGGACCTTGCAAAATTTTGCTGGGGACTGAAGACATTGGGATCGTTCCATAGTGCTCTTGGTATTATTTAAGAAAAGACCACCTTTGCATTAGGGAAAAGGTTCATTAGCTCTTCCACGAACGACTTCAATACAGGAACCAAACTAGGGGAACTGGTGTAGCCCAAATGCTCTCCTCCACAGTGCACCACCAAAACATCAGGATGATCAAAAGTAGCCATGTTTCTACAAGCAGCAAGCAGTGCCTTCACCTCCATGCCTGGAAAACCAAGATCTGCAGAAAACCCTCTTGCCTTTGCATAGCTCTCCAGATCAGATACAAATGAATCTCCCACAATCCAGCTATCTTCACTACACAACCAACACAGCAATGAAACAAAGTATTGCCATCCTTTCCTGTTAAGCACACCCTGAACACCTGATTGGATAGTCCCATAGTGCACTCCCATTTCCATGTCAATCATGCTAACAAGCCCTGGATGGAGCACGTGCGGTCTGCGGTGTGCACAGATCTCGTAAGACAGGGGCAGCCCATCTTCCCGTCCCACTTACACTTTACACCACTATCTCATTGGCTACTGCTAAGCAGTCACACAACCATCCACCAATCACATCCAAGACCTCTACATCTAACTCTATCATCTCTGTTCAACACTCCAGATTTACCATTAAACACTCAGCGTACAGGTCCCCTGTGATTGCAAACACATCCAGCAAAAAGTACTGTAAATCTATCCAAAATGTCTGCTTCCAGATTCATCCACATCTCCATCCATCAACACAAACTACAGGTATGAATATCTTGTGTACAGTACATTTGCAACTCTGTTACAAGTGCCTGTGAACAGGGTACCTGCCACTTACCCTGCATAACCTACTCAAAAAGCATACTGGCATTTGTCTCATCACCTATCATCAAGTGGCAATTACAATGGTATGTCCTTTGAAAGTTTGCATTTACCCATATCACAATTGTTATGTTCAAACTATTTTTCCCTTCTTTCTTTCTATCATTTTTACAACCTCCTCCCCCACTAACACACTGCCTATAAAATTCCTAAAATGCACACAGAAAAGGAAAACTGAAAGTACCTTACCAAAGAATACCAAGTACATACATTGCATGAACATCAAGAGGGTGCCTGCCACTTACCTTGCACAGTTCAGAGAATGCACCATTACTTAAAAAGCACAACAATGTATGTGTGCATTGAGAACAGTACCATTTATAAATGTAGATAAATGAATCAAACCACTGAAATGATTGCTCCACTCATGTAGCAAGGATATACCTACAGAAAAGTTAATGGAATTTTACACACGAAAACATTCTCCTTTCCAATCTCACATCTTTCCAAACCTTTTTCCACCCTAGTACAACTTGCACTAATCCATTTCCAAACTAAATAGTCATACAGTAACACACACATACTTGCTAAAGTGCACCTCATACAGCACACTTATAAATAAACCACTGACCCCCTTACCAAAAATGCTGTTACTCCCAAAACCCCATTCATATAAAAAGCTATCCAATTTCACACACACACACTAACTCTTCCTGCCCAGACACCCTCCTACAATTTTAAATAATGTATTCTCCAAATGCAATCACTGGCCATTAACAAACATATGTCCTTACTTTTTTCTTTCGCTGTTGCAGTGAACACCTCTCTCCTGAAAGCCTATGGTGTCTGAAGTTGAAAATACAACCTAGAAGAAACCTACTATCAACATCCAACAAAGTAAGTGAAATACTATCGCAGTGTTCTGCTGTCATGATCTCTGCTTCCAAAAGGTCAGGGTTTTCCCAACTCCCTTGGAAGCAGATCCATAACCCAGGTTCCGAGTGCCAACCAGTCCCAATTGGGACCTTTTGGACCCAGTCCTGGCGCCAGTGGCACCAGGCTCATAAATATGCCCAGTCCCAGCGCTGGAAGCGCCGGGCTCATAATGCTTGGGTGGATTTACCTGCAGCAGACCATGCTGCTTACTTGCCTGCCAGTTGAGTCAGAGTCTCTGATCCTCTTCTGTTTGGAACTACTTTTCCTGTTGGGTGGGGCAGGAGCCACTCCCTAGATTCAGAACACTGGAACTCTTCTGGAAAGCAGGAACTCTTTTCTTACCTAGGCGTGGCTGTGGAAGGAGACACCTAAGCACTACAGGAGGCTATTTAAACCACACCCGATGGATGAATCTTGCTTTGCGTTATTCTGCATCCTCAGCAGCAGAACGCTCATCGTGTCTTCTGCATCTGATCCTGGGCCTAAGGAAAAAGGCTTACCATTCGGAATCCAGTCTTCAGCAACACCTATAAAGACAAGAAAGAACAGGTTAGCATTACGGTCTTCAGTGACAGCTCTTCACTTACCTGGTCCATCGGCTGTCACCAACGCCTCGCGCTGCATTCCGGCATCTGAAAGACAAAGGCTTACCTACTCTTCGTGCGCTCCGGAGGTCTTCACACTGCATTCCGGCATCTGAAAGACAAAACAAGGTGCGTTTAAAGACATTGGGGAACTTTAATACTCACGTGCCATTACTCCTTTCCACATCTAACCCAGTGGGTATTCCCGCACCCTGCAGCCGCCCCGAACTTGTACCTGCAAAATAAAAAGACAGTTAGAGCGCATCGTGAAGCAGGCAACAAGCGCTTACTTACGTGCTTCCAGGCGCTTCTATTCATCACACGGGCTCCATCTTCAACTCACTTCAGCCCGCCATCCGCCATCGCCGGAACCCTGCAAAACAAGAGACATCATTACTAAAGACTTTAAAGACATTAGAATTACTCGAAACTTACCGTTCGTGCAGTAAACGACGGACAGCAGTCCTCTGAAGTCAAGAGGCCTGCTCCCCTTATCCAGTGAAGAAACTGGTTACAGCACCCTGCCTCGAGGCAGATGGAGAGCACGGCGTTCACTTACCTAAGGTGAGAGCGTTAACCTTTGGGGTTCTACAGGAGAAGAGAAAGGGAAGAAGAGAGAGACATTCAATAACCCAGTTCATTAATCCCACATTTTCTATCTGCAGACATCTTACCCTTCGAGCCAGACATACAGTGCACAGAGGTCCAGCCCAAAGAGCCAGCCGTGTGTTACACATCACCTTTGAAGATACGGTATACGCCCAGTCAAGACCGGCGCCTCTACGGGAATCAGGTGAGCGTTACAGAACGCAAAGCCTACCACAAAACTCCCGTCCAGGCGCTATGGAAACCTCGGATACCGACCAGCTAGCCCAGTTACTTGGGGAACTAAGGGCAGAAGTGCATGCAGCCCGTCAGGAAACGAACGCTCTAAGAAGGGAACTGATTATTTCCAAGGAGCGAACAGATGACCTCGCTAGACAATTGCTACAGTCACAAGCCGGACAGACCCGTTACCCGCATCTGGGGGAAATCTTCCTTCTACATCCTCTATGAATCCAGTGCAGATCAACATACCTGGGAATGTACCTCTGGCTCCGCCCGAACGATTTTCTGGTGACCCAAAGAGGTTTGCAGTATTTATCAATCAGTGCCGGTTGCATTTCTTATGCCGGCCAGCAGCCTTTCCAACTGATCAAGCTAAAGTAGCTTTCGTGCTTTCGTACCTTAGTGGCAATGCGGCAGACTGGTCGATCCCTCTAGTAAATCAAGATGATCCGGTCCTCCATGATTTTCAAGCTTTTCAGCTCAGTATGGAAAAACTTTTCGCACGACATTCACAGGGGCAGGCCTTGGACAATGAGCTTCTTTCGTTGCGACAAGGTAATCAAGACCTTTTGGCTTATATTGCGTCTTTCAACAGACTGGTAGTGGAAACTCACTGGCCTGAGGACAAAAGGATTACGCTGTTTTATAGAGGTCTACGCGGAGAGCTCAAAGATGTGTTAGCCCAAGTAGTGAATCCCCCACAAGATTGTTCGGACTATATAGACTTAGTCGTTCAAATAGATCACAGACTGCAGAACAGGAAGGCCGATCGTTCCAAGTTTGATGCTCGAGTATTTTCCAAACCGCCAACTCCTTCCAAAGGAGTAGACTCCGGGGAACCCATGCAAATAGGGGGTCTGAAAGGTCCTCTAACACAAAAGGAGCGGGAAAGGAGAAAACAGTTGCAATTATGCCTCTATTGCGGAAACTCAGGGCACTTTCTTCGAGACTGTCCGGTGAAACCTGCCAAGAAGGCAGTAGGAGCTGCAGTTACCAAAGTTACAAACTCTGAGCAGGGAAACGACCTCGCCCGACAAGAATAGAGGTCCTCTTGCCGAGCGTGAAAACCAGTTCCGTGACCTCGCATTTCGTGATACCTATGGTCCTCATTAGCCCTGATAATCCGGATCGATTACATGCAATTGAAGCTTACGTCGACAGCGGTGCCATCGGCAATTATGTGGATCATGAAATGGTTTTGAGGATGAATCTAACTCTTTGTCCCAAGGCTGTAAAGGACGTCATTACTACGGTGGATGGTACGGAGATAGCCTCCGGGCCAGTAACGCATACCACTCAAGAAGTGACACTAGTAATTCAAGATGGACACCATGAGAAGATCGTGTTCGATGTGATCAAGGCCCCTCAGTTTCAGATTATTCTAGGAATACCTTGGTTAGAGAAACACAATCCTCTGATCGATTGGCGAGCAAGAACGGTCCAGTTTCCAGAATGTGTCTCTACTTGTCACCCTCCACCTGGTGTTGCACTGGCAGCAATTTCTTCAGAGACTCCCCAGTTACCTCCCGAATACCTAGAATACCAAGATGTTTTCCGGAAGGATCAGGCTAACTCTCTACCTCCTCATAGGTCTTATGACTGCCAGATTGACCTGATACCTGGATCTACTCCTCCTTGTAGTAGAATTTATGCCCTCACCGAGCCTGAGAACCTTCACCTTCGACAATACCTGGATCAATACCTGGCAAATGGGTTTATTCGTCCTTCCAAGTCCCCTGCTTCTTCAGCTTTGTTCTTCGTTCCAAAAAAGGAAGGAGACCTTAGAACTTGTATAGATTATCGCTCCCTGAACCAGATCACCGTTAAGAATAGATATCCGTTACCTTTGATCCCTGAACTCCTGGACCAAGTCAGAAAAGCATGCATATATACAAAGCTGGATCTTAGAGGAGCTTACCACTTGGTACGAGTAAAAGAGGGCGATGAATGGAAGACGGCCTTCCGCACCAAGTATGGGCTATTTGAATATCAGGTCATGCCCTTCGGACTTTGTAATGCCCCGGCCGCCTTTCAATATTTTATGAACGATGTCCTCAGAGAGCTCATAGATGTGTGTGTTGTTGTTTACATTGACGACATCCTCGTTTATTCTTCATCGGAATCTGAACATCGGAAACACGTGAAAATGGTCCTCGAAAGATTGCGTCAACACAAACTTTTCACTAAGTTGGAAAAATGTGTTTTCAACGTGACTGAAGTTGAATTCTTGGGATTCATATTATCACCTGGCGGAGTGCGTATGGATTCAAAGAAGGTCGATGCAGTTCTCAAATGGCCATCACCATCCTCCGTAAAAGGTGTGCAAAGCATGTTAGGCTTCGCTAACTTTTACCGCAGGTTTATCCCCGAATTCTCTCGAATAGTCCAGCCCATCACTGCCTTGTTAAAGAAAAACAAACGTTTTGAATGGTCTACCGAGGCGGAACAATCTTTCCAGGATTTGAAGACTAAATTTATCTCTGCACCAATCTTAAAACACCCTCGCCCCGAACTCCCCTACATCGTGGAAACTGATGCTTCAAGCCTTGCCATGGGGGCAGTTCTATCACAAAAGGACCCGGTAACCAATTAGTTGCATCCCGTGGCATTTTGGTCCCGCAAATTCTCGCCTCCTGAAATCAATTACACGATTACTGACAAGGAACTTCTGGCTATCAAGTCTGCCTTTAAGTAGGTCGGGGGGGCGTGGCCGACCGCCATGTGAGAAAGCCGCGCTTCGTAGCAGCTCCGTTGATGCGCTCATCATTTTGCCCACAACCTGCATCCACCTTAAACGAAACTACACCTGCGACCCGAAGATCGCTTCGGTACAGTCGGCTGACCTTCCGACGGTGTTTTGGGGCCGGTGCGTGGCCTCACCGAGGAGAAACGCCGTGGTGTAGGAGGAAAGCGCACGACTCAAAATGGCGACCGCTTGCTGACCGCGGAAGAGACGAGCGCCGGATCGCGCCCAACACAGAGCGGAAAAGGAGGCTCGCCTCGGACTCCGGCTACCAGGGGGAATTGGCCCAGTCGACCGACGGCCGGAGACTGCATCTGCCCCGTGCGCCTCCCCTGCGGTAGAGGCGCACAACGTAGGGCTCAGACCCGGTAACAGCGCTACGAGGTACGGAGTGGGAACAGGGCTGGGGGGACATTCGGCTCGTCGACCGAACCTGCTGCATCATCCCTGAGAGAGGTTGCACTCTACCACCGGCCCTATTGGAGGCCGGGGCGCTCCGGAAACAAGGGTTTGCCGAGATCATAATCCTCGCCCCCCAGCACCCCAACCCGCCGGCGCCCCCCATTCCAAGCCCGCCCGCACAAGAGATGTCCGCAAAAGGCCCCAGGAACAAGCACAAGCAGACAACCATGGAGGCGTTCGCAGCCACTGGCGCCCTCAAACCAGATGCCGCCTCGACGACCTCGGAGGTAGGACCCTCTGAACCCACGAACTCGCAACTACTGGAAGCCATTACGGCGCTCCAAAAAACCATGGAGGGCAAGATAGATGCCATGGCCATCGACTTAAACCTACTCAGACAAGATGTGCGCTCCATTGCGGGTAGAACGGAGGCATTGGAGTCCCAGGTTAAAGAAAATACTGACGCCAAAACTCGCCTCTTAAGAGAGGTAGATGCCCTAGCCCAGAAAGTCAAGAACCTCGAAGACAGGGCGGACGAGGCGGAAGGACGGGCACGCCGCAATAACATAAGAATTATCGGATTGCCGGAAGGGACGGAAGGGAACGACCCCACGAACTTTGTCGAAAATCTGCTGCTGCAAGAGGTCGGTGCCGGCAAATTGTCTCAGGGGTTCACCATCGAGAGGGCGCACAGATCCCTCACTAAGCGCCCACCACCGGGGAACCCGCCAAGGCCAATAATAGCTAAAGTCCTCAATTACAAAGACAGAGAGACTATCCTGGCTCACTCACGGAATGGGGGCCACATTGAGTCTGGCTCCGCCAAAATCGCAATCTACCCGGACTATACCCTCCAAGTCCAAAGGAGCAGAGCCCAATTCGCCCACATCAAGGCCAGATTGAAAAATGCGGGCTTGCGATACATGCTACTATACCCGGCCAGACTTAAGATCATCCATAACAATCGAACGCACCTCTTCGAATCACCGACAGATATAAATGAATGGATGGACAGGGAGCAGATCCCTGACATAGAAGGAAGGCAACGGAAAACAAGAGAAAACGGCACCCCCAAGGAAGCCTAATGAAACCACTTTATCGGGACGTATGCGAAGTAATCTCACCTTGCAGATTGTGGCACCATCGAGTGCCTTGGAGCTGACCGAATGGCACCGCTTGGTATCGGACACTACCAAGGGGATTGGCCCGCACCCCCGAATCTCTTTGGGTATCTAACCCGCCCGTAGGGCACCAGAGGACCGTAGGTCTAATGGAGCAGAAACGGGGATGTCAGGATGGGGGGAACCCCGTTAGACTAGTTCTGTTATTGGCTAACGCCAAGTTCACTGTTTGCAGGGTCGGGAAATTGCCCGTTAGCATCCCGTCCCAGTTAGTTAATGGGAAAGTCCGGAACCACCTTGACCACCACACATCACCACTTCAAACTAGTATTGTTAAGTGCCTCCGCCAGAGCAGGCCACTGAACCATACACTGATAGGCCGGGGGCGACACCACAGGGCAGCCCACCCACGTCCTCACACTCACGCTACACCCATGACTAACGTTGTTAAAGTCATGTCATGGAACGTTAGGGGCCTGAACAGCTACATCAAACAACACAGGGTCCACACCTTCCTCAAACGCCACAAGATAGGAATCGCCCTATTGCAGGAAACCCACCTGAATGCACAGAAACTTGCGGCACTGGCTAAGAGATGGAGAGGAACCCTGATAGGCACCACGTACTCTAACTATGCACGGGGAGTCCTGATATGGATTGCCCCCACCATTCCCGTCAACCTCACATGCACCCACATCGATAACGAAGGTAGGATGGCCTTGCTCAGAGGCACCATAGACGGCAGAGAATTCTGCCTAGTAAACACCTATGCCCCCAACCATGATGCGACGGTCTTCTTCCGCTCCTTATACACCCGGCTTAGCCCGGACAGAGACGGCACGCTCATATGGGGTGGCGATCATAACTGCACCCTTGACCCGCGTATGGACAGATCGGATAACAAACATACCCGCCCCTCCCCTCCCGCTAAAATACTGAAAGCCCTCTTACATCAATACGCCCTGCTAGACCTCTGGAGGACTCAGCACCCGGAAGAAAGAGGCTACTCCTTTTACTCACCCCCTCACGCGGTCTACACTAGAATCGACAGCCTACTGGTGAGCGAGGAACACTTAGACACATTTGTAGACACGCAATACCTCGCTAGAGTGCTGTCTGATCACTCCCCCATAGTAACCTCCTGGACATTAACGGCACCGCGACCCCCCATACCCACATGGAGACTCAGAGGCGAAGCACTGTTAGACAAGGCTTTCCAAGAACAGATTAGGCAATGCACGGCGAACTATTGGCTGACAAATAAGGACAGCGTCCAACATGTCAGCACGGCATGGGAAGCTTACAAAGTAGTGATTAGGGGGGAGGCGATAGCCACTATAGGGGGGGCCCAAAAGTCTATCACAGCTAAGTTGGCTATTGCTGAAAACGAGCTGCAGCAACTAGAATCTTTGGCCTCCTCAGACCCAGCCCACGTACATAGCATAATCGAACTAAAGAAGGCCTGTCTACAACATTGGGAGGCCCTCGGGAAACTCAGCTACACGAAATACATCGAAAGAAACCACGCCCTCGGTGACAAACCGGGCAAGCTACTAGCGTGGCTCTGCAAGCGGGAAACCCCTAGAATACCTATCTGCCACATGCGCGATGATGAAGGCGTAGACACGTACTCACAAGCAACCATGAACCATATATTCACGAAGTACTATCAGGCCCTCTACACCGACCCCTCACAGCCAACAGACACTGAAATAGGGGATGTATTGGACATCATTGATTTACCACACCTCGAGGAACACGCGGCTGAATCCCTGGAAGGGCCAATAACCCCCGACGAGGTCGCAGTGATCATTAGAACGCTCCCCGCAGGGAAAACCCCAGGTCCGGATGGGCTCCCGGGAGAGTTCTATAAGGCCTATGAAGCCGGACTAGCCCCACTACTTGCCCAAGTCTTCAACGAGGCATACGACACAGGCCGACTACCCAGCACCATGAGGGAGGCAACCATCATACCCCTCTTGAAACCTGAAAAAGATGGCGCAGAGTGCGGCTCGTACAGGCCGCTATCCCTACTGAACACAGATAGCAAGATTCTCGCAGCAATCCTGGCCATGAAGTTACGCAGAGTCATCCCGTCCCTGATCCACCAAGACCAGACAGCATATGTGCCCGGTAGAACCATTACGGAAAACCTATGCAGACTGCACCATGTTATCCACAGCACTGAAGGCAGACGGACACAATGTGCAGTAGCATCCCTTGACGCCTCTAAAGCATTTGACTCAGTGCGCTGGAGATGGCTCCTGGCCACCATGTCTAAGATGGGAATAGGGCTCAGCTACATAAAATGGGTCACACTCCTTTACACCAATCCAGAGGCCAGAGTACGCACCAACAGCACCTTCTCACACAAATGGGAGCTTTCTCGAGGAACTAGGCAGGGATGCCCCCTATCACCCATGCTGTATATTATAGCTATAGAACCCGTGGCAGCATATGTGAGACAGGAATACGGGGATGGAGGCATACTAGTAGATGGGGTGAACCATGTGATTTCCATGTACGCCGACGATATGCTCCTCTATCTAACAAACCCCACACACATACTGCCCTACATACTGGAAACCTTAGATAGATTTCACAGATACACGGGGATCCAGATCAACCGGGACAAATCATGCCTATTCCCCCTCGCCGCCTTGAGCGGGAAAATGGCCGGTCAGCTCCCCGATCTTGCCCTAAACTGGGAACCCTCCTCCTTCAAATACCTGGGCATCAGAGTGCACAGAGACCCCAAGACTGAGCACGTACTGAACACAGTGAGGGCAAAGGAAGGCCTGGCAAGGTCAATGGAGTTCTGGAGCAGGCTGCCGCTATCGGTAGCGGGCAGGGTGGGCCTGCTGAAAATGGTGGCGCTTCCCAGACTGCTGTATTTCTTCACCAACGTACCACACAACATACCACGACAATTTTTCAACGAACTACACAGACTGTGCAGAACATTCTTGTGGCAGGATGGCAGGCGTAGGGTCGCCCTCGAAACGATGCAGAGACCGTATGACAAGGGGGGCCTCAGAGTGCCCAACTTCGAACTGTATTACCTGGCCGGACAATTGAAGCACGTGATACAATGGATGGCCGACGAGGCCACTACGGACACTCGCTTGCTACAGCCGCAAGTCCCGCAATTGCTCCTCAGGGACCTGCTATGGTCTGAACCCAAGTCTAAACAACCTCACTCATACCTGATTCTCTTGGGCGTCCAAATCTGGCGGAGGGCCTGTAAGGCTGCACGGATCCCTGACCCCTACTCTCCTCAGATCCCTATAGCCGCCATCATGGCCAACAGACCGGGAAGCCATAGGATAATAAGAGACACTTGGGAACCTTGCGGCGTAGCTACCCTGGGCGACCTGGCGGATGATCAGGGAATCTTAACCTTCGCGGAGTTACAAAAAGTCTCTGGTATCCACACGGGACAGTTCTTACTCCACAATGCAGTGATTAGGAAACTGGTGACCCGCTGGCCACCAACGGATCCGTTAAATACTGGTCACGAACACATTGAGGACCTGCTCGGGGCGGCCGAGGGTGGCCATGAGACCTCAAGAATATATGACACACTGCTAGACAGCGTCACCCAACGAAACCTCCAGTGTAAGGCAGCGTGGGAACAGGAACTAGGATCACAATTCGAAGACAATGAATGGGGGGCCATAATGGGATACCACAGGAAAGTATCCAGGAACGCCAGGTTCCAACTCATCCAATTCTACATTACGAATAGAGCGTATCTCACACCAGACGTCATCTCCAGATTTAGTGGAGCTGTGACCACTGGGTGCCCCAAATGCAACGAAGCCCACGCGGCGATGATACATATGTTTTGGGGATGCCCCGCCATTCAGTCTTTCTGGGCCCAGGTCAAAGCCAAGGTGGCCGAGGCGAACATCACCCTAGAAGTTCATACGCCAAAAGCATGCATCCTCGGCATATACCCCAGAAGCAAGAAGAACAGACCACTCAATAAACTAAAAGACCTAATGTATATACTGGCGAAGAGACGCATTGCAATGAATTGGAAGCGCCCGCGGGCCCCCTGCTTGTTGACTTGGTGGCAAGACCTCCGTAAATGGACGAACGCAGAGACAGCGGTCTGGGAGATGGCGCAGTGCCAACAAAGGCAGGACACCTCAGACGACCTACTACAATGGGTGGAGCTAACGGTTACGCTGTTCAGCCCCAACATGGGAAGCTCCTCTGGCGATGACACAGATGACCCACAACAATCCTGTGGATGAACTGGTGGTGTAACACGTTTGGGCCCGGACAAGTTGGGATAGGGAGGGGGGAGGGTGATATGGGTGTGATTGCACTTTGTTTTTTGTGTATGTTCACGTTGATGACACAATGAAAATAATAAAACAGATATAAAAAAAAAAAAAAAAAGTCTGCCTTTAAGGCTTGGCGGCATTATCTGCTGGGGGCCCGACACACCGTTACTGTGATTACGGATCACCGAAACCTGCAATATTTGAAAACCGCAAAAGCCCAATCCTCTAGACAACTCCGTTGGGCATTATTCTTTGCCGAGTTTGACTTCATAATTACCTATCGACCTGGTACAAAAAACGGTAAAGCTGATGCCCTTTCTCGGATGGGAGTGGAAGAACACTTGATCAACCCTAAACCTGTACCAATCATTCCCGAACAAAGAATTCTGGGTGTAATCGCCACAGAATCCATAGAGGAAGTTAAGGATAAAGCCAGGCAACTTGTAACTCCAGCAGACATACAGAATTGGCATCTGCAGGGAAAGGACTTTGCAGTAAAGGACAACTTATTGTATTTCCAAGAACGATTATACCTACCCAGCACAGATTTACAGAAAAAAGTAATCTCTTGTTATCACGATTCTTTAATGGAAGGACATCCCGGTATGGCCAAGACCTCAGAAAAGATCAAGCGCTACTTCTGGTGGCCGTCTTGGAAAAAAGATATCAGAGACTTTATAATGTCCTGTGGAGTATGCGCCCAAAACAAGAGTCAAAAGGAAAGACCAGCAGGCCTCTTACGCCCTATTGACATCCCACCTCGCCCTTGGCATACGCTTTCTATGGACTTCATCACCGATCTACCTCCATGCTCCGGATACAATACGATTCTAGTAATCGTGGACTTATTCTCCAAGATGGCGCATTTCATTCCGCTCAAAGGCTTGCCAACAGCAGCAACTCTGGCCCGAGAATTTCTCGAAAACATCGTCCGACTGCACGCTTTTCCTTCGGTTCTAATTTCGGATCGAGGTAGTCAATTTATTTCTCATTTTTGGCGAAGTTGCTGTCGGTCGGCTCAAATTGATGTGAGACTATCGACCAGTCACCACCCTCAGACCGACGGACAAACCGAGAGGACCAATCAAACTCTGGAACAGTATTTACGCTGCATGCTGCAACAAACTGAAAAAACTTGGAAAGACATCCTTTGGATAGCCGAATATGCCTACAATAACTCTGTCCATTCGGGAACTGGGAAAACCCTGTTTTTTCTTTTGTACGGCAGTCACCCTCGAACCTCGGAGTTGGATCCCCTCCAAGATCTTGAAACACCAGCAGTAGACTACCTGCATTCTACATTCACCCAAGCCTTTAAGGAAGCTGTTTCTCACCTTCAAAGGGCTAAAGAACAATACAAGAAAGGAGCAGATCAACATCGGAAGGAAGCCCCTCAATATCAAGTAGGGGATCAAGTCTGGTTATCCACCAAATATCTACCTCTAAAAGGGCCACGCACATTCAACCCAATGTACCTTGGTCCCTATTCCATCACTACCATAGTAAACCCAGTAGCGGTCAAGTTGGACCTGCCCCCGCACATGAAGATACATCCGGTCTTCCACGTCTCTCTATTAAAACCCGTGCAACCTCAAACCCGACTAACCAAATCTCCAAAACCTATCCTAGTTGATGGAGAACTCGAGTTTGAAGTCAAAAGCATTCTGGACTCCAAGATCTCCAAATCTAAACTATTCTACCTAATTGACTGGAAAGGCTACGGCCCCCAAGAGAGATTCTGGGAACCTGCTGAATATGTCCACGCTCCTCGCCTAATCAAAAGATTTCACCGAACATTTCCTGACAAGCCAAAACCCCCGGAGAAGCCCGGTTTGGGAGGGGCCTTGAGGGGGTGTACTGTCATGATCTCTGCTTCCAAAAGGTCAGGGTTTTCCCAACTCCCTTGGAAGCAGATCCATAACCCAGGTTCCGAGTGCCAACCAGTCCCAATTGGGACCTTTTGGACCCAGTCCTGGCGCCAGTGGCACCAGGCTCATAAATATGCCCAGTCCCAGCGCTGGAAGCGCCGGGCTCATAATGCTTGGGTGGACTTACCTGCAGCAGACCATGCTGCTTACTTGCCTGCCAGTTGAGTCAGAGTCTCTGATCCTCTTCTGTTTGGAACTACTTTTCCTGTTGGGTGGGGCAGGAGCCACTCCCTAGATTCAGAACACTGTAACTCTTCTGGAAAGCAGGAACTCTTTTCTTACCTAGGCGTGGCTGTGGAAGGAGACACCTAAGCACTACAGGAGGCTATTTAAACCACACCCGATGGATGAATCTTGCTTTGCGTTATTCTGCATCCTCAGCAGCAGAACGCTCATCGTGTCTTCTGCATCTGATCCTGGGCCTAAGGAAAAAGGCTTACCATTCTGAATCCAGTCTTCAGCAACACCTATAAAGACAAGAAAGAACAGGTTAGCATTACGGTCTTCAGTGACAGCTCTTCACTTACCTGGTCCATCGGCTGTCACCAACGCCTCGCGCTGCATTCCGGCATCTGAAAGACAAAGGCTTACCTACTCTTCGTGCGCTCCGGAGGTCTTCACACTGCATTCCGGCATCTGAAAGACAAAAGCTTACCAACTCTTCGCATGCTCCGGAGGCCTTCTGCGCTGCATCCCGCATCTGAAAGACAAAACAAGGTGCGTTTAAAGACATTGGGGAACTTTAATACTCACGTGCCATTACTCCTTTCCACATCTAACCCAGTGGGTATTCCGGCACCCTGCAGCCGCCCCGAACTTGTACCTGCAAAATAAAAAGACAGTTAGAGCGCATCGTGAAGCAGGCAACAAGCGCTTACTTACGTGCTTCCAGGCGCTTCTATTCATCACACGGGCTCCATCTTCAACTCACTTCAGCCCGCCATCCGCCATCGCCGGAACCCTGCAAAACAAGAGACATCATTACTAAAGACTTTAAAGACATTAGAATTACTCGAAACTTACAGTTCGTGCAGTAAACGACGGACAGCAGTCCTCTGAAGTCAAGAGGCCTGCTCCCCTTATCCAGTGAAGAAACTGGTTACAGCACCCTGCCTCGAGGCAGATGGAGAGCACAACGTTCACTTACCTAAGGTGAGAGCGTTAACCTTTGGGGTTCTACAGGAGAAGAGAAAGGGAAGAAGAGAGAGACATTCAATAACCCAGTTCATTAATCCCACATTTTCTATCTGCAGACATCTTACCCTTCGAGCCAGACATACAGTGCACAGAGGTCCAGCCCAAAGAGCCAGCCGTGTGTTACACATCACCTTTGAAGATACGGTATACGCCCAGTCAAGACCGGCGCCTCTACGGGAATCAGGTGAGCGTTACATCTGCCTGTTACTCAGACAGTGCAGTGTGCTTGTATTGTAGGATACACAACTCCATCAACCCAACAGTATTTTCTTCATTCTTACTCATTGCACCTCAACAAGTGCCCACTTCTTATTGTCATCTGACCACCATTATAGTAACACATAGATACCAATACAGCCTTCCCAAATTAAAGTAACAACCCATTACACAATCACACGCCTATATGTGTATGCTTACCCTCATTTTCGAACACTCATGCACAGTGCACACATATACATTGCACCACCTGCACACCAACACTTTCCTTTTTTCTCCAACAGATACTACAGAATGCCTACCAAAAAGCAACTCCACATAGAACAATGCAGAAATAGAGCACATCAACCTAAAAGCATACAACATAGCCATCCGCCTCTAGCAGAATTTGTACAGAAAGTCCAAACAAAACAGCTACCACAGTCACTAACGACAACCGATGCACCTAACAGGAAACAAACTTTAACTCCGTTTTCAAAATGTAAAAATAAAAAAGAAATGTACTAAATAGATTGCAACTACCACTACTGCTAACAGAGCACATACAAATGTTAACGTAGCAACAAGTAAGCATTGCAAAAAATGTATTTTACAAAAAAAAATTCCACCACAGAGTTCTTCTCTCAGTGTTGTGCTTGTGTTCGGTTTCCACCGTGTGATAAATGTCTATCCCCAGGTATCTGAAAGTTTTGGTCTCCCACAGTATTTGTAAGACTGGCAGTTGTTCCTATGGGACCCCTACATACCTTCCCAGAGGGAATATACACAATTTCTTGGGATTCACTGCAATACCAGATAGTGACGCAAATCGGTCCATCACTTCTAGGATACATTGGAGGTTTTCCTCAGGGTATCTTAAGTACAGTAACATGTCATCTGCATATAGCAAAATTAGGTGCGGTTCCCAGTTTGTGTGGATCCCGATTACCTCATATTGCTGTCTGAGGTATATCGCCAGGGGTTCTAGCGCTAGGATATACAACATTTGTGACCACAGGCATCCCTGTCTAGTACCTCTACTGAGCTGCCACCTCTCCGAGATGCACGCACCCATCTTAACTCTGGCTAGCAGTGCACTATACAATAGTTTCACCCATCTAAGGTACCCAGGCCCCAACCCGTATTTACTCAAAGCTGCCATCAGCCAGGGCCACTTAACAGAGTCAAAGGCTTTTATTGCATCAAGTGTTACTATTGCAATCTCACTCGAGTCTCCTTTCGTGTGCTCTATGACCTGGTGAAGCCATCAAAGGTTGTCTGATATGCTCAGAGTGTATTAAATTGCCTATGACTCGTGTCATTCTGTTTGCCAACACCGCAGTAAGTATTTTGCTGTCCTGGTTCAGCATCGACAGCGGTCTATACGATCGGCATTCCATGCCTGGTTTATTGGGTTTAGAGAGTGGAATAATTATCGCTTCTCTCAGGGATTGTGGTAGAGTTCCTATTGCAAACGCCTCGTTCAACATTGCCAGCAGTGGGGGGAGCACCTCCTTCCTATACATTTTGTAAAACTCATTAGGGAGTCCATCCGCTCCCAGAGTTTTGCCGGTGGTCAGTTGCACCACCACCTCTTCTAGTTCTTCTATTGTGATTGGGGCCTCTCTCGCTCTCCCCGTACAATCGTTTGTAAAATTCAACGAACTCTCCATTTATTCCCTCTTGAGTATCCACTATTTTCCCACTCTCCCCCACTACTGCCTTGATCGCTGGTCTGGGGGTCTCGTTTTTATACAACCATGTCAGCATTCTCCCCGGTTTGTCTCCACCCGCATGCTGTCTCTCTATATTTCTTATAGTTTAAATTACACAGTCTCTCCCAGTGCTCTGCACATTCCTGCTGTAGTTGGCTTATGGTTCCAGCTCCCTCCTCTGAGTCCCTCCTTTGCCCATCACTGTCTCTAGTTTTGTCTTTGCTTTCTGTAGTTCCCTCAGTATACCTCCTTGCAGCCCTTTGGATTTGGCAATAGCCGATCCTCTCATCACCACCTTAAGCGCTTCCCATAGAATGCCAGCCGAATCTACACTCCCAGTGTTGTTTTCAAAGTAATCTATAATTTCTTCTCTCAGGTCCTCTCTGAAAACTGTAACTTTCATTGTCTCAGCTCTGAGTTGCCAAGTTGGGATCCTAGCCCTTGGAGGCACATATTGCCATGTTAGAACCAATGGCGAGTGGTCCGATAGGACCCTCACCTTGTATTCTGTTCGCACTATTTCTGCCATCATCTCCTGTGTGGCAAACATGTAGTCTAACCTCGTGTGCTACTTCTGTGCGGCAGAGTAATGCGACTACTGTCTCTCGTGTGGGTGGTGTACCCTCCACACATCCTCCAGCCGGAGATCTGTCAATAGGGTCTTCAGGGCTTTGGCAATGGGGGCAGGTTTCTCAAATTTCTTGTCTGAGCTATCTACCCTTGGGTCTAATGTGCAATTAAAGTCACCTCCCCATATTATCGCCCCCCCTAGATATGGATTAGTTTTGTTGTATACTGTCCTGAAGTAAACCACTGTATCCCGATTCGAGGCATATGTGTTGATAATACATATTTCTTTATTTTCTACCAGCCCCCGTATTGCCACCATCCTTCCATCTATATCTATAGTGGTCTGTAACAACTGGAAGTGGACCTGCGGTGCTACCCAAGTGATCACCCCCTGGCATAGGCCGAGTACGTTGCCCCAATTACGGTCCCCTTCCATTTCTTTTGAATCACCTCCTGTTTCTCTTTCGTGAGGTGCGTTTCTTGCATTAGGCCAATATCTATTTTCTTCCTTTTTAAGTATATCATAATTTTGTTCCTTTTCAAATAACTATTGAGCCCCCTGACATTCCAGGTAAATACTTTAAGGTCCCCCATATCTCAGCAATATCGAGTCCCCCCCATCGTCATTCCCCATCATCTGCTTTAAGCATGGGTGTGCATCTGTGTGGGCTTGTTTCCCCCCTGTAAACTACACCATACAAATAACACCACAGCTCCCCCAACTCCCCTCCCACCCCCACCCTTTCCCGTCCCCAAATGTTGCCCAGCTCCATCCCTGGATCTCAGGCGATCCCGCATTTAGTCCTGTTTCGGATGACTGATACTAGAAACTCAGCAGGAGGCTACCAAACTATCGGTAGCCTATCTAACCTAGCTACAGGGGTGTGAGTGTGTGATCATTGTGTCTCCCGCACATTTGCTTCAATATATTACGTGCGCTCAAATTCTTCCATCCAAAACCTAACCAATTCCAGTCTAGTGCGCTATGTTATATTCTTGTCCCAATGCCATAGTCATACAGCACCTCAGCCTCCGGGCCACCATATCACTTCTCTGTGCCGTCTTCCTTCTGCGTGTCTGTCCCAGAGGGGCAATTCTGCGCATCCAGCCACTCCGTAGCATCCTCCGGGGGGGCGTCAAAGAGCAAGGCCCTATTCCTGTGAAACACTTTCAGCTTCGCCGGGTACATCAGCATGTACTTAAAACCTGCCATTTGCAACCTCTTCTTCACTGTTCTATAGTTCAATCTCTTCCTCTGCACCTGAAGTGTATAGTCTGGGTATGCTGAAATAGGAGTGGGCGCCCTATGTATCGTGCCTCCTTTTCTGAAGAACTCCAGGATCTTCTCCCTATCTCGGTAATTCAGGATTTTTGCTATTATCGGCCTCGGGGGGGAGCCCCAGGTGGTTTCCTTGTCATTGGCCTATGCGCTCTCTCCACTACAAATCCCAGAGTGAGCGCCCCACCTTCTATTTCCTGCAATAGCATAGTTTCAATATAGTCTGTGGGGTTTCGTCCTTCTTCTCCTTCTGGGAGCCCCACAATGCGTATGTTGTTTCTTCGGGCCCGTCCTTTCGCTTCCTCTGCTCCGTTTTCCAAGTTACTCACTTGTTGTTGTAATATGTGGATCTCTGATGTATGCGAGTCGCAGGCAGCTGTGTTTGACGTTGATTCCTTCTCAAGTTCACCTGTGCGTTCCGCTATTTTCTTCATGTCTTGTCTCAATAGCTTGAAATCCGCTTGTACCACACCTATTTTGAGGTCCAACAATGCTCTGATTTCGTTCATGGCTGCCTCCAGTTTAGTTTCCCATGCAATTTTCAGGTTCGCAATCGCATCAAGAATTTGTTGGTGTTTTCGCACTGGTACAGTGTCCGTTTGCGGGTTCCTGTCCTTGTTTCTGGTTCCATCAGATGGTGGGGGCATTTTTGCAAAATCTTCCATTGTCGGTTGCTTCCCTTTCATTTGGGGAACTTGGATGCCATCCTGTTACCTCTCTGTATCTGCTCTCCATTAACAGGGCTGGTTTCTCAGCCTCTCCTTCCGGTCTCGGCTCATATGGTGCTCAGGTTTTGTTGGTGGTTGTCACCAGGGACTGCTGGATGTGGGATGCCTATTCAAATGGTAATGTCGCAATATTTGCCCCAACTCAATCCGGGTTAGTTCTCTTAGGCTGTATTCGCTATAGCTTGATTGCTTTCACATAGTACCCTGTGCAGTTTGCCTGGTCTTATTCACCTCGGCCGCACCATGCTGGGTCCTCGCTCACCTGGGCTGCTTCCGTATCACGGGGGTAGGGGTTCAGTCCTAGCTCAGCCTTTCCTCTATGTCCCTGGCATTATGGACTGCTGTGCACATTATGCGCATCTGTTTTCACCCGGGATACACCACCCCTGGCCCCCACAGACTTCTTCACGCTTAAAGGAGAGTGTGGTTTCTACCTGCGTGCCCAAACATGTGTGTGTGCATTCGGCTGTGCGGGCTTAAGCTGGCAGGCAACATAGGCCAAAGTTAAACTTCATGCTGGGCAGTTTGTTCTCTGCATACGAATCCAGAGATAGGCAGCGTCCCACTGTTTTCCAATCCACACCAATTAATGTGTTCAAGCGCTCGGTGCTATTTGTTGGCTGTCGTCAAGAGCTCATAGTGCCCCTTTTACACTGCACTCAGTCATCTAATCTGCTCATTGTGTAATTCCGTACACTGCACGTTGTGCACCGTCCATATTTTCAGCAGGTTTATGGCACAGCATGAAAGAGATTTCCCTGGCGTTCTTCAAATGGCCGGCAACAGTATCTGTTCCCCGTGTGTCAGTTTTGTAGTCTGTGTTCCATTCGGAACGTTTGTTCCCTTAGAGTATCCAACGTTCAGGACCAGCCCTCCTCTCCTTCACGTCGGAGCAGCTGCTCGATCCCGGCCACTGCTTCATCTTATTACATCCGCACCAAGCTGCCCCACTGGCACTCCGTTTATTAGGCTGCCAGGCGAGACACTCTCCCGTCTCCTATACCACAGCTGGCTCATCCTTGTTCCGGGGCGTTTCGTTCAGCCAGCTGCCTTACAGCGTCTGGAGTCCTATCACCATAGGCAACCTCAAACTGTAGAGCATATGCACTATGCTTTGGAAGCGCCAGCCATGCATATCATTTCAGTGGGCTCCGATCACGATCGCTAGTGACGATCCAGCTCTGTCTTCTTATCTCACTGGTCCAGCTCTGTCTCTGGCCCTGCGCCATTTTGACTCAGACGGCTGCGAGCCTCTGCAAATCGCACTTTATACGTGGCACGCAGACCAGCTCGTTTCTTCCTCCCGTTCTTCGTTCATAGCATGCTGCAAACCTTCATATGCTCGCACTGTCAAGAATAGAGTGTATGTTCAGCTTTGAACATAGTTTTTGGACGAAATCATCACGGATCAGAAGGAACACACTCAGATGCACGTCCTCTTACATGGCCTCGTAGCCATGCCCCCCTCTTCACCTAACATAGTTCTATAAGGATTTATATATTTGAATGACACTATGGTATGTGTACTTTACAAGTTCTCTTGATAAAGCATAGTATTGCTGAAATCCAGACATGGGGCAAGGGAGGGGACATGATGAGAGGGCAAGTAAATCATGAGTAGTTGCCCAGGATGTGGCAAGAGAAGTTTCAATCCTGGATACTGGTGCAGTTATTGTCCCTTGATTGTGGCTGCTTTTTGGGGCACAAGTTAAGGACACACGGGGTGAACAGCATAACTTTTTTTCAGAATGTGGACGCACACCCTTGGCTAGTGGTCTAATAGTGTTCTGAAATATAGAGTGGCCATGGCCAAAGGCTATAGCTATTGGTCTGGTAGTGTTTTTAAATGAACAGTCCCACTAGCCATGGCTAGTGGTCTGGTAGTGTTCTATGTTCTGGCCAGAAAAAAATCTATGGAATAAAAAAAACTTGATATTCAAGGCAAAAATGTTAGTTGCAGGGGCGTTAAGGTGAGAACGTAACAAAAGCCCTGAAATTCAGCTTAAGCCATTTGATCTTTGTGCCCTTTTTTGCGCATCCTAAGAACACAATGATGGCATCACAGATATGATATGATATAATAGTTTATGTATATAGCGCCTATACACAATGTGTTTCAAAGTGCTTCAAGGCAAGGGAGGGAACAAGGGAAAATACAATGACATTCTTACAGGCCATGAACAGTAAGAATGTGAAATTAACTATCGTACTCGGCCTGACAACATTTCAGATAGTGCAAGAGCTACGAGATAGATAAGGAAGGGAGGGGGAGAGTGCGAAGGAAATGGAAAAAGACAAGCGACTACCGTACTAGGCCTGATGACATTTCAGATAGTGATGGGGGGGACAAGTAAGTGTAGGAGGAAGGAGACAGACGAGGTTGCTATCATACTAGGTCCAGGGACAATTCTGATAGAGTGAGTGCATAGAAGAGAGTAAGGGGAGGAGGAGAGGAGGAGAGGAGTTAGAAAAAGGGAGAAAGAGAGGAGGATAGAACAAAGAGTAAGTCAAAAAGAGTGGAGAAGCAAGAGTGAATACAATTGCAGAAGTCAGTAACACATAATGTTGCAGCCAGGATACAAGATATAAGATGAAGATGGGAACAGCATGATTCAGGGCCACCATGAGTACAAGAAGAAAAGGAAGTCCAGCATGAGAGCTGAGAAAGGATGACGCACCGTGAATCAATGAAGTCCATAAAAGTAAAATCCAGCATTGGCCACAAGACGGTGATGGTGAAACCAGACTATATCACGACAGACTCCTGCAGAATTAGGCTGGAGGGGGACCAGGGGGAGCTGGATAGAAGAATCAAGCAAAACAGGCAACACCTGTGTGTGATGTTGTCTTTAAATAAAAAAAGACAGAAACCAAATAACTTGCGCCCTCAGCTCAATTTATTTTTCACTTTTAGTTCCAATTTTTCGTGCCCTCTACACGTGTTCCACTGTCTTAGGTTTCAGACAGATCTTCAGGAGGGAATAACTAAGAAATGAATTCCATATTTGTTCGTTGTACAATTGTTTCTCAAAATTGAATCTAAAGAATAAAGGAAAAACATATTTTCAGCATAATATCCTTTAGCATGGGTTGCAGACACTAATGTAAGGCATATATACTCACTCACAATTTTCTCTCAATCTTGTTTGTCAGAATTATTTTCCATTTGATTTGAACTTAGGGAAATCGTATGAAAAAACAAAAACAAAATCAAGAGGAGAATTGTTGAAAGACAAACAGATCCAAAAAGCAGTAAAGGAACAAAAAGTGAGATTCATCACACAATACAGTGTTAATAGTAAACAAATTCAGAATATTCTAAAGAAAAACTGGCATCTTTTACAAATGGATCAGGACATATTACAGTATATTGAAGAAGATGTGCATATAACATTCAAAAGAGTGAAAAGTTTAAAAGACATATTAAATCATTCGCACTTTATAGAAAAGCAAAAAGAAGAAGGATTACCCCAACTTTGGTCAGACAAAACACTGGTGGGAAACTACAAATGCGGAACTTGCATTAGCTGCAAATACTCGGACAATGGGAAAAAAAGAGTAACTTTTCCAAATGGAACAGATTACAAAATTAAAAATGTTATTAATTGCAACACAAAAGCAGTAGTATATGCAATTATATGTTCATGCAAAAAAATATATGTGGGAAGTAAATGAGAAAACTCAAGATCAGAATACAGGAACATATGAGAGCAATAAACAAGAAAGACATGAGTTGCCCATTGGGCTATCATTACCTTACAGAACACCCAAACAAACCCACCAATGAGATAAAGTTTTTTGGAATTGAAAAAATCATTAAACCACAAAGAGGAGGAAATTTGGAAAAAATGCTGAGGATAAGAGAAGCATTTTGGATCTGCAATTTGGACTAAATTCGGACAATGAATTCATACATCTGCTATAATGATTATGTATTGTTCAGCCTTTAATCTGCACATGTAAATTGTAAATATGAATTGGAAATGTATATTCCATGGGTTGTAAACACTAAATAGAATTCGTAAAAATCGCCTGAACTACAGATCCATTATGGTTACGCGATTGCTAGCGTGAGTGACAACGAAACAAAGTTAGAAAGTGCTGCATGAATTAATCCCATTTTCAAAAAAGGAGGAGCGGTCAGGTGTTACTCACCACTCCGATATAGGCCGAAGATGCAGAGAAGTGACCTTGGAGATGATGGTGGTACAAGAATCGATATTCAGCCTTCCATCCCAGCTCCCCTGAGTACAAGACTCAGGCTTCCTCAAAGAAGGGCTCTTTTCCACAATGTACTTCCCTGCTGTTTCAGTTGGGACAGACAGAGGTGTCAATTGAATGAAAGAGCGGGGAGAACACACACCGCCAATACCAATGCTGCAAAGGAATACAAAGATATTAGACAGTGTTGAGGTAAATGCAAGTGATTAGAACAGTTGAATTAAATGGGCAACTACCTAGATAGGTATTGGGAGGAGCATCCCCGGGGTGGATCTACAAGGAATAACACAAAATGAGTGGAAATGGTCTAATTCAATATTGGTCCCAACTATATATAGAATTGATAACAACTAACCTGAATAAGAATATATTGCGGAAAGGAATCCAGGAAACAGAAGACAACGACAGGAGAAATAACAAACAGGGATGTTAGTATAGGGAAGTAGCCCCGGGCGGCACGAGGGTCGCACTAGTGCCGGGTTGGTGCAGTTTTCAGGAAAGTGTTTATATGCATGCAAGGACAATCTCACAGGAAAGTCACTCAATGTCCCAGAATCCAACAGAAGACAAATATCCAAACAAGTTGTGGAGATAAATAGTAGCAGAGATGGGGATAGCCAATTAAGTGTGTACCTGAGCACACATGTATCCAGAGTAGCTGTAGAAAAGTTCCAGATAGTCGACAGCAATTTGGTTCCGAGTGCAGAAGCGTTAACCTGGAATGAAGTACCGCAAGAGACAGAAGGGAGCCGGATCCAGTAACGTTCCGAGTCAAACAACCAGACGAGCATGACAGGAATAAAAGGAGGAGACGAGGCAATCCAGTAGTCAAGCAAAGGTCAAAACCAGGAGTTCAGATGAGGAATCGTGTAGGAAGACACGAAGAAGTAACGGACGAAACCGCCTGTAGCTTGTAACGCTAATTAGCAGTAACAAGCCCCTTGTAAGATAGTGGTTTTATAGTTGTAAGAGGGGCGTGTCTTGCTGTACGTCTTCCACGTACAAGACGTGTCAGCTGACCCGGAGTCCGTCGAAGTTTGTACAGACCCCATGGTAGCCTGTATCTGGTCCATAGAGGAGCTTGTAAAGAAGTCGTACTCTGCAAGGAGGCCCGCGGGGAAGCCTGAAGTGTAACAGCATCCTCCCCCAAAGACTCCAGCAACCCCTTGGCGGAATGGAAACTCCTCAGAAGATCCGGGCAATGCAAATTGGAGAGAGGCTCCCAAGTACGGTCCTCAGGCCCATACCCCTTCCAATCCACAAGGTAGAACAACGTACCCCTAGACACCCTGCAGTCCAGGATAAGCGAGACCTCATATTCCTCCTCACCTTCCACCAAGATCGGCCAAGGACGAGAAGGCAGACGGGTCCCCTGGATGAAAGGCTTGATCAGGGAGACGTGAAAGACTGGATGTATGCGCCATGATCGCGGCAGAGAAAGCTTAACCGCCACAGGATTGATAACATCAGTAATGACATAGGGTCCCACATATTTGGGCAGAAGCAAGCGTTTGCCCGCAATTCGCAAATTACGGAACGACAACCGTAATGCCACTGCGATAGACTGGAGCAGGTGATCGATGCACATCAGCATACTTCTTGGCACGATCTTGAGCTCGGAGTAAATGACAGCGTACATCCCAATGAATCTTATCGAGATCTCTCATACAATCTCTTGCTGCAGGATTAATGGCCGGTAATACCAGATCAAGAGGGAGTGCCCTAGGATGACCACCATACAGGGCAAAAAAGGGAGAAACTCCAGTTGATGTCTGCATAGAGTTGTTATATGCAAATTCTGCATAAGGCAGAGAAGAAAACCAAGACTGTTGGAACTGAAGGCATAAACAGCGTAGGTACTGTTCAATAGTAGCATTAGTTCTCTCACTCTGCCCATACGTTTGAGGATGGTAAGCCGAGGAGTACCTGTCCTCAATACCCAGAGACGCTGTAAGAGCCTTCCAGAATCGTGACGTAAATTGTGTGCCACGATCAGAAACAATAACCGAGGGTAATCCAAAGAAACAAAACACATTCGTCAAGAACAGTCTCGCCAATTCTGGAGCCGCAGGCAAACCAGAGCAAGGTATGAACAATGCATATTTTGTGAAATAATCAACGATTACCCAAATAGTGTCATGGCCCTGAACGTCAGGAAGTTCCACAATGAAATCTATTGACAGCATCTGCCAAGGTTTGTACGGAACAGGAAGAGGTTGCAACAAACCCACTGGTTTGGCTCTAGAAGTTTTACACTGAGTGCATATGGAACAAGTCAAAATGTAGTCCTTTACATCACGAACCATGGAAGGCCACCAAGCCCAACGGCGTAAGGCTTCAAGAGCTTTTTGACTTCCTGGATGTGCAGCAATCAAACAATCGTGAGACCACTGAAGCGCTAAATCTCTAGCTTGACCTGGGGGTACATAGACGCGCCCTTGAATGAATGGCATGCCCTGAATTATTTCCAGGTTGAAGTCAGTGATCTCTTTTGGATGGGTTGAGACCCAATCAAGGATGATTGAGCGCAAAGAGGGCTGAACCGAACAACCACAAACAACTTTGTTCGGTAGAAGAGGAAGTGCTTCGATCTGTTGAGACTGGCCATCCGCATGTAAGCGAGAGAGAGTATCAGCCGAAGCTTGAGCTTTAGCAGGATGGTAAGTGATAACAAATTGATATTGTGAAAAGAATAAATGCCACCGCGCCTGTCTAGTTGTAAGACATTTCATAGATTTGAAGGATAACAGACTGCGGTGATCTGAGTATACTGTTACAAGGTGTTTGGCCCCCAGAAGGTGATGGCTCCATTCCAAGAATGCGTCTCTGATGGCTAAAAGTTTGCGTTCTGTGATGGAATAATTTCTTTCATAAGCTGTCAATTTACGAGAGAAGTAGGCAACAGGATGAATCTCTCCCGAATGAGGACAGGTTTGAGACAACACCGCCCCAAGAGCATAACCTGAAGCATCAGCTTCAACAAAAAAAGGACGCTCGGGATCAGGATGTTTGAGGACAGGGGCGGAAGTGAAGGCTGATTGTAATTGATCAAAAGCTTTCTGAACTTCTGAAGACCATACAAATGGCACCTTGGCACTTGTCAGAGAGGTAAGAGGTGCAGAGATTTCAGAAAATCCATTAATGAAGCGTCTATAAAAGTTTGCAAATCCCAAGAATGATTGTAAAGATTTGACTGAATTGGGCACAGGCCATTCCAGGATTGCACTAATTTTGGACTGACTCATGCGCACTCCATTGTTAGTAAGACCATATCCCAAAGATTCCACCTCTGAGGCATGAAATATGCACTTTTCGGCTTTTACAAACAATCTATGTTCTCTCAGGCGTTGGAGTACTGTTTTGACATGTTTTTCGTGGTCTTCCTGGTTTTGTGAATAAATCAAAATGTCATCCAGGTAGACAACAACAAATTGATCAAGAATGTCATAAAACAAATCGTTCATGAATGCCTGAAAGGTGGCCGGGGCATTACATAACCCAAAGGGCATTGCAAGATACTCAAATAGACCGTAACGTGTTTTGAATGTGGTCTTCCATTCGTCCCCCTCTCTCATACGGACGAGATTGTAGGCTCCTCTGAGATCAAGCTTAGTAAATATTGTGGAAGATCCCAATTGATCAAGGAGGACAGAAATCAGAGGAAGAGGGTACTGGTTTTTTATGGTTGCTGCATTCAAAGCACGATAATAAATACAGGGACGTAAATCCCCTTCCTTCTTAGGAACAAAGAAAAGTGGTGATGAAATTGGTGATTTGGAAGGACGAATGAATCCCATGGCCAAGGCCTTGTCTATGTAATCTTTAAGGACTTCTTCTTCTTTAAGAGTGAGGGAGTACACTCTGCCGGATGGTATCCTTATCCTTGGTATTAGGTCTATTGGGCAATCATAGGCTCTATGTGGGGGTAGAGTCTCCGCCATCCCTTTGTCAAAAACATCTGTGTAATCTGCATATTGAGAAGGTATCACAGAGACAACATTTTTAGAGACAGCTCCAATATGCATAGTTGGAGAAACCAGCGCCCTGACCGGACTATCCTGGGTAATACCGAGTAATGTAGTACATCGAGTATTGCATATATTGGAAGGGAACTGAATCTGAGATGTCGACCAGTCGATGGCAGGATTATGAAGCTTCAACCATGGAATGCCCAGAATGACTTTGTAGGCTGGTGCTTTGATGATATTGAATGATATGTCTTCAGTATGGCCTTCATTGGTACTCATATGTAGTGGAACCGTTTGGTGAGTTACCATTCAGGAAGACAAGAATTGAACCATCCACTGCATTCACTGTTTCAGGTATAGTTTTGCGAACCAGTGGTATTCTTGATATAGAGGCAAAGCATTGATCAACATAATTACCTGTTGCACCTGAATCAATCACGGCTGTTGTCTGGAATGAAACACTGTGATCTAAGGAAAATGTAACAGGTAGGCAGACTAAATGACTCGGATTCTGTAATGTAGAGTCCAAAGGTGAGTTTCCCGACATAGGGACTCTGTCTACTGTCGGGATCTGGTGTTTCCTGCCTTTCTTTTGGGCTTTTTGGGACATTCAGGCAATAAGTGATCAGAGGCCCAACAGTACATGCAGAGATTGTGTGATCTACGATATTCTCGTTGAGCAGGGGTAAGTGGTCCCCTAACCACACCAATCTTCAAAGGTTCTGGCACAGGAAGTGAGGAAGACGAGGCCTCTGCTGAAACCGTGCTGAACAATGCTGGTTTCTTTTCACCACGTCTTTTGGATTTACGGGCATCAATCTGAAGGACTAAATCTAGCAGTTCCCCGAATGCCGTTGGGACTACAGGAACAGTGGAGAGGATGTCCTTTAATTTGTCTGAGAGACCTTGATAGAAGACAGCTGTCTTCTTTTCCTCAGGCCAGTCAGTTTCTGCTGCCAACTGATTGAACCGGGCCAAATAGACCAATAAAGAATTGTTCCCTTGTCGATGCTTTAAGAGTTGCAGGTCAGTAGCTTGAGTAGTATAACGAGTATCAAATACTTTACTCATCATAGCAAGAAGGGCATCACAATTGTAGAGAACATGACTATTGGATTCCAACAATGGATTGGCCCATGCGGCTGCAGTGCCTCCTAAATGAGACAAGACAAAAGCCGCTTTAGTTGTAGAGGTTGGAAATGAAGCGGGGCGACACAAAAAATGCAGTTTGCATTGGTTAATGAATGTTCGGTATTGTTTAGGGTCGCCTAGGAAGCGTTCAGGAGGAGCTAGAGGGAACTGGGTTGTAAGCATGATTGGGTTTGATTCCTGCTGTGGAGGTGGAAACCCTGAACCTGATGCTGTGGCACCAGCACCGGCCATCTGTGGCGCTGGTGTGGTAACCAAAGCCTGAATGGCGTCCATACGTTGGCGTAGTGCCTCTTGTGCATTGGTCAAGTCGGTACGTAGATCCGTGACCATTTGCACGATTTGATTCAAAGCATCACTGGCTTCCGTGGACATTTTCGTGGCTGTTAATTCTGTTACTCACCACTCCGAAATAGGCCGAAGATGCAGAGAAGTGACCTTGGAGAAGATGGTGGTACAAGAATCGATATTCAGCCTTCCATCCCAGCTCACCAGAGTACAAGACTCAGGCTTCCTCAAAGAGAGGCTCTTTTCCACAATGTATCTCTCTGCTGTTTCAGTTGGGACAGACAGAGGTGTCAACTGAATAAAAGAGCGGGGAGAACACACACCGCCAATACCAATGCTGCAAAGGAATACAAAGATATTAGACAGTGTTGAGGTAAATGCAAGTGATTAGAACAGTTGAATTAAATGGGCAACTACCTAGATAGGTATTGAGTGGAGCTTCCCCGGGGTGGATCTACAAGGAATAACACAAAATGAGTGGAAATGGTCTAATTCAATATTGGTCCCAACTATATATAGAATTGATAACAACTAACCTGAATAAGAATATATTGAGGAAAGGAATCCAGGAAACAGAAGACAACGACAGGAGAAAATAACAAACAGGGATGTTAGTATAGGGAAGTAGCCTCGGATGGCACGAGGGTCGCACTAGTGCCGGGTTGGTGCAGTTTTCAGGAAAGCGTTTATATGCATGCAAGGACAATCTCACAGGAAAGTCACTCAATGTCCCAGAATCCAACAGAAGACAAATATCCAAACAAGTTGTGGAGATAAATAGTAGCAGAGATGGGGATAGCCAATTAAGTATGTACCTGAGCACACATGTATCCAGAGTAGCTGTAGAAAAGTTCCAGATAGTCGACAGCAATTTGGTTCCGAGTGCAGAAGCGTTAACCTGGAATGAAGTACCGCAAGAGACAGAAGGGAGCCGGATCCAGTAACGTTCCGAGTCAAACAACCAGACGAGTACGACAGGAATAAAGGAGGAGACGAGGCAATCCAGTAGTCAGGCAAAGGCCAAAACCAGGAGTTCAGATGAGGAATCGTGTAGGAAGACACGAAGAAGTAACGGACGAAACCGCGTGTAGCTTGTAACGCTAATTAGCAGCAACGAGCCCCTTGGAAGACAGTGGTTTTATAGTCATAAGAGGGGCGTGTCTTGCTGTACATCTTCCACGTACAAGACGTGTCAGCTGACCCGGAGTCCGTCGAAGTTTGTACAGACGCCATGGTAGCCTGTATCTGGTCCATAGAGGAGCTTGTAAAGAAGTCGTACTCTGCAAGGAGGCCCGCGGGGAAGCCTAAAGTGTAACAGCAGGTGACTGAAACTATCACATGACCGCTACACCGACCATATATAAGAACGGCAGGAAAGCCAAAAGATACATCAGGTTATCAGGCCATGAGAAGGACACTGAAGAGCAGAATTTGAAAATATCTACCAAAAATCAAGGTAAGCTCAGGATCTGATTAGATATTAGGCATTGATTGATTAGGGGTAAGATGCACAACATTAGCTAATTGAAGTGTCCATCTTTTCCTAGCTCAGAGTTTGCAATTTCTAAATTGGAACTACCGCATAGAAATTAAGATGTTCAAATTAAATGGAAAATAATTCTGACAAACAAGATTGAGAGAAAATTGTGAGTGAGTTTATATGCTTTATATTAGTGTCTGCAACCCATACAAAAGGATATTATGCAGAAAATATGTTTTTCCTTTATTCTTTAGGTTCAATTTTGAGAAATAATTGTACAACTAACAAATATGAAATTCATTTCTTAGTTATTCCCTCCTGAAGATCTGTCTGAAACCTAAGACAGTGAAACACGTGTAGAGGGCACTAAAATTGGAACTAAAAGTGAAAAATAAATTGAGCTGAGGGCGCAAGTTATTTGGTTTCTGTCTTTTTTTATTTAAAGACAACATTACTATATTGAATTTACAGCTTGATCAGCTTCAAGCCAAAAACCAAAAAGTGCTGCCCAGCAAACTTAGAAAACAATACTAAAAACATCAACCATTGAATCGCCAAGGAATTGCGCAAAGCTGAACATAAGGGGCCAATTGGACCTGGAAATTTTGTAACACCTGTGTGTGAGAAGGGTGGGAGCACAAGGGAACATCACGGGGGGATCGGAGGGGGTGGGGATGGCCTGTGGGGACAGAGGGAGTACACACATGACATCCCCAGTGACATCACTAATTACATCCTCTGTTCCATCACTGATGGAATCACTGGTGAAATCGCTATTTACATGATATATAACATCACTGATTAGATCTGTGGTGGCATCAGGCATAATATCATTCATGACTTAGCTAATAAAAGCTTTGATTAACTAAATAACAATTTAGGTTGCAGCCTTTGCAATGGCCAAGGCTGGTGGTTGGTTAGTGTTGTACAACATACAATGGGCACAGCCGAAGCCATAGCCTCTAGCCATGGCCGAAAGCCATAGATAGCGGCCCCTTAATGTATTACAATATACAGTGGGCACAGCCAAAGGCTGGGACCACTGCCCATGGCAGAAGGCCATGGCTAGTGGATGATGAGTATCGTAAAATATACAGTGGGCATGGCCAAAGGCCATGGCTAGGGGTCCGTTAGTATTTGAAATATACAGTGCGCACAGCCAAATGCCATGGACACTAGCCAAGGCTGAAAATATACAATGGGCACAGCCAAAAGCTGTGGCCACTGGCCATGGCCTTTGTCGCCCTTAATGTGTTAAAATATACAATCGATAAGGCCAAAGGGCAATAGTACTGGCCATAGCTGGTTAGTGTTTCAATCTAATCAGAGATTACATCAGTGATGTCATAGATGTTGTATTTAGTGATGTCATCTGTGATGTCATTATTGTGGTCATAGACTGCACAAAAGGGAGCGCAAAGTTACGTTGGCTTTAGCTGAATTTTAGGGGTGTTCTTGCATTAAGTTTTCACCTAAACATCACTGCAACTAAAGTTTTTTCCTTGAATATATATATATATATTTTTTTTATTTTTTTTTTTTAATTTAATGAATTTAGTTGAATTTAATCAACTTTTTTCAATTTAAAACAGGAATTTATCAAAAAGGTTTACGTATAATACACAGTGAATTATAAAGCATACAATCATAAAACCCCACAAATCATCCCAAATGTCACACCATCACTTCCAAGGCTAATAATTACATTTGGGTTTGGCATTCTTAAACGATTGATACGCAATGAACAGGTATGACAATCATTGTTCCATATAGCAGCTATTGTTAAAAAACGGGCTATTTTAGTAGTTTTAAGGCTCGCAGAAAGTGAATTGTACCCAGCCTTATGCTCATGCAGGTGGTAGTGGAAATAGCAAGCCATCTATGCTCATGTCTCATCTGGCTAAAATAAGGCAAATGTTTACTAAAGTGACTTTGTCTTAAGTTCATAAGTTCAGGGCAGTCCATAATAACATGCTCCAAAGTTTCAATAGTTGTTGCGTTGTTGCAAAAACGACATCCGGGCTTGAATTTCACGGGTAGGACATAAATTAAAACGCATGCGTAACAAAGCATTCCTAACAGCAGGAGAAGGAGATTTGCATAAATAGAAGGCCATGTCTCTATAACACTTTGCTGAGAAAACAGCTGGATCAAAGTCTTTATACTTCAAACACAGATCTCTAGTGTCAATCCAATCCATCATGTAGAGTTTTTTCTTAGCTCTATCAGGATCGGTGACAAGAGTTTCAATGGAGATGTCTGCATTTAATAGTATGGTAAGAATGTTTTTAGACCATGCTTTCGGAAACAGATGAGGGGAAGACATCAGATAGCTGGCAACTGTGGCTAAAGTTGATTTATCAAGAGCAGATAATAGACATTTTCTAAACAAACTGCACAAGCGCCAGTTATACATTGCCAAAAGTGAGGTCAAACCTACTTCATATCGAATGATCGGGCCTGGAATGCATTGTGGCAGATTTAGAATAGCACGCCAATATTTTGCTTCCAAAGCATGTAGGAATGCTGGATCACTTGTACTATGTGTCTCTAGACCATATAAGATGGTAGGGATGACATTCTGAATCCAGAAGATCAGAGCAGGTTTAATGGAGAATTTCCCAAATTTATGCATGATTAGACGAGTCTGGCGGTTTGCTGCAAGAATTTTAACTTCAATTATCATTAACTGAGAATGAGCGTTCGACGATCCGTCAAACAGGATACCCAAGTATGTATAATTGGGAACCACCTCTAAATTTATGTGCTCTATCTTCCAGGTCATACGATGACTGTGCTTGCCTTTCGGAGTGTAGACTACGATTTGGGTTTTCTTGTCATTTACTACCAACTCATTCACTCGAAAATATTGACATAATGCTGTTAAAAGATTTTGCAGGCCAATGGGAGTTTTAGATATTAGTACCAAATCATCTGCGTACCATAACGCTTTCACCTCGATGTTATTCAATTTTGGTGCATTTGCACGTACTTCTTCAAGTGCTCTTCTAACATCATTAATGAAAAAATTGAACAACGCCGAGGCAAGAATGCACCTCTGCTTCAGCCCCCGGTAGGTAAGGACGTCCGATGATAGAAGCCCCTCAAAATTCAATCTGACCCGGATGGAGGTGTTCGAATGTAATGCGAAAATGATGTCACTTAAAGTTGATGGACACCCAGCCTCTAACAATTTATCCATCAGTCGGGGTCTAGAAACTGAATCAAATGCCGAGTGTAGGTCAACAAACGCAAAATACATGGGCTGTTTAACAGACTGTGCCTGATGTTTAATGGCATGAAGAGTTATTAAATTTACCGACGTGCCCAGACTTGCCACGAAGCCTGTCTGCGCCGGATCGCGCTGATTTGTTTGGGCAGCCCATTGGTTAAATTCCTTCAGCACCAGCCGCAAAAATATTTTTCCCGGCGCATCTAGGAGGGCAATGGGGCGATAGCATTTTGGGTCTTTACGGTCACCTTTCTTGTAGATGGGAACTATAAGAGAAGTACTCCAAGATTTTGGAATTATTTTAGTGGATAAGATGTGACGAAAGGAATTAAACAAGATAGTAGCCCATTATTCTGTGTTCTGTTTGAGCATATAATTCGTAAGACCATCCGGCCCAGCTGCTCGTGAGGAGGATGATTTATTAATGAAATCCCTCACAGATTCCAACGAGCATTCCAGGGACCAAATAGCAGAAGATCTCTGTATATATTCATATTTGGACATTTATGGTTAGCATTTAGGTGGGTAAAATGTTCTATCCATTGCGATTCTGCAACACCATTTATTTGGGATTCCAGTTGGGAAGCGGTATTGCACTTGTTCAATAATTGCCACACTTGAGCTGAGTTTTTCGAAGAGCAGGCAGACAGGAAATTCTCACTGTCAACTTGAAATAAACGCGCTTTTCTAGCACACGTCCAGTTGCGATATGAACATTTCACTGTTTTGATTACTTGGAACTGTTCTTTTAGTGGCAGGATTCGGGAATAACATATCTCTTTTCTTAATTGAGCTTTACGATGGTGTAAAGTTAAATCAAAGCCGTGAGTGTGGGGGCGAGAGGGTCTAATGTGTAAAAATTCTCCATTTCTAAATGTGTCAAGTACCTCAACATAAGATGATAGAGAATTTGTACTTTGGTGTCGTAAAATAGCTGTGTTTAATGATTGCAACAACACTGGGGACCAATGAAAACGATTCTTACCATTGTTAAGTATCAGCGATTGTTTACACCAATGTTTAGTAGGGGAGACAGTCTGACAGGGGGTCAACCATTGCAGGGACAATATGTGATGATCACAATGTGTTTGTCTTATGATTTCGAACTTAATGGCGTTAGCATGTATGCTTTCACTTGCATAAATGTAGTCTATGATGGAACTAGAGTTTCCCCTTTCCCAAGTATTTTGCGGCGGGATGTCGCCCATAATTGAACCATTCATCACCTTCAGATTGAGATCTTTGATAAAGGTGCTCCATCTCAGACTTGCATTGCATATCCCCTTATTAGGGGCAGGCAAACATGCAAAGTTTAGATCTCCCACCACTATTAAACCAGAAATCGACTGTAGAGCAATAATTTCAAAAACTGATGATAGGGCAAGATAAAAAGCATCATCGGTGATGCCTGCGGGATTACGATAAAGGTTTATGAGAGCAAAAACTTGTGGTCCATGAGTGATTTTGACCACCTGAATGAATCTATTCGGCGACAACCATTCCCCAATTTGGAAATTTTTGCTGGATTTAACGGCCACCAATAGGCCCGCAGTTGGTCTACCTTTATTGGAAGACACTGCCGGAAGAGAACAAATAATATGATCATCCCATGTGGGGGCAGATACCAGCCACGTCTCTTGCAAGGCTATGATATCGTAACTGTTTAATTGAGCATTCGCAGACCACTGAAGATGTGAGTGCCCTCAAGTATTCCAGCTAGCAAGAGAGATAGTTTCCCTCTTCTCAACTATTGATGGTTATAACATATTTTTTGATGTCAATCTGGTCTGTGGACAGTTAACCTCCGTGCAAAAGGTGCAAGAGCATTCTGTGGTCAGAGCCTGTACTGGTATCTCATTTCGAACTGTATTTTCTTGTGTCGATGGACGGGCAGGGTCTAATGCGAGCAAAAAGCCCAGATTAAATAAGTCCATTTTTGAATTCCATAGAGCGTTCCGGACCAATCCCGATTTGATCCATAATCTTACAATTGTTAGATTATTTTCGCAAATAAATTCAATCTGGTCAAAATCACTCGAGGACAGGTCCTCCAGGGTCTGAATGTCTCCAAAGATGTTCAAAACACTAGAGCGACACAAATCATATTTTGGAAAGGGGCCCTCACGAAATTTTAAGATTAAGGTGTGGAAAGAATTAAAACGCTGTGTTTTGATGTCTTTTTGATTATGAGCTCGAATTTTGGACTTCATACCAGGATTCTCGTTTAGATCTCTCATGTTTGGACAAGAGAAAGAGGGATTAGATTGGGCCCTAGATCCTGGGACGTTACTTGGGCCAGCCAGAGACGGATCATGACGGTGGCACTCCTCTTGAGGTTTGACAAAATTGGATGAGATTGGAACGGATAGAATTCCAGCCGCTCGATTTAGCTCTGGGAGTGCCTCAGACAGTTATTTGCCAAGATAAGCATCTTCCGCCGTTTTCAGGGCGGATAGACGATCTTCAAAGCCAGCAGATGGTATAGGAAGTATTTGAGGACCAGAACAGCCCCTATCAGTACCGGTCGGGATGGAGTGAGTCGTGCTGCCTTGAATAAAAGGTTTAGGGGGTAAGGTAGAAGAAGCCTCGCGTTCAAACAGGTCTACCAGTTCATTCAAAGGTGCATAGTCACCCTGGGTGACTTGCGAGACAGAACTGGATACGACCTCGGAGGCGACCGTTACCGCTAAGGGGGTAACAAGATCTATAACACCTCCCAAGTCTTGAGGGGGATGCGCTATAGGCGCTAAAGCGCCAATCACCAGACTAGTTGGTGGACATGTGACCTGTGAATTTTGATTAGGTTCTTTAGCGGCCTCACGCATTGTTGTTACTTTGGTTGTCAATTTAGACCGTTTTGAGATTGTGGTTTTCCTTTTGTTTTTCTGAGAAAGAGACTGACCTTCGTTGGTATTACTGATTTTAACAGCATTAGTGCTTGGAAAAGACTGAGGGGAATCAACACTAATCCAAGAATCATTATGTTGGATGGTTAAGGCAGCTATGGACTCCACTGGATGAATAACTTTTTCAAATGTTGGAACCACTGTTAACACGGATCTAGCGCACCGTAGATTAGAATTATTGTTCAATTCCGGACCTGACGACCTCTGCAGAGTGGTAGGCTTGAGAGGGGCAGTGGCCAGCAGGCTCGAGGTGGTCAGTTTTTCTAAGGTGGTAAGTCTCTCCATGATAAGATTTAAAGTCGGGGTGGAGGATGGATTTTGCGAGCATCGTTGCATCCACTCCCCAATTTGATCAATTTTAGTTGTTTGGAGCACTATTTTTTGATCCAACTCTTCAAAAAGTTTGAAGAGACTTAATATTGTTGTGTTCACGGCCCCTAAGGTAATCCTTAAGAGGGCCGGATTTACAGATGAGTCACTAGGGGTTTTTGCAGACAAGCAGCGTCTCGGGGTTGGTTGTATAAAGGACTCTTCAATTGCATGCCTTGTAGAGTCCATAGAGCCAGGAAGATTGTAGTCTGTGATGACAGACAATCTCAAACTTTCTAGATCAATATTACACTGACGCGAGGGTGTATTGATTGTTACAGATTCTTTAGCATTCACATCAATAATCTCAAACACATCCACACAAGCTGTGTCATCTACTGTTGGGTGGGAAGTTTGGGGTTGCAAAATTGTACCAGGCTCGATAATAGATTGTGTTTGAAATGTGGCACTAACAAGTTCGACCGAGTCGTCCAGGTTTTCTTCCTCGACTACAGTTACCATTTGATTAACCTGAAAAATTTTAATGGGAGTTTGAGGTAGGGTGAGTAAAGTTTGATCAGAAATGATCACATTAGGGATTGGTTCAATAAGGGCTGAAGATGGGATGTTGTTGAATTCGCATGGCTGTTTGTTCATTGCCGGCAGCACGCTTTCCATCGGGCCTTGAGCATGGATCCCTACTGCAGGATCATTTATTTTATCATAGAAATGCCTAATGTCTTGATTTAAGGAAGGTGTTTTAACAACAGGAGTTAGAATAATAGATTTCTTGGAAATTCGCGAGGAACTCTTTTTTTCCTCACTCAATTTGAAGTTGTTACCATTTACTGGAGTTTTGAGCATTACCTTAGAAGCCACAGTCTCAGCTGTAGCTTTATTAATCAACACTTCACCCGAAGTGTTAGTTGTATGAGTTACTGCGGCTACTTCTGGCATGTCTGTTTTTAGCGTATAAGGCATGCGCGACATAGGTAGCCTTTTAGTTTGGCTAGTACCACTATAGACTGCGCAGGTGAAAGTAGAAAGAAGAGAAATGCACTTCTAAACACTGATTGAAAAGCGCTACAAGAATTACTATGCAATAAAGAGTGTCTTTGGAACTGAGGCAAAGTACACCCTTATAGTAAAAAAGCCATGTAATGTGTAGAATGCACTAAACCCAGAGATTAGTAAAAATACATACAATAATACCACAAAAACAGTTTGAAACACGATGCTAAACTACAGTAGATCTGGGTCTCTTTCAAAGAGTAGGGTTAAAAGTCAAAGCTGGATAAGGGAGCAAGTATAAGCACTGATAAGTCTGTATAAAAAAAACGGAGACAAGCAGCGATGATCCTAAAAAACTCTCAGTGAATAGGGTAAGGAACGCCCGACAGCTCAGGGAGCGGCCAGAGTCTGACTCTCCCCCCTTACCCTAGTTGCAAATCGAAATTGAGTTTATGGTAGAGAGTGTGAGCTTAGACAGATGTACTCACACGGCTGCAGGACGAGGACAAGTCACAACCAAACAGCGTCTCCAGCCCTTACTGCCTCCAGGGCTTAACGCCGCAAGGGTGCTTGTGCCGTAGCTATGAGGGCCTTCAAAGTCACGTGATGCGTCACGTGACCGCATTCGGGTCCGCCTCTTTCCAGGAAGAAAATACACTTCAGCAAGAGCAGCGCTCGCAGTGCTGAAACTGTTGAAATGAGGTAAAATACTCTGCAGCCAAGAGCACGTTAAAGCAGCCAAGCGTTCTTTTCAACAAATGCACAACACCCCGCTCGGGCGCTTGTGCCGTAGCTATGAGGGCCTTCAAAGTCACGTGATGCGTCACGTGACCGCAGTCAGGTCCGCCTCTTTCCAGGAAGAAAATACACTTCAGCAAGAGCAGCGCTCGCAGTGCTGAAACTGTTGAAATGAGGTAAAATACTCTGCAGCCAAGAGCACGTTAAAGCAGCCAAGCGTTCTTTTCAACAAATGCACAATATATTTCTTATATGTTTGCTAACTTTTACTGGGATTTTCCGTTCATTATTTTACGCTATAAAAACAAATTAAAAAATCCATTCACAACGAACCACTGCTATCTGCATGATCCATGCTCAACGCACCACAACCATTTGCATGATCCATGCTCAACGCACCACTGCTATTTGCATAATCCATGTTCAACGCACCACTGCCATTTGCATGATCCATTCTCGCCAGAAGGAAACGGCTGGAAAACAGTGCATAAGCCACCAGTTTACAAGGAAAGGCACTCCAATGCACACAATGAACTTCCTAAAGGAGAAATGCACCCATGCACGCCCCAATCTACCGGAAGGGAGAAGCATTTTTTTGTCCATAACAGTATACCTGAAGAGACAAATATGAGAACACACCCTAACCCAGTCTAGCACACAGAAAAAACACACATACAGCATACCCACTCCCAGATCCACAAGAAGACTCGCTGCCCATACCAGTATACCTAGAAAGAAATATTCGTACCCCCCCCCCCCCCACGCACCCCCAATCCAGGAGAAGGGGACGAACTTCCACGCATATCCTAAACTATTGGAAGGGAGACACTATTCCATGCCACACCGGTATACTTGAAAGAAAAATAGGAGTGCACCCTCCAGTCTAGCATGAGAAGAAAACACTGTTGCGATACACACCCTCCTCTACTGTCTACCTGAAGCACAACACCAAGCAGCCCCACCCGCCCGCTGTCCACACGCACCTAGGACACTCCTTCCACACTCCAGCCTGCTCCCCAACATCGTCGGCCTGACAGCACCGGCCCAGAGCGAAACGTGAAATTAAAAAAAATATATATATATTGCTAGCAGGTGAAACTGCATTCAGACAAAGCAGCAAATCATGTTTACTAGTGGCGCATAGCAAAACAAAAGAGGGTTGCTGCAAGGTTTCGTATAAATCTTAAACCCTGGCATTGCTCTGGGCAAGCCCCCAGACCATCCTTGTTCACCTGCCAAGCCATTGCAAAAGGGGAAAGACCATATACAAATCAGGCTTGGTCCCACACCCAAAAGGGTAGCCCAACCCGAACTGCTTGGACACATCCCTTCTGCACAAGACCACAAGCATCCCTAAACATGTTTCAGACTCATTGGGCGTCATCAGTGAGAAGGAGCTTGGGTCTCTAGGCCCAGCAGGTATGGGACCCATGTCTGGGCATACCCGTCTCACTCAGGATGGCGATACCAAAACAATAGAGGTGATGGCTGCAGGCCTTGCAAATTCTTTAAAATTTCACTAGACCTGCAGGTCGAGTAACTTCTTTATATACTCGACCTAAGAGAACACTCGACCCAGAAAATCATGAGATAAGCGCTTTTTTATTTGAAAAAACATTTAGACAGATGACCAACTTTAACAGCGCTGTCGATGTGCCTTTCCATAACTGTAAGAACAAGCAGCTGCTTACTTTTCTTACCATCACAACTATTTGAATATAATCGCAAGCACTTTTTCTTGAAAAGAAATGGTGGCACAATTAAACGTTGGCAGCAGTGCCTTCAGCTTTTCTTAGCGATTGGAAAAGGTGCTAAATTCAGAACATTAAGTAACCTTTCAAACAACTAGTTGCTGTCTTCTGACGAAACTACTTCATTTTCTTTCTTGCTTCTTGGTCAAGGTCGCTTATGGCACATAATTTGTCTTTCTCCGGAGGGGGCACCTACCAGATGCGCGACTGATGGGGAAGGCAAAGGGGCATTTCTAGGGGTTTGTAACATCGTTGACAGCTACACAGTGTAACCTGTGTACCTTGTGTGCATGTGCAGCTGGAGAAGTCCGCGGTGAAGATCAGGGTTGGGGGCAGAGAGAGGGACATGGGGCAACGGGGCAAGCAGTGGATAGGCATCAGGGGCAGGGGTAATGAGTAGAAGTGGCAGGGTAGTACAATATGAACAGTCATTTTGCAGCATAGGTCGCAGGTAAGTAAACCATTTGTCTCTTCACAGCCACAGGCCATATGTCTCGGGCAGACATTAATTTCTCAAGCGCTCCGCTACAGCAGTGTGCTGGAGAAATGTTGCAAGCTGGCTGTTCCCCGGAGACCATAGTACCTGGGAAATGGGATTGGCAGATACTTTCGAGGTCAGCGAGACAGGCACCTGGGCACTCACTGGGAAATGGAGGGCTTCAGCGAATAAATGCAGGCAAATAAAAGTAAAATCACAGTGGGGTAAGCAGTTTCAAATCAGCCCTTGACAGATGGGCCTGGGAAGAAGGCGAGCGGATGAACCGGGTGGGGACCAATCATCAGGAGAGTTGCATTGTCAATAGGGTGCAACAGTGTTTTGTGTCCTTGCTGATGTCTGTGGAGCACCTCAGTGGTTGGATGCCGTGTGAATGTCTCCCCTTTGCCAAGCTCAGGTTGTCTTGTGTGTCTCATGAGAACTGACCAATGGCAGAATAATAACGTTCCAGCGGTCAGCACAATCATGTACTATTAATAAACATCATTGTGGAGCGGTGTAGGAAGATTTGTGACATCACGAGGTGTGTTGTTGGATAGCCGGGGTCAGGATGTCTTGCTCCAATCATGAGTAGATGCTGTATGCTTGGCTATAGGGGACCGGCATTGTCCCACCATTAAGCTTTGTAGGAGGATCTAACAAATGCTACAATTTTTGTTTATGTTAATTATGTGAGGAATATATCAAATGTTTTGCCGCAGTAGACGGCGTCAACAGCCCTCTTCACTTAGCTTCATTCCATCGTGCTGTTTGAACCGTGCTCTCCCTGTGTTACTTCCTACTTGGTGTACAGTCCTTTTTGGATTACTTTGGTGTTCCAGTCGTTACTTTCCTTTGGAGGACCCCAGATACATTTGGAGGCCCCAGAAGGATCCTCAGTTCCCTCTGCCAGCTGAGGCAAGGGCAGACCAGTCTCATGTGCACAACCGACGAGGCCCTGCAGACGCTGAGTCAGGGACGTCATTTCACCAAAATGCCGGGGGTAGCGGAAGTGACATCACATGACCCTTGACCTCTGATGACATCCCAGGCATTATGTAATTTGACCCCAACCCAAAGTGACATCATGGGAAGCGATAGAACATGACCTTTCATCGATTTCACCAAGTCTAGCAATTATTGTATAGAATTCCAGAAAGACAAATTATTTGTTATTCCTATTCTTTCTGATCTAGGGTCACTGCTCAGTGTTACACTAATGGAACACCCTGTTTTTTTTTTTTTTTAAGAGGCCTCAAAATAAATGCCTGCCACTCCAGAAACAAAGAGCCACATGGCACCGGCCACAGTCCAGGAGCGTCAATGTAAAAGAAAAAAAGAAAAACAACATTTTATTTACATGTTTTTTTTAGGGGTAGCAAGGGAGACCCCAGGGGTAGCAAGGGAAACCTCAGGGGTTGCAGTTGTGACCCCGGGGGACCCTCAAATGACATCCCTGTGCTGAGTTCACAAAGGTCTGCCTGGTCCCGAGTACTCAGGTGGAGGGGCGAGTCATAGGGGAGGCTTGGTGTTGGGAGGACTCAAGGATCGAGGATGCGCAATACTGTGGTTGCATGCCCACAGAGGGATTTTTTATGGGGTCTAGGACGCATCCTAGAGGTGGGAGGACAATCAGACATAGTTGTCTTAGAGTTTAGTTCCACCCCTCCTTTAGTTCCACCCCTCCGGATAGGGAGTGGGTGTGTGGCAGGCATGTGTGCGTTAGAGTAGAAGAGTGCATAGAAGGTTGCAGACCCCATTAGATGGGAGTTGCGCCTAGTGCAGACAAATTGTAAAGTTGCATCATTTTTGGGCTGGGGTGTTTGATTTGTTTATTTGCTGAAGCAGGGTGCGCAGTAGTATAGTATATGTTTGGTACGTCTGTTTGGATTTTAGGTGGTTTGTTGATCTAGTAGTGATTGTAGTATTTTGTTGGTTTATGTGGAGTCGGCCAAGGTGGAAGGGTAAGCTGATAACGTGTACATAGTTGCGTTCGATTTAGTAGTGGCAGACGCAGGACTGGAGGCGGGGCGTGGCCTGGCATTTGCATACTTGCCTAGAGTACTTATGAAACCAGTGGGCCTGTGGAGAGGGCCATTAGTGTACTAACACAAAGTGAGTGGGTGGGCCTGAGGAGAAGGCCGGTGAGGGTGACAGGTATGAGTCGGTGGGCCTGTGGACAGTGCCAGTGAATGTGGCTAGGGTGTCAGTTGTAGGAGTGGTAAGTATAGATGTGTGAGGAGAAGGTGAGGGAGAGTGAGAAGTGGGGATGTGGGGGAGGTGTGAAGGGCAAAAGGGTAATTTGGACTGTGGGGAAGATTTAAAGTAAACAGGGGGGCGGTAACTCCAGACAGTAACATAGTTGGAGTACATACATGGTGGGAATGGATTATAGGATGGACATGCCCCTGGACCATTTATGTAATAAGTTGCTCCAATATCATGAAAAAATTATTAAAATACCACTTTCAGTGGGTTCGGGACACTGCAGGACAGTGTTTTCACAAATGGCCAGGGGAGGCAACGTTCAATAGCGGAATAATAGAACATATGTTCTCGTACTTGTTAGCAACATATAAAGGATCAAAGCCCAAGAGCAGGCAACATATTCTAGGGCTCTGGAAGCTTTACAAGGGAAAAAGGAGGAACCTGGGAAGGGGGGTGGACAGGACAGTGACGTGACAGGACCACCTAGTGCTCTGCCCCCTCCCTACGGGTTGTACCCAATGTTGAAACCTGATGCGGGGTACACCAACCCACAGCACGTGTCCCCAAGCAGGGGGGAGTCTGAAAAAGGGAGAAAGAGCACGAGGAGCATAGTGCTAGGGAACAAGAAAGGGCCACCAAAGGTACTTGCCCGACATATGAAGAGCATGCAGCGGCATTTGGGCACTATGTTCTAGGAGGCCGAGAAGGTGATAGAAAAGTAGGTGCAGAGGCAGGTGAAGGAGTAAGGGACCACCGGAGGTAGAGACAGGGGGACATCAGGGAAGATAAAGTTTATATTGGACAATGAGGAATATGACGAGGGGGAGGAAGGGCAGGACACATTTGATGAGGACTGTGTTGTCTCAGATGAGGAGGAGGGGGAGGTAGGAATGAGCATGGGGGATGACGATCCCTGGGCAGCAGATAATGAGAACGAGAGGGGATGAAAACAAAGGAAAATGCAGGATAAGGCGGAAATGAGTTGAAACTGGTCGACAAGCCTCTGTAAGAGAAAGGCAACGATAGTGATGGGCCCAAACAACCCAAATGCCCCTGTTACAGAAGGGGAGGGGAGGCACGCACTATGTGCCATGGCAGACGATTGAACACAGATAATTTGATCTACAGTTTTCCCTCCCTTATGGCAGGAGCAAACATGTGGATATGCTCTCTTGAAAAGGAGACAGTAGGGGTCACCCTGGCAATCGTGGATATGAAGAGCTTGTTTGCAGTGATAATAGCGGTCCCAGGGGCCAAAATATGGGAACAAGCAGGATGCAACGGGGTAAAGCAGAGTACAAATATACACAATGGAGCACCTTTTAATAACTGCTACACCCATGTGTGGAAAGTGCTACAGAGAATGTACCCCGATACCTCATATGTGGGGGTTGTCTTGGCCCACAAGATGAAGCCAGACGAGGATCCCACAGAATATATACAACAGATACAGGAGCTGGGGACGGTAGAGACCAGAAAATACTGGGATTAATCCATACCCATTTTCTACCATATACTGGTCTGAGGGCTTCTCAAGGATGTGCAGACCGACCTAGAAAAAATAGTGGTGATAGAAGTAAAAGGGTGGCCAGAGAGTCAATTGACTATCAGACACTATTGCAAATGGAAGCAATAAAGACAGGCGTATTTAACACTAACCAGGCAGACAAACGGTGAGTGGGCCCCTGTGCCGTGCCCCACCCCTTCCCAGTTTCTCAGAAACATGCAGACCTAGCTCCAGCTCCTAATCCACCTTTCCATTTCTTTAATTTCTGGGCCGGTAGAGACAGGATCGGACTGGGCCATAAAATGATCTCGGGCACCTATGCAAAAGTGGCCCACAGTATCAAATGGCTAATCATTCCTTTTGTGACACTGTTTGAATAGTACCCAGGGGGAGTTGATGCAAATTATGCATTTCAAAGAACATTTATTCAGCAGCACTGGGCAAAACTACTAGCCTCCTAGTGAAGTAACTCATCAAACTGACCCACATTGGCCAAAATGTTTCCCTCTTTGACCCAAAAAACTGTCCCACACCAGCATTTTGCGTTTTTGGTTTGGCCATAGGCCTATTACCCTTTAGGCCAGTCCGAGCCTGAGTGGAGAGCAGGTACCGCGGACTTGCCTCCCACAAGGAAGAAGGATCTGCCACGGCCACCGGGCCTATATTTAGAAGGTGGTCATAATCTACACTCTGTAAATGTTCCTGAATGTGCGTGCATGCTGAAGGCCCGGGAGACACTGCAAAGAAAGGAGAAGTTTGTTACTGCAGCATCAGATCGCATAGGCAGCCTGGAAAACCAAGTGTTACCCCTGCCTCTCCCTTCCTGCCTGCTTGCATTGCACACTTCACCGACCCATGTTGCTGTGGTCTGGGCCCTGGGGGTTTAAGAGCCCGGCCCCACACCCATAACTTGCGGCCCTGTCGTGATTTCCTGGCATTTCTTCTCCTTTCTAGCCCCTGCTGCACCATTCCCCTTCCCCTTCTTGTTGCCTGGGACTGGGTCAATTATCTCATTCCCCTGGGGCCCTCTCCCCTTTTCTAGGCTTTTGTGTACCACTCTGAAGCACCCCCCCCAGCCCCTTGTTCCCGACCATGGGGGTTAATTTGGCTGGGCCCACAACTTCAGTCCCCTGGGGCCCTGTCCAGATTTTTCTGTCCAAGTTGCACCTCTTCACTATCCGTTCTCGGGCCTTGGGGGTTTCCTTTCCCAACCTTTGTGCTCCACACTGTAAACCACTCTCCCCTCCCCCTCCACCACATAGAGGAAGTTACCGTCCCTTGACAAAATAATTTTGCAGACCACTTTAGACCTGATGGCAATGACAAATCAGAAGCAGTTTGTGGCGCGCACAGTTAGCATCATACAAACATATCTCTTATGGTATAATTTGTGGCAAAAGACATTTAGCTTATAAAGAGCACAGTGAAATAACACATTAGGACTCTTAGGAATCCGAGGCACTGGCTCTTAGATTTTTCTTTGTGGCCTGCCTGGGTTTTTGAAGGCCATGTACAACAAAAGACATGCAGACTCCCTAATTCCTATGGTATGGCTTGACATGAGAAACATCACAGAAAATAGCATTACAAAATGTGACATTGATCTTCAATACTCTATGGTATCATTGGTATTAACACCAAGAGGTTTTAATGTGTAAGCCACGGGGAGATTGCTGTGCACTATATGAATCGATACTATTTGTTTGATATGTAACAAGGTAGCTCAGTGGCTGGAGCGCTCGTTTTTTTTGTTGATGTGTGTGTGTGATCTGCAGGTCAAATACTCTCATACTGGCAAGGATAACACAGCTATTCTTCCTTCCGAGAACGATATAAATCAGTCGCAACTTTGGTTGGGTGATAATTGTATGTGAATATGTTTTATGTATAGTGGTTTGGGGAAAGCATGTTTTAAATAACCAATAATTATAATTAACTAGAATTTAGTGGCTCTTGAGAGTAGATTTTATTTCATACCAAAAGTTGCAAATTGAATTTCTTTTACGGGCTCCCAATGTTGGTAGATCAGGCATGATGAGATTGCATGATTTGCCAAGGATGACACACTTTGTTTAATTAGCGAAACCAGTATTTTGTCCCAGACGCAGATGTAAGAACTTCACCACATATCTTCCCAAGTATAATTCAAACCAGTATTTGCTCAGGTTTGGGAGTTAAGAGTTTAAATAGTTATTTTCTAGCAATGCCTTGAAAAGTGCATAAATTACATAATTCAATAACCTGAGGGTATATACACATTGGCCCTCATTACGACCCTGGCGGAGATCGTGGTGCAATATGCACCATGGAGCACGGCGGAAAGCTGCCGATACCGCCATGGTGGTTGGCGGATTTACCGCCCCATGCCGACCTTGGCGGGGCGGTAAATCCCCATTCCCCATTTTACCCTTCCCCATTCCCATTTTTGCCCCATAGGGTATAATGGGAGTGGGGAAGGCGTTAATTACGCCACCGTAAAATACGGTGGCGTAATTAACATCAAGGTCCCGTAGCGCCATGGATTTCTCCGCCCGGAAAAACCAGGCGGAAAACGGCTCCATGGCGCTACGGGAACTCGTAGTAGGGCGGACGGGTCCGCCGCGAATACCGCTGGCGTAAACCCACTCCGCCAGGGTCCTAATGAGGGCCATTGTTATAAAAACAGGTCAAGCAAAAGAACATGATTATATATTTGTTTTGCCCATCCTGGATGCCAGGTTTTCTGCTATAAACCAAAATAATGATGTGGTGTGCAACATATGAATGGACACTTTATTATTAATATGTAACAACTCTATGGTTTGGGTGCACTCCTTTAATTACATCTGTAATGTTTAATCATATTTGACGTGTGTGGGGTAAGGACACCGGGGCCATGCATATAATGGATCTGCATGCTGTAATAATTATCCTGTGATGTCACATCCTGTCTTTCCATTGACCATGTTCATAAGGCCCCCAGCGGTGTAAAACAGTGGGTTTCAAGACTACGGGCTGAAAGGACTGGGGCAGAAATCAGAGCGAGTAGAGTAGTCTGTCCTTCCTTTCTGTCAGCTGCCGTAGGTGGAGGATATATCAAAAACCACACTCTCTGCGCAAAGCGCAGCGGTGTGCAACAGTGTTTCATGTTCCTTGGCTCCATGGGAGCTTTTCAGCAGAAGCGGTTTCTTCATGCTAATTGCACCGATATTAGACGACCATACTACGCTCTGAAGTAAGTTTTAAAGCAACTGTACGCTAGTTTCTCTGGTGGGCAGTGCATCCCTTTATTTGCGCACCCACAGCTGCTCAAATTTTGATCGGATGGTCGTATAATTCCAATATTTGGTTTTATGTTAAACTGTGATTACCTTTGCAACTAAATCACCGCCGCTGTGCTATACTTAGATATTTGATGAGTGCCAAAACTGTTGCAAATCTGTTCGTTTGAGTGCTTTTATTTTGAATTTTCTTCTCTGCTTGGGCCATTCTTTTGTTCAATTGAGCCTTATTGGCTGTGGTGACTGCTGGACTACCGCCCTTTGAGTCAAAGCTGCTTACGCTTTACCCTCTGAGCCACATTGTGACTTTTATTCACACTTGGTTACTTGGATACATGGTTACGTGTTCTCTTAGCCCTTCCAGGATGCATGGGCTTCGTAGCGGTAAACGCCTGGGAGAGATGGAACTGAGCCAGAGTGAGGAACTGACTCCCTGTCAAGATGGCTTTAATATCAACTTGGCGAATGTTAATGCCCCCAATGAGCCTCTCCTGGACCCCTTGCCCTCTTTGCAAGATTTAGTATTGTTGGCAAACACTGGGGGCAGGGATGAGGAATGGTTGGTAAAGCCCTCTACTACGAAGGCTACTAGTGGTAGAACCGTAGAAGTTCACTTGGGATCATCATGTTCATGAAGCCAAGTTTATCCAGAAGACTTATTGGCTTGTGCTGATTCTAACTTTGTATCGGAAATCTCATTATTAGCTTTGGTTGTGTCCCTTTAACTTTCCAAATGGGTGTGCTTATCATTGGGGCCTCATTCATTGGATCCTTTGGTGATTCGCCGCTGAATGCCTAAGGGGAGCATTGAGGAAGTGTTCTTGCACAAATCTACGGGGAAAGTGATGTTTAAATCGACTGCATATGAGGTTGACTCAGGGCTTCCTCCTAACCAAGTGGAAGCTCGCCTTTTCTTCAACCAACCAGGCCCCAAATTCTCTCAATGCTCTTCCCCATTGAGAAGTGCAGGTACAGTGCAGAATAAAGCGGACCAGTTCTTGCCTTCGGGAACTGGCCAACCCTTGAGTCATGATGAGCCTATAATTGACATATTCTCATTTCCAGTCCTTTCAAGGATTTTGGACACTTTGGATAGAGGCAATGACCAGACTCTGCATGAACTACATGAAATCCGCTCTATTCTAAAAGACCTCTCTGCGAAAACGAACTTCATTGGAAGTTTTATTATGGCCTCCAGAATTTATAATGTTAATGGTGGCAAAGGTTGCAGAGAGCCATATAGTATTACGGACTACCTGTCTAGAGCCTCCCAAATGACTCTTCTGGCGAAGGTTGTGTCTGGTGGGATCTCCGAGGAGTTACCGACTTCAGCTGTGATCCATGGTCCCCTACAAATGGCTGTGGATCCTATGCCGCAGTTAGTTGCGGAAAACACGAATAGGGCTGTAACTGCATCTCTGCCTACTGTGGGTTCTTTTGTGGAGGATATTGAGCCCATTGATGGGGCTGAGTTGGCAAGTGAACCTTCACATTCCCAGCCTGGTGTTTCCAAAAAGAAAAAGAAGATATCTAAAAATTTCGAAAAAAGCCCTGGTTGTGTTGGGCCACAATAACAAAGGTTCAATTAAATGTTTGCGATCTGTGAAAGCACAAGGCTTTCTGCAAGGGGGCGGTGTAGTGGACTCCCCTGTGTGGAATTCAAAGGAAGCCAAAGGTGAAGGACACACGAAAGAGGGAAACAAACCCGTCTAAACATCCTTGTGCACTTCCTGAAAAGTCAAAATTCTTACAAAATGATTATAAGCCAAATGGCTTAATCACCGTCTTTTTACAACCCAAAGGTAAAGCTGCGACTGAAAGTGAGGTTAACCTTTCTATGCTGTCCACTTACTCCATAGCATCTGCAGAGTTTGAAACGGGTTTAGCACCAAATATACCCAAAACATGATTGAATGGCTCGCTGTGCCAGGGAGCAGGGGGCGAGGGGGTGAGTTTACCTCTTTTGACCGAACATGTGCAGACAACAGCAATGCTAAATACAAATGCCCCCAAGTTTGTACCTGCCTCCTGTATCCCAGACTACCCTGGATAGATCCCCACCTTTTATGACCATGGAAAAACGAAGAGTGAGAGTTACACAGGAGCAAGTGGCACTACTCCCTTGGAGCATGCTCCTCGGGAACCTAAGGGTCCTATCATTACGGGCTTGTTTTGGCTTCCAGTAGCAAGGGAGTTTGATGAGGTGACACCAATCCCAGGCCCCGTTGGATCTACTATAAAATTGGGGGATAATTTGGTTTATGCATCAATAAAACGCACTTTTAAGGTCAATGGGGTTTGCCCTCTGTAGGATCTTGTGTTGATAAAAAGTGTACAGTGTCATATGATTGGGCTCATGTGATTAACTCCCTGGAAGAGCATAAACGGGGACAGAAAGGTTCAAATTGAAAATTGGCCGTGCGTTTACTCTCATGGAATACGCAAGGTTTCAATGGGCTGTTTTGGGATGAGGCAGGAAACCTTTCTGTTAGATATTCCTGTGGTGGATGGGTTTTCTATTTTGTATGAGCCGGCCCAAAAAGGGCTAAAGGGCAGACGTTTAGGTGGCCTATTGTAGGCATGGCGTATCTCTTCGGGTTCCAGAATTGAAAACCTCTTATTGGGCTGCTCTGATATCCTGGGCACTAAGATTACCTGGTACGATGCTGTTGTCCTTGCCTGGAAGTTGTTGCTCGTGCTAAATGTCTATTATAATTCTGTATCAGCATGCCTTGTTGATTTTCTATCTGCAATAACTAAGTGCATTGAAGTACCCAAAGAACCAAACTTGGTCATCATGGATGATATCAATGCGGAATGATTGGATGCCATTTGGTATAATGCAATCCATGCACAGCAATACTCACAGAATGCCAGAGTAAGGGGTAGACTGGTATGCTCTTTCCTGGATAGAGGTAATGTAATACCATTGAATGGTAGAATAGATGGTGACATCCCCCCAAAATATACCTGGCTTAGTGGAAGCCATCGCTCTACCCTGGACTATGTATTTATTTGGGACTCTATTGAAAATAGTTTCCATGCTTTGGACAGCAAACATTGCCAGGAGAGTGATCACTCCCAGCTTAGATTCCTATGGGGAGCTTTTAACAATGGGGTGATCTCTACCAATCCTCCTCTTCATATTGAGATCAGACCATGTGATCACTCAGTCTTATGGCACCCTAAATTAGCTGACCGCTTAAATAGGAGAGTAGAACTGCATTTTTTGGTAGGACTTTTCATTGATATGTCCCCTGATAAGTTTGGTTCCCAACTCCAAACTTAGGTTCCGGGTCAATTCCCCCATCTATGCTGACTGTGGGCGCTGCACATTTTGAGCTTTCCCATAAATATAATCTCGCTGTTAGCTTAAGAAAAAGGGAGCTTCGACAAAATATCAGGCATACCAAGAAGTTAGGGCCGACTGCTTTGGAGTTGAGTAAGAAAGTCAGACAGATTTATCGCAGTTGGTTAAGGGGCCATAGGTACTTACTTCGTTATGTTATCCTGCCTGAGCTCAAGCAACTCAGCACATTTTTTGCAGTTGATCTGGGGTCAGGTGGGTCAGATATCCTTGCAAGCTCAACCAATTTCAGGATCCGAGTGGGTGGTTCACTTTAACACCTTATATGGTAGCCCTCAGGGAACATGTTCCTCTACAGTAGCTCCTACTTTATTGTTGATTTTCAGAACCTCCTGGGAGGATTTGAAAATGGACTCAGAGGATATAGTGTGGGCAATGAAGAAGGCAAAAAAGTTGAATGCTCCGGGCCCAGACGACCTAAAAAATCTTACTTTTAAATCGGCTCCTTGCTTATGGGCTGAGTTCTTATTGCTTTTGTACTCTAAAGTATTGATGCATCAGGTATTCTCAACCACTTGGAAGGAGGCAATGGTTGTAGTGATCTTAAAAAGGGTGATAGAGCAGATCCTGCCAACTACCGCCTTATTCCTCTACATGATGCCTCATATAAAATCTTCTCGAGATTTCTATTGCATGATCTTGAGCGCTGGGTGGAGGATTCTGAGAAATTTGGTATTAACCAATCTGGCTTTAGAAAAGGAGCTAACACGTCCCTGAACTGGCTGTTAACTAACCAAGGGTTCCTTTTAAAATGTTCTCTTTATGTGGCCTTCTTAGACATTACAAAGGCATTTGACTGTGTAGATCGAATTTGTTTATGGAAGATGCTGAGGGACTGGGGTTGCCCTCAATACCTAGTTAACATCTTGGAACACTTGCACATAGACATTCGTCTAAAGGTTAAGTTAGACCAAAAAGCACATTTTAACGAATGGTTCTACGCAGCACGTGGGCTCCGGCAGGGCTGTGTGTTAGCCTCATTTCTATTTAATCTATATATTTTAGGGATAGGAGCAGCACTATCTGCCATTGTTACAAACGCCCCGAAACTGGGCTCAACTAAATTGCAGTATCTACTCTGCACTGACGATTTAGTTCTACTGGATTACTGTCAAGACTTGATGGTCGTGTAGCCGATGAAACCTCCGTCCCCAAGTACCACTCGGGCAAACAAGAAATTACTGCCCGAGCAGTCCTTGAGGCCACAGATGGTGATCTTCGTCAGCCGCAACAAGGATGCCTGAAGATGCCAGAAGGTGCCCCCTATGACCACTGTAAGGCAAACACGAAGTTAGGTCATAAACACGGAACCCCAGACTTGCATATGAATGTGTAATAAGTCTAGAATAAGGCTTACCCTTAAGAGTTGGTCGGGACTTAATAATGGTGTAAAGATGTTTGTCAGAGGCAGCCGGCAAGGGTGACGACCAGAGGACAGATTGATGAAATCACCACCTTACGTAGAAGCCAGAAAACGTAAGTCAATCAGTTGAAAAGTGCGTAATCCAAGAACATAGTTCATAACAAAAGGGCAATCCAAATAGCAATCCAGGGACGGAAATGTGGTCGAATCCAGTAGAAAATAGTTCCAAACAACGGTACCGTAAAGGAAGAAGCCAAAATCAGAGTCCAAGATCAATCCGAGGTCAGAGGTAGTAAACTTAATCCGTAGTCCGTAATGCGCCCAACAGGATCAGCTGTGAAGCGCTGAAAGGCAGTCAGCGCGTCCCTTTTGAACGCTGACTGATGATCACATGACTCTCATCATCTGTCACGTGATCGAACATGCTGAAGGAGGAGCTCTCAGGTGCCGGCAATGGAGACGTTGTAGAATGCCCGTGGCGCATCTCCATGGCAACTGCCACCACCGGAATGGAAACCAACGCTGAGATAGCAAGAACCGGCGTCGTTGACCTTGTCCCATTCTTTGCCGGCAGGGCTGCAGGGGAGAGTGTTTTTTGGCAGCTGTATTGTGAGATGTGTTCATGGAACGTAGGGGCGTGACAATTACACTGCAGTGGGACTACAAACTTCTCTGACGGCTACTGACCACTGTTTAAAGGATTTGGGTTTGCACATTAATGCTCCCAAGTCTAAGGTACTAATCGTGAATTGGCAAAAGCCACTGTCGGCTAGAAGAAACTTTAGTTGGTTTATAGACAACTATAAATTGTAGGAAGTGTCTGAATTTAAATATCTGGGTGTAATTTTTAACTCCAAGAGATCACTGAAATTGGCAAACCAGGCCCTTGCGCTCAAAGCCTTTTCGGCCGCTTCCCAACTTCAGGCTCTTGATAATAAATATGGCTGATTCTCTCTTACCACAGTGATAAAAATGTATAATCAAATCCTGGTTCCGAGATTGATTTATGGAGCGTGGTGCGAGAAAAGGGCTTACTATGGACAAAGGTTGAAGCTATCATTTGGAAGCATGTTCTCAACCTTCCATCTTGTGTTCCTTTGGCTGCAATTCAAAACATTTTGGCCGTGTTTCGCTTGAAGCCATGATGTCTTTGTGCAAACTACAGCTAGTACATAGTATTGTATTTCCTCCTGCTGGCCCTCTGTTTAAACAACTAAATGTCTCTGCTTCTTGTGGTGATTGTAACATATTAACTCAATGGATTAAGGGCTCCATGAATATTTAAATGAATAATGATTTGCTCCTAGCTGATTTGGAATACACTCCTATTAAGGTCAAGAGGAACATTTATGAAAATGATTGGATATCGAACAGATCCCGGTTAGAAACATATCAAATATTTGATCACTTTGCACTGGATATTAAATCGCTCAACACAATTCAGAAGTGTTTTATTAGACATCCTTCAAAGAAGTCGAGGTATTTCTTGGTACGTTTGAAACTAAATCTCTTGGCCAAGGATGTCTTGGGGACGTGCAGTAAGCTAGCTAATGCCGATCGGTCTTGTCGGTACTGCACTGTGGCAAACAAAACCTTGAAACACTTAATCATAGAATGCACTGCACTTTCTGACCTTTGTAATGTGATGTTGGAATCTTATTTAAAAAATAGACCGTTTTTATCTTACTAAAATTTATGGTGGAATTTTTCTGACTGAACCAAATGAGCATCTTGTGATTTAAAAGATTTGTTTTACTCTTGCTTGTAATTATGAATTGTTCGAATATTTTGTGATATTTTATGATATTCTGTGATATTCTGTTTTTTAACTTTGTGATCTATATACATTATATAGACCCACCTGGTGCCTTCCTGCTTCCCGCTCTTTTTCACCACTTAGCAAGCCACGCCCACCTGGTGCCTTCCTGCTTGCCGCTCTGTTTCCCTACTTAAGGAGCCCTCCAGCTTCTTTTCCTTTGCAGATGGGGAGCAGGTGCAAGTGGATCTAGGTCACCTGGCCTAAGCCCCGCCCACCTGGTACCTTCCTGCCTGCTGCTCTTTTTCACCACTTAGCAAGCCCCGCCCACCTGGTGCCTTCCTTCCATCACTGTCTTGTGGCCAATGCTGGATTTTACTTTTATGGACTTTATTCATTCATGGTGCATCACTCTTTCTCAACTCTCATGCTGGACTTCCTTTGCATCTTGTACTCATGGTGACCCTGAATCATGCTGTTCCCATCTTCATCTTGTATCCTGGCTTGCAACATTATGTGTTACTACTGACTTCTGCAATTGTATGTGCTCTCCACTCTTGCTTCTCCACTCTTTTTGACTGCTTACTCTCTTTTCTCTCCTCCTTTCCCTTCTCCCTTTTCCTATCTCCTCCCCTTACTTTCTTCTATGCACTTACTCTATCAGAATTGTCCCTGGACCTAATATGATAGCAACCTCGTCTGTTTCCTCCACCCTCCCATTGCTGTTTTTTTCCTCCCCACCACCCCTCCAGCACTATCTGAAATGTTGTCAGGCCTAGTATGATAGTCGCTTGTTTTGTTCCTCCCCTCCCTTTCTGCACCCCTCTCCCTCACCTTTTGTTTTTCTCCGGCTCTACCAGAAATGTCGTCAGGCCTAGTACGGTAGTCGCCTGTCTGTTTCCATTTCTTTTCCACTCTCCCCCTCCCTTCCTTATATATGTCTTAGCTCTTGCACTATCTGAAATGTCGTCAGGCCGAGTACAATAGTTAATTTCACATCCTTACTGTTCATGGCCTGTACGAATGTGGTTGTATTTTCCCTTGTTCCCTCCCTTGCCTTGAAGCGCTTTGAAACACATTGTGTATAGGCGCTATATAAATAAACAATCATTTCATATCATATAATTATTTGTAATGCCTTGTATTGACATATGTGTGTAAAGTTTTTTGGGACAAGGCTAAATCACACAATAAATAAATAAAATAAAACAATAAGGGCCACATTTTTCTTTGTTTTTCTTTCAAAGACTTGCCATGCCACGCACCCATGTGTGCCAGTCATCAAACATTGGATCCAACTAACCTTTTTAGAGCCATTTTTCTAGGAAATTGTGTGACCTTGATAAGCTGCTAGTGGCCTGAGCCTTCAAACGTGTTAATTTCCAACATAAGTTTCAGGCTTGATCATCCAATGTTACCATTGAGAGCAAAGCCTGCTCAGGGGGCCCAGATGGTTCCAGTTAGTCAGACCTCTAAACAGAGGTAGATATAATAAAGACAACTTAAAAAAAGAACTTTTGTCCGAAGGTTTACCATTGTGCACTTGTGATTGAAATGGACTTCGCCCACCCTAAGCTCCACCTCCATGACCTGCCCACTTAGGGCCCTTTGCCTTATATCTGCCACTGCAGATAACACCACAAAGGCTGAGAACAGACTAGTACAGAAGAAGCTAGCAAAACTCTCCATAAAGGGGCAGTGCTCACCCTGGGACCTGTGGAAGTTGTTGCCGCACAACAAAGGGGGGTTCCCATCAGAGGGTGGGCCACAGCAAGGAGGGTACCTACAGCCACAGAACGCACTGCTCTGGGTGGCCCAGCCACCTGGTTTTTACTCACAGGGTGGGCCTTACCAGTCAATGTTATGCTACCCACAAGGGAGGATCTACCCGCAGAAGGGCCAGGGTTTGGGTATAGAGGGGCTGGGCTTAGGTTTTTAGAGACATGCTTTCTTTGTGGGAAACAAGGCCACTTCTCACAAATGTGTCCCTTTGGGCAACCATTCTATTACAATCCTTTAGGACCATAGCCAGCAGTCCCCTCCACAGCAGCAGCAGCAGGTGCTGCCCACCAGTCTGCATCCCCAGCAAGTGCAGATGATTGCCGAAGCAGGGCAGTAGGGATCTCATGGATACCCATAAATGCATTGCAAGCACCCGCGCACACAGCCACAAGGGGACAGTACACTGTTGGGCGAGAATGTGGTACTCCATTACACAGGAGTAACAGTTCTGGGAGTGAACCCCTTCCCGTTCCCGCAGAATATGACGCCCCAATAGGAGTGCACACAGGAAGTGCATGTGTGTCCAGTCCTTGCTGTAAGTGAAGACCCCAAAGAGGAACCCAAGGTAGCAGTGACAATAGGACAAAGATTTATCCTTCCTGATAGATACGGGTACCACCAAATCTTGCATAAGGGAGGGTGGAATACGCAGACAACACCTTGTAGCTCCTCTACTGTACTCAAACTATACTCCGATAAACACAACCATTTAATTCACAGAAAGAGGTATGGTATGCTCAACTCCTGTCATGTACCCAGCAAGGGTGGCAGCCATTATACAGGCCGACTATTCACACTGCACATTACGAGGGCCACCCATGCACCATGATTTCTTCCTTTATGGGGTCCAAGTACTATTGGGATGGGTGCCAGGGATGAAAGGAAAGATATTCTGACTATCCACAGAATTTCTGTTCAGGCCTTTGTGGCACAAGAAAATTTAACCAGGTACCCAAATACTGTTGTACTTAGAAGAGGTGATAACATGAAAAGACACGGTGGTACTATGTGGGACAGACAAGACATTCAATGACGTACAATATTCTGTATTGACCCCACGTTGACATTGACTTATTTGACTGATGAACATCTTTTTGCGATGGGGAAGAGAGGTGGGGGTGTTCAAAGGAGCGGGGGCGGTCAGCAGAAAATTAAAAGAGGGGTCATTACTGCCCCTGGTAAAACAATACCCATTTTCTCGCCAGGCAGAAGAGGCTTGTGCTATGGCAGCAGAGTATAACACAAACTTGAACATCCCCATGCAACAGGGCCATATACCTGATTAAAAAGGCAAAGGAAGGTGCCTATAGATTTATACAGGTTTTCAGCCCCCTGAACAATGTGATAGAGGCCAAATTCCTACTCGTGCTGAACTGTGCTACAATGTTGTGCAATGTTCCAGCAAACGCCAAATATTTCACAGTGATTGATCTAAAAAACACTTTAATTTCCATCCCATCACATCCCGACTCCAGATATCTCACTACGTTCACATATCGCAGGGTCCGATATTGAACACACAAAATCGTGTGTACCTCATGTCCCCCAGTGTGTTCAACAGGGTGATCCAGATGGATTTTAGCAAATTGCAAGTACCCAGCACAGGTATGAAGAGAGGATCCCTGGAATGCCCCTCTTGACCCCTATAAACATGACAGCCCGAAGAGTCAGAGATGGAAGATGCCAGTCACTGTTTGGACATCCTGCAGGAAGGCCAGTGACAAATGCATATGCAAACAGATATTCTCTCAGACAACCATTCAAACCTTATCCCGCTAACGTCATCATGGATACAGGTGCCCCAAAACTGATCATGGATCCAGGTGCCTCGCTGGACATGGTTGACTAATGATAATTATCTGACTGTGCAAAGGTCATTAGAGACACCACAGCATAGTAACGTTAGCCATGAAGCACACTCCCATCCATGTGCGGACTTACACAGACATACACATGCACGCACATGCCCACACGAAGAACATGCGCACACAGTTCTATAGATAGAGGACAGATACATATACATAGTGTTTTTCTCACTAGCCAAACACAGAAACGCAAGGAAGCAAGAGATGCAGAGCAAGTTTGCAGTAGCTTATTGCAACTAACCATATGGAACTACAGGATTGTATAAGGAAAATACTAACCTATAAGAATAGCACAATATAGACATATAGCAATTACAGCATTAACTATAGCAGAATTACATGAAGCCACAGGCCTCAGGACGAGAGGAGAAGAAAAGCAGAATTAAGCTGTACGAAGCACCAGGCCAGGGCTCGCAGCCAAGGTCAGAGACGAGAACATTCCTAAACCTCAGAGAGAAGGAACTGCCGTAGGAAAAGCAGAATAAATCCTCACTAATTGTAGATGAGAAAGCTCAATTTTGTGGTCTTCACCCATGTGGTGCAGCTGAGTCGAACAATGGCATTTACTTGTGGTGGGAAGAGAAGCAGTTCCCAGCACAAAGCGATACATGTGTTGTTTTACAACGTTGCAACCCTGCAGGCACTCTCAAAGGGAAAATGGTAATACTGATGGCAACAACGGGGACACATATTATTTCTCATCACCTTTAGATGGTGTATGGAGCGGTGAGAACAGAGCTGGGTCCCAGGCCTGGGGAGATCAGCGCCAGCCAATCAGGAAACACAAACCCAGGGGTGGATGGCGGAGGGCATGGAACAAGGGTAATCCTGTGACTCTGTGAAAATGTAATAGATAGGTTCTGGTGAAGGGTCAGGCAAGTTCTGACATGAGATTGCCAGTGTGAGAAAGGTGTCTCCCTGGCTGGTCCCCGGGAATCTATCATCCAGGTGGCAAGGACACAGCCATTGCTATTGGATCCAGTTCCTGGGGGTAGACCAGTGAGGGAGGATCATCTGGAGTGGGAGCGGACACTGATGGGTGAGACGTGGTATCCCCCTTCCTTCAGCACCTTTTCCCCCTCCTACCAGATAGGACATTCAAAACCCCTGCCATCCCCCTTTTTCAACACCAACACTTTCACACGATACACCAGAGAAAGGACTAATACCAGAGCCATTTACCGAGATGTCCCAACACAAGTGTCAGGCAAAGTCAGGCAATTGATTAGAATCACACACACCTGACAGCCCTTTCCCTTGCCCAGAGGGATAAAAGGTGGAGCAAGAGAGCACAGTACGAGCAAGGCAGACAGCCTGATAAGACGGCTAACCCTGAGCGGCAGTTCAAGAGACGGAGAAAGGCGGCAGGAATCAAGAGGGTGACGAGGAGAGAAGCAACCTTGCCCTTTTCATCCCAAGCCCATAGACCCTTTGTGGAGGAGAGCATAGGACCGCGAACAATAGCTCAAGTGGGCATACAGCAAATATCAACGGTACACAGGGCAAGCCTACACTGATAAGCAGGAGCGAGTGAAGCTCATGTGACTGTGGTACCGGCCTTGACTCCAGTGAAGCTGAAAGCCAAGCGGTTTATCACAGCCAGTGAGCTGAGTGGAGAACTGATAAGAACCAGGATTTGTTGAATGAGAAGCACAAAGTGGCAAGTTTGAACCAAGTTTTATTAACTGTGTAAAGAACTATGAAGAGTGTTAAGGGGAGACCAGCTGCAGAGGGAAACCGGCACCACGTGGGTGCTAACTCAAAAAACCCTGGTCAATCCCCATCATAGTGAAACTACAGGCACCAGAAGGCCATAGGAGAGTCGCTGAAAGAGGCCAAAGTGGTCATACAGGAGGGCTAGTACAATCCCTGTATAATGGAAGACTTTGATCTAGAAACTGTGTGAAAGCAAGGGAAGTGAATGACGCCATATGAGAAAGCAAAGGAAGTGAATCCCGCAAATTAAAGTGAATGTGAAGTTAGCAGGAGTGAGCCCGACCAAGGGATGCTGACGAAGAGAGCAAGTCTAAGGTCCCAAGAAACAGTGTGTTGACAAATGTAAACCCGGCTGAGAGATGTCCACTATGAACTGTTTGAAAAGACATTAACATTTTAGAAGGGTCCGAACCCGACTGAGGGAGATCCAGGGGTGAAGCCGTCACCCAAGAAAAGCCAGAGTGAACCCGGTGGAGGGAAGCTGAAAGCACAAAGGGGTCTGTGCCCAGAAGGGGGGGGACCCAGGGGTGAATCCATCACCCGAGAGACATATGGAATCAAACTTTGTGCATGTTTGTTGTTTGTATGAACCTATCAGGCCCTCGGAACCAGAAGACAAAACCACTGAAGGTCTTGATACTGATAGGAACTGTGGGGTGGACCCCTCACCCTACATGAACTGTGGCTAAAAGTTAAGAAGGGTCAGCGCCCAGAAGAGGGTGACCCAGGGGTGAACGATTATCACCCAAACGAACTTTCATTTGGTTAAAGGAACATTTGATTTGCTATTTTAAATACATCAGACCCACAAGGGCAAGTGACTTTAAAGGAAACAAGACTTGGCTATCAACGGTCCTGAGGGCTGCCATTGGAACTGTCATCTCGTGCTGGAGAAGCCCGAGACTGTACTATGCTCCAGGATCCAACTTTACCTCATGCTCAAAACGTGGGGAAGGGAGACCCAAGCCACTGCATCCTGAAATATTGTTTAAAAACACCTCTTTCTTCTCTTGAAAACCATGCCACACCCTTTTTATATTAGTTGTAAGGTTTGGCAATAGGTTTCTTATTCTAGGCCCTTTTATTTTGACACAACGCTACAAGGACTGCCTTATTTTCATTTGATGGTTGATGCTTGCTCCCATCTTAGATTTAGGTTTAGATTAGGCATTTTCCCAACCTGCATACAGCATTCATTGTTCAATAAACACACTTGTGTCTGTCTTACTTGTTGCAACCATGAGTTCCCCACATCAGTCAGAGGACATCTACATGTGTCGGCTATAGGTAATACAACTCCAATCACGCATGCTCTTTGGTTTTTGGGGACGAGCCCTGATTTGTGATGTCAGACCGCAACAAAAGCCCCTCACATGGGCTCAGGAGCAGTGAATACTGTAGAACTCTTTTTTCATGTATGAACCCTGTCTGTTATGGAAAATAAAGGACAGCGAGTCCTCCATTTGTATACTGGGGAGTGTTCAATAGGGCCATGGGTGCAAATGGAGCTAGCTTAAATTGCAGAAGGTGTTCTTCTGGTTATGTCTCGCGGAGGTGTTTTATCTACAAGGTGACACTGTAGGTACAGATTGAGCACATGAAATATTGGCATCCCCTGTTAGGAGTCAGGATGATGGCCATGGGTATATGTCAGGTTGAAAATATCTGTGTATTGAGAAAATATTGTTGTGAGCTCTTTTAGTGATTTCTATCATTCCCTTATTTAATACAGAGGTCTGTGTATATGCATAGGAAAGCACGAGGAGGTGCAGAATTCTGTTTTGGCAAATTAGTTTTTGTTACGGAGAAAGCTGTTCTGTAGTGGTGCGCGGAAGGCGCATGCACGAGATTGGTGAGTGTGCCTGAGGAGGCAGAGAGTTGCAGAAGGGACGTGCGCAGAGCACACCTGAAAAGTTGGTTGAGAGCCAGAGAGGCTTGTGATAGTACAAAAAAAGGGTTATTTCGAAATTTGACATTGTGCATAATTAGGTAAATTTTGTACAAAACTGTGAAGTTGTCGAAAACCTCGGCTCGAGTTCAAGTAATGTGTGGTAAAGGTGCAGGGGTCATGCCCCTACAGCACCTATGTAACGGCCTTCCATAATATAACTACAAGATTTCTAAATATAACACGGAATGGATGAAAAACACGGAAGGTAAATTGACTAAGCCATGTCCAAAGGACGGGAGCTTCTCCAAATATGTGCAGCAACCGTTACACACACATTTGCAAGATGTTTATAAGGGCGAAAAGCTGAGTAATTGTATGGCAATTTTTGAGCTTTGGAAAATGCTTCAGGATGATGGGGGATGTGGCGAGGCATCAACGGATGCTGAGCCAACAGGAGATCCCGGTGTGAAAAGCCCTCAGCCCCGCACCCCCACCTCCTTCTGACCATGAGAGCAAAGGGGCTGCAGCAGGAACACAGGGACTCTACCATATACGGGAGTTGAAAGAAGCAGAGTGCTACTCAAATTCAATATTCGAACCTCCACCATATACCAAGGAGGAGGGGCGGAAAGGGGCCGGACAAGCAGGAAGTGAAAAAAAGGGTGCACAGCGAGACCCAGAAAAGCACAAGGGAAGGACTGGAGAATATAACATCGAACGAATGGCCAGGAGGACAAATACTCCTGAAATTAGATGGGAAGACAGCAGTAGAAACAGGAGGGGCAAGTAAGGAAGTAGCTAGTTGTAAGGAGAGCAGGGAAGCACGAGAGTGGGCAGAGATAATGGAATTGGTAGAGAGAACAGAAAAAGAGGAACAGGAGGTGTGCGAGAAAGTGCAAAGTGAGAAGCTACAGGCAGAAGAGAAAGAGCAGGAGCAGCGACAGATGAGAAAGGGAGAGCTCAAATACATAGAAAGAAGAAGGGAATAATATGAGAGGGAAAGGCAAGTTTTAGAAAAGAGGGAATGGAGAAATTGGCAAATAGAGTGGCTTGCAAGAGGGCGCAAACGCAACGAGGATGAGGAGGAGCGTGCAGTGACTGGCATAACACTAAGGTTGGGATCGACCACTTTTGACGACAACGAAGGAAGGGATAGGCAAGCAGAGCAAGAGCGCAGCAAGATTTATGATAAAATCCAAATCCAAATCCAACACAGGGTCCTCTATGAGGGGGGACTGTGAGAACTTGATTGACGAAAAGGGGAACCAGAGGGAGCAAAGCTACTGAGGAGACAGATTCTGTGATGATTTTGGCAGTGACTTGGGAGACACTGAGTCAGATAATGACTTAGTAGGAAGGGAGGACGAAGGAGTAGGGCAACTTGATTATCGATTGACAGGGAAGCACACCGATCGAGGATCAATGTGAGGAGCAGACAAAGATGCAGGGGGAGTGTGGGGTGACACGGACAAGAGAATACGACAGTCCAGGGCTGCGTTGCACAGCCTGGATGACCTCACCCCATAGGTGCAAAGGCTTAGAGTCCTTCCAGCATGAAGAAGGGGAGAAGTGACAAGGGCATTCACATCCAACAAAGACACCAGGAGAGTAGATGGGGGCAGGGCCGTCACAGTTCCCCCCTACAGGAAAAAGGAGGAGGGCGACCTCAATACATACCCTAAAAACATATCGACAAGGAAAATGTGAGATGTAGGCTATCTTCGTTGACCATGGGTACTGGAAAATGGATATATGAAATGGAACGGATGACAGCAGGACAATAATTAGCAGTAGGGGACTAAACGGTTTACTAGCGGCGGTCCTCAGAGAGGCTGCCAATGACGTATGGACAAGGGCAGGGTACCCAGGAGTAACAACACAGAACACGCTGCACAATGGTTTGCCCTTTGCTAACTGCTGAGCGGCCATATGGCCAGCTCTACGGACACAGTACACAGCCACTTCAGATATTGGTGTGATCATGGCACGTAGGATGGGGGAAGATGAAGACCCCCTACAATATATTCAGGCTATTCAAGAGTTATGGCACCCTGAAACGCGAGACCCATGGGATAAAACAGTGGCATTATTCTATCATATACTATGCCAAGGGTTACCAAAGCAGGTGCAATAGTACATTACTGCAGACTAATGCAAGAATGTGTGAGGAAAAAGCGTGAGGAAAGAAAGTAGGAGGTGGCGAAGTTAGTGAAGAATAAATTGTCTAAATATGCCATCGAAGGAGCAGTGCTGAAGAGCGTGGGAGGACAGAATGCACCACAGACAGAGTACGCACCGCCGCCCATGGGAGGAGGGTTCATGGGGTGGGGGATGCAGAGCATGGGTTTCGAGGAAGAGGAGGGCCACCGGGACACGGGTATGGGCATCAAATGCAACAACGCCAAGGGGGATTTTCAGGAGGGTATCGAGGATATGGGCAACAAATGCAGCAGAAGGGTTCTCTAGGGGTTATCAGTGGCAAATAAAGAGAACCACCCCAGTGCTGGGTGTGTGGACAGATAGGACATATCTCTAGGATATGTAGAAGCAGAGGTGGGATGCCACAGAATGGGGGATGCAATACCAGCCAGCATATACAGGCGAACAGAATGAGTTATATGCCCAAGACCAAACACAACAACAATGACAGGCACCAAACGCATACCCGCAGTGACAACAGCCCATGAAACCACAAATGCAGGCACCGGCACAAAAACATTCGCAGACACCACAGATAACGCAGACACAGAATAAACCACAGCCATCCTACACGGCACAGCCAAACGACCGGACACTGGCACAGAAGAACTCCATGATGACTCCCCTTAGGAAACTATGGGGAGTCACTGTAGCAGGGGGCAACCCAGTCTTATGAAACGGAATGTCATTGTACCCACAATAGGACAGCCCACAGACAGACCTGATGTGTTTCATCCTATCGATAACACCCAACCCAGCGAGAAACCATGCATGGGGGTGACAATAGGTGACAAAACCTTCTCCTTTCTTGTAGACACAGAGCGACTAGGATCCTGCATATGGGAAAGGAAGCATAGAATGTCGGGCGATGCCATGGATGCTCAAGAATTCTCTGGGGTGCCGGAATTGGTTCCATTTACAGACGATATTGCTCTATATAGGAGAACACGACTTAGCTCTGCCCTTACTGTATATCCAACAGACACATTAAACATAATAGGGAGGGATATCATGAGCAAACTCAACATGACCATCTCATTCACTGACAAGGGGATAGTGTGTTCCACACCTGGCATACTCCTAAGCATGAGGGAAATTATTCAAGCTTACTGTGGATGCAAGGCACAGAGGGGGGTGCCAGCAGATGAGGAGCTATTTCAACATGGCACTGAAACAATAATAGCATGGTTCCCAGGTACTCAGGGAAAAATGTGGCACATTCCAAATGAGTACTTGTTCAGGGCAGAAATACCAGTGGATGAGAAGGAAGGGATGATAGTGCTGCTAGAATTAGAGGCAGCAATAGTGGGGATGACTGGAAAGCAGTACTGTTACGTTCACCTGGATTCCACAGGGGCGCCGAACGAAGCTGGACTGCAATGGTCTCCACCAGCGTGACTCGTAGTGAAGTGATGAGCGACTGCACCTGCCCACTTAGTTTCGTCTGTTTGGCACGTAGGAAGATTTTCCTAGAGTGGTAAAAATGGCAGGTTAGCTAACCGATAAGAGGAGGTTTACTTCTGCTTTCTACTTCCGTGACTTCCTGGTGTTCTCTTTACTGTGTCTCACCTTATTGTTAAGAAGGATGGGCTCTCCATCCTGTGTCTGTATGCAGGGGTGCGTTGAGACTTGGGTATCCAGTTAACTTCACTGATCCCGTAATCTTATGGCAGAGTTCCAGACAACAATGACTCAGAGGTAAGTCTTATGCCAATCCTAAGTAGCATGCACTGCTTTAGAGTTCTGGTTGTCTTACAGTCCACTCCTGTACCATTTCTTCCCCTTGCAGAATTGCCGAAGACATGTACCCCTTCTCCAAGGGAACAAAGTAAATGCCAAGGTAAGTTTCAGTATTTGCACGAAGCGAAAAAAAAATGTCTTAGCATGCGATATTGTTCATTCGCGCGATTAATCAGTTGTCCTCTCTTTATTCCGCAGGTGCGGCACTTTCCCGGGGTAAGATCGTGTGATGGTGATTTGCTAAACCGCAAATGAATACTGCTTCGGGTAAGTATCTTGCGGCGCAAGGTTGAACGTCTTTTAGTGAGGCGCAGCTCACCTGTTGTCTTTTGTTTGTTATTGCAGATGCGGCTACTCTGGGCGGCGATCACGTTAGAGTGCCTCGCTGGATCGCATGGAAGAATGGAGCATCAGTGAGTATCACGCGTCGCTATGCTAATTGTTCTTAAGATGCTTTCTTGTATAGCAAGGGTAACCGGTGTTCCTTTCCCTGCAGGTGCGGAGACTCCCGGATGATTGCGATGGAGAATCTGATAAGGCTCTAATCTGTTCGCTCTTCTTCCTTTGCAGGTTCAGATCGTGAAGAACAGGACGGGTGTGGCTGAAGACTGGACTGGAGCTGCAGGCACGGTGAGCGTTATGCGGCAGGAGTTCAGAATAACGCAAAGCATGTTCTGGTCTCCGGGCGTTGTTTAAATAGCCTCCCAGAAGTAGTTCCCAGGTAAAGTAGTCCCTGTACCACACCCAATGAAATAGTCCCTTAAAAAAAGTAGTCCCTTCAAACAGCCTCAAGGTGGGCTGTACATGGTTTCACCACTTGATAATATGACTTGCCTGAAAAGGCAATATGAGCCTGGCGCCAACCGTGCCAGGACTGAGTCCAGGAAGCCCTTAGGCAATCCTTTGGGGCCTTACAGGTCCTCATGGGTGCCAGTACTCTGGGCAGACTGGTCTGTTCCTGTTGTCTGTGGGCAGGCATCGTGATAGCACTCCCCCCCCAAGGCCCCTCCCAAGGTGGTTCTTCTTGCTGGTCCAGGCTTGTTTGGGAAGTTCTGTTGGAACCGTTTTATCAGTCGTGGTGCATGAATATAGTCACTTGGTTCCCATGATCTTTCTTTTGGACCATAGCCTTTCCAGTCAACAAGATAGAAGAGTCTCGATTTGACCAACTTTGAGTCTAAAATGTTTTTTACTTCGAATTCTGGTTCACCATCTACTAGATTGGGGCTTGGTGGTTTTGTTATCCTTGTTCCTGGTTGCACTAGTTTCAAAAGCGAAACATGAAATACCGGATGGACTTGCATGTTCAGAGGTAACTCCAATTTAACTGCCACTGGATTGATGATGGCTTTAATGGTGTAAGGTCCCAAATATCTGGGATTAAATGTGTGGGTCCCTTTTAGCGCTATGTGTCTGCTCTAACGTTTGGTTGATCCTCTCGGTTTGATCTTTGATTTGAGGATGGTGACTGGTTGAAAGTCTTACATCAATTTGGGCCAATTGGCAACATTTTCTCCAAAATTGTGAGATAAACTGCCTGCCCCGATCAGAAACTAGGACTGAAAGGAATCCGTGTATTCGGACAATGTGTTCGAGGAATTCTTTGGCCAGGGTCGAGGCTGAGGGTAAGCCTTTTAACGGAATGAAGGGCGCCATTTTGGAAAATAGGTCCACTATTACTAAAATAGTGTTGAATCCATTACAGGGGGGAAGATCCGTGATAAAATCAAGAGATAATGTATGCCAGGGTGTTTGTGGAATGTCTAAGGGTTATAATAAACCCGCTGGTTTCTTCTTCTGGGCCTTGTTTTGAGCACAAATGCCACAAGATAGCACAAATTGCTTAATTTCTTTTCGCCAAGTAGGCCACCAGAAATGTCTCTTGATTTTAGCTTCGGTTTTTGCAATTCCAGGGTGGCCTTCTACCAAGGACTCATGATAATTGGAAATAACCTGTTTTTGCAGTGCTTTACTACGTAGATAAAGACGTCCTTGGAAGTAAGGTAAATGATCAGTGACTATAGTTTTTGGATATGAGAAATTGTCACTCAAATGCGCCAACTCCTTTTTTAGGAGTTAAGTGAAGTATACATTGGTGAGTCAACAAATAAATAAACAATCATTTAGTTCATGGTCATGATGAAAACGAAAAAAAAAATGTATTTCTCCAACTGAAAGTGTTTCCTCTTTCCCAAAAATATTTTGCCTTTGAGTTTTTCACACTTTTTTTTGCCTTTGTGTTAATATCACACTGAGAATGTTTCCGCTTTCACAAAGATTGTTTCACATAACATTTTTTCCACAAGAATTTTTTCCTTTCTGACTTAGTGTTAATTTCACACCAATCATGTTTCTTTTCTTATAACTTTAAACAGGTTTCCAATAAACAAATTTTCTTTCTCAACACGTGTTTCCCCATTGCGAGTTACAATGGTTAATCAGGAGAAAAGAGATATTTTCTGTATGCAGAAAGTAAAAAAAGGGGGAGAAAGAAAAGAAAGAACAGATATAATTTTATTTGCTGAAGTGTAGTAAAATGAAAAGAAAATCATCATTATTTGATATCAATTCAGACTCACCCAATTTTTTAGTGATTTCTAGATCTTGTCCAAAAAATACTTTTTGTGTAATATTTTGTCACTGCCTCTTCAGATAGGTAATTCTTAAATTCTTAATGAAATGAATAAGACTGCAGGCAAGAAAAAAAGAAAAAGAAGAAAACTCCATGAATATTTCAGTAATGGGAATATAAGAAAAACCCATCTATTTGTTTGGAGAAAATCTAATGTTATAAATTTAAACTCTACCAAGTACTTTCTGGTGCAAGCTTTCCTTAGTCCAAAGTATCCTAAAATCGTTTCAGTAGATGAAGCTCGCCATGATAAGCCATACGTAGCTTCCTGGGCTGGTTTCGCAAAGTATTATGGCCAAATTGCGCTATTTAAAGCGTGCGCACTGCGGCGTGATGTCATCACGTCATGCGCAGCATTATTTTGCGTGACACAATGACGTGTCTGCCACAGCATGTTTCCAACGCTCCCGGCGGCCATTTTAGAGCATGAGAAATGCTCGTATAGTTAACTAGAAGGAGTGGATCTTTTTGAATTCTGTTAATCCTAAATACAAATTCCAATATACCTGTTAGTTGATATTGATAAGGAATTATTAAGTTTGGATGTATTTAAATGTGTTGCAGCAAAAATAAATTCCCGCAATATTTAACATATTGGTTAAGGATTACATTTTTACATAAGAATTATTTTAGTTAAAGAAAAGGGACTTATGTTTCCATTTATTGCTTATTACTTATTAGCAACTTATCTGTTAATAAAGATTCGTAAATACAATGATATTTTCTCTTGAGAAAATCTATTAAAAAAGTAAAGGAAAAGAATGAAACAAAGAAATCAGAATAGAAACAAAAATAAGAGAGTACATATGAAGTACAAACAAAATAATTTTCTAACTAAGTCTGGTAAATAATGTCCAGACCAAAATCAAATTATAATTGTTTTTTACATGCTATGACTGCATATTGGTAAACACATTTATAACTAATTGTCCATCTCTGAATCGCAATTCAAACCGGATACACATGTGTCCATGATACAAATCCATTTACTTTCATGTTTTCATAACAGTTCTTCTTTATTACCTCCCCTCGGGGGTGAAGGGATTTTCTCCAAACCAAAAATCTTGAGTTGTGAAATTCCAAAAGATGGATGATCAGTGATGATAATAACAGATATGGGGGACCTTATGTCCTTATTTCGAATAGCCCTGATATGTTCAAAGATTCTCACCTTCAATTTTCTTATGGTGCTGCTAATATACAGTTTACCACAAATGCATTCAATCTCATATCACAAAGGTCGAATTACAGTTTATCAGTTGATGTATTTGTTTGATCTTGCCATTTGGTAGATACATTTCCGTTTTACCTTGATGAATAAATGGGCATAACTTGCAATGTCCACATTTGTGGGTGACCCTAATTGTGGTCTGAAAAAACATCTTTTTTGCATTCGGAATTGGGCTCAGAAAACTTGGCCTGATCAGATTCCTGATTGTAGGGGCTCTCTGAAAACATATGCTTGGTGAACTGTCTAAATGCTTCTGTAAACTGGAGTCTGTGAGAAGAATGTTCCAATATTCAGAAAGTATTTGTTTAATTTTCTTAGCTTCAGTTCTGTATGTTGTGATGAGATGAGTCTTTGGTTTTGATAATCCAATCTTAGGTTTATCTATTAGTAGAGATTCTCTTGAAACTTCTTTGGCTTTATGGATGGCAGTTTTTATGTTTTTAGATCTGTACCCTCTCTGTTTGAATTTAGAAATAGTCAAAAGAGATGATGATACTGTAAATGAGGACCGAGTGAGATCTGACGGGCCCATAGAATCAGAGCTCACCCTCAAATACCTTAAGACAAGATAGCTGCACCTTGAGGAGGTTAGGGTGCAGGATTCACATACTCCAACACAATTCAATAAGGATAACTCAAGGATTTGGCAAAGAGACTGTTAAGTTCATAGGGGTTTATTTCATGCCACTGCTGGCACAGAGCAGACTTAGTGCCGCGGTCGAGCTCCCAGCCTCAACCCCCCAGCATCGCACAGAGCTCACTTTTTATAGCAAAATGTGAGGGAGCAATCTGCCCCCACCTTTCCTGCACAGTCTTAAGCAACTTCATCGTTAAACATTAGCTCATTGGGCAATTTCTTTTAATTGAACTAACCCTTCAGAATGAAATACGCTCTAGCATGCATGTCTGACTTTTCCTCCGGTGTTCCGTTCAATTTATAGTTGCTGCAGCTGGACTCTTCAGATAAGGTTTCAGACAAGGCCTAATTAAAAGTCTAGGTTCTGTCCATTCGTCAGGTTTCTGAAAGCATGGTGTCCTCGAATGTCTCAACTTTAAAATTACCTCATTTTACACACTTTGAGCACTACACAGTTTCTTCTCATTTTAGCCACATTTTTGGTTACATGCATTTTCATTAAAGGCATTTAGCCAGAACGATTTTCTGTCTCTGTACAGAAAACCTTATTGTCCATTCTGTGCCTTGCCACCTTATTACATCATGGTAATGACATTTTCGACCTTATAAATACAATGCTTTTTCGAATACTAGAATATCCTAACATTATGAATACTATTTACACATAATTATAACATCAATTAGTCCATATGAATTTCTCTGCTTAGGTTTAAGTGGGGAGGATGGCTGCTCTCCTCTTCGTTCAGTTGTTGATTCCCTATCTTTAATTCGGGTCCTCCACTACACATCCCCATCTTAAAAGTTCTTTGTTTGAAAAACAACGACTTTGAACCATATTCGATGTCCATTCTCCTTAATATTTATCTAACCACATCTTCACACAATCTTATACTTTGGGACATACTAAGGTATTGTCATTCTTAAAGCAAACATGTGTGTCATCTCCTTCCATGTAAGCCCTACTTCCTGTAATCGTGTGCCTTTAATCTAACTGTATGCCTTGGACGATTCACAGCCATTGTGAGACTCGAGAGGTTTGGTCAAGCTTTGAGGTAACCCATTAGCCCATTGTCTCTCCGTATGTTGTTTTTTGTCTGCAACTCCCACCCCAACAAAGTACAGTCTCTCCTTGATCACCTTCTCCTGCCATGCATATCGTTTTCACTTTGTCCCTAACTCTTTTCCACACTTTTCCCTTTTCTGTATCTTTCTTTTTAGATGTCATGAGTTTGGCGTTAGTGGACCGTCTGCGTCCTGTCGCCTTTTCCTTTCCATTGTGCTGTTTTCACAGTCGGTCTCCCAGGTTCTTTTGATGCTTAGACCAGAAGTCCATTGTTTTTTTTTCCTTTTCACAAGAAGTTCAGTTTATTTTTTTCCAGAGTGTCTCTCTTTCAAAAGGGTTCATTGTTCAATGAGTCCACAACAGGGGACGGTTCAGCATGGGGATGCAGGGTTGGGGGAGTCTTTTTGCAGACGCAATTCAGCATTGGGCTTTCACTGGGTTTCTCTACGGCCTCCCTCTCTCCTCACGCAGTTCAATGTTAATTTCCCATGGCATACAGGTCCCTCGACGTATACCTGTAATGTAAAACGGAATGAGTTCCTTTTGTAAAATAACAGGTCTCTACTATTTAACACATTTCCTACCAACCCATTTCCTTAAAACCTCTTTTCGAATTTGCTCTTATACCTTATTCCCTAGAAATAGCGAGACAGTCCCTCTTATTTGACACCCCTGCCTCCTAGACAAGCTACAAAACATTTTCTTTTAAACATTTCCCTTTTGTCGGTCATTTTCACACCATAACTAAAATACCCCCCATTCCTAGCTCTGTGTCAGCTGGCTTAGAAAATGTTTTTGTTTTCAATAACACAAAATACACCTCGTCCTTCATGGGACACATTTTCCCCTTCCGGTGCCACATGCAACCCTAAGGAGACAAAACAAATTAAAGAAAGACGTCTTCTTTCCTGGTCTTCTAGGCATGTCCGTAGTAGATGACAGAGCATCCTTGGGGATTCCCGTTGTCTGTAGAAAGTCAAAATAAAGACAAAAGTCATTCGGGCATTGGCAAGAGGTCAGGTTTTCTTCCTGACTTTAACCCACTTCCTCCTTTTCTGCTATCAAAAAATACTCTCTGTGTCATTCTCCCCTATTCGTTGGTGCACATAAACAACTATTTTCCAACCACCCTACAGGGATACTTAGTTCCGGCTTGGTTCTTTGGTCAGCTTAGCTGCATTCTTCCAGTTTAGCAGTAAATACTTGCTCGTTAGCTGCACATACTTCCTCAGCTTAGCAGTAAATTCTTGCTGGTTAGCTGACATACTTCTTCAGCTTAGCAGCCATTCTTCCTATTCTTTTCTTGTCGTTAGTTGGACCATGGTCTATGCTTGTGCTTTGTGTTCATGCTAGGGAGATAAAACAGAGGCGTTTCGCTGCACACCGTCCCTGTCTAACTTGATCTAGCCTACCCCTGTCTTCTCAGACTATGGCACCAATTCTTACTAAGTGCTTCCACCTTTATTGTTCCCATTAATGTTTGGCTATTCTAATGCTTGCATACCTCTATCATAACAATCCTTTTGACATTATGAACATGAAAACGATTACTCACCTTCAATTTTACTTCTGTTTTCTGTGGTTGTCTGAAATGGCCATGTTGTTATCTATTTTCTACTCTTTCCGCACCTGTTGTACCTGTCTTGGGAAAAACAGCTAACTTTTGAAGACATTGCGAGTCCGGCGGTAACCGCGGTGGTAAAACTGCCTGGTTACCGCCGGACTCGTATTACCATTCCGCCTCCTTGACTCCCGGAATTACCAGGGCATTACAGCTCTGGTGTCCCGGGAATTACAGAGGCGGAATTCGGTAAATCCCCATTCCCATTGAGTCCCATAGGACTCAATGGGTATGGGGAAGTGGAAACACCGGCACCATCTCGTGATGGTGCTGGTGTTTCCACGTCCACCTGCAGGCAGGAGGTGTTCAACCCGCCAGGTCAGACCTGGCGGGAAGATCACCTCCCGCCTGCAGGACTCGGGATCGGGCGGTCCGGAATTAACAGTGGTGGCGGGTTTACCGCCACTGTTAATTCCGGACCTCCCGACCTGTAATGAGGGCCATTGTGTCTCTTTCTCCCTTTTTCCTGTTACTCACCTGGATCCTCTTACCTTTAGTGTTGATCGATTGTGTGTTCACCCCCTTTTGGCGTGAACTCGTACTTACCTTTTTTCTTTTTCTCCCTAATTTAAGGCCATGCAGCCAATTTATTGTGCTTCCACGCAAGAGGTTCATAGCTTGTCTATAAAATAAATCAAAATTGTTACTGGCATTCACAAGTTGTTTTGCTTACTTCACCATATTTACTTAAAATGGCTTGTACGATTTTCCTTCGTTTAATTGACCCAATTTTATCAGCCATACTCCTTTTCTTGGTCTTCATGGTCTCTTGATGTTTTTTATTGTCCAACGCTCCTTTTCTCTGTTCGCCAGGAAACCTCATAAGTGCTATTTGTTTTCCACTGTTTGCTTTTTTCCGCTTTATGCTTTTGAGTATATCCCTTATTCTTTTATTCATTTGCCCAATTGTTCCTATTTTTCAATTTTCCCATTATTCATTTTTTGTTCAAGATAACCACTCATTTTCAGTATTTCCTAATTTATTTACTTATTTGCTTATTTATTCCTGTGACCAATCCTTTTGCGCTACCTTGCCTCTTCTCTGACCCTATCTTCTTCCTTTTCTCCTTATTTCTACGTTCATCTTTCTTTTGAACTTCCTCATCCCTTCTTTCACGTACCCTTTGCTTTTCTTCTAACCTGTACTGTTTCTGTCTGTCTCGTTCATAGCTGCTCTCTGGTTTGCGATCAAGCTACTTTTTTTGCTCTTCGCAATAAAGCTGTACTCGCCTTAGCCTAACTTTCCTTCTTATCCTTCAGTCCCTTAACTCCTTCTCCTTCTTCTTTCCTCTGTGCCTCATCTAACTTCTTTTTAGGTCTCCCATCATCACTTTCTTTCCCATCGAGTTTCAATGAGATTTGTCCTCCCATCCATTCGTCCTTTGTAAATGCTATCTCATCAGTTCTGTCTTCACTTCCTTTCCTCTTCTTTTCCTCTCTCCCCTTATCGAAAGATGCACTTGTCTGTGCCTGATCCCCTCCTTTATTAACGCATCATCGCATCTTCCCTTGTCCCTTGGGGCTAGGGATGTGAGATTCTTGTCCTTATCCTTCCCTTGATTTTTGTTACTACTTTATGTAGGTGACTCATAAGCAGGGTTGCTATACCCTGTGGCTGCTTTTAGCTTTCTTTAATGGGTAAAGTTCCTCAGGCTTACTTCCCTCGGTTCCTGTTTCAGGCGGGGCAGGCGTCGCTGCAGGTGTCTCACCCCCCTCAGTGCATATTTTTTGCAACCAAGCTTCTGGAGGCTCTTCCTCCTTTCCTTGTTCTTACATTTTTCACAATATGAGAACAGCATAGCGTTTTCTAACTTTTTTCTTGTATATGCGGCATGCAAGTAAGTTGCCATGCGTTGTAAGATGGCTTTAGATGAAGACTCAATTTGTGGCCGCAGCATAAAAATCTTGTGGGTGGTACCTTTAACCCACTCCTCCGATTGGAGCAATGTTTTCTGGGCTTAACTCTGTTTCTAACGATATCCTTATGTGAGTCCAACACTCCCATTACTATAAGGGAGCACAGCCAAATACTGCAAGCTCCAATCCAGCCTCTTCCCGCCAAATTATTTATACCGCCAATTTACTCAAAGAACATCAATCTGTGTGTGATTCGCTCTCAACTATAGAATCGCATAAAACCCTTACTTGATTTCCACCAACAAGGAGACAAAATTCCTTACATGTGACATACAACAGGACATGTATAACAGACACTTGACAGACTAGACAAACACCAGCTGGACACACGTATACCTGCCTTCTAATCAATACCCCGACATGGGGTGTAACAAACCCCTTTGATGCCGTCTTTAATCGTCACCGTAGCCTATCGTCCCCTATTATGTGAGCTCTGGGTTCACGCTTCTTCTGACCGCTGTATTAAAGCGCAGGAACAAGGCGAATCCTCTTATGTTTTTCTTACGTTTTTCTCTCGGGTGCCCCCCCCCCACGGAAACCTTACGTTTTTCTCTTGGGAGCCCCTCCGGAAACCTTACGTTTTTCTCTCGGGTGCCCCCCCGGAAACCTTACTTGAACCACTACTGTTCTTCATGATTCTTAATTCATTCTGCTTAGTCTTTATTTATTTGCCATATTTCCCTATTTTATGGCTGCCTTTATTTTCCTGGAGGTCATCTGTTTCTACCTCGTCTCTGCAAACGTTGATAATTCACGGCCTGCGCCTGAATTTCTAAAATCCTTCCTCTCCTTTTTCGTTATTTCTTCACTGGGTCATACAGCTAGCTGTTCTTTACCATGCTGCCATGATAATGAAATCTTTTAGTTTTCACCCAAACATTCTCATTGACCTTCTGCCGCTTTCATGCCTCAAAATCGTGCTTATCCCAAAATGGGGCATGTTCTTCATAAAACATGCTTTCCTTGGCAATCTAAACGCTATCATCATGCTTTCACATATTGTCATTCAAATAAAATGTTCTCCACTCTGACCGTCAAGGCCTCAAAATTATAAAATACCACCCCTGGTATGACTCCATGCAAACTGTCCTACCCCTCACGGTGGAGCTCCTAGGAAAAGCCTTTAGAAGCACCCCAAAAACCCCCTTCACTATATGTGTGCTATCCCCAAAATTCCCCAAAAGCAGGTCATAAATGACCCAGTAACCTCCTTCAGTTTCAGGGGGCATTCTAAGTCAAAAATGATAGAACACATGAATGGCAATGAACCATTCAGATACAGGGCAGTGCCTGCTCCTGCCCGCACGTTGATTTAAAACCCCTTGTAAAATCGCTTGCTTCTCATCTCATGAAGTTTATCACTACCTCTTTTAATTCTAACACTAGTTCTGTAGCTGTAAAATAACCCTTGCTCATGCCAGGCCAGGTTACATGCTGCACTCTGTATTGTTGCACTTATCAACAGTGATATCATCAGAGGTCAAGGGTCATGTGATGTCACTTCCACTAACTCTATCATTTTGGTGGAATGACGTCCCTGTGTCATTACTTCCTTTTCACTACCACATATGCTAATGCCTCCGGCCCTTCCCTTTCCCCGCCATACTTACAACACCTGGTCATTTATTTCTCGTGTCATTATCAGTGTTAAATTGTATTACTACACTGCCATTTTTGCAGGCATCTTACAAAATCTTCACAAGCTCTAAAAGTGCAGAGTGCTGCTGTGCGCAACTCTCAGTATTCATTGAAAGAATACACATGATCTTGCATCAGACGAGCTGCGCACTGGCTACCCATGGAGGAAAGGCTAATTTTTTAAAAATCATAAATGTAAGTCTTACACAGCGCTAGTTTATTTAACTGATGCTGCTACTAGGGTCAGTTCAGCCCAGTGGCTGCTGGTGACTTTGGAAGTTGGTGGGGCGTATATATCTTGGTGGGAATTTGGGCACGAGCTAGGCCACCTCGCACCAACCAGTGTGCCGGTGGCTTCTCTCTCTGCAAGCCATTTTGTAACAAATGGCTTCCAAGATGTGTAATTTACTGTCCAAGCCCACAGAAATATGACATCACAAATCCTGGCCTAATTATTAGTCGGAAACAGCCTGGAATCCACTGAAAGGTCTGCAATGGTTTTTTCCAGGTCAAGGACATCTGGACTGGACTAATGTCAAAGCATTAACAAATAATGCATACAAATACATTTTTCTTAAATGAAGCACCTGTCAACACCATCAAAGGCAGTTCACAAAAATGGGAACACTGTGCCTCTGCCATACAACACACATACACAATAGACTTAACTAAAAGTCCACATATCAGAAATACAAAGCAATATCTGTGCCAAGGTGTCTGCAAACAAAGGGTATGAAAGCCAAGTGTCCAAACACCACACCATTGAGTGACATGTATGAGACTGGCGGCATTTACAGCTATGCACAGACACAGATTATGGCCTTTGAAGGATCTCTGCCAGCCCAGAAAGGGGTTGAGAACGGGGAGGCAGCTAGATGAGACTATAACCCCCATTCTCTAGCTCTTTGAGAGCCACACATGCTATAGGGAGCAGCATTCATACTCTGACTGCCATATTCCATTTGCCTAAGTTGCTGGTAGTCCTGCATGTATACCTCACTGGTACTGCTGGCGCACTGACCCAGCCAATATCTTCTGTGATGCTCAGCCAAGGTCAGGTTGCCTACTTGCACTAGGCTGCTTGCCACCCCACAATATAAAGAAATAGAAATGGAGCTAAGACCTGTTTCATTGTCATCACTGGTTCCCCTATTGGGTACGCAGGATGGTCATACACAGCCTTGAATTTCCCCTCCCCATGCAAGGAACAAAATCCCAATTTAACAAGTCAAGTAGGCGCGCTCACCCTGCAAAGCCAGTGTTAAAATTCAGCACTAATGCTAGCATTCTGTTTCCATACAGCACTTAACAATATATAAACACATACACACTCGTTGATGCAGTGCCTACCTAGATGAGAAGCTTTTTCGGCATGCAATATGAGAGGAAAGCACTTCTTAAATCCTGAGCTACCCTCCATTGCTCATGCTCATGGGCACCTTGTCACCAGCTGCTGTCCCCATTAACCAAAGGAGCTAATGCACAGGGCTAAGCACCCCCGTCTTGTCCCCGAACCATGGAATGCTTTCTCTAGCGAACTTAGAGCGGAGCCATCCCTCTTCATTTCCCGCAAAACTCTCAACCCTACTTTGGTTACCTACCTCTATCAGTTCCCCCAGCGGTGTCTGTACTCAAATCCCTTTTGCTAAATGAACCACTATGCTGTGTTTTACTTAATATATTAACGTGCAGCTCATTCATAGTAATTACAATATATATCTATTTGTCTTATAACTATAGGCGATGCTTCGTCACGCAGCCCGTAGTGTATGCCTTTTTATTGTAATCTTCCTTGTAATAGCACCACAATGCCTACAGGCTTCTGTGTGCTCCATGCTACTAGGAATCGCTCATTCCTTGCCAGACAGTAGACCACAGAAACGTTTTTATTGGAGGGCACATGGGGTAGCTGCCAAGGGCCCCCCACAAAGCTGCCTGGTCTGAAGTAAGATTCCAGTTTACATCCGGCTTAAATAGCACATGCCAGGAAAATTTGATTGCATGCTGCTGAGGCTCCAAACCCATTGCCTGTCGGTTTTCACAAGTACATTCTGCCTTGATCAATTAAAACATGCAATGCCTTTCGTTTTCATTGTGGAATACATAGTTTGGGTAACACGACCTTTGTAGCGTTACTTCCCCTCTGTGGGAATGTTGCTGATCGTGTGCAACAGCCAAAGTTGAAATCCATATTCATCCACGGAGGTTCAGAAGTTGTCTCCGTGTGTTAAGCACTTATTGCAGGGATATGTGTTCATGTGAAAGATCAGAAGGGCACATCCCAGTAAGACTGGCTGAACCGTCTTTAAATCTGAAGTTCACAAACATACCTGCACATTGACTTGGGTTTGCAGCACAAGTGGCGCGATTAACAGCACTGTTCCTGCACCAGATAGGGGTTGAAATTAGTTTGCTCAGCTGGGCATTCTTAAAACCTAAGCAATCCATTAAAAATGTGCATAGAATATCTGTCCAAGTGGCAAACAAGCATGCAAATTCGAGACTGTGCAGCCAAGGTGTTCATGCTTGTATCCTGGCTATGCCAGCAGACGGCACAGTGATCCTGGTCATATCATATAGGATCCCTTGCATTACTGTGCTGTCTTCTGTGAGGTTTTACATACTTGCATGCTGGAACTCCCCCTTGATAATGGAGAAACTGATGCTAAAATCATTCCCACGTTGTGTAACCCCCTTCTGTAATATTTAGGTTTTAAAAATTGTCAGGTTTGGAAATGCGGGTTGCGTACTTTTGCAAGTCATTTTATAACATTAGATTGTTTAAGTTCATGTTCAGAGCTGGAAGAGAAAGTGCTCAAGTGCAGGAATTGCAATATTGGCACAAATCCAAGCTTCACCCCTTAAACACTGTGTGATCCTGGGCATCTCATTTAATTTGTTATTGCCTAACATTTCTTAATTGCCAGTCTCTAAACCTTTCAAAATCATCAGCCCTTCAGGGTGATTTCTTTCTCAGGGTAGGTTTTTCATCGAGGCACCACTCATAGCTTCACTGGCTTTGGGGTTGTTTCCATTATGATAATGAGCATTGACATATTGCATACTACAGGCACTTGTCCCCTCTATCTCTAATGGCATCATAATTCGAAAACCATGTCCCATTCCTACTCTCAGTCTACCTGGATGAAGACACCTTCCTGGCAGCTTCTATTTTGCCTATTCTGGGTTGCATTCATCTTTTCACATACAGTCCTCCATTAATGCTGCAGGCTGCACACTTTCCCAGATGCTAAAAGGTATCTTGTTTCTATACTAGAAGAGAAGTAACCTCTTCATAAATTGCTAATGTTGGCCTTCAAATGCTACTTGTTTCTCATTCTGAATAGCGCAGGAATGGAGAGGGTAGGGGATTTAAAAGGGTGTAAGCATGCTTATCTTGAATGTTACAAGGCAGCATAAGTATGTATCACAGAGAATAAGGCCTCTAGGCGCTACTGAATATTCCCATACAGATGCCTCTCATAAGACATGAGGGAAGCGCACAGGTTATCAGTAAACTAATGCATTTCTCCCATCTTTAAATGTAGGCCTTTTATTCCATAATCTGCAACAATGCTTCAGGATGATTCTTTGCATTCTGCGATCTGCATTTCACATGAAGTACAGCCTGTCTTTTTATAATACTCTGTGTGTGATTCAGACAACTTTGAAAGGCGCGCATAGAGCGTTCGCAGTGCTTATCTTAAGGGCTGCTATTTGCACATTCCTTTCGCATGATTCATTTCTCTCATGATCCCCTGACACGTTAGCTTTCAACTGTGTGTTCTTTCAGCCAGTTGCTCTGATGTTAAACCATAAAAAAACACTACCTTTGATCACTACTTGTAACCTCATACAGACAGCCTACTTTAAGACACACTTCGCAGGCTCACAGTTCCTTGTTCTAACCGGACCTCCCCTATACTTCAAAGTTAAACCATTACCACATGGTGCATTCCTTTCTTCTCAGCGCGCGCTTAACGCACAAGAACAGTACTTCTATAAATCAATATAACTCTGCCATTTTAATGCAAAAATCCATCGTTCTTAGCACGATTTATCAATTATCTTGCCTGCTACGAGGACATCACAAATTTAACTCCATAGCTGCTGGTTTGAAAAAAATGTGTTTTCTTAAAGTGCACCAGCTTTTTGTACTTTTCACAGGCTGTTTAACTCTTTTTGGGGTGAAATCACCACGAATTTGTGTTCCTTAAACCATAATATCTGATCACCTATTTCAATGCAATTTTTTCGCAATTTCAAAACCTTGGCTTGACATCAATTTTTTTAATTTACCTTAAAATATAATTTTTTATACTAGTTCCAATGTTTTTACAGTGTATACAGACAGTTATGCCATGAACAGCCATAGCATGCAAAATTAGACATATACATAATGTGACATGTAACAAAGTCAAACACAACTCTGGCCGCCTGCATACATGTCTGTCTCTCATTAATATTTTACTCTCGTTATTGATTTTTAGATGCTGTTACAGTTTTGGTTTGTTCCCAAATCTTGACTGCCATTATTCTTTTTCCCTGTGTCCCTGTCTCTATCGGCTAGGGCACTCACCTTTTTGTTCTCCTGACCCTCGCGATCACCGCCTTCTTCAGGTCCCGACTGCAGTCTCAATTACACTACCATTGTCTACAGGGAGCTTCACAGTCTACTCAGCCCGAAATGGCAAAGGACTTGTGATTTTGCCGAAGACCTAGAGTTACTTTGTTTCAAAGGCCATCAGGTGTTTTATTTTAATTAATAGTTGATGGTCAAGAACCATCCTTTGCTACCAAATGTAAACGAGGACCGAGTGACCTCTGACAGGCCCATAGAATCAGAGCTCGCCCTCAAATACCTTAAGACAAGATAGCTGCACCTTGAGGAGGTTAGGGTGCAGGATTCACATACGCCAACACAATTCAATAAGGATAACTCAAGGATTTGGCAAAGAGACTTAAGTTCATAGAGGTTTATTTCATGCCACTGCTGGCACAAAGCAGCCTTAGTGCCGTGGTCAAGCTCCCAGCCTCAACCCCCCAGCATCACACAGAGCTCACTTTTTATAGCGAAATGTGAGGGAGCAATCTGCCCCCACCTTTCCTGCACAGTCATAAGCAACTTTATCGTTAAACATTAGCTCATTGGGCAATTAGTTTAATTTTAATTGAACTAACCCTTCAGAATGAAATACGCTCTAGCATGCATGTCTGACTTTTCCTCCAGTGTTCCGTTCAATTTATAGTTGATGCAGCTGGACTCTTCAGATAAGGTTTCAGACAAGGCCTAATTAAAAGTCTAGGTTCTGCCCATTCGTCAGGTTTCTGAAAGCATGGTGTCCTCGAATGTCTCAACTTTAAAATTACCTCATCTTACACACTTTGAGCACTACTCAGTTTCTTCTAATTTTAGCCACATTTTTGGTTACATGCATTTTCATTATAGGTATTTAGCCAGAACGATTTTCTGTCTGTGTACAGAAAATCTTATTGTCCATTCTGTGCCTTGCCACCTTATTACATCATGGTAACCTTATAAATACGATGCTTTTTCAAATACTACCATACACTAACATTATGAATACTATTTACACATAATTACAACATCAGTTAGTCCATACGAATTTCTCTGCTTAGGTTTAAGTGGGGAGGATGGCTGCTCTCCTCTTCGTTCAGTTGTTAATGCCCTATCTTTAATCCGGGTCCTCCACTACAATACGTCTCATAAACCAAGCAGCTTTCTTTAACACATGAGAAAATCATGAAAGATATAGAAGACACAAAAGAGGCAATTAAAGCATTGGAATGCCCAGAGATCACCTTCATAAACTATTAAATTATGGATGATTTCCTAGGCAATTATGAAAAAGAACTTAAAATTAAAAAACAAAGAACATTCATTAGGGATGAGCATGATTACATAAACAACAGAATTTTCACCTTTCAAAGAAAATATGATGTCAACACGAAACAGCAATTCAAAACTAAAATGAAAAGAAGTCAAGATACGACCAATAAGAGTAACCTCTCTACACTATCCACTTCAGATATTGAAACTGCGAGCGATAAAGATGTACAGGAAATTGAACCAATTTCAACAGTTTCAGCTTCTAGTAACGCTTCAATTTCTGAAAATAACCTCACGCCTAAACCGAAAGCATGCCCTTTTTTAGAAGAGGTTTTGAGATACAGAAAGAGCTCTCGCACATCCAACACAACATACCGTGGTGTACAACCCAATCAAAAACAATCTCCAAGTACCTCTCACCCAAACGCCTTAGAGGAAAGAGAGGAGGAAGCAAAACGCATACAAACAAATCAAGGAGTAGAAACAAGAGCTCAAAAGCAAGGGAAGAGAAGATAAATGTAATCATTAACCTTTCGGATTTTCATATTACACCAGCTCCAACAACAGGTCTCAGTAAAGGACTCTCTTTTAGTCCTACGTACATAGGAGATTACTTCCTCACCCAATTAGACCTTTTTCGATTCTGTAGGAAACTGAAACTTAAAAAATTATTTGAGGAAACAGTGATAAGAAAAGAACAACCAATGCTAACTCCATCATCACTTACTGATAAAATGGTCGAGGATACAATAGGCCTGTTAAATATTAAAGAAGACTAACTATACACAAAAGATATTTTCTTGGAGGAATTAGGCATATTAACAGATCTATCAGAGGAAACACAACTTAGACCTAAATCAACGTTTAGCCCGACTCTTTCTTCAGAAAATGTCATCAGTTTTTCAGAAAGCAGTCAGCAACAGAATACGGAAAGATTACCTCAGTAACAACTACATGAAATCAAAAAGCAACTTAACTAAGGAGGAAAGACTTGCAATAAAGAAATTGGCAGATGACAAATCTGTGGTAACAAAGGCAGCGGACAAAGGAGGAAAGATTGTTCTACTGAACAGAACAGATTACATTAGGGAAGGTTTAAAACACCTACATATGAAGGATTGTTATGAAGTATTAGTCAATAACCCTTTACCAGATTTGGAAATTGAGTGGAATGAAAAAATAAAAATTTGGTTTGCTCAAGACCTCCTTAGCGAAAAAGAATATCATGGTTTATTAAGTAGAAATACAATTCTTGGTACAATGTACTTCTTGCCGAAAGTGCACAAAGCATATGAAGACTTCCCAACTTTTCGACCAATAATAAATGGGATTCATACAGAAAATCTTATTGTCCATTCTGTGCCTTGCCACCTTAAAGTATTTCTCAGTATATTGATACTCATCTCCAGCCTCTGTCAGCGAATCTAGCCTCCTTTGTGAAAGATTCCAAACATATAATCCAGCAAATTAACCTTATACCGTGGGAACACAACTACTTATTTCTGACATTGGATGTAGTACAATTATACACCAGTATACAGCATAATAAAGGTTTGGAAAGTACAATGTTCTTTTTGAAAACGAGATCAGTCTCCTCCCTTCAACAAAATGAAATGATCACAGAAATGTTACATTTTTGTCTTCACCACAATATTTTCATCTTTGACAATACTCTGTACAAACAACTCCAGGGAACGGCTATGGGGTCTAAATTTGGCCCGTTTTATGCAAAATTGTTTATGGGCTTTTTTGAGCTACAGCAAGCCTGGAAACCTCCATATTTTGCCAACAATATAAGATGTTGGGGTCGATTCATTGACAACATTTTGATAATCTGGGAATGCGACACTCAACAACTTGACACCTATGTTCCCCATCTTAATAATAACACATTCAATTTATTGTTCACAAAAACTGTCAGCACAACAAATATTGAATTTCTGGATGTGGAACTATCTGTGGAAGATGCACAGATCCAAACTAAACTCTTCACAAAACCATTGGCCGGCAATAGTCTCCTCTTTGCCTCATCACATCATCCAAGACACACCATAAACAATATTCCTTATGGGGAGATCCTTAGGATTAAAAGAAATTGCAGCACACATCTCACCTTCCAGGAAAATTTTAAAAAAAATATTTCTAAATTCAAACAGAGAGAGTATGCATCTAAAAACATAAAAACTCCCATCCATAAAGCCAAAGAAGTTTCAAGAGAATCTCTACTAATAGATAAACCTAAGATTGGATTATCGAAACCAAACACTCAGTTCATCACAACATACAGTACTGAAGCTAAGAAAATTAAACAAATACTTTCTCAATATTGGAACATTCTTCTCTCAGACTCCAGTTTACAGAAGCATTTAGACAGTTCACCAAGCATATGTTTTCGGAGAGCCCCTACAATTAGGAATCTGATCAGTCCAATCTTTCTGAGCTCAATTCCGAATGCAAAAAAGATGTTTTTTCAGATCACAATTAGGGGCACCCACAAATGTGGACATTGCAAGTTATGCCCATTTATTCATCAAGCTAAAAAGGAAATGTATCTACCAAATGGCAAAATCAAACAAATGAACTGATAAAATGTAATTTGACCTTTGTGATATATGGGATTGAATGAATTTGTGGTAAACTGTATATTGGCAGCACCATAAGAAAATTGAAGGTGAGAATATTTGAACATATCAGGGCTATTCGAAACAGGGACCTAAGATCCCCCATATCTGTTAATATCATCACTGATCATCCATCTTTTGAAATTTCACAACTCAAGAATTTTGGTTTGGAGAAAATCCCTTCACCCACGAGGGGAGGTAATAAAGAAGAACTGTTACGAAAACATGAAAGTAAATGGATTTGTATCATGGACACATGTGTATCCAGTTTGAATTGCGATTCAGATATGAACAATTGGTTATAAATGTGTTTACCAATATGCAGTCATAGCATGTAAAAAACAATTATAATTTGATTTTGGTCTGGACATTATTTACCAGACTTAGAAAATTATTTTGTTTGTACTTCATATGTACTCTCTTATTATTGTTTCTATTCTGATTTCTTTGTTTCGTTCTTTTCCTTTACTTTTTTAATAGATTTTCTCAAGAGAAAATATCATTGTATTTATGATTCTTTATCAACAGATAAATTGCCAATAGGTAATAAGTAATAAATAGAAACATAAGTCCCTTTTCTTTAACTAAAATAACTTATTATGTAAAAATATAATCCGTAACCAATATGTTAAATATTGGGGAAAAAATATTAGCTGCAACACATTCAAATACATCCAAACTTAATGATTCCTTCTCAATATCAACTAACAGGTAGATTGAAATTTGTATTTAGGATTAAAAGCATTCAAAAAAATCCACTCCTTCTAGTTAACCATAGAAGCATTTCTCACGCTCTAAAATGGCTGCCGGGAGCATTGGAAATGTGCTGTTGCAGTCACATCATCGCGTCACGCAAAATAACATTGCATGTGAGGTGATGACGTCACGCCGCAGTGTGCACGCTTTAAATAGCGCAATTTGGCCATAATATTTTGCGAAACCAGCCCAGGAAGCTACGTACGCCTTATCATGGCGAGCTTCATCTACTGAAACGATTTTAGGATACTTTGGACTAAGGTAAGCTTGCACCAGAAAGTACTTTGGAGAATTTAAATTTATAACATTAGATTTTCTCCAAACAAATAGATGGGTATTTCTTATGTTCCCATTACTGAAATATTTAGGGATTTTTCTTATTTTTCTTTTTCTCTTCCCTGCAGTCTTATTCACTTTATTAAGAATTTAAGAATCTGAAGAGGCAGTGACAAAATATTACGACACAAATATTTTTTGGACAAGATCTAGAAATCACTAAAAAATTGGGGGAGTCTGAATTGATATCAAATAATGATGATTTTCTTTTCGTTTTACTACACTTCAGCAAAAAATGTATATGTGTTCTTTCTTTTCTTTCTCCCCCTTTTTTTACTTTCTGCATACAGAAAATATCTGATGAACCATTGTAACTCGCAATGGGGAAACATGTGTTGAGAAAGTAAATTTGTTTATTGGAAACCTGTTTAAAGTTATCAGAAAAGAAACATGATTGGTGTGAAATTAACACTAAGTCAGAAAGGAAAAAATTCTTGTGGAAAAAATGTTATGTGAAAAAATCTTTGTGAAAGAGGAAACATTCTCAGTGTGATATTAACACAAAGGCAAAACATTTTGTGAAAAACTCAAAGTGTGAAAAACTCAAAGGGAAAATATTTTTGTGAAAGAGGAAACACTTTCAGTGGGAGAAATAAAATATTGTTTTCGTTTTTCATCATGACCATGAACTAAATGGTTATTTATTTGTTGACTCACCAATGTATACTTCACTTAACTCCTAAAAAAGGAGTTGGCGCATTCGAGTGACAATTTCTCATATCCAAAAACTATTGTAACTTGTCTGTGCAGTAGCCACACAATTCTATGAGAAGTACTCATGCAGACAACTCTGCATCCTTTTTTGTTTTTTTTTAATGAAATAAAAACAAAAAACATTCCTAAATAATTAATAGAGCTGTCGCCAGGGGAGAGCTTAGTCTGGCTACAAACATTTTCTCAAATGATCAGTGACTGAATTATTTTTGCTTTTGTTTGACCAATCTTGTAAAGCTGTGGAGTCGAGAAGATGCTGAATTTTCTCATGGATGTCATCTAGAATTAGCAAAGTAGTTATTCCTAGGATTCTTCCTCCCGGGATTATGGGCCCCGGTTCTGGATTTGAATATGCTTCTTCCATTCCTATGCGGGATAGAGCATCTGCCTTGCCGTTTCGACAACCTGGTCAGTAAGTAATTACGAAATCGTATTCTGCAAAAAATTAAGCCCATCTAAGTTGACGAGATGATTGGGCCTTGGCCGTCTTTAGGAATTGTAAGTTTCTATGATCCATAATTACCGTGATGGTGTTTCGGGCTCCGAGGAGGTAGTGCCGCCAAGCCTTGAATGCTGACTTGATGGCTAGAAGTTCTTTGTCGGTGATGGCATAATTTAGTTCACGTGCTGAAAACTTTTGTGACCAAAAGGCCACTGGATGGAGTTGACCCATCTCAGGATCTTTTTAAGAAAGGACCACCCCCATAGCCAGACTGGATGCATAAGTTTCTACCACGCACAGGAGCTCTGGGCGTGGTTGCTTCAAAACTGGAGCTGAAGTGAATTTTTGATTTAGGTCTTGGAAGGCCTTTTCAGCTTCCTCTGACCACTGAAAGCATTTATTCTTCTGTAATAGTGATGTGATGGGGTGAACCAAATGTGAGAAGTCAGGAATGAACCTGCGGTAGATACCCCTTTTATTGAAGTGGGTGACGGCCACTTTAGGATGGCATCTACTTTCCGTGAATCCATTCGAACTCCATTTGGGGTTAGAACAAACCCAAGAAACTCGACCTCGGTAGTGTGAAAAACATTTTTCCAATTTTGCGTATAATTTATGTTGACGTAATTTTTCGAGTACAGCACGAACATGTTTCACATGGTCTTGTTCAGAAGATGAGTATACCAAGATATTGTCAATACACACGACGACACAGACATCAATTAGTTCACGAAGGACATCGTTCATAAAATACTGAAATGTTGCCGGGGCGTTACAAAGCCCAAAGGGCATCACCTGGTATTCAAATAATCCGTACTTCATACGGAAGGCGGTCTTCCACTCGTCGCCCTTTTTTATGCGTACAAGATGGTACGCCCCTCGGAGATCCAACTTAGTGTAAATACGAGCATCTTTTACTTGGTCCAATAATTCCGGGATTAGGAGCTGGGGGTACCGTTTTTTTACAGTTACTTGGTTTAACGCACGATAATCGGTACAAGTTCTTAGGTCTCCTTCCTATTTAGGGACGAAGAACAAAGGCGAGGCTGCCGAGGACGGGCGAATGAAGATGTTAGCCAGGTACTGATCTAAGTATTGCCTTAAATGAAGATTCTCGGGTTCAGTAAGGGCGTAGATCGTACTGCATGGAATTTGCGTGCCAGGTATGAGATCGATCTGGCAATCATATGGTCTATGAGGTAAAGTGTTGGCTTAGTCTTTCTGGAATACATCCTGAAAATCCTGGGGTAGCAGATATGTTGGACTCATGACCGTGGCAATCTTCTTGGTCGGGGGTTCTTCCGGATAACAAGTATGCACAGATTCTGAGAAGGTCACTCTCTTTTCACGCCAGTTTATGCAAGGATTATGCGTTTCTAACCATGGCATTCCCAGAATTATTTGGAATTGTGGAGCATTGATTAAATCAAACACAATGTTTTCTCGAGGCCCGTCTTGGCCCAACAGTGTCATCTCCGTCGTTGAGTGAGTTACTGGGCCAGAAGCGATTTCTGTTCCATCGACGGTGGTGACTAAATCAGTTGTGGTCTTTTCGCAAAGAGAAAGATTCATCCTTGTAGCCAATTCTTGATCTATATAGTTACCTATGGCTCCACTATTGATGTATGCTCTGACCGCATGCATGCAAGATGGTTGCTGGTGACTAATGAGGATCATTGGTAAAGTAAGTTGTGAGGTCTGGGCGTCCTTCTCGCTCGACAAGCGGACCTCTACGCTTGTCGGGCGGGGGGGTTTTCCGGCTCTGGTTCAGTACTGATCTTGTCGGCGACTCCTACTGCCTTCTTAGGTAGTTTCACCAGAGAGTGTCGCAAAAAATGCCCTGCAGTTCGGCAATATAAGCACAATTGCTGCTGCCTTCTTTTGTCTCTTTCTGTTTTGGACATCGGCCCTCTAACTCCTCCGATTTGCATGGGTTCGGATACATCTGTACTTTTGGAGGTGTTGTCCCTTGGTCTCACCAGTACCCGATTCTCGAATCTAGCTCGATCCGCTTTCCGGTTCTGAAATCTGTGGTCCAACTGAACCACCAGGTCTATATATTCAGCACACTCTTGAGGTGGGTTTACCACCTGCACTAAAACGTCTTTTAGTTCGCCTCTCAACCCACGATGGAATAGCCTAGTTCTTTTGTCTTCGGCCAACCAGTTTCTATCACCAACCTATTGAAAGTTGCAATGTAAGTTAATAGGTCCTGGTTCCCTTGACGTAGGGACAAAAGTTCATTGTCTAACGCTTGACCTTGAGAATGTCGGGCGAATAATTCCTCCATGTTTTGTTGAAATCCCTGGAAATCCCGGAGAAGAGGGTCATCTTGGTTAACTAGTGGAATAGACCAATCTGCTGCACTGCCGCTGAGGTATGACAGTACGAAGGCCACTTTCGATTTGTCATTTGGAAAGGCTCCAGGCCTACATAGAAAGTGTAGGCGGCACTGGTTCATAAAAACTGCAAACCTTTTAGGGCCCCCCTACAAAGAGTTCTGGTGGAGCTAAAGGTATAGCCCCTGGTAGTACCACTTGTACTGGGCTGCTTGACTGAGTTGGGACTGACGCTCCCCCCATTCCAGGTAATGGTGTATGGCCAGCTTGGGCTTGGTGTAGTTGTCTGGCGAGGTCCTCTGTACGCTCTTTTGCCACAATCAGTTCTCTTCTTAGAGCATTGGTTTCTTGTCGGGCGGAATGTACTTCAGCTCTAAACTCCCCCAGGAGCTGGGCTAATTGGTCAGTCTCTGAGGTTTCCATGACGCCCGGGTAGGAGAATGTGTAGAGGCTTCGTGTTCTGTTACGCTCACCTGGATTCCACAGGGGCGCCGAACGAAGCTGGACTGCAACGGTCTCCACCAGCGTGACTCGTGGTGAAGTGATGAGCGACTGCACCTGCCCATTTAGTTTCGTCTGTTTGGCACGTAGGAAGATTTTCCTAGAGTGCGAAAAATGGCAGGTTAGCTAACCGATAAGAGGAGGTTTACTTCTGCTTTCTATTTCCGTGACCTCCTTATGTTCTCTTTACTGTGTCTCACCTTATTGTTAAGAAGGATGGGCTCTCCATCCTGCGTCTGTAAGCAGGGGTGCGTTGAGACTTGGGTATCCAGTTAACTTCACTGATCCTGTAATCTTATGGCAGAGTTCCAGACAACAATGACTTAAGTCTTATGCCAATCCTAAACAGCATGCATTGCTTTAGAGTTCTGGTTGTCTTACAGTCCACTCCTGTACCATTTCTTTATAGTTTTTTCCCTTGCAGAAGTGCCAAAGACCGGCATCTGTTCTCTGAGGGAATGAATTAAATGCAAAGGTAAGTTTCAGTATTTGCACGAAGCAAAGAAAAAATGTCTTAGCATGCAATATTGTTCATTCGCGCGATTAATCAGTTGTCCTCTATTTATTCCGCAGGTGCGGCACTTTCCCAAAGCAAGATTGTGTGATGGTGATTAGCTAAACCACAAATTAATACTGCTTCGTGTAAGTATCTTGCGGCGCGAGGTTGAATGTCTTTTAGCGAGGCGCAGCTCACCTGTTGTCTTTGCTTTGTTTTTGCAGATGCGGCTACTCCGGGCGGCGATCACGTTAGAGTGCCTCCCTGGATCGCATGGACGAACGGAGCATCGGTGAGCATCACGCGGCGCTATGCTAATTGTTCTTAAGATGCTTTCTTGTATAGCGCGGGTAACCAGTGTTCCTTTCCCTGCAGGTGCGGAGACTCCCGGATGATTGCAATGGAGAATATGATAAGGCTCTTGTTCTAATCTGTTCCCTCTTCTTCCCTTGCAGGTTCGGATCATGCAGAACAGGACAGGCGTGGCTGAAGACTGGACTGGAGCTGCAGGCACGGTGAGCGTTACGCTGCAGGAGTGCAGAATAACGTGAAGCGTGTTCTGTTCTCTGGGTGTGGTTTAAATAGCCTCCCAGAAGTAGTTCCCAGGTAAAGTAGTCTCTGTACCACACCCAATGAAATAGTCCCTTAAATAAAGTAGTCCCTTCAAACAGCCTCAAGGTGGGTTGTACATGGTTTCACCACTTGATAACTTGACTTGCCTGAAAAGGCAATATGAGCATGGTGCCAACAGCGCCAGGACTGAGTCCAGGAAGCCCTTAGGCAATCCTTTGGGGTCTTACAGGTCCCCATGGGTGCCAGTACTCTGGGCAGACTGGGCTGTACCTGATGTCTGGGGGCCGGCATCGTGACAAGTACATGGGACAGATGGCACAGGACGACCATGGTGATCCGTGATCATCGTGGCAGAGGGGTACAGATTGGCTACTGTTAAAGACGAAGAACTGTTCAAATACAACTGATCAGATCACGGGATAGTATTTCAAATTAGCATCACATACTGGGTGAAAATACAGAGAGGTACCACAGAGAATGGTGATGATGCTAAATGCACCACAGACATTTCATTTCTCGAGAAAGACTTGGCAAAGGTCCCCACCATTTTATCGGCCACAAGTCCCTATGATGTGGGGCTTCTGAAAGGGATTGAATAAAAATAAAGCTGAAGCCATGACCCATTTAACCTAGAGCTAGGTAATATCCCCTGTTGAAGAGAGGCAGACAAGGGTATCTATGAGACCATTGCAGCACTAGTGAAGCAGGGCATCCTAGTGCCATCAGAATCACTGTGCAGCACTGCGGTGTACTGTGTCAAAAAGGCGACAGGGGGGTTGTGGCATTTTATACAGGACTTGCGCCCTCTGAACCACATTGTAGAAGCAGAGCTTCCTTTGTTCCGTATCCAGCGACAATTTTGTATAGCATTCCCACGGAAGCTACGCACTTCACGGTTATAGATTTGAAGAATGCATTCTTCTCCATACCATGACACCCAGACTCACAAGTCTTAAGTTCATTTCTATATAGAAATAAGAAGTGGAAACATACAGGACTTCCTCAAGGATACTGCGAATCACCTCCTACAGAGCACTCCAAATGGATTTAGGAAATGTAAAATTAGAGGGCATGGTTATACAGTACGCAGACAACATATTGACTTGCAGCAAGACATAGACACTAGTGTAGAGATTACTCTGTGCACATGTTGATAGAACTAGCAGACAAAGGGTACAAGTTAGACACGGCCAAATTGCAATATTGCCAGAAAGAAGTGTTGTACATTGGACAGATGATATCCCAGGATAGTTAAAAAGTGACACCAGAAAGAGCAGAAGCGGTACGCAAGACAGTCAAACCCACAACTATAAGACAAATGCAACAGTTTCTAGGACTATGTAACTACTGCAGGGCATGGGTATTTGACTACAGCACATACACTATACCCTTACTGAGTGCACTAAAGGAAACACAAAGATGGTAGGGTGCGTTACAATGGACAACAGAGATGACTGAGGCATTTGACGAGCTGAAAGCAGCAATATGCACAGCTCCAGGGTTAGGGATCCCAGACTATCAAAGTGAGTTCTTCTTATTATCACACACCAATGGAGTGGTTATGACTGCAGTACTGACACAAAAGACAAGCATGGGGCACAAGCCCCTACCATATTACAGTGGGAAGTTAGAACCAGTAATGAGAGGACACTATGTGTGCGAACAGGCATTGGCTGCCGCCACATTCGCAGTAGACAAATCAGAGAGTATTACCATGGGATACAGCACTACTCTTTATGTGGATCATGCTCTCTTCGCAATACTGGAGAGACCGAAACAGTACATTGACAACACAGAGAGCTGCAGGATACAAGGTGTTACTGTCAAACCCAGCGCTCAAGATAGTGAGATGCAGATTTGTCAACCCGGCGACTTTCATCGCTGACCCCGTTAAGGAGGGCGACTATGTGCACAACTGCACAGCCAACATAGAAGAATTCAGTGACACCAGAAAAGTACAGGAGAATGCACTTGAGGGGGGAGATGTACTTTACATTGAGGGGTCATCAACTATTGACCAAACAACTGGCGGAAGACATTCTGGGACAGCAGTAGTGGCATTGAGAGAGGATGGGACGAGCAAGTTGGTTGAAAGCGCACGTCTACCGTTACATTTATCAGCACAAGCAGCAGAATAAGTAGCTTTAATAGTAGCATTGGAGCACAGCAAAGAAAAGGAAGTGACTATTTATTCGGATTCAGCCTACGTGACATCCACAGTGAATTCTGGGCTGTCACGTTGGGTGAGTAGGGGCTTCAGACATGCAGATGGGTCACCGGTGAAGCACAAACTCCTATTGGGCAGACTGATAGAGGCACTCTAGTACCCACAGCATATAGCAGTGGTGAAGTGCCAAGCACACACGAGGGGGGAGGACACCATCTCTAGGGCTAACGAGGCAGCAGATGTGGAAGCAAAACACACCGCCTACTTTGGAGACATTTTAGAAATTGATGCTTCGTACCCAGCGCCCAATTATGCACGAACAATGATACTAAAGGAAGGATATAACACATTACCAGCCACACATTTTGGAATTGTAGGGAGCTGCACCTAGGGAAGAAAAAGAGCTATGGATTAAGAGGGGATGTACAGTGTCTCCGACAGACACCTTATGGTGGCAAAATAACACAGGAAAAGTAGTAATACCATTTTCATTATTGCACACTGCACTGACACAATTACACCATCCTGCCCATATAGGGAAGTAGGTGCTTGCTGCTCATATTGGAGAGGACTGGTTCTGTCCCAATTTGGCAGAACATGTAGCTGAATTCATGACTAATTGTCTAGTTTGTGAACAATTTACTGCAGGTCACACATTAAGGGTAGTGAGAGGAGCCATCCCTCATCCAATATGTCCATTCCAACACCTGCACGTTGACTATGTTGACATGATCCAAGTATGCCAAGGGTACTGCTACATGATAGTGGTTGTATGCCCATTTTCCCAATGGATCGAAGCCAGTCCTTGTTCCCATCCTGATGCCCTTAGAGCAGTGAAATTCCTGGTTAGGGAAATATTCGCACAATGGGGCATGTGTGAGATCCTGCAGTCTGACAATGGCCCTCACTTCGCCAATGTTTCAACACATCACAACCTTGTTAGGAATGCAACACAAACCCTCTTGTGCCTATCACCCGCAAGCAAACGGAATGTATGTTTGTTTCAGCGGTCTGCTCAAAGAAGGCGTAGCCAAAATTAAAAAGACCCCAAGAGTTGGCATCACTGTCTTCCATTAGCATTGTTCGCGTTGTGCAATAAACCAAGGTCCAACCACCATTTAACCCCACATGAGGTGGTGACAGGATGGCACATGCAACCTCCTCTGGCTCCTTCCACTAGGGCACTGAAAAATGTCTGATGTATTGGGTCAGAAAAGGTACGAATACACTGCTTCCTTGATTACTAGTACCTCTTTTATTTCTCATCAACTGCAGGGACAACAGGAGAGGCCTGAAGCAAGAGAAGAAACCAACAACACTGAAACAAATGATGATCTTTTAAAGCAGCCACCATTGTATCTGGGGAACACAGTTCTACTAAGGAACTTTAGCAGAAAGTGTGACAAGCCACGTTTTACTGGACCCTACACTGTCGAACTGGTCACTGAGCGAACTGTGAAGCTAGAAGGGAAAAACACTTGAAATCACCTACGGGACATCAAGCCCTACAAAGCAGTGGCCTCTCCTAGCACCAACAAAGAAAAGGGCCAACAATTCACAAAGGCCCTCATTACGACCCTGGCGGAAAGTGACTGACCGGACCGCCACAGCGTAAATAGCGTTTCCGCCATTGCAAGAAGGAGCAAAGTGCGGCCCATTCCGACCCATCGGGCACGAGCACCACGGCATGGCGGAAGTGCAAAGTCCGCGATGGCGGAAATGAACCCAAAACGGCCCACACCGCCGCCGTACGGCGCCCTAGGTGCAATACCGCCACCCATCACAACGGACACCGCAGTGTGCGCCTACCGTAAAGTACGGTGACCGGAAATATACCGAAACGGAAGTTAAAACACGGGCCCGGAACGGGAAACAACCCGCCGTACACCTATAAAACCACTAAAACCACACAACCACTAAAATCACTACCCTGAGACACAACCCAACCCGTCATCCACCCTAGCGAAACCAAGAAAAATGGGAAAAGTAGCGAAGAAAGCGTGCGACCGCAAGCGGCAGGTCCACTTCTCCCGTGAGGAACTCACCGTGCTAACAGAGACCCTCCAGGAGAATGCTGCCGTCGTCTTCTCCACGCAAATGACCAGGACGGCACTCGCAAACAAGAAGGCCATATGGGCTCTGGTGGCACAGCAGGTAAGTGAGGTGGGGACCGCACCCCGCACCCCACAGCAATGCCGTAAGCGATGGGACGACCTGCGGATACGCGTCCGCAGCATACTCTCTGCCAACCGCAACATTGCCACAGCCACCGGGGGAGGGTCGGAATCACCCATCAAGCTGACCCCCTGGGAAGAAATCTGTGCCTCCACCATCGGAATGGAGAGCATAGAGGGAGTCGGAGGGATGGAGAAAGGAGTGCAGACATCTGAAGAATCAGGTAGGTGGGCCTAATGAAACAATGCCAAAACCACAAAGTCCATCCATGTGAAGCACCATGTGTCCCCATAGTGCAACAGAAACACATGTCCAGGAGAACGTCCACACACATCGTCCTGATAGCGCACGTTAAAACCCACAATAAATACATAAATAATTAAAAACCCCTAAAACACGCACTACACGTGCAGCAGGCACACCCTAACTGCAGGCTGCCAAACAACTGCACCCTCACTCCACACACAAATGGAAGCACCTCCAAGGCCCCGACCCAAATCACCCTCAGGTACCACCCCAATGCATGTGATACAATGCCATTCCAATTCCCACAGACCCACCAATAACCCTCGCCCTCCTTTACTCCACCACAGGGTCCGATCCAAACGACGAGCTGCAGGACACCCCTACCAGCACACCTGCAAAGAGGGCCAAGACCAACGGCCAAAGACCCTCCACCTCAGCTGCACGCATCAAGACACGGCAGCAGCACAAATCAGGTGGCAGCACAGAGGAGGGAACATCAACAGGCACCCCAGCAGCCAGCATGCCCACAACACCACCACCACAGGTCCCCCCAACGGATGCCACAGAAGGCACTGCCTCCGGTGGCAGCAGCACCATAGGTGACACCCCATTGATGGCAGCATGCTCCGACACAGAAGACGGGGATGTCGAAGTCAGATCCATCCATGACCTGTCCCAATCCTCCTGTCTGTCCCATCCCGTACTACATGAGGATACCACGCAGGGGCACCCACAAGACGACGACTGGCCATCCCCCACAAGCCCTGTGGCAGGGCAACATGAGGACAACAGACCCTCTGTGACACCCCCGCAAATGGCCATGGCCCAGCAGAGGCAACAGTCCCTCGACCAGTTAATAGTGCAACAGCAGCAACTGGCCACGCTCCTCAAGGACCATGGCGATGAATGTGGGGGCACTAAGGCAGACATAGAAACATCAACTGAGACACTTAGGGCAGAAATGGAGAGAGGTACAGAGACACTAAGGGCACAAATGGAGAGTAGCACCGAGAGCCTGAGAGTCCAAATGGAGAGAAGCACCGAGAGCCTGAGGGGGGAACTGCATGCGACGTCCAAAGACGTATGTGGTGAACTTGCAGCAGTGCGCCGTGTGCTCACTGAGCTCTCGCAAACCCTTAGGGACATGCATGGACGTGAGCAGGCAGAGACATCATCCGTTGCAGGTTCCGTCCAGGGCAGCCCCCAACGTAGATCTGGGAGGAACCTGCGCTCCACAGGCAGGGGTGCCCCTGATACCCGCAGAGGGGGCTTGCAATAGCGACTGCCCACTGACGATGAGCATCTTTGGACACTGGTGTTCGGGGGGGAGGTGGGAGGGTGGAGGGGGTGTGTTGGGCTCACTTGGGTGGCGGGTCGATCGGGTGTACAACATGATATCACATATGCCATAAAAAGTGCACGATCAACCAATGAGATGTGTGGACATTGATCTTTGTGTACGAGGCCATCATAGGCGTACAGTCCATATTGTGCATGTCCCAGACACACACAGTGCCATGAGTCCCGTGTCCATGTATCAGCCACCAGGCGTGAGTGCTAGAAGCATACATCAATGAGATGCGGACGAATGTCACGGGCCTCCGGTGCCTCGCAGACTCCTTGAGGTGCTGCCACATCCCCACCCTCATCATGACCATCTTCAGGTGCTTGCAGTTCTGCGTCAGGGGGCATGGGCACATTTCTACGTACGCACATGTTGTGGAGCATGACACATGCCATCACCATCTTTGCAACCTTCTCATGGCGGTACAGGAGTGCCCCGCCAGACCTGCTGAGGCAGCGGAAACGAGTCTTCAGTAGGCCGAATGCCTGTTCTATGACTACACGGGTACGTGAGTGGGCATGGTTGTAGTCCTCCTCATGCTGGTTCTGTGGGTTCCGGACTGGTGTGAGGAGCCATCTCTTCAGTGGATATCCAGCATCACCTGTATGTGGACGATAAACGTATGATGTTGAATGCCATTGCTACGTACGCACACCCCCCCACCCCCTTCCTGCCAGGTCATTGCCGAATCACATACCCCACATCATCATGCATGAAATGAGACTCACCGAGTAGCCAGGATCTGTTCCCTGCGTGTCGCTCCATGTAGCGTGGTATTGTAGAGTTCCTCAAGACCATAGAATCATGGGTTGATCCAGGGAATCGGGCACAACAATGTGTAATGATCCTGTTGGAGTCACACATCATTTGTACATTCAGAGAATGAAATTGTTTTCGGTTGCGGTACTGGGCCTCCATGGCATGTGGGACGACCAATTCCACATGGGTGCAGTCAATGGCACCAATGCAACCCGGTATGCCGGCAAGTGCATGGAATCCCACTTTTGTGTTGGTAATTTCCAGCTCCGAGCGTGGTAGGGAGATGTAGTCGTCTGCGTGCTTCAGGAGGGCATCGAGCACTTGCAATAGTGTCCGTGAGAACAGTGGCTGAGAAATGCCATGCAACTGTCCGACTGTGTGCTGGTAGGTGCCTGTGGCCAGGAAGTGGAGTACAGACACCACCTTCAGTAGGGGTGGGATGGCGGTTGGGCTATCTATCATGCTGACAAGGTCAGCCTGTGTCATGTCCACAATGGCGGTTATGGTGTCCCGGTCCAGACGGTAGAGGGTGTGGATCTGCTCAGCAGTGAGGTTGAACGGATGTGCTCGGAGGCGTGGGATTGCGGGCTGCCTGCGTGGTGGTAGTGGCTGTGCTGGTGGGCCTTGCTGGCCCTGCCTTGGCCTCCTCCTCCTCCTGCGTCTCCTCCGTGCGGCCGGTTGTAGTTGGTGTTCGTCTTCTTCTTGGAGTTGGAGTACTTGCAGTGCTATCAGGTCCCCCAGGGCCAACATCGCGAGTCCTGCCGGTAGCATTTCGGTGTGGTTGTGGGAGGAGACTGGCTGTGCAATTTATGTGTTTCCAGGCTGAATGGCCTCCACCTGTGGTGATTCATTCCACCTGTGCAAACTGCTCTCCCCTTTGGCCGAGCACGTCCCGCGCACAACGCTGCAATTCGTGGAATGGCATCTTGCTATTGCAATCTTGTATTTGTACCCGATGGCCGTGTAACATTGGTTGATATGTTCATTCTGCTGTGGTCCCATTGTTTCACATACTATCTGTGCAGTCGCGAACAGAGTTGTGAAGGGTCAGTGGAACGTAGTACTCGAGTAACGGTGGGCCCTCATTCATCACTGTACCGAGTTGCAACGACGGGCGGGGCGTCCCATTCGTGGGTGAAGGCAGTTGCCATTTTCACACACAGCCGCACTCGATGGATTAATTAGTGTTTTCAAACGGCCACAGATGCCTCTTCGACGTGATGTTGCAAATGAGGAATTCGAAGGGCGGCGCTTTTGGTTTTCAGCTAGCGGCGAGGAGATGCCCACAGGTCTGACTGCAAATATAACGTTCTATTGTTCAATGTCCTTGGGACAGGGGCCATGGCGAGAATGCTATGATTGATATGAATAGTATGGGATGCGCAATTGCGTAGTGGACGATAAGGCAGGACGTTCCCAAATACATGTTACTTCACTAGACTGGAATTACGTGCTGGGGCACTGTGGATTTTGCAGGCTGCATAACGCACAGACTCAATGGATATTTCTAATGTTATGTGAGTAAATATTCAGGCGTTTTCATTACGGGATGAGGGAATGATGAATGGATGCATGGGCAGGTGATTTGATACAGAGTTTGCCATGTACAGGGCTTCTTGGGATCTGTCCGCCCCCCCTGCGCTATGTGATGCAGGGCTGCCATAGTGGGACCATCGTCTATCTGGCCTTGTTGAGCCCTCCCTGTCTCGACGCGCCTTCAGACACTTGTGTCCATGCACGTTACCAATCCCATCTGAAGGATTCTGTTTTCACAGACGCATGCACAGGTACACTCGTTTGTGATGGTGTTTTCACCTCGATATAGATAGTTATGATTCGCAAGTGGTTTTGGGGTGGTGATGATCCTTTGGAGTGGGCTTGCATGCATATGGCTGTGGATCTAGTGTGATCATTGAAGTGAGATGTTCGAATGTAGTTCTGATGGCCATTCTATTCTGTTTCTTTTCTTTTGGTTGACAGGTATCTCCTCCCCTTTTGCCACTGCCATCTGTATGCCACTCCTGCAGATGGATTTTACTCCCGACACCTGCTGCTTCGTGTTAATCAGTGGAGCAGCATTACGATCTTATGGGACGATCGCCAATGGGCCACATGCCCTTACGCAGTACTGGTGGCTCGGAGCAACATTTCGGCCTTTCAGCTGGACTAGTGCCTCCCCATTGGGACGGCCCTGCGGTTCTGTGCGCTTCCATGTTGCCTTTTCGTACGTGAATGTGGCTCTGTGTACCATGAGGGAACAGGGCGTCACACAAGTAGTGGCTGGTCATTTCTTGCGGATGCAGCCCACAATGGTGAAATGTGTTTTGGAGTTCATGGCCTGATGGCTGTATGGGCTTGGTGATATTGATGTGCATTAAAATTCTATTCTGATATGGGCCGTGTAGCGTTCTTCTTTGCAAGTGATGTGGCATATTCCTATTTGGGGAGCGATGTATTGTGAGGGGATCTGCATTGGGTTCCAGCTTCGGAGTTTTGTTGCGTGGTCCTGTACTGGGTGCGTTTGCCTACGAAGCCCGTGAGGTCAGGGATGGGGGCTGCCAATATGACAGTTTGAATGTTGTCATGCTCAGGGGCGGGGGATTGGGTTTTGTGTGACAGATGCCGGTCAGCCAGGTGGACTGGTGGAATGTTGTGATTTTCTGAATATTGCTGGTCACAGGTGCCTGTGTTTGCGTGCGTTTCTTGGTGGGGGACTGTTGTCATGTCCATTGGGATGGCTTCTGTATTCGTGCCATCTATGCCCTGCAGCTCCCATTGGCCCCTCTTGAGGTTCATTTGTTCGTTGGCATGCATGGGTGACTTGTGCATTTCACTGGTTGCATTGTGGCTTCGTTGCACCTACGGGGAGTTGTACTTTGTGGGCAGGGAGCGGTGTACGGGCAGTCAGTGGGGCCGTTTACGGTTGATTCGCGATGCCGTACTTCTCACCATGGCGGAATGGTGCATTCCGCCATGCTTGATGGCGTTAGGTACATGTCCGCTGGGGTCGGAATTGGCGTACTGTTGCGCCATGGTGGTGTTTACGGTTTGGCATGGCGCACGCGTGCGTGCTTGGTGCAGTTAGCGTTGGCGTTCACTACGGTGTCGCTAATGGCATCGTACTTTGCGGTGACGGGTCATAGTCGCACCGAGCGCTATTCGATGGCGGTATTGCATTTCCGCCATCGTTTTCCGAATTCCGCCAGGGTCGTAATGAGGGCCAAATAGAGGAAGAAAACAATTGCATCGAAGCATCACAACCCAACAGAGGACACCCTATGATTACTCGTTCCAGAGAAAGAGAGATAGAGAAAGGACTTCCTACACATCCAGAGTGAGGGAACACAGTTTATTATTTTTCATTTTGCACACTGACAGCATTCACCATGAAAGTTCGACTGTTATTATTGCATTGGTAGTACTGCATTGTTTCATGCTTCCCTGTGATCCTCATCCCGGAACTTTCCAGGGCAAATTCATCAAATTTGTCAGAAGGTCCAATAGCACAAGGAGATGCCATCCAAATGTCTAATTCTGTGTCTTCATAGGTTATTTGTATCAAGTATACCCACACCTGGAAAGAGGAAATCCATCAGTACTCTCAGTACTTTGTGACGCCAGAATAAAAGCTGTGTGGGAACAGCTATTCCTTCTTGCTAATGCCAACTATTTCATTCACGGAGCTTGAATGAATAAAATACTAACAGAGTAACACTTGTTTTTGCGCTTTTCAGGTGTGCAACTGATATCTTCAAACTACACAATGATCCACGAGGTGTAAGTGATGGAGGGCTTTATTAAAATAATTATTTTTTTTGTCCTGTGTCTTATTCTAAGCCTCATTTTCTGGCAAGTATATATTGCTAGTAATACTGCTGTATCCTCTACTAACACAACCCCAACTCCAGCAGGTGGAATGACCATGTCAGGTGGACAGGTAAGCACTGTAAGTACAATAAAAAGAGGTAAACACAGTGCACATGTGTTATGCTCACCTGATATCCCCAGGGGCGTCTGGAAGGCTCTGAGATCTGGAACCCTGGATGCGTAGTTCCCCAGTGCTGAATAATGAATCTGCATTTACAGAAGGGAGGATTTGTGATAATTGTCTCTAATGGGTGAATCTCCCACCTCCCTCTGACCGATTCTCTTCCCACTGGGTTCTTTTCTCACCTTAGTTATTTGTAGGGTGAGCTATCCGTCCTGCGTTTCTTGTGCAGGGGTGCTTGATGTTTGTTGGCGAGCTGCCAGAGTTGCTTCACTGGTGCAGTACGCCTTCCTTGGGCCCAGGACTGCTGTGACCCTGAATCTGCTGGTAGGCAGGTAGGTTTGTTGATTGTAAGTCTTTGTTTTGTTTATGGTGGGAATTTGTTAATGTCTTTATCGCCTTCTTTTCAGGTGCAAAGGTCTTGATGCTGGCGTGCCGGATGGAGAGGCACATTTCTAGATAAGAGATAGCAGCGCCTTTATTGTCTTTTAAAGCTAACCTGTGTTTTCTTCTTCTTCTCCTCACAGGCCGCTGTGGTTCTGTGAGTGGATGAGAGCACGATTAAAAACAGACCCCCGCAATCCGTTAAGGTAAGTACAGCGGTATGCCGTTGTTTAATATTGAAAGCGAACCTGATTGTGTCTCTTTTCCTTTGCAGATGTTGCTGTGGTGCTCCAGATGGAAGCGTGGTGTAGCGCGATGGAATACAGGTAAGACTGATGGAATTCGATATTTTGGAACCGCGCATTCTAATATTGTTTTTCACCGCGCATTCTAATATTGTTTTTCCCTTTCTCGTTACTGCAGGTCGCAATGTTTCAACAGCAGCTGTGGTAGCGGTTCGCCGAAAGTCCTTAGGCTAGTATTCACAGGTGAGTGATGTTTCTTCTTCTCTCGGTTTCCAAAGATTGCAGCCCAGTTGAGATGCTGAGTGCTGGATGGTGTTTTCTCAGGTAAAACTGAATAATCTTGTTCTTGTTCTTGCAGGATTACAGGAAGATGCTGAAGACCAGGAGCTGGACACGGTGAGCGTCACGCTGCTGGTTGCAGAATAACACGAAGCGTGTTCTGCAGTCAGGGTGTGGTTTATATAGCCCAGGTAAAGTAGTACCAGGGAAAGTAGTTCCAGGCCTGCCACACCCAAAACACTAGACCGCATGGCTTGGTTCTTAGGACCAGACTGTGTGGGTGCTTCCATGTTGGATTTAAAGGCCCATGTACATAAATGGGACGTAGTTTGAACAGCCCTTCCTTCCTACATATGAGTCTGGTGCCAAAGGTGCCAGGACTGGCTCCAGGAGCCCTTTTGCAGTGATTTTAAGGCCCTTGGGGTTCTGGTGGGAGCCCGCTTGTGGCACAACTTGTGCCCCCTCACAGTGGTCATGACAGCACTCCCCCCCCCAGACCCCTCTCATGGTATCCTTCCTGTCCAGTCTGGGTTTGGAGGGGTTATCCAGGTGAAACCTCTTAATCAGACGTGGTGCATGAATATGTTCACTTGGTTCCCAATTTCTGTCTTGAGGCCCTTAGCCTTTCCAGTCCACTAAATAGTATAGCTTAGATCTGGTACGTTTTGAATCCAGGATGTTTTTAACTTCAAATTCAGGGTCTCCATCAACTAGCATAGGTTTTGTTGGTGTTAGGGCTCGGGTTCCTGGTTGTACAGGTTTTACAAGTGACACATGGAACACTGGATGAATTTGCATGCTTGGTGGTAAGGCTAACTTGACGGCCACCGGATTTATCACCGATCCGAGGGTATAGGGTCCTAGATATCTTGGACGAAAGGTCTGGGTACCTTTTATGGGCACATGTTTTGATGCCAACCAGACTTCGTCTCCAACTTGGTAATCGGGAGCTTTCTTTCGATGCTGGTCGAGCATTTTTTTTTGTCTCTCTTTGGCTTGCAGTAAATGTTCATTTGCCCTTTTGAAGGCTTGGGTTATGCTTGTGTGTAGAGTCTTAACCGCTGGCATTTCCAAGGTCGTGGGGGAGTCTAGTTCAGAGGTACGTGGATGTCTTCCGCATATTGTGTAGAAGGGGCTTTGTCCCGTGCTGGTGTGTATGGAGTTATTGTATGTGTATTCCCCTAGCCATAACAAGTCTTTCCAATTCTCTTCCACTTGATGCAGCATGCAACGTACATACTGTTCTAATGTCTGGTTTGTTCTGTTTGTCCATTCGTTTGGGGGTGATGGCTAGTGGATAATCAAACATCGATTTGTGCCATGGTACAACATTTCCTCCAGAAGTTGGATACAAATTGGCTTCCACGATCTGAGATTAGGACTGAGGGGAAACCATGCAGTTTTATAGTCTGTTCAAGAAATGCTTTTGCCAGACCGGTAGCGTTAGGATTCATCCTTTGAATGGAATGAAATGTGCCATTTTAGAGAACAGGTCTACAACCACCAGAATGGTATTAAAACCTTGACAGGGAGGTAAGTCTGTAATAAAATCAAGAGAAAGAGTATGCCAGGGAGCCGGTGAATATCCAATGGTTGTAGGAGGCCAGCTGGTTTCTATTTTTGTGATTTATTCTGTGCACATATCCCACAGGATAGAACGAATCGAGCAATGTCCTTACGCCAGGTTGGCCACCAATAATTCTGTTTAACCTTGGCTAGAGTCTTAGCAATTCCGGGATGGGCTTCGATCAAGGAATCATGATAACCAGACAGGACCAATTCCTGCAGATCTTTACTTGGTAGATATAGTTGTTCCCTGAAGTAGGATAATCCATCCAGAACCGTGTGATGTTCATTTTAGGAATTCCATTTCTGCAAGATCTCAGGGTTCATTAAGGTTCGAATCTTATCTTGAAGTTCACTCAGAGTCAATGTGGTGGTGAGTCCCAGTAGTTTATCACTTGGGATGATGGCAACAGGGTCCAGGGTACTATTTGTTTCTCTTCAACACCCATAGGAGACAAGGCATCGGCCTTCCGATTCCGAACTCCCCGTTGGTATGTTATTATGTAATTGTATTCTGCGAAGAATAGAGCCCACCGCAACTGTCGTGACGATTAGGCTTTTGCTGAATTTAGGTATTGAAGGTTTCGGTGATCTGTGATTACTGTGATGGTATGTCTGGCACCTAATAGATATTGCTGTCAGGCTTTGAAGGCTGATTTTATTGCCAACAATTATTGGTCTGTAATTGCATAGTTAAGTTCTGGTGGTGAGAATTTGCGTGACCAAAAGGCCACGGGGTGTAATTGACCTGTCTCTGGATCTCTTTGAAAGAGAACTGCTCCCATAGCTACGCTGGAAGCATTGGTATCCACTACATAGGGGAGATCAGGGCGAGGATGTTGTAAAATTGGCACAGAGGTGATTCTTTTCTTGAGTTCTTGAAAGGCCTGTTCGGCCTCTTCAGTCCATTGGAATTTTCTGTTTTTTCTCAGTAACGATGTGATTTGGTGGACTATCCGTGAGAAATCTGGAATAAATCAGCGATAAAAATTTGCAAAGCCGAGCATGCTTTGGGTTCCTTTAAGTGAAGAAGGCGACGGCCAATTAAGGATGGCATTTACTTTGTGTAAATCCATCTCGACTCCCTTTGGCGAGAGAACAAAACCGAGGAACTTCGGTGACATGGAAGGAGCATTTGTCGAGTTTAGCGTACAGTTTGTGCTCGCGAAGTTTTGCAAGGACTAAGCAAACATGTTGCACATGATCTTTTCAGAGGGGGAATACACCAGGATGTCGTCAATATAGACCAGGGCACAGACATCGATCAATTTCCATAATACTTTATTCATGAAGTATTGGAACGCTGCGGGAGCGTTGCACAGCCCGAAAGGCATTACCTGATATTCGTACAGGCCATACTTAGTGTGAAATGCGGTTTTCCATTCATCCCCTTTCTTAACACGTACTAGTTGGTATGCTCCTCTGAGGTCTAGTTTGGTGTGGATTCGGGCATCCTTGACTTGGTCCAACAGTTCTGGGATAAGGGGCAAAGGGTAGCTTTTTTTACTGTGATTTGATTAAGTGCACAGTAATCGATGCAAGTCCTCAAATTTCCTTCTTTCTTGGGTACAAAGAATAATGGAGAGGCTGCCGGTGACTTTGACGGGTGGATAAACCCATTAGCCAGGTATTGATCCAGATAGGACTTCAAGTGGAGATTTTCGGTTTCCGTAAGTGTGTAAATTCGACCACAAGGAACCTGTGCGCCAGGTAGCAGATTGATCTGACAGTCATAGGGCCTATGTGGCGGTAATGTGTTAGACTGGTCCTTCTGAAAAACATCTTGATAATCCTGATATTCTTTTGGTAAGATGTCCATTGGTTCCGCGATCCCCGATGCTATTCCTTGAACAGATTTCAGGTTTGGCTGTGGTATAGATTTCAGGTAGCAAGCGTGGGCGCATTCGTCGGAAAAGGTCAGTCTCTTTGCACGCCAGTCTATGTGGGGATTGTGAGTTACTAACCATGGCATCCCTAAGATCAACTGGAACTGAGGAGCTTTGATGAGGTCAAACGTGATTGCTTCTTGATGTCCAGCCTGACACAGAAGGGTTAATTCTGTTGTGCATTGGGTTACTGGACCCGAAGCAATTTCTGTACCGTCAACATTAGTTACCTTTTCAGTTGTTGGTTTTGTGTGTAAGGGAAGTCCCATTTCTGTTGCCAGATCTCGGTCTATGTAATTATCAACTGCTCCGCTGTCTATATATGCCTCTATGGCATGCATCCGTGACGGTCGTTGGTGATTGATCAAGGTTACTGGTAGGGCGAAATGTGAGGTCTGTCACTCATCCTTCTCGCTCGACAAGTGGACCTCTACGCTTGCCGGGCCTGGTAGTTTTCCGATTCCTTTCCATCATCTTCTTTCTCTTTAGCGCCTACCACCTTCCTTGGAGGTTTCACTGGGCATTCTTTGAGGTAGTGACCCGATTTACTGCAGTATAGGCATGACTGTAGCTGTCTCCTCTTGTCTCTTTGAACCTTGGTTAAAGGGGGTCGTACTCCTCCAATCTGCATGGGTTCTGTGGTATTTTCTGATGGATGTTGAACATTATCTTCTGAACGTATGTACATGGCACGATTTTCGAGTCTACTTCGGTCTGTTCTTCGATCCTGTAATCTGTGGTCCAACTGAACTACCAGGTTGATAAACTCTGCACAGTCTTTAGGTGGGTCTACCACTTGAGCAAGGACATCCTTCAGGTCCCCTCGTAGGCCCCGATGAAACAATGTGGTTCTTTTATCTTCTGGCCACCCCACTTCTACAACCAGGCTATTAAAGGTGGCAATAAAAGTCAGAAAATCTTGATTCCCTTGGCGGAGGGACAGGAGTTGGTTATCATGGGCTTGTCCATGCAAGTGTCGAGCAAATAACTTTTCCATCTCCTGCTGAAAACCCCTGAAGTTCTGCAGTAATGAGTCATCCCGGCTCACTAAAGGTACCGACCAGTCTGCAGCACTTCCACTCAAATATGATAACACGAAGTCCATCCTCGCCTGGTCGTTTGGGAAAGCCCCAGGCCTACAAAGAAAATGGAGGCGGCACTGGTTCATGAATGTTGCGTTCCTTTTGGGGTCTCCATTAAACCGTTCTGGTGGTGCCAAGGGTAGTGCTTCCGGCAACGTTATCTGTACTGGATTGACTGATGGTGTAGCAACGGATGGGGCGAATCCAGGCAATGGAGTCTGCCCCACCTGTGTTTGTAGTAGCCGTTTGCTTAGTTCATCAGTACGGCCTTTTGTGACTATTAACTCTCGTCTTAAGGCATTGGTTTCCTGCTGGGCCGAGTGTACTTCGGCACGTAATTGTCCCAAAGGCTGGGCTAACTGATCAGTTTCAGATGTCTCCATGACGCCCAGGTGGATAAGGTTTAAAATGCTTTGTGTTCTGTTACGCTCACCTGATATCCCTGGGGGCATCTGGAAGGTTCTGAGATCTGGAAACCTGGATGCGTAGTTGCCTAATGCTGAATAATGAATCTGCAATTACAGAAGGGAGGATTTGTGATAACTGTCTCTAATGGGTGAATCTCCCACCTCCCTCTGACCGATTCCCTTCCCACTGGGTTCTTTTCTCACCTTAGTTATTTGTAGGGTGAGCTATCCGTCCTGCGTTTCTTGTGCAGGGGCGCTTGATGTTTGTTGGCGCGCTGTCCGATTTGCTTCACTGGTGCAGTTCCTTGGGCCCAGGCCTGCTGTGACCCCGAATCTGCTGGTAGGCAGGTAGGTTTGTTAATTCTAAGTCTTTGTTCTGTATATGGTGGGAATTAGTTAATGTCTTTGCATCCTTCTTTTCAGGTGCGAAGGTCTTGATGCTGGCGTGCCGGATGGAGAGGCACATTTCTAGATAAGAGAAAGCGCTAAGAACAGCGCCTTTATTGTCTTTTAAAGCTAACCTGTGTTTTCTTCTTCTTCTGCTCACAGGCCGCTGTGATACTGCCAGTAAATGAGAGCGCGATGAAAAACGGGCCCCCGGAATCCGTTAAGGTAAGTACAGCACTGTGCGGTTGTTTAATATTGAAAGCAAACCTGAATGTGTCTCTTTTCCTTTGCAGATGTTGCTGTGGTGCTCCGGATGGAAGTGTGGCATAGCGCGATGGAATTCAGGTAAGACTGATGGAATTCGATGTTTTGGAAGCGCACATTCTAATATTGATTTCCCCTTTCTCGTTACTGCAGGTCACAATGTTCGAACAGCAGCTGTGGTAGCGGTTCGCCGGAAGTCCTTAAGCTAGCACTCACAGGTGAGTGATGTTTCTTCTTCTCTCGGTTTCCACAGATTGCAGCCCAGTTGAGATGCTGAGTGCTGGATGGTGTTTTCTCAGGCAAAACAGAATAATCTTGTTTTTGTTCTTGCAGGAAGATGCTGAAGACCAGGAGCTGGACACGGTGAGTGTCACGCTGCTGGTTGCAGAATGACACAAAGCGTGTTCTGCAGTCAGGGTGTGGTTTATATAGCCCAGGTAAAGTAGTACCAGGGAAAGTAGTTCCAGGCCTGCCACACCCAAAACACTAGACTGCATGGCTTGGTTCTTAGGACTAGACTGTGTGGGTGCTTCTATGTTGGATTTAAAGGACCATGTACATAAAAGGGAAATAGTTTAAACAGCCCTTCCTTCCTACATATGAGCCTGGTGCCAAAGGCGCCAGTACTGGCTCCAGAGCCCTTTTGCAGTGGTTTTAAGGCCTTCAGGGTTCTGGTAGGAGCCTGCTTGTGGCGCAACTTGTGCCCCCTCACAGTGGTCATGACAAGATGCAGACATGGGGGCACGGAACTCTATCTCACTGATACAGCTCGAGTATCTAATAACATGTTGTACAAGCACATGACTAAAGTAGGTAAACAAACCACAGGAGAGAGCTGCTATGTCTGCTCACTAGCCCCCTTTGCCATGAGAGCCTCCAGAATGTTTGTAGCAACTGAAATACCAGCAGAAAGAGCACAATGCCTTATGCACCTGTCCATGTTTACAACCCGAGGAAGATTCCAAGGGAGAACAGCAATATTGAGATGGATGTCCAAGGCAACATTCCCCTATGAAGATAGTTATATAAAGACACTTGACATGATGAAGAATTATTGTCAACTAGACCAGGCTATACAATACATAATTGACTGCCATAGAGAGGAGAGACAAAAACGATAACACTGAAAGAATTGCCATGTCCTAAGAAGGGAACCAAGGAAATAGGAGGAGAACCAGGATGTTGGGAACAACCACAGATGCTTGTGTATGGCCAAGTGTACACAGCTGAAGGATGAAAGGAGGGAGTAGTAGGCAGCAAAGCATACACACTCGTACAAGCTCTGGTAAACACAGTACAATGTGAAAATTATAAATGCCTGAAATGATGGGATGCAAGTACAAAGTTACTGACCTGGGTGGATAACGAAGCTGGACCAATGACCATAATACAACTAATGAAACCAAAATTGTGTTTCCAGAATGATGGTGCAGAAAGAGTGGAAAAAACAAAGAGTGCAACTACTCAGAAAAGCATCCAGCAATGAAGGTTGGGACCACAGTATTAATGGATCATTAATAGGTGTGTGCGGATCCAAGGCATATGAGAAGCTGCCACCCAACTGGGGAGGAGTATGTTTATTGGTACACATCAATATACCAGCACTAGTAGTACTACAAAAGAACATCAAAGACAGAAGACTTCCCTAGGATGGACAATACAAAAAGATAGAAGAGGTCGTGACAAGATTGTTGAAAATAAACACCAAGATGGAGGAGGAAGCCACAGAAACAGGAAACAATCAAAGCTGGCAGTCATATATATTCTCATGGATGACAACATGGATGGAAGACGGATGAACGTGTTACTAGGAGCCCTAATACTAGCACTAGTAGGACTATGTGTGATACAGATCTGCATCACACAATGCCACAAGGCCACAGAGAAAAGAATAGGGAAGAAAGTGAAAATAGATATAAATACTAATGATGAAGACGATAAGATAATAGAGGAAAGAAATAAAAAAAGCACACAGATAAAGGAGTGCCCATTGTTCCCAACCGAAATGATAACATTCGATGATCGAAGAGGTACTGGTCGAAATGGGTATGGTGCAACCCAGAAGAAGATTTCAGTTACATGACATGGAGTTTTGTTGATCATGAAAATTACTATGGACATCTTGGAGGAATAACAAAGATATGGCTACCAAAGGCAACAGTGACTAGGTTTGGTGGTTTGGTCAACAAGTCAACCAGAGGGGGGACTGATGAGAGGGTCCCTGGAATGCCCTTCTTGACCCCTATAAGCATGACAGCCCAAAGAGTCATAGATGCAAGATGCTAGTCACTGTTTGGACACCCCCCAGGAGGGCCAGTGACAAATAAATATTCAAACAGATATTTTCTCAGACAACCATTCAAATCATATCCAGCTAACGTCATCTTGGATACAGATGCCCCAACACGGATCATGGATCCAGGTGCCTCGCTGGACATGATTGACTAATGACAATTATGACTGTGCTGACATCATTAGAGACTCCACGACATAGTAACATTAGCCATGAAGCACACCCCGATCCACTATCCATGCACAAAGTTGCACGGACAAACACATGAACACACAAAGAACATGCATACACAGTTCTGTAGATAGAGGACCGATACATATGCATACTGTCAAAAGCCATTTTTATTTTTTCTCACTAGCCAAATGCAGAAAAGCAGAAACACAAGGAAGCAAGAGATGCAGAGCAATCTTGCAGCAGCTTATTGCAACTAACCATATGGAACTACAGGATCCTATAAGGAACCTGGAAGAGCCAAAAATCTATAAGAAGAATATCACAATATAGACGCATAGCAATTACAGCATAACTATAGCAGTATTACATGAAGCCACAAACCTCAGGACGAGAGGTGAAGAAAAGCAGAATTAGGCTGCACAAAGCACCAGGCCAGGGCTCGCAGCCAAGGTCAGAGACGAGCAGAACATCCCTAAGCCTTAGAGACAATGAGCCTCCTGAAGAAAAGCAAAATAAATCCTCACTAATTGCAGAACAGAAAGCTCAATTTTGCAGTCTTCACCCACGTGGTGCAGCCAAGCTGAACAATGGCCATTTACTAATGGTGGGTATAGGCGCGCACCCGAAGAGTCCTGGTGAGTCCAGCTTTGCCCAGACATCTCGACCTTTTCCCTGCGTTTATTAAAAGCAAAGGACTGCTTCTGAGGACTACTCTACCCACAACGCATTTTGTGACATCTAGTGGGCGTGTGTATAAAACAGCACCTGCGCGCGCACCGCGCGCACGCACCCGAAGGGTCCCGGTGAGTCCCACTTTGCCACTTCGCCGCGGCGCCCGTGGCTCCCGGGGCTCCGGAGGTGCTTCAACTCATTGCTCCTTTTCTTGTGTGCTAACTCATATATAGCATCCAAAAAATGTTTTCTACAGCTAGAGTGACTAGCACAAATTGTTTGTTTGTCTGGAGCCAAGGGGAAATCGATCTGCTGGACTTATGACTTCGAAGGGCATCTATCGTTTAACAACTGCGATGCCTGTGAACATTCGGCAGCGAATTATGTCGGAATCTCAACAAATATATGAAGAGCAGCCAGCAATTAAGGTAGCCACTAACACCTGCTCAACTCCAATTTTGAGAACTCACTGACGTAAAACAACAAACAACAAGAAAAAAGGGGGAGTGCAAGATAATATTGACATTCGCAAATATGGTTTTGGCAATGTCGGTGTGACTTTGCCGGCTACTAAAGATGACTCAATAGCTCCTTTATCAGTGCCAAATAACGGTTCAGGTGATACGAACTCCAACGCGGGAACGTCTAACCACGGCCCAGCAGCTTCCAAGGACAGTACACAGGTGGAAGTACTGCCTAATCCTGATAGCATTATTACTTCCCCTCACAGATAGCATGATCCTACGTAATGCACTTTCAGGAGCTCCGGCTCATGCAATATTGAATACATCCAATCCTAGCCAAGAAGCTGTGATTGAATTGGACTCAACAAACTCCTGTTTCTCAACTAGTTTAGAGGATTCTAATCTTTCTCAATCTCCTGATTTGTTCCAACAATCTGGCTGCAACATATCAGGAATAGACTCATCCTACATAGCACCCACACCTCGGATATCCAATGGAGACACGCAAATATCTGTAAAAAATATCGACCCCTCAAAGACCTCATAACTGACCTTAGAGGTAATGAACATTGCACTAATGGCACTTGCTAAGCTATTTGAATCTGTCGACAATAATCTGAAAGATCTCACAGAAAATGTCAACATTATGAGACAATTGACCAATTAATTATGACTACAGCTTTTGATCACTTACAGAATAGTCTAAATGAGAAACTAGACAATGCAATTAAAGCATCTAAAGAGTGTTCTCAGATGCTGGTTGAGAAACAGAAGGATCCTTCGAATGCTATTAAAGTTTATGCTGATGTTGACACACAAACAATCAAAATTACAGAATGCCAATCTGTTATAACTGTTTCGGATTGTATTGCTTGTGAAAATATCATGCCTATGGTGAAATCTGCGATATTGAAAACACCAGTGCCCTATGTTAAAGGAATAATTATAGAAAAATGTGTAGCATCTGATTCATTACCTATTCCACATGACACACAACATTTGAGTCACCCTAATAATCCTGTGAGTGGCTCTCATGATTTGAAGTCTCCATACCCGGTTTTTGATATAAGGACAACTAACATCTCGGTCCCAAAGAATTTAAACCCCAAAAAAGTCCAAGCTCAAAAGAAAACGAAAAATGTGAAAACTGCAAAACTAGTTGGGACCTCTGCTACAAAACAGTTTATTAATAACTTAAAGGATAGTTACGGGACTTTTTTTTTATTGTCCCTACGGTTCGGCCATGTGTTTTTAAGCATAACTCGGTAGATCGTAGAAAACTTTCCTATGGACCTTACCCGACTTTTCGTCCATTAACGCACTCGAAATCAGCCGCCATTTTCTGATAATCCTATCATTTCCCCCCATCGACCTGGCTCACCTGCTTTTGCGGCACTAAATCAAATCCCCCGCCCCTGAGCCTGACATCAGCAGACGCGTACCGCCCATTTCCCAACGCCAAAGCACGTTTCGTGTCAACAATCGCTGCGCCTCAGCTAATGAAGTGTCGCCATGGAAATGGCAGGATGCCTCTTTCCTCAATAAGTATAAACACACCGTTTCACAACACACAGCAGCAGATTTTCGATTCCATTACTCTCTCTGTGTTACTTTGAGTATTCTGTGACTCGTTTCTGTGCTCTGGTCAGCTACCTTCGCCGCTTCTAGGCCTTGTGAACACCTGTACCATCTCTGTAAATTATTTTACTTTCTTTACCACACAATGGCTACAATAATGCCGTATATGTACGAGCCCGATTACACCGAGGAGGAACTACTGGAAAGGCAAGCACGCGAAAACGATGGGGATTCGGACGGCAGTTGGGAGGACCAGTCAACGGATGAAGAGCCTGGACCATGTCGCATGGACGGCGTCTCCACCTGGTGCACGTGCAATCAGTGCGAGCTAATGCCAACTGAGGAGGAGAACGGCTGCTGCCGTGAAAATTCCGGGTGCTTGGCCTACATTTCGGAAGGCGAGCCAAGTCCGCAATGCATCACCGAGCTGCCAGAGTTCAGGGAAGCCTGCCTCTCACGGACCGTGTTGAGGATGATGATGGTGCTTATGCACGAACTTCGCGGCACTGTTCGTCCGCGTAATCCGAGTAACGAGTAAGTATACTCTGGTTGTGATGTCAGTGATGCCACTACTATTTCATGGTCGTCTCCAACATATAAAATTACATCTACATATCATTCGAATGCATGTAAATTGGTTCCATATTGTGCATTTTCTAGATAGAATTTTTTTCAAAGCAGAATGACATTTTTTACCTGAATCGACAGTGATAAGAAAGTTTTGTCATTTTAATACAGTTTGCATCTTTCTTTTTCACAGGTGGTACAGGCTGGTGGCCTATCGTTGCTTCACTTGGTGGCTTCACGGGAGGCTCGGACACCGCGTTCGGAGAGTAATACCTGCCTGTGCGGTACTTGCCATTAGACAACATTTCCCCAGCGACAGTGGACAATACCGCGGATTTTCCCTGGATGTGCTGCAACCGGAACTTTACAATGTGTAATGTTTATTATTTATGTTCAATTGAAATTGAGATCTAAAATAAAACCCAACATATATTTTAACAATGGTTGTTTTGATTTTTTAAATGAATCTAGTGTGTCTCCATTGAATAGTCTTCCAGTGCCTTGTCTTGTCACACCACATGTCTCCGGCCAGCATCCTCCCTCACGCTGGCCGCCCACCTTCAATCCACATAACCGTTGAACCCATATGCAGCAGACATACATATGTTATTTTGCGGGTTGGCATCAAGCCTCCCGGCCTTGCCTCCTCCCCCAAAAATACTTACCACACCACTTTGTTCAAGCGTTGGCAATAAAAGGCCGTTGGATTTTATTGATACAAAACATGGTTATAGGTAAATAATCAATATGGTTGATCATAATAAATCATCCTTTTGGGCACCGGGTACAGAGATGACCCCCTCTGGCCCGTGCCGCCTTGCCACCACAGGCCAGCCTGCTGCTGACTAACTGCCTAGGCATCCAGGGTCTCCAGGGTGAACTGCACCCATATATTCTCCTGGGAGGGTGAGGTATTTATAAACTCACCCCCCTGCCTTCCATGTACTAGATCCTGCAGCCTGCCTCTTACATGCAGTTAGATGGCCTCTCCTTGGTGAGGCCCTGCGGCAAACGAGTCTTGTCTGCACGACCACCGCCCTAATCCACCCCCCCCCGCCCTATCAAAGGCAGTTCGCACCGGGGTACTTGCGCTGGCAAGTGGAGCTGTCAGGGAGCGATAAAGGCCAAGAGGTGCCAAAGACCATGTACACTTCAAAGTGGTCTATAGAGCATGGGTTGTTGTTCCCATGTCTACCTCCAGACCCCGTGTCTCCTGCCAAGCATCCCCCCTCACGCTGGACGGCCCCCTGCAATCCACATAAGTGTGTCTCCATTCACGAGTCTTCCTGTGTCTTGTCTGCACGACCACCGCCCCAATCCACCCCCCGCCCTATCAAAGGCAGTTCGCACCGGGGTACTTGTGCTGGCAAGTGGAGCTGTCAGGGAGCGATAAAGGCCAAGAGGTGCCAAAGACCATGTACACTTCAAAGTGGTCTATAGAGCATGGGTTGTTGTTCCCATGTCTACCTCCAGACCCCGTGTCTCCTGCCAAGCATCCCCCCTCACGCTGGACGGCCCGCTGCAAACCGCATAATGCCACGACATATACACGTCATTCATTCACAAACACACCCCTGTTTCGAATTCTTTATAACCCACTTCATATTTCTAATGTGAACTTCTTTGCGCTTTGCTAGTCAACCCGTGAAGGTGCTGGTTATCTGCTCTTCGTCTCTGTGAACTTCCGTGACCACTTCGAGGAAACTCGTCAGTTTGCAACCTGTGAACTGCTCCCTGTTCTACGACAAGAAACTACTCTGATCCCTGCATCTAACTGTTTGTTCGTCAAGGTAAGGCCATGTACCATAATCATTTTGCGTCCAATTTCTTTTCGTTCAAGACAGTACATGCAAGTAACTAGTCACATGTTCTGAGTTTAGTCAAATTATTTTTCTATTTTTTTAAAGTTATTCAAATACTTATCCGCATGTGAATAACGTGTATAGTTCCAAGAACCAAAACGAACCTTGCATTGAACCTTTTATGTGTCATTTATTTTTTTAACACATTGGTATTCATAGAGAATTGTTGATCTTTACTTTTCAGAACTTTCCACAATGCCTGCCTGTTCCATTGGCGGTTGCCCTTCAAAGACCCATAATAAATCTGAAGGTACTATAATGCATGTTTTCCCTAAGACAATAGATCAGATAAGAGAATGGGTCCGATATTGCGGATATCCACCGTCTGAGCTTGAAAGTAGAGTCCTAGAAGTCTTTGCGGACAAGAGGGGTGATCGATACCGCATCTGCAGCAGGCACTTTAGCTCAGACATGTACTCCACATCATTGCTAATAAAGAAGAACACACCGCGAGCGAGGCGAAAATTGCTCTCAACCGCTATTCCCACTCTATTCGTCCACATCCCTCCACTGGTGAGTCAAGTTTACGTATTTATCTCTCGGCCTTGCGGTAGTGTGTAGCATTAGCTAACAATAATTTCCCCATTTATGTATCCACTCAATATGAAGGCGGAAGATTCTCCATCCGTGTCGTTATTGCAGTCATCAGCCACTTCAAGCGCCTATCGGGTAATCTTACTTAGCTATTCTGCCACTGACTTGTTTTAGGCATGTAAATCAATAGTTTTAATTTATCGTGAAATTATTTTACCTAATGGTACACCCTTGTACTCGTCCTCTAGTCTTTGTTTTCAGTTATAATTATTGTTATCCAAAATAAAGCAAGTACTGTCTTTCAGGGAGATGCTGAGGAGTCCAACGTATTGACGACAACCGTTGATGTCACTCAGATGCTCGAGGTACGTTTCCGGACAGTTCCATCGATGGAGATCATCAGATCTTGCATTCTTGTAGCGTGATTGTTAAACACAATGTTTCTTCGTTTTTAGCCATTGATATGTCCTTCTGTCGTCGACCTCCTATGTGTCTTCTTTTTTCAATATTGTGTTCATTACTAATGAAAGTCCTATGTTTCAGGGAGTCGATGGAGCATTAGTCCAAGAAGAAGGGGGAGCATGCAGTTACGGGTCGGCGCAACAGCTTGCAGAAGTGTGCACCGCAGTTACATCGTCCCTTGAAGTTCTTATGCATTTCGAGGTATGGATACTGACAGTTCGATCAAGCGAAATCATATGACGTGATTACATCCGCTATACTTCCTTCTTTATTAACGCAAGTACTATGTTTCAGGGAGATGACGGAGCTTCTTCTACAAGAACATCACCCCTAGTAGTTGATGCAGATCTCTGGGTGGTGAAACTTCATACGATCAAGCAAATCAAATCATATTTACATATCCATTATTTATTTTAGACAACTGATCATTTGTGCAGGTCTATTTAGATGAGCCGTTGACGCCTGCACAAAGTTTATGTTCTTTTTAACAAAATAGAAAACCATACTAATGCAATTACTGTGTTTCAGGGAGTTACTGAAGCATCATCTTCAATAATATCATCAATGGAAGTCTATGAGGAGCCCGAGGTATGGATCTTGACAGTTCCATCTAACTAGATCAACTATGCGTGAATAATTGTCGTTTGAATGTTCTGCACAAAGCGTTAATTCGTGTTTTGCTATTGAGATGTACGTGGGTATTGGTCCCCAAGTACATTTTGTGTTTTCAATATTATTATACATACTAATGAAAGTTCTATGTTTCAGGGAGTCGATGGAGCGTCAGTGCGTGATGGATGTGCTTATCATGAAAAAATAGTCATTGCAGCGCAAGAGGAAGTGGAGACATGCACACACGAGTCGGAGCAACAGCGTCCTGATGTTGAAGTTCGAGGCAAGAAAGTTTCAAAGAAAAGAAAGCAAAAGAAGGTTAGTGTCCTGGTCACTATATTATGTTGTTTTTCACTGTTAATAGTTCAATACTGTAAGTTGTGTTTAAACTGAACATCCCTTTTCCAATCTGTCCTCTAGTTGCGAGTGGGTGTACGAACTAGATCTACACAGACAGTGAAGCGAACGAGAGATGTTGCTTGTCAAACCTTTTGGCAGGGACTTGAGACTGGAGATGCATCGTGCCAATGGGAAGAATATGAAGTGATTGACAACGGAGCTATACCACCACCAGCCATTGATAGTGAATGTCCTCCTGGTAGTTCGGATGCAGTCGGAGATCAATTTACAGAATCCACACCCGCAAAAACTAAGACCGCGAGAAAGTTGAAGAAATTGTTTTATTCACCCATCGCCGGAGAAGGAACAGATGTTGCAATGGAAGAGAATGAAGTGGACGGCAATGAAACACCATCAATATCACTGAACATAGCGGAAGACGATATCAGAGATTCTACCTTTCATGTGAGTGACATGTCCTCAACGTTACAGGCCGAACCAGCTGGGATGCAGAGTGACAGTATAAGGAAAGAGGCCAAATTCATTGTATTCGATAGTTGTTTGATTGATATTATTATTCGGATGAAATGTGGGCATTCGGTTGGTGGGGAAGTATGTGGGGAGCCATTGATTAATGTGACTCGTGCAATTCGAGGCACTAACCTTAAAATACATGCCACCTGTACAAAATATCATCCTTTCTCATGGTCTGCACAACCCATGCTGGGGCAACTGCCAGCAGGCAATCTACTTTGTGCAGCGGCTGCACTTTTTAGTGGTTCAAGTTTTAAAAAGTTAGAGTCTTTCTTTCAGTTTGTGGGAATCCATTTCATTGCGAAAACTCAGTTCTACAAATACCAAACCGATTATCTATTTCCAGCCATTAGCGAAGCTTGGAGAATGGAAAAAATGCCTATTGATAGTACATTCGCGGGCAAACGGTTCAGGCTAGCCGGTGATGGACAGTGCGACAACCCAGGATTTTCAGCCAAGTACTGCACCTACCACTTTCAGGACATGGAAAGTAAGAAAATTGTGAGTTCGGTGGTCGTGCAGGTGTCACAAAGCACATCCTCAGTGGCCATGGAGAAAGTTGGCTTTGTAGCATCATTGCAAGAACTACAATCGCGGGGAATGGTGATCGACCTGATAGCCACGGACAGACACGTTTCAATTGCCAAGACAATGAGAGAAGAGTACAAAAATATAAATCACCAATTTAACGTTTGGCATCTTGCAAAAACAATCAATAAAAAAATGTCGGCTGCAGGTAAAAAAAAAGATATGCAAGGTATTTCACAGTGGTCCAAGTCAATCAGCAACCATCTTTGGTGGAGCTCAAAAACATGTGGAGGGTCGTTGGAAATTCTACTGGAAAAATGGCGGTCCGTAATGCTACACTGTAGCAACGTTCACCGCTGGACCACAAACCAACATTTCCACAATTGTGAACATGGCCATTTGTCCATGGCCATCACCCACTCACAAAGCCATTGAAAAGATTGTATTTGATAAAACTATAACAAGAGATTTGAGGGGACTCACGGAATTCTGCCACACAGGAGATTTGGAGGTGTTCCACAATATGTGCCTAAAGTACAGGCCAAAACGATTGCATTTCGGCATGGAGGGCATGATAAATCGGACTCTTCTAGCGGTCTTGGCACATAACCATAATGTTGGCCGTCAACAAAGTAGGACGACCGGAACTTTAGGGACGCTTCGCTACAATAAGGCCTTCACTAAAAGAAGTAAACAATGGGTGATCAAACCAGTGTTTGAGGATATGCAATATGAGTTTATTGAGAGACTTATTGTTGATGTCCTAGATAGGCACATACATGGAGTTGTGAACGAACCTGTGCAGGGGACAACTGCATTGCCACCCAACATTGCCTCTGTTCCATGTCCACCTAAAGCAGAGCTCATTGAGAAATACACATCACGGTTTAAATGATTGTAATTTGATTGTCTGTTCTCTCGAGTCTCCTCATGTTGCAGGCCCATTGAATATGTGTAGCTATGTATTGTGTAAATAAAAGTGATTGCTCAGTGTACATGCAATGTGTCTCTCCACCCTTGCCCCTCCCTTCACCGTGCAGTAGTGCGAACCACCCGTGTGTCACCTGTGACGTTGCTCTGGAGTCTCCTCATGTCGCAGGCCCATTGAATATGTGTATCTATGTAATGTGTAAATAAAAGTGATTGCTCAGTGTACATGCAATGTGTCTATCCAACCTTGTTCATTTGCGCATTAAATTAAACCAAACAGTAATATAAATCATTTTAAAAAAAATATAGAATGTCTCCGTATTTATGGTTCTCTGGGGCTGCAAAGCACGCAGACAAAATGCAAAGATGGAGTGTAAATTTCAAGTCCTGTGAGATGGCCTTACACTGAATGTAGCTAACTAGGAATGTGTGCTCGTTCAAAGTGAAGGTCAGCTGCTTTGATTTTTTGCTCGGGTGCCGGAATGGCCCACGACTCAGTATAAGGTTCTATTGTTATTTGACCTTGACAGGCCGGGACCATCCCGAAAGACTTCTTTTTGGGGGTGTGGTGCAATAACGTAAGAAACGATAATGAATAAAATTTCAGAAACGATAGCCATTTAATGTTCGTTCATTAGAAGAAATAACGTCGGCATAGAAGGAGTGGTATTTCGGGGCTGCCCTATGCACAGACACAATGGAAAATGCAAATATAATGTAAGTAACTCTTTAGATGAGTTTATACCGCAATTTAATTACTATACAGTAGCTTTAAAGACGGGTTAAGTTGTACTTGTTCGTTCTATGTGGCATACTGTTTTGTACCGCGCACTATCTTGAGGAGAACCATCTCCTTTTACGGAAGCACCTCAAAACCTTCCTCTTTGCTTCTGCTTTCTCTCTCCCTCTCCCCTGCTACAACTGGTCCACTGTCTGCGACCTTGGTCCTGGGCCACCTGCACTGCCTCGCTGTCAACCCCTGCACTGGGGGACTGTCTCAGTATCCTACAGCCCCCCCTTCCCAGCACTTGTTCTGCACTTACCTTGCACTCGCCACCAGCTGGCCCTATGTATTTATTATTTTATGCTACTTACCTTGTACTCCACTTCCCCCCTCCCCTTCCCCTTGCACTTTTACCTTCCCCCTACCCCTGCACTTGCGCGATCCGAATGACACCTGGCCTAGTAGGATCGTTGTCTGTCTTCTCCTTGTTCCCCCCCCCTCCCTGCCTCGCCACGCCTTGAAACACTTGTGTATAGGCGCGTTGCAAATGCCATATTATATCATATCAGTGATGAAGTGGTCCACTGGCGCTCAGGCGGCTCTGAAAAAGGCGGAGGAGAGGGGGTGGGTTACTGGAAATGACGTATAATACCCAGTTGCACTGTCCTAGCTATGAAATAATTTCCCGACCTAATATATAAAATGAATAATTTTAATAAAGATCTGATGGTGAGACTAATTTCATTTTTTATGTTTTTAAAACAGGTACATCCTTCATTATTGTATGTGTCACGAGTACCAGACACCGGCGGATGGCTTTTTCAACGTGAACAACGTTACCACCCTGACCATTTTATGGGACGATCACCAAGTACAAGTATGCCCTTACGCGGTACTAACGGCTAGATGCAACATACAGACCGTTGTGTTGGCCTAGTGCCTCGTTGTTGGAACAGCCATGCGATTATCAGTGCGACCGAAGAGCTTATTTTATCGTAAACCAACACCCTGTGTACTGCACACGAACATCGCTTGCCTCAAGACGAACTATTTTGGATCGAGAGCAAAGAAAAATGCAAATTGCTGAATATTCTCTAAACATTTGATGTCCAATAAATGTACTTTGCCAAATGTACAATCTTGCCGTTTGCTTTTAAACCACAGTTTCATATTCTGAATTGTGGCGCTGTATTGTGAGATGGCAAACATCGCGTGCCTCAAAACGAACTTTTTGGAACGTGAGCAAATAAAAATGAAAATCGCTGAATATTCTCAAAACATTTGATGTCAAATAAATGTACTTTACCAAATTTACAATCTTGCGGTTTGATTTAAAAGTACAGTTTCATATTCCCAATTGTGGCGCGCTGTGTTGTGAGCTGATCTGTGTTGATTTCCGGGTTCTGTGTGGAGTCGCGTAGAAGACGCCTGGGCGCGTTTGCCTACGCAGCACAGTCACGTCACGGATAGAGGCGGGGAATATGAATGTTTTGATAAAGTCTGTTTCAGGAGCGGGGGATTTGATTTAGTGCCGCAAAAGCAGGTGAGCCAGGTCGATGGGGGGAAATGATAGGATTATCAGAAAATGGCGGCTGATTTCGAGTGCTTTAATGGACGAAAAGTCGGGTAAGGTCCATAGGAAAGTTTTCTACGATCTACCGAGTTATGCTTAAAAACACATGGCCGAACCGTAGGGACAATAAAAAAAAAGTCCCGGAACTATCCTTTAACACGATCAAATAATAGAACTCTTGCTGCATTCAATAACATAACAAAAAAATATACAGCGCTGGTAAACTTAAACAAAACCAAGTTCATTGAATCCAGTGATTCTCCCAGAAAAATTGTTGACCATCCTCCACTAGATGAGTCAATTAAATTAGCAGTAACTCAGCAGACATCCCAATCAACCATCACTGAGAATCAATCATGTCCTCTCCAAACAGCTCACGCCAGTTGTACCTCTAAAGTACAAAATGATCCTCTTAAAAATCCCGCTGATGCGAGAACAGCACTAAGGCGAGAAATTGATTTGTACTTATAACAGCGCACATTTGGTCCCCCTGTCATTCCCATTATTACAAATGGACCTGCTAAATGCACTTCTGTACTCCCAACTCCAACTGCACCGTCAGTGATCCCCAATGAGAAAAAGAGTCTCTTGTCCAAAAAAGTATCATTTGCAGAACTAGAGTACCAGGCGACAGAATGCACCTCTGCTAAGAATACTAATAATGCACATTCTTCTCAAAATGAACTTCAGGAGATAAAAGACTCAATTGCACATTTATGGCAGTTGAATGAGAGACATCGCTCAATGCCCCAAGCAGGAACTCCTGGAGAACGCAAAGTACAAAAATCTCAAACCATGTATAGACAGGATTCTGTTACTATGCCTGGGTCTTCGCAAAAGCGCCCATTACCCCCCAGTAAAAAGACAAGTTCCATGCCAGAAACGAGATACTCTATGTTGTTATCTTGTTGACCTGAAGTTTGTCCTGTGTACATCTTGAATCGTCAGAGTATCTTAAAAATTTTCTCTGATACTTTTCAGCTACAAGAAATTCGATCAGAGGACCTAGATCAGATTGAATTCCCCAACCAAAATAATCTGGGTTCAGCTCTAATATGGACTCGCTCTTTAATAATATATAACATCATTTGTGCTGCTGAGGTTGCCCTGTTTAACTTGGGATTCTTGGTTACATCTAATCATAATAGAAAAAGTCCACTAAAATCTTTTCTCAAGAATCCTCGGAATCCTGTCTCTTATACTTCCAGACAAAATGCACCAGAACATAAAGAATTTAGTCACATCACTAGAGTGTAACTAGACTCTGAAAATAACAAAGTGAGCCTAACAGTAATCAGTTGGAATACCTGAGGTTTTAGCCATCTTATTAATAACCCTTGTTCTATTCTGGGAAACTACAATCTTATTCTCCTCCAAGAAACCTGGCTGACCAGTTCTCCGGTTTGGAATAACTATGATATTAACCTGATACCTGCCATACGAGCAACCAAGGGTAGACCAATGTCAGGATTGCTAACTGCCACTAATTCTACAACTAACATGCATCTGTACTCCTTGCCTACTGTTAATCCTTTTATACAATGCTCCTATTTCGCTATTAATTACATCAAAATAGCATGTATTAACATTTATTGGAATCCTGTGGGCATCTCGACTAACCTGTTTTAAAAAATCTGACATCGTCAATGGAGCATATCATGCTGGAAAGTGGCATTATTCATGTCATTATTGCAGGCGATTTGAATATCCATCTTGTAAATAAGAACGTATCAAGAAAGCAGGACCGAGCTAAATCATGGAACATTTTGGCCAAAGCGTGGAATCTGGTGATGTTGAATGGAACTAGTGCGGCTGATTCTCCCCCCAATCCAACTTGGGCCAGTCACAACCAGAGCGCGATCATTGATTACATTTTTGTCACTAGAAACCTGTTTGATCACACTTCAGAATTTGCAGTAATATCATCTGAATACAGCGATCACAAACCGCTAACTTTCAAACTGGTCATGTCATCTTCCCCTTGTCCACAAAGACAATGGTTTCAAGGTGTGGTGAACTCAAATAACTCCCAGAACCGATTAAAATGGTCAGAAAAATCTCTTGTTAAATATAGAGATCACCTGAAAAGTTTTGATCAGGCGGGTATGAGTGACACAGATGTGGACAATGTAGCGCCCTATGATTTAATGCAGCTGTATGCTACATGTCAGAACGCCAAATCAAAAACACCTTGCGTTAATGATAACACTGTCAGCCTTCGGAAAGCATTATTTAGGAAGCAGAAATGTCAAGCGTGCATGGTACCTGAGGCTTATAGAGATGCAGCCTTGAAATCCATTAAAACAGCCTATAAAAACTGGATGATTGAATATAGACGGTTTTTACAACAAAAAGAGGGTGAGAGCATGCTAATGCATGTTCAAAATAAAAACACTGCTCAGATTTGGCAGTTGCTCAATGCAACCAACAAGGCTCCACCATTAACATCAGAGCTAAATGGAGTAAAAGAAAATGACTGGTTAGACCACTTTTCGGCCATTTATGCTGCTCCTGTACAACAGGACGTTGTAAGCCTCATGCCAACCGTTTTCGATCTACAATTTGACGAAGATGACATTTGTCATTATATTAACAAGGCTAGCATGTCTAGAGCCCCGGGACCCGATGGACTTTCAAATGTAACATTGAAAAATAATGTTGATCTATGGGTATCAATTTTGCACACTTTATTCAAACTGATCATATGTAACCAAGAGCTGCCTAAATCCTGGACCCACTCAATTATTGTGCCATTATACAAAAAGGGAGATCGACAAAATCCCCTGAGCTATCGGCCTATTGCACTCTTAGATGTGCCAGGAAATATTTTTTGCAGATTGATTTTCCGTGATTTAAATGCTTGGTCTATGGCGCATCACTGCAGAGACCCGTTTCAAATGGGTTTCGTTTCAGGTTTAGGTACATCCATTAACCTCACATTACTTAACACTATCAAATCCTCATGCACCACACGGAAACAACCCATATACATGGCCTTTGTGGACTTCTGCATGGCATTTGATTCTGTTGATAGAAAACTTCTCATAAAAAATTTGATGAAATATAAATGCCCAGAGTCAGTGATAGAATTGGTGGATCTTCTGCACACAAACACGTCCAAACAAACAAAGCTGAATATGGAAGGCCTCTTATCTAATACTATCTCCACCACCAGAGGCTTGAAACAAGGCTGTATTCTTGCTTCAACATTGTTTAATCTTTTTCTTTTGGACATTGCAGTTGACCTGGCCCTAGCCGCATCAGACTCTCCAAAGATAGAAAACCAAATCATATCTTGGCTGCTATACGCGGATGATCTGGTTTTAATTTCACAAAACCAAGCGGGTCTACAAACTCTCCTTGATACATTGGATCGCTATGTATGTGCCAATAATCTAACGGTGAATGAAGACAAAACACAAATAATGATATTGAACAAACCAAAATCTTCCTTTCAAACAAGCAAGAGTGGTCAATTTCTGGGTCAAAGCTACAGATAGTCTCAGAGTATAAATATTTGGGGATGATGTTTAACAACTTAAATTCGGATAAATCGGTTGAAATAATAATATCAACAAAACTCACTATGTTAACATCTCAAGCAAAAATAATCTTGGCGAAATTTTGTAAGTTTACATGTAACCCAATTATGACCCATTACCAACAAAAGGTCATACCTGTGATTACTTATGCAATGGAATCCATGTTGCCCAAAACCCAACTATTTTGGAACCAAATAGAGGCTAAATTCTGGAAATCTGTGTTCAATCTTCCAAAAAGCACTCCTACTATGCTATTAAGATTTGAATTAGGGCTTTTGTCTATACACTCGCAAATTACTTGGAAAATGTGCACACTGTTGAGAAAATGTATGCTGGGTATATCTAATCAAAATAGCCTAGCCATCTTAGCGAACCACTTATTGACCTCAAACCAGGTATTTCCATCCAAATGGCGAAATTACGTATTAAATGCGCTTGCCAATGCAGAAATCACAATTGAATTTCTCACAAATCCATCCAAAGCTAAGAGCAAACTATATCAGTTCGATAGGTCACTCACCCAAGATAAATGCATGAAGCTGAAAGATTTTGACAGGAATGTCTTTGGTCATAAGAGATTCCGTATGATGGCTGATTATCTTGTGAAATGCCCGTCCTCTGTCCTTAGACAGAAAATTTTAAGATTCCGATTGAATCTATGGCCGGTAAATGAGATTCTGTTTAGAAGAGGGTTAGTGGCAAAAGATCTAATTTATTGTCGATTCTGTAAGAATATATCTCATATAGAAACTCTTTGTCATATTGTCACAGAATGTGAGTTCTTTGGGAAAAACCGAATCAAATTGGCTAAATGCATGCAATATAAGCTTAATAGAAGATCTCCAAATGAAATTTGGGTCTGAAATGTTTAGCACAAAAAAGATCTCGGTCAGAATTGCAACTATTAACATGCTTGATGCTGCATTTCCATTTGAACCAAAAAAAAAAAAAAACATAACTGTAATTAAAATGTAACTTTGATGATGACATTTGATGTTCTTTGTAAGATAATTGTTATACTTTCTACTAACTCATAAGTTTTATTATTATGTGTTTTTATTCCTCTTTCTCTTTCTTTAACATGAACGATGTAAAATGACTGATTATATTGTAATAATGACGATTTTTTATACATTTGTAAAGTTGACATTCAACTAAATCAAATAAAATAAAAAAAAATAAAAAAGGAGCAGTTCCCAGCTAAACAGACATGAAGCGATTCATGTGTTGTTTTACAATGTTGAAACCATGCAGGCACTCTCAAAGGCACATGGTAATACTGATGGCAACAACAGGGACTCATAGTCTTTCTCATCACCATGAGGCGGTGTATGGTGTGCTAAGAACAGAGTTGGGTCCCAGGCTTGGGGAGATCAGCTCCAGCCAATCAAGGGACACACATCCAGGGGTGGATGGCAGAGGGCAAGGGCCAATGGTATTCCTGCACCCTGCAACAATGTAATAGATCGTTTCTGGGGAAGGGTCAGGCAAGCCACCTGACATGAGAGGGCCAGTCAGAGGACATTTATATGCACCGGCTATAGGTATTACCACTCCAATCACCCAATCACGCATGACCTTAGGTTTTGTGGGGCCGAGCCCTGATTTGTGATGTCAGACCGCAACAAAAGCCAGTGACACGGACTCAGGAGAGCTGATTGCTGGAGAACTCTGTTTGTCATGTATGATCCCTGTCTGTTATGGAAAATAAAGGACAGTTCTAACTTGCCCTTGGCTGAGTCCTCCGTTTTTATGCCGCGGAGGGTTTGTTGGGCCTCTGAATGGTGAATGCATGGTGTTCACCCTGGTCCTCTCTTGCATACCTATACAGTGATACAGTATGTGGATGACCTCCTAGTGTGCAGTGTGACATAGTAACAGTACAGAGCAGATTCCATCCTTCTGTTGACCCTACTAACAGATGAAGAGTACAAGGTAGACAAGGAGAAGCTACAGTATTGCCAGGCAGAGGTGATGTATCTGGGGAAGACAATATCTCCAGAAGGGCAAAAGATAACACGAGAAAGAGAAGAAGCAATACCCACAACCCTGCACAGAAAAAGAGATGCAGCAGTTCCTGGGATTGTGTAATTACTGCAGGGTATGGGTGTTGTATTTCTTCGACATTCACAAAGATGAATGAAAATGTTGACGAACACAAAGATTCACTAGCACATGACCCAGCATTGGCAGCCCCCAACTACAATGAGAAGTTCTACTTGTTTTCACATTCTGACGGCACGGTGATGCTGGCAGTCCTCATCCAGAAAAAAAAACACAGGGGCTCAAGCCTCTGGCATACTACAGCAGTCGGTGAGACCAGGTGATGCAGGCTCACTTCCCCTGCAAACAAGAGCTTGCAATGGTGTGTGAAGTGAACCCAGCAACATTCATAGCGCAGCCAGCAACGCCGGGAGAATATGCTCATGACGGCACATATTACATGGACAGCACGGAAGGGAACCCCCAGGTGAAGGAGGAAGCGGGGCATTGGCATGCTCTTTGTTGACGGGTCATCACTAATAGATTGCAGCACAGGATGCAGGTATACTGGTGCTGCAGTGGTGTGTCACATGGAGGCAGCCTTTTGCATTTGCTCTCAAGTGTGATTGCCAGCTCATTATTCAGCACAGGTGGTAGAATTAGTGGCCCTAATCAGAGCATTATACATGTGCACATGGCCAACATTTTCTCAGAATCTGCTTACGCCACCTCCACAGTGCGCTCAGGGTTTGCCTGATGGGAAAGGGGGCAGAGGTTCAAGAGGAGTGATGGGTCCGGGCCCAGCATGCAGAGTTGCTGGCATGGCTAATTATTAGGCAGAATTATATGCAGTACCCTTTGGGAAAATCACACACATTTAGGACTACATGTGACAGTACAAATTCACCTTTGGTACAAGCCTGTACTACACATTAAAGTGTTAGCGATAGCCGAGCATCCAGACTTATCTCCGACTTGTCTCAAGAGTAAAGTGAGCAGTATCAATAGTTACACAAAGGACAGCAATTACTATGACTCAAACAAACACTGACTCAAGGTTTCTGAGTAAAAGAATATACATTTATTTAAACATCAGTTATTAACTATCACTATTATCAAGCAGTTGAAAAATCATGATGCTAATACACTACAACACACCCAATAGATTCTGGACAAGTTGGACTCAAAATGAAGTGTGAGCAAAATGGCACTCCAGTAATAAAAAGGGAGGGAAAGACAAAAGTTAGACAAAAGTTGAGCAGCACCAACAAGTAAGTAATAAGGGCAATCTAGAAAAAGGAACTACAGTGAGGAAATCAAATCAAGAGGCCAGGGCCAAAGTCAATGGACCAAAATCTTTGCAGAGGATCACACAGTTCAGGGCAGTTTGCGGTTAAGTCTTTGCCAAGAGTTCAGAAAGAAGTTGGTCGGACGAAAAGTTACTTTAAAGAATAGAGAAGGACAAGCCCTCAAATTGGTGAAAGATTTCACACACTTTCACCGCTGTCGGACGAAACGAACAACCGGGTTAGCACAATACCTTTAGAGCAGAAGACTGCTGTAGCTGCGGCAGACATTCCTGGCAGGTCCTGCTGGCTCACAGTTCCTGAAGCGACTGTCGGACTGACAAGAAGGAGGATGACTGGAGGGTCCTACACTGCCCAGGGAAGAAACAAGCAGCGGAGCAAAGCAATAAATAAAAGGTGTGCTCCTAAAAACCCAAGCAGGGTCCGTTGGAGTAAGAACCAGGTAAGCTAAAGCTGAATGATCCAGAGCAGGTAAGCAGAAGTAGGAAGATCCAGAGCAGGTAAGCAGAAGCAGGATGATCCAGAGCAGGTAAGCAGAAGCAGGATGATCCGGAGCAGGTAAGCAGATGCTGGCTGATCCAGAGCACGGCAAGTGTTTTTGCTGATAAAGCTCACAGTAAGCAACACGAAGCACTGGAAGAATCTTGGGTGTGGCTTATATAGCCAGCCACACCCAAACACTAGAGAGCTCATGCGTTATCATGCACTTCCTGTTTGGCAACAGGAAGTGCTAACCAGGAAGTTACTACAAACACTAGGAAGGAATGACAGGAGGGATTTGTTATGGGTTCTTTGTGTGCCTATGCCAGGCCTGCCAAGCCTCCACTCAGCTTGCCCCAACTACCTGCCTGATACCCATGACAATAAATTAGTGGCTGAATTTACAGGCAATTATATGACCTACCAACAGTTCTTGGCAGGGCACACATTTAAAACTGTCAGGGCAACATTACTGTGACCGAAGGGACCCTTCCGGTACTTGCATATTAACTATGTCAACATTCAAGACAAATGTGCCTCTTACAGGGACATGCTTGTTGTATTATGTCCATGAGGTGGGACACAGTGCCTGTAATGGTGCAAAATGTGTAGCTACATTTTTGGTGAGTTAGATATTCCTGAGGTTTGGCATATGTGGGTCATATGTGATGAATTGAGATCAGACAATGTGCAACACTTTGTCGATGATCCCTTCAAGGAGGTTACTGCCCTCCTAGGGATAAAGCACTACCTATGCTCAGTGTACCACCCACAAGCCATTGGTTTAGTAGAGCATTTAAATGGCGTACTTAAAGAATACTTGGCCAAACTGACAGAGACACTTGGCAAAACTGGCTGCACTGCTTACCGCTCGCTTTATTTGCACTACGCAACTCACCTGGCACGGATCATCACTTGACTCTGCAAAACAAATGTTACTGGCAGGAGAATGCATGCGCCTCTCACAGGAGCATTTACAATTTTGGATGCTAATAGCTTGGTCCAGACCCTTGGTGAAGAATTGCATATGTACTTGACAGAACTTACAAAAGCTCTTAAATATATACATCCTCCACAGATACACAAAGAGAAGACACTTTTTCACCAGCTGCGCCTCTCTGCCCAGGTGACAGGATTTTCATCATGAACTTTATCAGGAAGTGGAAAGAGCCTCGCTTTACAGGCCCCCAAAATGTGGTCTACGTAACTCGCACTGTAGTGGAAGTGACTGACCGTAGACCATCGATCCATCTTTCCGACATCGGCAGAAACAGCAGTGCTGGTTCCCTCAGAGAAGAGGAGAGGAGCACAACTTAATGGAGAGAATAGCACAGCTTTCATTTACTTTGTTTCTGCTATTGGGTTTTATAGGAGGTCTGTGGAGGAGGTGGACGATCTGCTTCGCAGAAGTATTGGTAATAATAGGAAGCAAAAGAATAATGTGCTATGGTTTGTTTTGGCATTTCTCTGTGTTCTTCTGTCTCTTTTCTCTGGTTTCTGTTATATAAAGGGTCAGACAGAACTATCAAAAATTATGACAAACCTATAAGAACAAAAATGTGTTTATTTAATGCAGATGTGTTTCACAATGGCATTGAGAGCAGGCAAGACACAGCATCTGGTAATGTGCGGTACGATGATGTGTGGCGTGTGGAGTTAGAGGGGGCTAATGACACTTGTTGTGTGCGCTCTCTCATTCCACACATCACAGGGATGCCCACGCTTTTTCTGACCCAGGAAGTGACAGTGGAGGAAGAGGGGTGCATAATGCACTTGTCATTGTGTAAAACACAAGGGGCCTCATTACACGGTAGGCAGAGGACCAAGGTGCTATTAGCACCTTGGTCCATGCCGGTAAAATACCGGCACCGCCTTGGTGGAAAGAGAAATTACCACCCTATTCCAAGGTTGGCGGGGGGTAATTCCCCCTTCCCCCATTGCCCTTCTCCATTCCCATTTTTGCCCCATAGGGCTCTATGGGAATGGGGAAGGCGCTAATTACGGTGCCGCAAATTGCGGTACCGTAATTAGCACCCTGGTCCCTTTGCGGGTTGGTTTTTAACGCCTGCTAAACAGCAGGCGTTAAAGTACCAACCCGCAAAGGGACCTCGTAGTCAGGCGGTAATGGTTTACCGGTACCAGTGCCCTTACCGGTACCGGTAAACCCTTACTGACGTCTGTGTAATGAGGCCCAAGGTCTTTTTCAATGGCAGACAGTGTCCGTTCACTGGATAAATGAAGGGGAGAAAGTCGATGCAGATAATTATATGCAACTAGGGAGAATGTACAAAAGTGAGGCTACCAAGCACATAATACTACAATACACAACAGACAAGGCAAGGAAGAGGGAGCAGTTATTCACGAATCACAGCAGAGTACACTGCAGAAATTCATCAGGGCATCATATTCCATGGGGCGATTGATGAGGATACAGTAATCAGTGTTTCATGATGGCCTACAGGAAGGAGGAATGGCACAGTGTCGAATGGAGGGATTAGTGGGGTTTGAGGAGGATGTAGTAGCAAAAATGAATCATAGTTGTAGGGCAGTATGAAACAAATATGTACATGCTTTGACCTGGATAGATGAGAGACATCAACCAGTCCATATAAAGCCTCTTACATGATTTTCCATATGCTCCAGGTCCACTGGGTTAGCATGTCGGGGGATAACACCGACTGCACCAAGGTGAGCATTCCAGAACTGCAGAGTCGGGCAGCAGCAGTGATGGATCATTAGTGGGTATGGTTATTCTCAAATGCTTGTCATTTTTGCGTCCCTCTTTCTCCCTGGTGGCCAAGTGCCCATTAATGCCAAGTGGTACCAAATGACCTGTTATGACATACTACAACTGGCAAATTTGACTGAGAAAGGACTGAATGCGGTGAAGGAAGAGTTTTGTGCAGTAAGAATGGTGGCCCTTCAAAATCGCAACAAATTGGATATGTCAACAGCAATGGAGGGTTGCGTTAGCCACAAGATAGGCAGCAGCTGCTGCACTGTAATTCCAGCAAATGATGCACCCAATGGAACACTGACCGAACCAATAGAGAAAATTCCCACACTCTATGAGAAAATGACGAAGGAAAAGCATACAGTATCGTGGGGTAGTTGGTTTGACTCTTGTTTGCATGGGTCCCCACGTGGTTTCAAACATTTTTAAAGTGACTGTGCCGGTGCTCGTTCTGGTGCTCATCACCCTCTGTGTGGGCCAGCTGATATTTTGCGTCATTGTGTGTCTCAGGAGGATAGCTCAGGGGCAACGCGCTCACCATGGAAGCAAGACAACGCAAAGCAACACAGGTTCGAATCCCTGGTCCGTGCTTAGAAACCTCCAGGCATTAAGCGCATTATAAATAACCAATCATAATTATAATCATAATCATGTAAATGTAAAAAGGGGAGGAAGAGCTTTATAATGTCCATGAATGTTGGTGGGGAGGATGGTAAAGCACAGGGTAAACAGTTGGGTGCCACACAATCTGTAGCAAATGAGTGTGATACATAAGTGATAGTTACAATGCTGCCTCCAAATGAAATGTGGACAAGTATGATGCATTCTGGGTGGCATGAACAGCTGATGGGCAGGAGTGTATAATAATAGACTTGTCCCTGTGGCACTATGAGGAAGAAGGGGGGGCAGCATGAACAGGGTAACAAGGTTGTGGATCCCTGGTAGCTCTTCAAACCTAATTATATATGAGCTGCCCTTTTTAGCATCACAGCCTACAAGTTCTAGATTGTGAGCTACACAGTGCAAAACTGCAATATGATCACTGTTGCCCCATCCATGGTTTGCAGATATCTCATGAAGTGACTGCTTCACAGATCCAGATTTCACAGCAGCACCATTTGTATTAATGCCAAATAATGTCTTCCCAAGACTGTCCACTGATATGCTTGCACCATGTAGACTACTCAATATTGCATCCTTCACTCCGGGTTCACTGGAGCTTTTCATGCCCTCAATGTTGCACAGCTATGTAACAAGAATTTCTTCAGAGAAATATCACACATAGATGAGTTCTCGTTCCAAGATTCCTTGTCAGTTGATCCATCTGATAGAACACTGAGGAACCTAGCATTTTGTATGTCTGATTGCATTTTTATTTTCACCGACTCGGAAATTGCCATCACAAAGTCAGGAAATGCATGATCAATAATGTAGTTATCCGTGATTCAATCTGGATTCTTCTTCTTTTGGAGTTTGCGGGGTTTGGGGAAATAAGCAAAAGCCTCTCCTTCCTTGGCACCGTAGTAAGCCATATTGAAAAGGATATTCAAATGCTCAATATTTTTTACATGCATTTTTTTACATACATTTGATTAACACATTTGACTATACAGGTCAGATTGGGTTTTTCTAGTGCCGAGTTTTTCATGAGATTTGCTTTCGTTATGCCATACCTCTCTCTTTGTATTCGGTAATACCAACATACAAGGAAGATTTATTCAAAACCTTCCACCCATCACTTTATTGGTACAAGTGGGCCATGACATCTTCGTCCTGCTTCTAAGCACTCTAATAATGAGTATTGTTGTTTTAAGAAATGCAACTCCCAGAGCCAGTGCTTATCAAACACTGTGGTATAAACATAGAGGGAGAAATAGCTAATAAGATAGCTCAATAGGTTAAGTGCTCACTGTTGGAATCCATGTTTAATCTGCAAGTCACAGGGTTTGAATCCTAGCAAGGTCTACTCAACATTTTACCCTTCTGAGGTCGACAAATGAGTATTAATTTTGGTTGCCGTGTAACAATTATATGAGTGTTTGGGTGAAAGCGTTATACAAGTAATAATCCAAGCTTAGGCCCAGAATATTGTTTTAAATGAGTGTTGCTTTGTTATGTTTTGAGCATTTATAACGCGCATGGTCACCCACAGGCATCATGGCGCGAGTACAATGCACGGAACGCTAAGTAGTAGCAGCAGTCTAAAAAGACGGCGGAATTGAAGGTGGTTCTCAAAACGTCTAAGGGTAACAGGTAGCTCATTCCATATTTTGACGCTGGCAATAGAAAAGACCCGTCCACCGATCCTAGAGAAGTGAAACTTGGGAATATTAATAGGAGAGAATTACCAGAGCGAAGAGAGCGACCCGGGACATAGGGTAGACATTTTTCACAAAGGTAGTCAGCTCCTTGTCCGTAGAAGGCTCTGTGTACGAGAAAGAGGGACTTAAAGTCAATCCTCCTGGTGACAGGAAGCCAGTGTATGGAGTGAAGACCTGGGCTAATATGAGCACGATAGGGGGTGGATGTAGCCACCCTAGCAGCAAGGTTCAGGAGAAGCTGCAACAGCATATCAATCCCTGGGGTTGTGCCAGAAACAAGACATTACAAGTCAATGCGACCAAGTACAGCCGAAGCAACAACCAGCGGATGCAAACGGGCAGGGAGAAAAGGCAGAATCCCCCGCAGTACCCATAGTAGGAAGTGGCTGGTTGTACATACAGCACTACAACACAGCTTTAAGTGTGGCTTCTGTGACTCTTATTCAACTTCAGACTTGCCTGTATAAAACTCCTATCGTGAGGTTTCTTTGTTTTCTTGATATATGTGTGAATCTTATATTCTGGCATGTCTGAAGCTGAACAAGACAGGGTTATAAATACATTGGCAGTGAGATGATGGCTCTCTCATATGTATATAGAAACACTGAAAAAACTTTTGTTAAACATTTAGTTAAACCAGATTTCTCGCATCAAAACCCTTCAAATTCAGCAGCTGTGGGAAGTGATAGGCAGTTTAACTCAGCCCGTTCCTGTTAATGTCCCCCCAAAATGCTATTTTGTATGTTATTGTGAATCACTTCTTTCATTAATATATATGTTTGTATGGGCTTTGCAACGGGAACACTCCTAGTTAAGCCGTTCATCACTTCCCACGTCCACAGAATTTCAAGGATTTTGTTTCAATAAATCTGGTCAACTTAACTAAACTTTAACTCATGTTTTTTCAGTGAACTTCAAGGGTTTTATTAGAGCATAGTTTTGTTCACAGCCTTTGGCCATGGCCACTGTATATGTTCCCCCCAATATGTTTCTTTTACACCCACTATGTGGCCACGACCACTATACATGTCTTTCGAGCTCACTAGCCAGTGCCTTTAGCTGTGCCCACTCTATATTTTAAAACACTACCAGGTCACTAGCCATGGCCTTCGGTCGTTTCCCCTGCACATGTTCCCCCTGTCTTTTTGTCCCACTTGTCAGGGCCTTGCAATCCTACCACCCTATATTTTGAAACATTACTGGGACACTAGCCATGGCCAAAAGTTGCCAGTCCACCTCTGGCCCTCCTCAGTGAACTCCGAGAGATAATGAACACACAGGCACACTGTACACCATCAGCAACTAGCCGAAACCATCTCCAGCCAGTTCGATAGTAAACTCAGGAGTAAAATTAATGAATTGAAAATGCAGAAAAGCACTTGAAATCTTTCATCTTGAGGCACTATATATGTAAGTCCACACACTGGAGAGCGATGGAGAATGGGAGACGAAGGAAGAGAGGGTAAGGTGCAGAGATGGATGCAGGGAAGATGAAGTGGGACACATGGAAATAGAAATATATTCAGAAAGAAAGAGGTTGAGGGGGGAAAGGGTGGCAGGGGGGATGGAGGGAGTTTAAAGGAGAAAATGGGTGAGAATAAAAAGAAAAGAAGCAAGATAGAGGGAGATATTGAAGCAGGGATGGGGGCAGAACAAAAAACTGTAACAAATGGGCAGCGGAGAGCTTGGCGCAGAAATGTTTCTTTTCTCTCCCTAAAAATAGCCAGTGGGGTTTCATGACTTTGACACCCCAAGTAGTGGGCTGAGCGGAGACCAGAGCTCAGGGGCAGTATAGCACAGAGTGCCCTTAGTCGAGTAATTGCCTGGCGTTTCGTCATTGGCCAGAAATTGAGCAAACTGATTTGAAAACTGGAACAAAATAAATCTTCCCTTTCCCTGACCTTGTGAGCATTGCCATTAGTGCAGAAAACTGATTGGAAAGTGACTTTTGGAACATTTCCTCCTTAAGCAAATCTTCGTCAAAATGTTGTCCCCAACTAGCAGTGATTTTGCAGGTTTATGTAGAACAAGTTAGGGCTCCCATTCCACATCGTGGGCCATGTTGTCGGCCAGCACGTTTGCACTGTGCCAAATTCTTCTGTCAGCAAGGGGTTATCTCGTCCTTTTGAATTCTTTCCGATTGGCGCTTTCTCAGGGACAGGTGTATTGTTGGGCCGGCTGTGGCCTCAGCACCTGTGAGGCACACGGCCAGCTAAACAGGTGCTGGGGGGCACAGCACCATGTTAGGATTGCTAGGGTCAACCGGATTTACTTGTGTTGCAGGGCAGGACCCAGTAAGGCCAAGGGGACAAGCCCTGGGTGAGGGGGCACCTTGGATGACAGCAGCATCCTGGATGGTGGGTGCCTAGGCTGGACTCAGGGCACCATGCTGATCCGGGGGGCCCAGACCAGCAGGGACCTGCAGGACCATGATCACACAGTGTGGGCCTGCAGGCTCGGGCTGCAGGACCGTGATCACACAGTGTAGGCCTGCAAGCCCAAAGTGAGAGACAGAGACAACAGGACTTCCATTGTTGGAGTCTACAGCGGTTCTGTCGCACGTGCCTGCAGTTGCTTCTTTTATTAAGTCGGGCCATGACACTGTCATGGTCCATCTTAAAAGGGCAATACACTTTGGAGGGACACACATATTAAAAGGGCAATACACTTGGGAGGGTGTCACATAACACTCCCCCTTTGTCATAACGGACAAACAAATGTAACTGAAACATAAATGATTCTCCCGCCTGTTACAGAACGACAATACTTATACCACTTGGGAATTGTAGGGTAGACAAATAGTAGGATTGACCACTGACAACTACATAGGGATAAGGTAATTGCAGACATATAACAAATATCAAAACACTCAACACATATTCAGCGGGTGACAGTCTTAGTTGACGAACTGCTGGTGGATAGTTGGCAGTTCTACCATATTTTACAAGACCCTTTATCAACCTGGGGTAAGTGGAACTTCAACCAAAGAATGATGCCATTGTTAGCTGCTGCCACCTATTAGAGCATACCTACAAACTAGGGGAGCACAGCTTTGCATGCATTTAACTGGGACCACTTTAAGCATATCATTTACATGCAGGCCCACAGCGTCTAAATACATGTTTACTCAGTCTTCTCCGAGCACCTGCAGGACTGCAGCAGACCAGTTCACTTTATATTAGTGCCTGTTCAGGATATTCACTACCATGGGTCAAGATCTGTTGATGGCATAGTTCAAAGGCTGGCAAAGCCACACCTGGGATCACCAGCGGACACACCGGCTTAGTTCCTAGATGTTGGGGCAGGCAGCGAGACGCAGGTAGCAGGGCATCTAGGCTGCGCCACATGATTTTGACAGGGCATGGGGTGACAGCAGTTTACTCACCTTGGTCATGCTCCCCCTGGCAGGAGTATCTCTTTACTGTGGTGTCATAGGGGGACTGCACAAACATTCATACAGAGCTGCAACCCTCTCTTGCTCATTGTACTTCTTGGTGGCGGGTGTCAGGCAGCTAGACGTTGGTTGGTTGGCTGGACACAGGTCACAGGGTGTCTGTGCCACTTCTTGTCCCCCCCAGGCAGGAGTCACTGATGTTGATGGGGCAGCAGTCCTGGCCAGTATGGGTGTTAGGGCCACATGCAGGGCAGGCAGGGCAACACTAGTGGCAGGATGTTGGGGCCACGTCTTCTTGCACTGGTGTGTTGTGCAGCTGTGAGGCACTAGGTACTGGGTTGGGCAGGATTGCTGTTTATGCAGAATTCTGCTTGTTTGACACTCCAGTGACAGTTTTGTATATCTGTTGGCCCAGTATTTGCAGTGGGGGCTCTCCTTCATGCTCTGATGTGGAGCGTATTAGAAGTCACTGCTGTGCGGCCCAGGATCTTTCTGTGAATGGCCTTTTCCCACAAGCTCCAGACCGGAGCACTTCATGATATTCATTGACTGGTGGGCCCGGGATCATCGATCCTCGTGTATTTTATATTGCCTGCTCCGACGTGGAGCACTTCTCATATTTACCGCCAGAGGCCGGGAAACACTGCAGGGGGCCATATACTCTATTTTCATTGCTCTGGACCATTGCATTTTATTTTTCCTTCCAGCGCTCTGATCTAGAGCGCACATATGTACACCGCCCGGGCCCCGGGATCACACAGGGGCTGCTGGTACAGCACAGCGCTGGCAGGCACTGTCCTGTAGTGCGGGTGGGCACAGGCAGTCTGTGATGCTGGAAATGCATCGGAGGGACAGGGCCTCTGTATCCTTGTCCTTTACTGCTTTTTATCGTGTGTTCTATCGTGTTTTCCACGCAGGAGTTCATGTGGGACTCCTGGTGGTGCAGCTCTCTCCTTTGGTTTTGGTGAACAGACACATGGGATACCCTTATGGCTCCCATGGATAGAGGTGCAACCCTGTGCCCCTAGTGTATGTTTTTGGGCACCTGTGTGTGACCCACAGAGCAGGATACGGGCTGGTGGCAGTTCTGTGCTGAATTGACTGGTGCCCTGAGCGTCCTCCATTTTGGGATGCCCGGGCCCTGTCATTGGAATCAGTAGATTCCTGATGGAGACAAAATGGCCCCCCTGGCCTCTTGCCTTCCATCGCCTGTCACCTTGATCTCCCCGAAGTCCCGGGAAGCCCTGACTCTGTCCCTTCCCCCTGACTGGCTGTTGGGTGGAAGTTACATATATGGGAGTGTGGGGAAGTGCTGACCAGACGTGCTGGAGCTTTCCCAACGACTGTATGTTGTGGGTACGCCTGTGGGTGGGACCTGGGTGAATGGAGTATGTGACGAATGCGCATTCTATGTTGTGGATGTCTAGTATCTGGTGGTTGACACAATGACTGAGACAGCCCTGCCCAAAATCGGTATGAATGCAGTGTGGAGTGTTGAATGGTTTGGTACTTGTCCCAATGCACACAACTTGTTGTGAGTGTCTGGAGAGAAGTGAATCACCTGAATGCACTGTGTGCCTGATTGGCTGCCTGCCTGCATGAATGCTCTTAGTCGTGATTGGATGCTTGAATATGACCCAGCGGAATGAATGGGAGATCAACAGTATATCTGGGGACCTCTCACTGCTATGAATCGTGTTCAGAAGCTGAAGTCCACTACGACGAGTAACTGGAGTAACTGAAGCTTGACCTTGAAGCCCTGCTGGACGAGAAGAATTGCTGTTGCCCTCCTTCACAATCTGAAAGCTGCTGTGCCTCCAGGGACTGACCCAGAGAGGACCTGGTAAGGCGCCCTCTTCCCGAGCCACGAGGGACCATCCTGCACCAGCAGATCTTTGCCAAAGCTCCCTGGTAGATAGACCTTCGACAGGCTTCTGGCCCGAGAAGGGGACCGCCACAGAATCACAAGGAGAAGCGCCCAGACTGTTGTCCACCACTGTCGACGACCGCCGTTGCCGACTGGAGCCGCCGTACTCCCGTTTGCCTAAGAACTTAATTGATCCAAGGATGCTCTTGTCCGCATCATGCCGCTGTATCCTGCTGGAGAAGGCCCGACAGTCGACGCACCAAGGAGCATCCGACGGTGGGTTTCCTGCCACCCAACGACCACAGAGACACAGACGACTCAATGCCCTTGCTGGGCCACAGTTCTTCAAACCTTTGCGGTCCAGAACTATCGACACCGAGGTGCACCGCACACCTCTTCCTTGCAGGACGTTTACGCTTCCACGTCAACGAGCACCGCTAGAAACGAAGCTGCCACTTCACCGTCGTAGCTCAACCTGTTCTCCGTCAGACGTTTGACGACCCGTGACTCCTGCTTTAAAGGGAGGGCACTCAAGAAGGGCCGTCGATTCCCCGACGAGGAACGCTACAACGCCAGGTACCTTGGGGTTGCAGAACTATTGGGAAGTCTAGTGTGAACAATATATGGACTGGGCTTGTATCTTTATTTTACAGGTTACCCAGGTGGGGGGATCTCCACACAGAGCTGTGTTTAACTGTAGTGACCAGTATTCTGCCAATTGTTCAACCATCTTGCTTTCCTTCCTCTCTCTACTGCTGGTTTCCTCTTTATTGATCTGTGTGACATTTTGACCGTATAGTTGATGCACTTTAATGAGATCTAATTATCGTTGTGGTACCACTTTACAACTGTATATATTTACCATTGTTGATTTTCCGAGCACACAGTGCGTTATCGTGATATTGTATATACCTTTGAATATTAATTATATAAAGACTGTGTTTTAACTGATACAGTGTGCGGACATTCCTTTGTGGGTGCTTGGGGACTACACTGTACTTAAGAACCAGCCTGCATCACCTCCTGAGAAGCTAGGCCTTGATTGCTCGTCCATTGCTACAATAGAGAATCTTGGCTGGGGTCCTCTGTGCCTCTCCTCTACCATATAGAGCGGGAGTACAGACACCCCCCTCCGGCGTCTTTACACAGTCCCTTTCCTTCGCTCCGAACTGGAGCATATTTTAATCACCGCCTATCGGCCTAGGAGTTTTCCATTCTCCCTCAGGCTTCGGTGTCAGAAGCACACAAACCACACCACTGGTTGGCCCTGGAATCTCTCTGGGGGGCGGGGGGCGGCAGCACGGTATGACATCCACTGAGGGTGTCGCTTGCGAGGGGGGCACTCACCTCCTCAGATGCCGAGTGAGGCATCCCACCCTCAGGCGATTGCGATGCAGGGGTCAGTCTTCCTCGTCACCATTAGTGTGGGGCTGGCTGTGGGCTCACGGCCGGCCTCAAAGGTGCTGGGGGGCTCAGCACTATGTTAGGATTGCCAGGGTCACACGGACTTACTTGTGTTACAGGAAAGGACCCAGTGAGGCCATGGGGACATGGCCTGGGTGCCGGGGGCACTGTGGATGTCGGCAGCATCCTGGATGGTGGGTGGCCTGGGCTGGACCCAGGAAACCATGCTGATCCGAGGGGCCCAGACCAACAGGGACCTGCAGGACCGTGATCACATGATCTGGGCCTTCAAGCCAGGGGTGCAGGCCTGTGATCACGTGGTGTAGGCCTGCAGGCCCAAAGTGAGAGAAGGAGACAACAGGACTTCCATTGTTGGAGTCTGCAGCTGTTCTATCGCACGTGTCTGCAGTTGCTCCTTGTGTCATGGCCCATCTTAAAAGGGCAATACACTTGAGACGGTCACACATAACAAGGTGCTATTAAACAAGTGTAGAGGAAAGGGCACGAACTAGGGGGGGGGGGAGTGGTCAAAGCACATACTAGGCAGGAAGGCTCTTTCTCGCCCTGTCCTTATGCTATCACGCTTTATTTGTCATTGGCACACCCCAATTCTTTCTCTCGCCTGGTCTTCCTTTGTTCCTTTCATTTCCTCCCTCTCTATTTCTGCCTTACTTCACTCTTTCCTCGCAAACCTTTTCAGTTATTTTGTCTATTTGTCACCTTTTCTGCCTATATTTCTTTTCCTGGATTTCAAGCACGTTGAACACCTGTACATTGTAGATCATTAACTTATTTAAAGAAGCCCTTTAATCCCTATATATGGAACTATGGGACCACTTCGAAAACAATTTTCCAGGGCTTCTTTTTAGTTCCCATTCCAGCCCTGGTGGTGATGCAGGGAAGATGACAGCAGAGCAGAGAGAGCAAGACTATATATCACACGCTGCAAGGAAGACAGCCTATCATGGCCGCTGATGCCCAGGTGACTGTGTTCAGATGAACATGATGTTAGAACTGACTTTGCTTGGAGGAATTTCCCTACCATTACGATCGCTCGCGCAGTAGCAAAGCTCAATATAGGTGTAGGTTGTTTGTGCTCTGTGCTACTGCAGCAAAGTAGTGAAGGTTTCTTGGTGGTCATTCATCTCCTCTGAAGGGCGCATGGTTTCATTTTCCACTCTCTGAAGTTCAGAAATATGTTTTTTGTTTTCTACCCTGGGATGTAATGACTCAGCTACAGACGAAGAAGAAAAGAAGTTAACTCCAGGCAACCGTCTGTGGCCTAAATTTAACAAGGTGACGAAAGCCTCTTGCCTCTGCAGAGAGGAAATGAAAGCCTCTCGCTCTCATATCCCTCCGCCCTCCGTGGTGACCGCACGGCTACTGCTGCCAGCCAGCAGCGTTCCGTGCCTTAATTTCACCAGGTACAGTTCAGAAGCAGAAACCAAGGGATGTGTCCCTTTTTACAAACATATTAACATAAGCGGGGGGAACACAGCTTTTGTGGTTGACAGAGTTTAAATTATGGGCAGAAGCAGCCAGAGGAGTCGTGTCACAGAAACCGAGAGTGCGAAAGGCTGTGACTCGGTCTGCATTGCACCATCAACCCCTTCACATGATCACAGTTGGCGTCAGAAACGAATTTCTATTTTACGATTGACCTTTAGTTGATGTTACAAATCACATATTCATCCAAACAGCCCTTTTTCAGGCCCCATGTAAAAAGGCCACAGACAACACCCTCCTTGAACACAACTAGGTGTCGAAATACCCTACGTCATTCTTTATTTATATATCTATGTTCACTGAAAAAACATTAGTTAGGGTGCAGTTATGTTGTGTAGATTTAACGCAACAAAATCCTTGAAATTCAGCAGATGTGTGAAGTCATGGCCAGCTTAAATCGGCGCGTTCCCATTGACGCCCCTTTTGTATGTCATTGTTAATCCCTTCTCTTATAATATATATGTGCTCATGGGCTTTGTAATGGGAACACGCTGAGTTACGCTGCCAATGGCTTCCCACACCCGTTGAATTTCAAGGGTTTCGTTGTGTTGAATCTGCACAACTTAACTGCAGGTTTTTTCTGTGAATTTCAAGGGTTTTGTCATACCATCTATTTTTACGAGCCACTAGCCATGGCCTTTGGCCATGCCCACTGTACATGTTCCCCCAATATGTTCCTTTTGGACCCACTAGGTGGCCATGCCATGCACATACTACATGTCTTTCGGGCCAAGGGCCTTTGGGCGTGCCTAATGTATCTTACATTTTTATATATATATTTTTTTTATATTTTATTTAAACAGATTGTGTGGTTTCCTTATTTGAAACCTTTAACCTGAGCATGTCCGTTCTTTCATCATGATTCTTCGTTTGGTATACAGTATCTTAGTAGCAGTGCTTGGTAGCATCTTATTAGTCCTGGGTTATGTTGTTGATCTCCTCTGGTTTCTTAAGGGTTAAAATCACTAATTTTATGAGTGCTAATGTCGTTTTCATTTTTTCTCCTTCTACAAGAGTCCTCCACCACTCATCGACATTCCTTGTCGTGTAGCTTCTAAGGATGTCCCCCAAGCACTGCTCTCGCTCTTTCCTTAAACCGGTACACTGTAGTATGAGGTGTTTCAGAGATTCTATCTCTCCTTTTTTTTTGCACATTCTGCAGCTTTCCCTGATGTCCAGCCTTTTTCTTCTTTGTAATATTTCTCCTGTTGGTAAAATGTTCAATCTGAATCTCAGGAAAAGGTCTCGGAAGTACCAATTGGGGAATAAAGTCAGATAGCTCGGGATCTGATTCAGTTTTTCGTGGCTGTGCCCAGAAGTCTTCGTAACCTTTATATTTACAGTTATCTTCTTGGGTTTCGATCCAATCTGCCATGTATAGTTTCTTTTTAGTTTTGTCTGGGTTAATCCATAAGTCATCCTCTGACTCGCTGAGGTTCACTAGGATCCCTCAACATGACTTTTGCCAGTCTGTTAGGATTACATCGGATTGATCTTTTAGGGCTTTTTTCAACACCCCAAATCCACCCGTAGTGTTTTCCTCAAGACATTTCCGATAGAAACTTAGTGTTTTCCATACCACTATTGTTTTGAGTGATGTCAGAGCCAGCTCTCTTATCTGCTGTATTGGGGCTGATTTAGGCAGCTGTAAAGCTTTCCTCCAGGATTGACCATGTTTGAGCTTGTAAGGGGATTGGTGATTCTACCCCATATGTTAGTATTGGCACCACTTTCATCCTATAAAAGGCTATTAGAGGTGATAAGGTAAATCTGCAGTATCTTTTACGCAGAATTCTCCCTTGGGCAGCTAGATTGGTTGCTTTTCTTTTTAACCCAGCTATTCTTGGCGTATTGTTCTTCGTGTTGTCTATACAGACTTCTAAGTACGTGAATGCTTCGACTTCCAGGATTTTTTTGTTTCTCAGAGACCATCCTAGTTTTTTCCCTCTGGCTTTATTACCTCCTGGGCCTATCTTCAGAATTCTTGATTTTTCTGGGTTTATAACCAGGTCATTTGAGTCCACATACGACTGTAATGATGTAAGCTGTCTTTGCAAGCCGATTTGGGTTTGGTCCATCAGGACGATATCGTCTGCGTAAAGCAGTCTCCGAATCGGCGTTCCTGCTATTTTTGGTGGAAAGCAGCGGGTGGACTCAAATGAATCTTCCAGATCTGACGTGAACAGGTTGTACAGTTCCGGTGCCAGCGGGCATCCTTGCTTTAAGCCCATTTTTATCTGAATTTCGTCTGTTAGTGTACCCGCTGTATCCAGTCTGACTCTGATGCTTGTGTCCGTGTACAAGTCCTTGATGTTCTCCACCAGTGACTGAGGACATTCCCAGTTTTCCATTTTCTTCCATAGTTTGGCTCTTTTTATGGTGTCGAAAGCTTTCGACAAGTCTACAAACGCGATGTAGATTCCTTGGTTTTTGTTCCTTTGTGTTCTGGCTTTCAATAAGTTAATCAGGAAAATGTTGTGAAGGGGAGAGGCTGTGCATCTCCCCTTCACAAAACCCGATTGCCAAGGATCACGACGTCCACTTTGCTGTACCCAGTGGTTTAATGCTTTCAATAGTGTGGACGCAAAGACCTTCCCCACCACGTCCAGTAATGCAATCGGTCTGTAGTTGTCTGCTGATGTTCTGAGACCCTTTTTGAAAATGGGTACCACTACTGCCTTTCGCCAGGAACCCGGGATTTTTTCTGTTGTTAATATGTAGTTGAATAGAAGTTGAAGGAATTTGGCCCATTCACCTATGTTGCTTTTCAGTATTACATTCGTGAGCCCATCGGGCCCTGGGGCTCTCGAGTCTTTCAATTTTTTCAGGATGTTTTCTATTTCCTCAATACTGATATCTATTACTGCCTCATTTTTGTTTGTCATTGATTTCCGCTTTGGGTCGATGTAAATTTCCCCTTGCAGCTGTGTATAATACTTAACCCATGATGAAACACTTATTGGGTTCATTTGACTTATTGCTTGAGGCTTCTCCGCTTCGTTGATAATTGCCCAAATTTCAGCTGTGTTTTTAGATCTTATTTTCCCCAACATTCTTTCTGCGTCCTGGTTTAGCAATGTCTTCTTGTGTAAGTGTAACCAGTTTCTGTACCTTTGTTTTAACTTATGTATCTCTTTACTCCAGTTGTCGTGTTTGGTCTTTTTTAGTCGTCTAATATCTCTCCTTAATGCTTTTTTCCTTTCTCGTATGCGACTGTCATACTGATGTTGGTGAGTTGTTGTTTGATGGTTACTTCCAAGCTTCCTTTCTGTAACAAATGCTCTGAAAAGCGGGGTGTAGTCAATCCTTTTTTGGCTTTGTTCATTTTCAAGCGTTGAGATCATTTGTTTTAGGTTATGGTTTAGTTCTCTTGTTTTCTCTGGTCTGATCCTTAATTTAATACCCCTTTGGTCTATGACCACCTTCTGGTTTAGGTTCCAATCTTGTTATTGCTTATGTTTTTGCACGTCAGTTTTAACAGATTGTGGTCACTTTCTACTGTTGGGATTACTTTCAAGGTCTGGATGTTATCTGACAAGTTGCTTGAAATGCAAATGTAATCCAGGATCTCTACTGATTGTGTTCCCTTCCAAGTAGGTTTTGCTGGTTGGTCCCCCTTCACCTTTCCATTCAGAACAACAGTCCCTTGATTGTACCATACGATTCCACATTGTTCCTCTTTTTTCCTTTGCTGAGGCAGTTGTTGGATCGTATTCGGGTTGGTTGTCCTTGTTCAGGCATGAACAATTTAGATCTCCTGCCAATATGAATATTGGATCAGTCCATTTTTCTCTTTGTTCATCAATTAGTTCTGCTATTTTATCTGGTAGGTTTTCGTTTGATAAATTTGCTGGGTTCCAGTATATGTTGATCAATATTAGTATTTTACTGGCTTTTTTGTCCAGCTGTAACACTACCATCTGGATGAATAAATTTGGGTTTGACTCCTCCAGGACTTGCCAATCCAGATCGTTTTTGATGGCTATAAGTAGGCCTGACAAGGGTCTGCCTTTTTGACCTTTGACCGCTGGATTTAGCAGAACCACATAACCTTCCAGTGTCGGTGGTTGCAACAGCCATGTTTCTTGTAGGCACAACACACTAAAGTTCTCTTTTTGAAGCGCTCCCTTAGTAAAAAGGTGGCTAGAGCCTCTAGTGTTCCAACTTCCCAGGCTCCATGAACCCACACTTTTTACTGTTTTATGTTATTGGGTGTTTGTTTTGTCATCAATCATGTTTTTCAACCATTTCCACCTTGCCGCTTAATTTTCTTCTCCTTGATGTTGACTTCTATTGTTTGAGCTTTGTGTGTTCTGGTTGCCCCTTCTCACTGCTGATGTTCTATTTGTTTTAACACTACTGGTCTCTCTGTCTTTTCTGTTGATCTGTCTCACCGAGTGTTTCTTTACTCTCTCCTGGGTTTTTAGGACTTTGTCACTTTCTTGTAAGTCAAAACCCATTGGTCTTAATTGCGGGGCTTCTTCCAGTAGTAGTTGTCTCACCAGATTTGATCTTGTGTGCAGAATTAATTTATCAGTGCGATCTTCCTCGACGAATTCCACGATCGCCAGGTTGTCTGTTGTAATTAGTCTTAATGCCGGTATATGGTGGAGTAATCTTATTACATTGGTTCTGTTGAGAATTAGTCGGTCTTCATAATGAAGGATACGTTCTAGGACAAGCCCCGGTTGTTTATAACTGTCACCAGCACTTGTTTTGCGCGGTCGATGCTGTAGGTCTCTTTCCCCCTCTTTTAGTTGATGCCGATCTCTTCTTTCCTCCATCTCGGTCCGCTTTTTGCTGTATCTTGTTTCACTTTCCCGACTGGTTCCGTGGTTCCGGGTCTCAGACCGCCCCACGTTCCTTTCTCGACCTCTACGTTCACTCTTCTGAGTTTTTTCACTTAGATCCCGGTTTTTTCTCAATGCATCCTTTTCTGTATGAGTATCTGGAACTTTTTTGTTGTCTCTCTGTGTCTCGTTTTCGGTCTGTATTGACATTATAGATGAGGTATCACTCTCACTATAGTCTGTATGCTCCTCACTCAAGGAGTCTTCTGCCTCTGTATTTACCTCTTCGAAGCCTCTTATTCCCTGTTTGTCTTCATCATCTGAGACCGGGTATGTAGAGAGATCCAGCAGGTCATTTTCAGGACAATCGTCTTCTTCGATTTCTAAGATCTTTTGTCCTTCAGTCTTTTGTTCTGTTCTGACCTTTTTCTTGTTGTTTCTTAGCTGGTCAATTATACTCGGTTGTTCTTTTGGTATTGTCAAATTTTTCATAAATGCCCGGCTTTTGCTACTGCTTGTGGCTTTTACTGGTGGTTGATTTTTCTGTTTTTTAGTGGGTCCTGTGATCTTGTGATGACCCCCTGATTTGTTGTCTGCGGGCCCGTTGTTCTTCGTTTTTATTTGGTTATCTAATTTTTTCCCTCCTGTGTTTGTGTCTCTTGTTTTGAAGATCTCACACACGTTCCCCTTTTTCTTTCCTTTCTCCCGACACTTATCCGTAGTGGTGGGGTCTTCAGGCCTTGTTGTCGATTTTTTACTAGAGATAGCCTCCACTATTTCTGTAGAATTGTTTAGCCCTTCCCTGGCACTTCTGTTTAGGGTTTTTTTTTCCACTTCAGTCTCTAGTGATTTCGTTGGCTCGTTTCTTATATCTGGATCAGATGATGTGCTCTTTGATTTTTCTCTCAAAAGATTATTGCTGGTGCAGTCCTTGGCCAGGGTGGATCCGTCTTCGTTTTATTTTGCCTCCCCCTTCTCTTCACTTTGGGCTGCTCGCGGTCCTGTAACGGACGCACTTTGGGTTTCTGCGACCTCTTCTACGTTTACTGGTGTTGCCGTGGACCTTTCTCCTTTGTTTTCTTGCTCATTGGATCCAGCTTTATTTTCTTTTTCTATGACTGGGCTGACCTCTTGTGTGGTCATTATTCCAGAGTCTTTCCTTATTGGTTCCTTGCTTTTTGGATTTGACTTCCCTAGTTTTCTCTCTTTTAGTATAGGTTCGATTATGTCATGTAGCAGTTGGGTGACGTTGGCGGTACTGTTGTCCAAGTTGTTTTGGATTGCTGAGATAAAGCCCTCCACAAATATTGTTTTAGTGTGAACCATAGCAAGTATTGTAGAATGATCTCTTAGTGTGTCCGCGATATCCTCGTACAATTTCATGAAGGGTGCTAGGACACCTGACAAAGATGCGACCATTAGGAAATTGTCTTCCATTGTTCGGCCTGATATGACCTGGTCTACGCTTCCCACTTGGTTTGGTGGCAACGTTTGCGTCAATTTGTCTTCAGTAGCTACTTTGGCACTCGTTCCTTTTGCTTTGTCAACATTTTTGATTCCTGTAAACTTATCTCTTAATGTGTTCTCCATGTCCATTGACGTTTCCAACAAAACTGCGTCTGATATTTCCACTCCTGTCATTTTCTTTAATTGATTCGTACAGGCGGAGCTCCTGATGCCAAAACTGAGGCTAAGGGTCTGTCCTACGTTTACTGGGGTTACTATGGTTCCTCCATTTGTGATGGTTGGAGTTTTGGTCCCCCCTTTTGTTAGGTTTATTGGCAATGGTCCTGCAGTAAATGGTTTCCATATAATGCTTCTGGGGACACCTTCCTTTTGGTTGGTCGGGTATTTCGTCCTCTTAACTGTATATCTGGCGGGGGGCTAAGCTGGTTCCTTGGGTTTGCTCCCTCACAGCCTTCCGACTTTGCTGACTCCATCCACGGCCTTTCTTCTTCTGCCTCTGAGTTTGAGTTTTTTCTTTTCAGGATCTTCTGTATGTGATGCTCCCCCGATGTTGGTAAATTCAATTTTTCTATCCCACTGGATGCAGGCCCTAGACTGGCGTTGTCACCTATGCTTGCCTCATTTGGGCTTGCCCAATGCTCAATAGTAGAAACGTTCCATGTTGTTAGATTTGGTGAACTGACCAGATTTTGCGTTTGGGTTTCTACTGGTTTATCTATGGTTTTTTGTGTGACCTGATTTGCCGAATGCTCAGCGGCCGTCTGTAGGCTTCCTGCTACAATTTTGATGTCATCCATGGCGGCTCCCGTGACTTTGGGTGTTTCCCCAGTATTGGGTGCCCCCAGCCCGTTATCTATGTATAGAGCTGTGCTTGCTCCAATTTTCACTTGAATGTTAAAGGGGCAAGGGTTTTCGTTTAATAGGGGATCAGGGACCTCCAACTGTAGTTCTGCCTCCGCAGCCCAGGAGGGGGTGGAACAGGTGATATCTGTGTCCCCAGCTGTGCCCTCAGCCCCTCCAGTTTGTTCATTGTCTCTCCTTAAGAGCATTTTATATCCGTGCTCTTCTTCACTTAATCCTGATGACCCGTGTAGAAAAAAAAGGAAGGTTTACCTTCCTTTGTGTTTTGAAGTTTAGAAGATCTTTTACGGCGCTGGGGTCTAGCACTCCTCACTCCACCTACCACCTGACACCGGACACTCTCCGCTACGCTTCGCTTGACTTCCGGTTTATGATGCAAGGAGGTGGAGCGTCAGTGCAGGCAGGGCAACAGCAAGTGAAAGCAGACTCCTGTGTCTGCAAAGTGAAAGCAGACTCCAATGTAAAGTTCCAAGGCAGCAAAAAAAAAAAAAGAAAAAAGAAAAAAATATATGTTTTCCAGCAGTGATTTCTAGCAGCAGTCCCAAGAAATCCTCACAGTATTCACGGCACACCGGACTCTCTGACACACTCCTTACATTTCTTTCCCGCTCACTAGGCATGGCCTTTGCCCATGACCATTTGCACTTTGCCCCAATAGCTTTCTTCCAGTCCCACTAGCCAAGGCCTTTGGCCGTAGCCACCCAACATAGTACTCCAATAGGTTTCCTAAACGGGGCCACTAGAGATAACAGCTTTTCGCCATGGTCCCTTGACATGTTGCCCCAATAGGTTTTGTTGGGGTCCACTAGCCATGACCTTTGGCACTGCTCGGTTTCTTAAAGCAACCCAGTAGCCACAGCCTTCAGCCACATCCATTACACTCCACCTCACTGTAGCTGTAACATTCCACCTTTATTTTGTATTAATGTAATTTTTTTTAACTCTCTCTCTTTTTAACCTCATTAGTGCCAAGGACTAGGTATCTCGTCCTTGGAATTCCCTCCCTGTTGCCAAGGACGAGATACCTTGTCCTTTTCGGCACTCTGTTTTGTGCGATCCCTGCTGAGCAGGAATCGCACAAAACTGTAATCCAACCCCCGGGCTATGAGAGGGGGAGGTCCCCCTTCACTGCCCGGGGGTTGGATTACCTTCAATTTCACATCAGCGTGCGTGACGCACGCCGACATGAAATTGAAAGTAAATTCACTGCGGCAGCCATGTTTCGGCTGCCGCGGTGAAAACAGAAGGTGAGTGTTCACCTTACTCTGCCTCGATCTCCGGCTGTATTTTAAGCCAGAGATCGAGGCAGGTATCGTTGGAAAGGGGAGGTTCTCCAACGATAGTGTGACAGCATTGCTGGTCATGGATCGGGCGCAGAGCTCGATCCGTGGCCAGCAATGCCCACTAGGCCACCAGGGATCTCTTTTGGGAGCGGGGGAGGAGGGCTGCTTACTAGCTAAGCGGCCCCCTCTCTCCCAAGCCCCCAAAGCATGGCGCCACGGCTGTGGAGACCCCTGGGGGCAGTGATCATCTGCCCCCAGGGGTGTGGATAAAAATGTTAAAAAATAAAGAATTTTGAAGGAAGGGGGGAAGTGGGAGGGGGTATGGGGCACTGGGGCCCACTAGCCACCAGGGATTCTTGAAAAGTGGTGTCATTGGAAAGGGGAGATTATCCCCTTTCCAACAACACCATTTATGACAGCATTGCTGGTCACGGATCGGGCGCAGAGCGCTCGATACGTGACCAGCAATCCCACTGGAGCACCAGGGATATGTTTGTGACGTGGGGGGAAGGTGGCTGCTTACAGTAAGTAGCCCTCTCCCCCCAGCCCTCAAAGCATGGGAGCACATATCTGATAAACCCTGGGGGCAGATGGCTGATCATCTGCCCCCAGGGAAGGGGGGCAAAATAAAAAAAATTAAAATAAGAAAAAAAAACTGGGGTTGGGGGGATTTTTTTTGCCCGAAAGGGTGGTGGCCCTCACCCTCCCACACCAAGTGGAAAGGGGGGCACCCCTTGTAGCCCTCCCTGGGGGCAGATTTATGCCCCCAGGCAAGAGTAGATGAGGTGGCCCCCCATCCAATTGGGGGGTGGAGGGGAGGGCCACCAGGAATAAGTGTGCAGGCCCCCCAAAGGTTGGGGCCTGCAGGTTAGGGCACCCTGGGGCAGATGGCTGATCATCTGCCCCCAGGGAAGGGGGCAAAATGAAAAAATAAATAAATAACAAAAGGGAATTTTGAGTGGGAGTGGGGGCCACTAGCTACCAGGGATTTATTTTACAGAAAAGGGGGGTGGCCCTCTCTCCCTCACCCCAAGGGGAAATGGGGACAGCCCTTGTAGCCCTCCCTGGGGGCAGAGATCTGCTCCTAGGAAGGGGCATCTGACCCCAGGGAGGGATGCATGAGATGCCCCCCTCTTATCTGCCCCCAGGGAGGGCTGAATGAGATGCCCCCCCTGCATTTGGTGTGGGGGTAGAGGGTCACCCCCCATTACATTAAAAAATTACCTGACGATTTAGGGTGCCCCTCAGCCCGCCCTAAAGTGTAGTGTACCATTTTCCATTTTTTTCTTGTTTATGAAACATGCTTTGGTGCAGAGGGGCACATTGGTGTGCCAATCTGGCCCCTGGGTGCCCAAACCATGCTGCCCCACCCACCGGGGGCCTGTCCCACACATTTCTGGTGGCCCTCTCCTCTCCACCCCAAATGGAGGGGGGTTGTACCTCACGCAGCCGTTTGTAGGAGGCCCAGGGAGGCCTGCATGAGGTGCCCCCGCCACCCATTTGGGGTGAGGGGGGAGAGGGCCATCAAAAATTGTGGGACAGGCCCCCCAGTGGGTGGGGCAGTAACGGTTGGGCACCCTGGGGCCAATTGGCACACCAATGTGCCCCTCTGCGACAAGGCAAGTTTTGTAAACAAAGGAAAAAAGTGAAACTGGTGGAATGCATTTTAGGGGGGCTGTGGGGCACCCCAAAGTGACGGGGAATTTTCTAATGGGATGGGGCAGTGACCCCTACCCCACCGGCGATGGAGTGGGTGCCATGTCATGCAGCCCTCCCTGGGACCAGATATATGCTCCTAGGAAGGGACGCCTGAGCCCAGGGAGGAGTGCAGGACAGCCCCCCCTTACCCACCCCTGGGGAGGTCTACATGAGATGTGACACCCCTCCAATTGGGGTGGCGGTGGAGAGGTATTTGTATTTGTTTTATTTGTATAGCACAAACCAGGCCCGGAGGCTACCGGGCACGTATCTTGAGGCAGTGGTTACATATCAATATAACATTGCATAGAACATATAAATAGAACATATAGATTGAGCATTAAAATAAGATCACAATGCAGATTCAAGAACTGATACATACATAGGCATGCTTATTAAAGTGACAATTGTTCATCAGAGGAGACTAGCCACATTTTGGCTTTGTGTTTAAATTAATTGAGGGAAGGCAAGTTTCTGATAGTGAGAGGCACAGAGTTCCACAGTTTAGCTGCCAGAACTGGGAAGCTGGCCCCACCGGTTGTTTGGAGTTTGAATCTCTGGATAAGTAGGCTCTGGCTGGTGGCAGACCTTAGTGAGCGAGGTGGGATATACTGGGTAAACCGGGAGGCGAGATAGCTAGGGGCCTGGTTATTCATGCATTTGTAAGTCAGGGCAAGAGATTTTAGTGAGATCCTTTGGGAGACTGACAACCAGTGAAGGTTCTTCTTAGTTTCAGAGATGTGGGCTGATCTAGGGATGTTGAGGGCTGCTCTGATAGCGTTATTTTGTGTAATCTGGAGTTTGTCAAGGTTACATTGGTTGGTGCCTTGGTACAGAGCATTGCAGTAGTCAAGTTTGTACATGACCGAAGTCCTAGCAAGAGTAGTGCAGTTTTGAGAGGAGAGAAAAGGGCGGCATGCTGTGATCAGCTTGCATGTGTAGGCAGAGGCTGCTACTACTGCATTTGTTTGTCTGTGAAGGGAAAGAGTGGAATCAAGGTAAATTCTGAGGGTTTTAGTATCTTTGGAAACTTTTATGGAATGTCCGTCGATGTTGAAGGTGCTGAACATAGGATTCAACTTGTTCAGTCTTTGCTGTGTCCCTAGTATGAGGAGCTCTGTCTTGTCATTAAGACAGAGCTCATGTTGTGCCATCCAGGTTTGAATGACATGGTATATGTCATTCAAAGCTTTCGAGTCTACTGTATAGTCACCCGTGATGGGGATGAGCATCTGGGTGTCATCGGCATAATTGGTGTAGGTGACACCCAGATAATCAAGCACATCAAACATGGGTTTAGTGAAGATATTGTAGAGGGTAGGGGATACGCACGGTCCTTGAGGAACCCTGCAAGGGACTGGCGCAGGGTCTGCAGAGGAGGTGGGGGAGAATACCCTCATATGTCTATTGTCCAAGAATTATTTAATCCAGTTAGTGGCATTGTCAGAAAAGTGGGCTGCAGTTTTTAGGTGATGACAGAGGATTTGGTGGTTGACCAAGTCAAAGGCAGCGGATAAATCTAGTAGTAGTAGCAGGGCTAGTTTACATTTGTCTTTGAGATCCTCGATTTGGGTTTTGAGGTCTAAGAGGGCTGTCTCTGTGCCATGCTTAGGTCTGAAGCCAGATTGTCTGGTGCCTAGAAGGTTGTTGGTTTCCAGGTAGTTCTGTATCTGTAGATACACTGCTCGGTCTAAGATTTTCAGAAGAAATGGGACCATCGTGATGGGCCTATAATTGGTTGGGACTTCTGGATCCAGGGTTGGTTTTTTTAGTAGAGGGATAACCCAGGTATCCTTCAAGTTGTTAGGGACCACTCCCTATTGAAAGGAGGAGTTGATGAAGGTTGTAATGAAGGGCGCAAGGTCATGGGCCGATTCCTTAATGATAGGAGCTGGACAGGCGTCCTCCTTGCAGTTGGAGGGTTTTAAGTTGCAGATGATTTTTTCAACCTCGAGGGTGGTGAGCGGCATGAATCTGAAAGGCAAGGGAGAGTCTAGAGTGGTAGTTTTAGGTGGCATGGATTTGCTTGAGAGGGGCGTGTGGAGAGAGTTTTGTTTATCATTAATTTTACATTGCAGAGTGGTTATTTTATTGAGAAGCGCATTTTGTATATTGTTGCACCAAGTGCTGTCTTTAGTGCACGAATCGGGGGCAGGTGATGGTGATTCTAATTCTTTGAGAATTTTGAAAAGTTCTCTTGTGTTAGATTCTGCTTGGGATATGAGTAGGTTATACGTCTCTTTCTTGGCTTGAAGGATGGCTTCCTTATAGTTAAGTGAGGTGATCAGGAGGGAGGCTTAATTAGTCGCACTAGGATGACTTTTCCAGAGTGCCTCGGCCTTACGCTTTACTTTACTTAGATCGTTAAGCTTCGGGGTGAACCAAGAGTTCAAGTGGGACTGTTTGGCTTTGCAAATTTTTAACGGGGCTATGGTCCCAATAGCTTTGAGCAGAGTGCTGTTGAAAGTGTCTACTAGGACGGTGGGGTCCTTGTGCAGCAAGGCACAGGTGTTCAGGATAGGAGGGATGAGAGGAAGGAGTTTCTCCCTGGTAATGTCCTTATTATTTCTAGTGGGTATAGCCGGGGCTATGGTAGGAGTGGGCTGGGGCTGGTGGCTGGCATGAGGAAGGTAATGACGTGATGGTCAGACCAAGCGCAGGCAGTGTTAGAACTGACAGTGGTATTGCAATTTAAGCCTGCTATCCAGTCTAGCATTCTACCCTTGTTGTGGGTAGGGTCAGGAATACGCTGCTGGAACCCTAAATTGGCGAGGGTAGTGGCAACTTCGGTGGACATGTGGTCCTTGGGATCGGAAAGGCCAAGATTGAGGTCCCCTAATAAAAGTACCTGGGAATTAGGCTTCGTGTTGGCAGACAAGGTGGATGTGACATCATCAGTGAAAGAACCAAGTGGTCCTGGAGGTCTGTATATGAGGTGGAGTGTTGCTGTATTGGTAGGTGAGAGGGATAGCTTCACTGATATATGAATGCGACTCCTCCTCCTTTAGACAAGTTGGATTGTCGATCATTTCAAATAATGGCGTAACCCTTAGGTATGGATAGTGCAAGGAGTTGGCCAGAGACATCATGTAGCCAAGTTTCAGTAATGGCTAAAAAGTCAAGGTTTTGGACAGTGATTAGGTCTGTGATGTCAAGGGCGTGAGCAGTGAGGGATCTGGCATTGATAAGGGCTCCCTTGAGTGTTGTGGTAGGTGTGGCGGAGGACGGTGAGTTATGGAGCGAGGATGGGCTGAGCTGTGAAAGGGCGGTGTGGTTGCGCTGAGTGCAACGTGGTTGGGGTAGTCTAGATCTAAGTCTGGTGTTCCTATATTGTACAGTGCATGGACGGTTAGGTGAAGGTTTGGTGGCAAAGTGTTTGAGCCATAGGGCCGGGTCGTTAAGGTAGGGATTTGGGGGAGGGGCAGAGCAGTGGAGCATGGTGGAGGGCTGGTTGTACATGTGGTGTGGCTTGGGGGTACTGGCGTGGGGTGTGTGTAGCATGAAGGATAAGGATCCTAGAATGGCTATATAGGTCAAGTAGAGGCTAGGAAAGGGCAGTGACCACATCATGACCTGATAAGTATGGTAAGGTGGCGCAGGGAGGAATTACAGTTAAGGAATCAGTGACCGAGTGACTAAGGCACAGTTAGACTCAGTGGGGTGGGGGTGATATCTAGATTCGAAATATTACTTGTGGACTACAAAGTCAGCAAATCAAAAGGCAGTTGGGCTACAAATCAACAAATCAAGGCAGTTGGGCACAATGCAATTATAGTGGCATCTAGATTCGAAATATTGCATTTGGGCAGCAAATCATCAATTCTAAGGCAATTGTGCTGCAAATCAACAAATCAAGGCAGTTGGGCACAACACAATTATAGTGGCATCTAGATTCGAAATATTGCATTTGGGCAGCAAATCATCAATTCTAAGGCAATTGGGCTGCAAATCAACAAATCAAGGCAGTTGGGCACAAAGCAATTATAGTGGCATCTAGATTCGAAATATTGCATTTGGGCAGCAAAATCATCAATTGTAAAGATAATTGGGCTGCAAATCAACAAATAAAAGCAGTTGGGCACAATGCAATTATAGTGGCATCTAGATTCGAAATGTTGCATTTGGACTACAGATCAGCAAATCAGAAGGCAGTTGAGCACAATACACATTGTGCAGGGGACACAGTGCGTGTTGGTGGAGCATGGGATGCAGTTCTGTTTTTAGCATGGAGACGTGCCTGTAGCCCTGTGCTTGGCTTGCATCAGGGCATCATGTATTGCAATACAATGGCAGAATGCAATGGCAGATACTCGTCAGTAACGTGGGCTAAGGCAGTTGCGTGTACATGTGTCTTTGAGAAGTGACAGTAGCTGCCGGTCGCAAGCAAAAGGTGGAGGATCAGAACAGTTAAAGTGGTGGAATTCAATGGCTTACCAGGTAGCTTAATTGGACAGGCGTGATGCAGCACCGAGAGTAGGTGGTAAGGTTGGGCAGAGGTCCGGGCGTTGGGCTCTGCAGGCTCTAGACAGGCTTCAGACACGAAGCTGCCTTGTTGGGTGGCCTTTGTGGGTGTGCCGGCGTTCGCCTGCCGGCGATGGGATTGGTTTAGGTAGGCTCGGATGACCAATCACAGCTGGCTTGGCCTCATGGGGGCAGGGGATACGAGGGCAAGAAAGCGGTCCGCCATCTTGGAATGGTGGTACCCTCGTGGAGCCTAATGGAGGCTTATTGAGATCACAGGTCCCTCTGCATACGCGGCGACATTGCAGATAAATGCTGTTTTTAAACAGCTTGCATCGTAATAATGGGCAGATAAAAGCGCTCGATTCCGCTTAAAAGAAAAAGCATTTCAGGTGGATGCAGTGTCCTGGATGGGTGGGGGGAGCATCCCTGGCCTCACCTGCAGTGTGAGAAGCACTGCTCCAGCAGTGGCAGGGGGCCCTGCACCTCCGTAGTCCAGGATCCCTTCACATTAGAAAATTCCCCAGCGGTGTAGGGTGCCCCTGAGCCCCCACTAAAGGGCAGCCTGCCATTTTGAATTATTTTCTTTGTTTACTAAACTTGCCTTGGCGCAGAGGGGCATGGTGTGCCAATTTTGCCCCGGGGTGCCCAAACTTTACTGTCCCACCCACTGAGGGCCTGTCTCACAATTTTTGGGGGCCCTCTTGCTAGGCCCTGAAGACCCTTGCATATGGAAACCAAGGCACAATCACCATACACTAGTGATACGACAGACACAAGGTTCAATTTCCCAAATAGCATGGTTTATTGCAAAAAAAGTATGCTCAGTTGGCCGAATGGGGTCTAACGTCTCGCAACGTGTGTCACTCAGACCTCGTGAGACGCAAGAGAGCGAACATCATAAGAACAGTTAAATATATACAAAATAACAGCCTTCAAGGCACATCAGAACCGCCCATAATGTATCTTCTTGAGCTAGGGTTCGGTGATTGACAATTATGACACATTATGACAAGTTTTCTTGTACGTCGCAACAGTTGCAGACATAGTTCTTTGTTATTAAGAACACAAAGCACGTGTTTCATCAAAGATATTGTGTTCGCAAGAGGGACACATTCCAAAGCACGTTATCTACCAGTTTCAATTCGTGAACTAGGGGTCAGCCTGTTCTAAGGAAGCTCCTCGAAGTAGGAATGCTAGAAAAGTATAATTCATGCTTTAACTGCCTATTTCTATAGCTGTAGCGAGACAGGCCGGCACCTGGTCTGTTGATTAAATGCCGTTTCTTCTTGCCCGCGCTCAAGGATTTAGTGAGGGAGGAAAACAATGTATTTCTGTACTGCTTGGCATTCCTGTCTGGGTCGATCTATCAACATGCAAGCTGTGGCCTGGTACTCGTACTGTGTATGGGCTTTCAGAGCATTTATATGTTTTGCAAAAGCGTTTGACAGAAAACAGAAAAAAAAGCAAGATGGCGAATGTTACAAATAATGGACGCCCTATGGTTATACTGGCAAATGTGGGGTTGCAGTGTTGGTTATGTGATGAGATTGGTTTACGGCAAACATAATATACCTTTTATGTTTGGTTAGGGTCGTTTTCTAGATTTACAAACCCTCCTTTTGGCCGTAAGCCAAGAGCATCATCCATACATCTCATCTTCATCTGAACATGTATAGAATTCTGAACTACACATGCTACTGTAATCGTCATCTTCAATATCAATTGCCATAAATTCCTTCATCGTTTCCATTTCAGTATTTATATTCTTATTCAACCTGGGAGTTCTTTTTTCTGTTATCATGTGTACACATTCATTTGTTATTTCAGAGCAAATAATTGGCAGGCAGTGTATACAACAACAACAGACCATGACGATTCCAAGTAACGTTACTAAGATTGCAATTAGTTTCCATCCCCATGAGCGCAGTAACTCCCAAAACCATGAATTTATATTCAGCTCCCAACCGCCTGTCGGAGTATGAATGTCAGAACTCAGAATGCGCAATTTCTTGATTGCTTCAAAAATCGTAGGGGAGGAGTCACTTACAAATACACAGCACGCTGACCCCACGATTTTTGCACACACCTCCATGGTCGGTCAAAATGATATCAAGAGCCATTCTGTTCTGAAGTGTCATTAATCTTACTGCCTTTTCTTCTAATGTCATATTATATAGTATATCCGTTGTTCCATTGATCGTTTTTTTCTAATACTCTGGACAATTTTCATATATTCCATGAATGTATTGCTGGTCCCCAAAATGGTATAAATGATTTTGCAATATCTTCTGCCATTAATCCTGTATCATCCCGCCGTGGCCTGGATCATGATAATTTGGATATGTCGGACGTCTTGGAAAGGAATACACCAGGAAAAAGGATCCCTAAGTAACAGGTCCCTCCCCAATTTCTAGGCAACCAAGGATAAGCTTGTTCCCCACATATAAAATAGACAGGATCACCTACATATATTGGTTCTTCTTTCTCAAGTACCGCAATAGTCATACATCTAGTGAATGTTCCTACTGAATAAGAACCGCTCTGTAAACAAAATGGGACAGTACGCGGATTGCAATTGATAGTATAGGAAGGGGGCACAACGTCCTTATTCCTACTGGGTTCATGTGGAAAGTGATTACAGATGATTTATAAGGCACATAGAGTCTATCTACTGGTTTTACCACCGGTTTTATTATTCTGGCCCTGTTGAATATGGAACAGCCCACTGGTTCCATTACCACTCTTTCAAACTCATCTATGTTTGTTCCATCCAATTGACCCGTATCACTCTTATTCAATTTCCCAAAAATAGTGCACTTAATGATGCATAACATGTCGCATTAAGGGGTAATGGCTGTACGTACCAACCCATTCTTTTCCCGCCATGCTGGGGTAAATGGGAGCAGACCCAACAATGCGTTCTATTCATGATAGTGTGAGTCATATTCATAATCAAAAGCAATGTGTTATTATCATACCCTCTTCTGTGTCTTTCTTCTAATGGAGGGAGAGTATAAGAGAGCACATGGACCGGACTGTCTGTGGCAGGAATATTGGTAGCAGGTAAAAGAGAGTTTAACTGATGCACAGTTTCCAGATACCATAAGATTGGGACCAGTGTAATCAGAATGCAAACTAGTGTTATAATTATTAACATATATTTCCAACAGTATGCTTTTAGTCTTGATCTCTATAATATCATCAGAGTTGGTGCAGGAGGGAATAGGAGTAAGTATAGGCATTGTCTGCAATCCTTATCTCATCAATGTTCGTCGCAAATAATTTCTTCACAGCAGCACCCGTTTAAGCAGCAAAGCGTCTAGGCCAGTTTTCATTAGCCTGCTTAATGAAGGAGTAGCAAGCTTATTGTGAATCTGCATAGTGCTCCAAAGCGTTGGAGCAAGCATCAGTTGTGTTGGTACCATATGCGCCCCGCTTGTCCCCACAGGGGGATCACATTGGTCATTCACTTTTCAAAGGTAGCACCGGGAAGCTGTATTCCAGAGCTTTCAGTTTTTGTGCAGATTGATACAGCTCCCACGCTCCACTTACCTAGGCCACCGATTCCCAATTCATCCGTGTTGGGAATAGAGGCACAACCAACACGTAGATCAGATCACTTCTGACTTTGAGAGCGTAGGTTGTACCTTATTGCTCCAGGTACTGTGTGATAAATGAATAATGCTTTTTCGTTTCCAGTAACAGGCTTGGTGTGAGCCTGGGATGCAATTGGTGATTATGCAAAAGTGGTCGTGCAGGGCTGAGGCACCTTTGTCCCTTTGATCCTTATTCCAATCTCCTAGGGCCCTTTCTCAGGCTTAGGAAGCACTTCTCGCAGAGAAATGGCAATCGTGTCTTTGCGATCAAGTGCAGCTGTTTCATTCTCTGCGTTTGGATCAGGCAGCTCTTTCAGAGGGAATGGAATTTTTTTCGTATGCGTTGCATGGATCCACGCCTTGCGACCATCCACTCGGACTGCAGTCTGTGTTGCGAGGAGGACCTGGTAGGGGCCCTTCCAACTCAGTGCAAGTGAAGTTTTTCGCTCAAAATTCTTCATCAGCACCCGGTCTCCTGGCTGCAGACAATGCCCAGGGCTGTTATATCTGACAGGAAGAGCCTCCTGCACCTGCTGATGAATCAAACACAATTTCTGATTTAACAGTTTACAATAAGTGCAGAGCAAAGGGTATTCACTTTCATTTAGACATTTAGGCTGTGGAGTGCTCCAAACATTCAGGGGTCTCCCCATTACGATTACGTATGGGGAGAGTGCAGTCCTTGCCTGTACAGACATTCGCATTTGCATGCACAGCAAAGCTAATGGCAGCGCATCAGGCCACTTCAGCTGACTCCCTGAACATATTTTGCTAATTTTGTTTTTCAAAATACCGTTATGGCGTTCCATAAGACCGGCACTCATCGGGTGTCTGGCTGAGTGGAATCTCTTGTCAATCTTAAGGACTGCACAAATCTATAGTATCAAGGTGGCAACAAAATGCGGGCCGTTTTCTGACCATAGGACTCGTGGCAGGCCAAATCGGGAGAAGTACTCTTTTAGCATCACTTTCGCTGTGCTTATTGCTGTGAAATCCTTGAGTGGATAGGCCTCCCCCCATTTGCTAAACGCACAGACCACTACAAGGACGTACTTGAAATTCTGACACCTTTCCATTTCTATGAAATCAAAATGGATAACTTCAACTTGGCATAGAGGGGGGTAAAACTATCTACTGGTGTAGTTGTTCCTTTTCCAATGGTATGTTGCAAACAGGTCATGCATTTCTGGACTAGTCTGTCAGAAGATTTTCTAATGTGTTGATTCTGCCATACTGTGTCTAGATGCTGAATCACTTTCCTAGCACATATGTGCCTGGGGCTGTGGGCCATAATGACCATCGCTGTTACGTAGGCATTTGGCAACATCTATTTTTTACTTCTTTTGTCCACCCAGCAACCCTCTATGTCTAGTTCTGCTGTACCCTCAGACCAAGTTGCTTCTGTTTGCATCTCTTTAACTGTTGCAATTCCATTCTCTACCATGCAGGGTACCTCTTTTTATCTCTCCATACACATTTTCGTATGTAAATCGGTAGAAGTTTGTTTTGAAATTTTGTCTGCAAATGCATTTCCTTTTCCGTTACATGTTATTTTTTTATGCGCTTCGCATTTCATTATTGCTAATCATTTAGGAAGTGCAAGGGCAGACAACAATGTTACTATCAAAGTTCCATGTTGGATCTTGGTTCCATGTGATGTCAGGAAACCCCTTTATGGCCCATAGTCGACCAAAATTGTGTACCACCCCAAATGCATACGGACTGTCAGTATATGTGTTTACATTTAGGTTTTCAGAAATTCCACATGCTCTTGTTAACGCTATTATCTCTGCAGCCTGTGCTGAATTGTATGGGATTCTTTTGTTCACAACAATATTCTTTAGTGTCGTGAAGGGGTGTGCAGCAGTTGATGCACCGTCAGGTAACTTGAAACAAGAACCGTCACAAAAACAGTTCTCCATCTGGCTCTTTCTGTGGGGTATCTGTTAGATAAATTCTTCCTTTCGTTTCTTGCTCGGTAATCATTATACAATCATGGGGGAATTCCTTTTCATCTGTCTCTTTATTGGGAGGAGGCATTAACTCGGCCGGATTCAAAGCGCAACATCTCATAATTTGAATATGCGGTGCAAATAGGACTATTTTATACCTCATCAGTCTAGCTGAGGTGAGGTGTTGCGTCTGCGTTCTATTTAGAGGAATGTCTACTGCGTGAGGCACCATTATGGTTAAGGCAACAGCTCACGAACAGCGCTGCAAAGCGCATGCAACAGGATCCAGCGTGGAAGAAAAATAACTGCATGGTCTATTTCTCCCTCCCTGTTCCTGGGTCAAAACAGCCAAAGCACATCCATTGTTTTCATGCACAAATAACTTGAAATTCTTTTATAATTTGGTGTGCCCAAAACTGGAGCTGAGCACAATGCAGCTTTGAGCAAATCAAATTCTTCTTGACATTCCATACTCCATTGCAAGGGCAAAGCAACATCCTTCTTTGTCAACACCACCATTGGTTTCAAAATCATGGCGAAATTTGCAATCCACTGCCTACAATATGAAGCCATGCCTATTATAGCTCTGACCTCCTTCTGCGTTTATGAATAGGCATACCAGAGATGCTTGCTATCCTGTCTGGTGTCAGTCTCCTTCCCTCCTTCAAAAGTAGGTAGCCCAAATAGGGCACCTCCTTTCGACAATACTGGAGTTTTTTAATGTTGCTTTGTGTCCATGTGCTGCTAAATGTGTCAGCAAGGTAGCTGTACTTTCCTTGCAAATGTCTTCTGTGTCTGCTGCAATTAATAGGGCATCAATGTATTGCAATAGTACACAACCTGTTGATAGCTCTAGCATGTCTAGTTGTTCCTTCAATGCTCTACTATAAATACTCGGGCTTTCAGTGTAGCCTTGTGGAATCCGTGTGAATGTGAATGAACGTCCTCCTAGAGTAAAAGCAAATAAATACCTGCTGTCTGGCTGTACCGGAATGCTAAAAAATGCATTCTTCAAATCTACAACTCTAAAATATGATACAGATGCTAGAATCATAGTCAGAATGAGAGTCACATCTGGGACCAATGGGAATTAGGGATCAACTACTTTATTCAATCCGTGCAAATCAATTATGAAACTATATAGTATTTCATTACCTCCTTTCTTATAAACTGGAAGAATTGGACTATTGCAAGTGCTACCAGTAATCTCTTCAATCACATCTCATTTGATCAAATCAGCTACAATGCATTTCAATGCTTTCTCTCCTTCCACTGAAATGTTATACTGTGGAATGCGTGGCAATGTAATTCCTTCCTTTAAAACAATTTTTACCGGCTCTATCTTTAAATAGCCAACATCATTATCATTCATCGCCCATATGCAAGTTGGTACACTACTTAATTCAGTTGGTAATGGTCTGGACAAAAATTGTGATACCAGAGCTTTTTGCAGTGATATAGTTACATACCCTCATCAGGAGAACAATGAATAACCGCACTTAATTTTTTCAACAAATTTAAACCCAATACATTTTTGCCGCAATGTTGTGTCAAAAGAAATGGGCAAGATTCAGTGAAAGGACCTAATGTTATGTGTACTGATTGCGACACTGGACTAATTACCGGTGTACCTGCGAACCCTACTGAGACATTGTTCTGCCCTCACAGTGGTATATCTGGAACCAGATGATGGTCAAGTGAACATTTCTGTGCATCTGTGTCCACTAGAAAAGTGTGCTCCCTATTCCCAACGTTCATTTCTATGTACGGCCCTTTGTGGTCTATGGGAATAGACACTGGTTCCAACCCCTGTCTGGGGCTGTCCTAGTAAAATAATACATCATTAGATGTAAAGTTGGCAGAATAGTATGCATTGTCCTGGTTATCGAATACATTTCCATCTCCCGCACTATTCTGTTGCGGCTGGTTCTGATTCTGGTTGTTTTGGTTTTGTGGCGTGTTCGCGGGCAACCTCTATTCTGTCTTCTCGAGAAACCCCCACTCCTATTTTGTATCTGTGGGCACTGTGCTCGCCAATGGCCTTCTTGTCTACAATAAACACATTGATTAAGTCCAATCGGACCCCCGTGCATGTTGGAAAAGTTCCCTCTTGTTTGTGCGTTCCCGCCACCTCTGTTATTATTTGCTACTTGTTGCATCAATACACTTATTTTCAAATTCCCTTTGTCCCTTATTTCTTTCTGCTTCTCTGCATTTACTCTATTCTCATAATATTGGGCAATGTGTAGCACTTCACTCTGCGATTTTGCCTGCCATGCACTCTCAGATGTCATTATAAAATTTTGAATTTTCGGTAACAACCCTCGTACATATTTATCAACAAACAAGCCCTTCCCGGGCTCAGTACTCAAATCTTGGCCACTATAATCTGCAAATACTTCTTCAAATATATTAAAATAGTCAGTAGCCGGTTCATCTTTACCCTGTACGCAAGCTGTTAATTTATCCCAGATAATGCGTTTTTCAGGTACTTAAACTTTCAATTTCTGTACTATTCGTGCTGGTAAGGCTGACATGAGTGGGCGGCTTCCCGACAGCTTTTCTGTCTGCATCATCTTTAATCAAATGTTCCCATGTATCACCTAAAATATTAATGTCATCTACATTTCTAATTTGTTTCCATATGCCTATAGGGAGAATTACAGGAAATAACAGATCAATATCACTCATTGTGAAAACAGACGTATTTTAAACAGACTCAATTTCCTTGTAAAATCCCACTGGATTGTTTCTAACATCAGGGATCGTTTGTTTAATATTGTTTACCTCCTGTCTCGAAAAAGGGACATGCACGAACTGTGCAGTGTAATGGGTTTCTATAACCTGCGCTGCATTTCCATCTGTAGCAGCAATCTCTACTTTCGGAACAAATGTGGGGGCAGTTCTCTCATGGGCAAACGTAAACTAGGTACTTCCTCAGCCGTTCGCATGCCAAGCAATAAAGCTAAATCGAGAGAGAGCTGCCTTCCCAGTTTCAAGCAAAAACACTCTTTTGTATATTGTCATTAAATCAGGGGAGCAACAAAAATTATTTTTCAAAAACTCATCTTGCAAATACTCAACCATCACCTGCAATACCTTTCTCTGCATTTCTAGGGTTTACTGACAAAACATATCATGCACTTCTATCGGGGTTATGCTGATATCTGTAATCCATCTAAGCGCCTCTCGCGTACAAATTTTCATCTCTTAACTAATAGGTTTTAACAGTGGAAAAAAAAATCGCTGCTGGACATATGGCACCTCCTGTTTCTCCTCTTCTCATCTCATCTCTTCTGTCAATTGGTCAAGCTCTCTTTTAAACACAAATAGCCAGCCTACGTGTTCTTGTATTTCCGACGCACCATCCCGCATTCGAGAAAACACATTTAAATCTTCCAACTCCCGCGGTGCCAGTGTACCAGTCAATTTTTTCCATCCTTTTACCAGATACTCCCCCATGCATTCTAACAATACCTGTTGTTCGCCGAGCTTCTTATAGTTATACATGGAACTCTGCATGGATCCCTCATTGTTGCCTTCAATAAACATCTCTGCCCACTCTTTCAGCTGTTCTTTCCTCTCCCTACTGACCGTATTACGTGTTACTCTGGTGCTTCCTTTCAGCACAGGCCCTACCTCTGCAGAACTGCCTCCTGTAGCAACCGCTAACTCACGCTCGGTCGGCAATGGAGGAAATTGTGTCATGTGTACAGGGGAAGCTGGTGCAGACGGAACAACAGGAATGAGGGGTGGTAGCGGAGGTGGAGGGGATTTGGGTAGAGGTGCAATATGGTTAGTACTATCTTGAGGACGTTAATTTCTTCGTTCATTCAGAATTTTGTTTATCAATTCATTTGATGTATGCAAATCTTGTTGTGGATAGATTTTTTGTATGCCTAATTGAAAGTTCCTGTCCTGTCTTCTGATATCCTCTGTGACTTTGAGCTCATCTAGTTCTAGCACTTTTTCTGTGTTTGATTTGTGTCTTCGTGCATGTTTCTCCCTACTTCTTAAACGGAGATTAGCTTCCTTCCTCCAGTCTCTCACGACATCGAATGCCGCTGGACGTGCCTTCTTGCGTAACAATACTGATTCTAAGTGGTCTATAAGTGCTAATTCAAAAGTCCCCTCTTGCGGCCACTGCAAGTCTTCTACATGTCTGGTCTGCTTATGCCAAATTGCGTTAAATATTATTGCCCCTGTGCCATATTTCACATGCATTTCAACCTCTGGCGACCCTACGGGTGGCGCAACCTGGCCAGTTTCCAAAGATTGTCTACCGCAGTGGAAAAATCCCACTAGACAGGAAGACAATTTCCCAGGCATAATTGATCTTAACTCGTTTCCTTACTCTGGCATTTGATCTTTCAAGAACAACACTCAATCAATATCAGGGCAATTAAGAATCGGGGCACAACTCACCTGATCAATCAGTTTGTCACTCAATACGCAATTCATCCGTATACAGACGCAATCAAGTATCGTCCTGACTGTCTATCTGGCTCAATCTGCCTCGTTTCGGGACCCTTGCCTCAATGCTCTCTGGACGCTGCTCGTCGATCAGGGATCGGCTGTGTACAGATCTGCAAAGAAGTCTCTCATCACTTTCACAGGGGGGCCCGAACACCTTTCGATCCCGGCTCGACGGCCTTGTCCTCGATTCACTTTCGCCTTCTTCAAACTTAACGTGTACGATGGAGCAAAAAGGGGGAGGGTCCTTATTCGGGTGCCATTTTTTGTTAGGCCCCGAAGACCCTTGCATATGGAAACCAAGGCACAATCACCATATACAAGTGATACAACAGACACGAGGTTCGATTTCCCAAATAGTATGGTTTATTGCAAAAAAGTATGCTCAGTCGGCCGACTGGGGTCTAACGTCTTGCAATGTGTGTCACCCAGACCTCGTGAGACGCAAGAGAGCGAAAATTATAAGAACAGTTACATATATACAAAATAACAGCCTTCAAGGCACATCAGAACCACCCATAATGTATGTTCTTGAGCTAGGGTTCAGTGATTGACAATTATGACACATTATGACAAGTTTTCTTATACTTCGCAACAGTTGCAGACATAGTTTTTTGTTATTAACACAAAGCACTTCTTTCATCAAAGATATCGTGTTCGCAAGAGGGACACATTCCAAAGCACGTTATCTACCAGTTTCTATTTGTGAACTAGGGGTCAGCCTGTTCTAAGGAAGCTCCGCGAAGGAGGGCTGCTAGAAAAGTATACTTCATGCTTTAACTGCCTATTTCTACAGCTGTAGCGAGACAGGCCGGCACCTGGTCTGTTGATTAAATGCCGCTTCTGCTTGCTCACTCTCAAGAACTCAGTGAGGGAGGAAAACAAAGTATTTCTGTACTGCTTGGCATTCCTGTCTGGGTCGATCTAGCAACATGCAAGCTGTGGCCTCGTACTTGTACTGTGTATGAGCTTTCAGAGCATTTATACGTTTTGCAAAAGCGTTTGACAGAAAACAGAAAAAAAAGTATGATGGCGAATATTACACAAAATGGACGCCCTATGGTTATACTGGCGAATCTGGTGTCGGTTATGTGATGCGATTGGTTTACGGCCAACATAATATACCTTGTATGTTTGGTTAGGGTTGTTTTCTAGATTTACACTCTCCCCCCCACCCCAAATGGAGGGGGAGTGTACCTCACCCAGCCATTTGTAGGAGGCCCAGGGAGGCCTGCATGAGGTACCCCCGCCTGCCATTTGGGGTGAGGGGCGGGAGGGCCCCCAGAAATTGTGGGACAGGCCCCCCAGTGGGTGGGGCGGTAAGGTTTGGGCACCCTGGTGCATTCCCACGGGTGTCCTCTTTTGGGAAATGCATGGGGTTCCCTGTTTTCCTTGCTGGCTTGGACACCCAAGGCCCATATCTGTGTGGTGTGCCCGTCTGGACAAAGTCTGAAATTCAGCTGTCAGAACAGACTTGGGGTTACCTGTGTTTTAGGCTTTCCCTTTGGCGCCAAAGGTAGGTGCACCCACCCATGTGGGGTACCGTTTTCATCGGGACTCCTGTGGAAATGAGGGACGGTAGGCCATGTGTTGTTGGCGGTGTGTTTCGATGGGTGAGCCGAGTGAAATGTGCGTAAAATTCGTTTTTTTCCCACATTTCTGACTTTGCGGGGGTGTCTGGGTAATAAATTCTGGGACGATTTGTGCAAGTCAGACCTCTGCCGATTCCCACAGGTGTCCTCCTTTCGGAAATGCATGGGGTTCCCCGCTTTCCTTGCTGGCTTGGACACCCGAGGCCCATATCTGTATGGTGTGCCCATCTGGACAAAGTGTGAAATTCAGCTGTCAGAACAGACTTGGCGTTACCTGTGTTTTAGGCTTTCCCCTTGGCGCCCAGGTAGGTGCACCCACACATGTGAGGTACCGTTTTCATCAGGACACCTGTGGGAACGCGGGACAGAAGGCCATGTGTTGTTGGCAGTGTGTTTCGATGGGTGAGCCGAGTGAAATGTGCGGAAAATGTGTTTTTCCCACATTTCAGACTTTGCGGGGGTGTCTTAGTAATAAATTCTGGGCCGATTTGCACAAATCATACCTCTGCGGATTCCCACGGGTGTCCTCTTTTTGGAAATGCATCGGGTTCCCTGCTTTCCTTGGTGGCTTGGACACCATAGGCCCATATCTGTATGGTGAGCCCGTCTTGAAAAATCGTGAAATTCAGATGTCTGAAAAGACTTGGGGTCAGGGGCGTGTTCAGCTTTCCCCTTGGGGCCCAGGTAGGTGCACCCACACATGTGAGTTACCATTTTCATCGGTATACATGTAGGAACACAGGAAGGTATAACATTTGTTGTGTTTGTGTGGTTTTCATAACTTTTTGACCCATTTGCTGGTGCGCTTTGTCACACAACGCTTTCATATCCCAAATGTGCCCTACATTTAGTCGCTGCTTTAGGCACCATACACTTTTGTAACTGCACAAGTCACCTACCCTGGAAAGGATCTGCCTGTGCTCTTTCAAAAAATGTATGCTTGCTGTTCCTCACCACATTGGTTTTCCTGATTTACACATGCTAAGTGCGTCTGTTCAGGCCGTAAGCATAAAACTCCTGTGTACCATCGCTCAGTGTTTGGCTTGTGGTATTGCTTGTTTTGTAAAACACTACAATAAATGTCTGCTTTCCTAACTGCAAGAGCCGGGGGGAATGTAGCGGAGCATTGCTTTTCTCAAAATTCATAGAAGCCATTGCCGAACCAAGCCAATCATGTCAAACACATATCTTTTTTTCGGTCATTTTCCTGCTTTTCCCCCAATCTATGGCATTTTCTCCTACCTAGTTGTTGCCCGACCTACGCAAATCACCCCTTCCTAAACTTGAAATTTTGTCTACTTTTCATAAATGTATGCCTTTCTGTCCTCCAATTCGGCTTTCCTACCCTTTTCTTCCATTCCGTCCATGCATGTCCAATTAGCAAAAATGGCCAAAATCGCCTACCTCTCACAAAACGGTTGATAACCACATCAAAATAAAAAAAAATTGTTTCCACTCAACCTATTCTTGAAAGCCAGGAAATTGGGGAATTCAGCACAGTAAACCATTTGTTCTTAGCTCTTACAAGGAAAAAACCACAGGCCTCTTTGTACATCATTTTATTGGCCTTTTTTGAAAAAACACAACATTTTCGCCCTTTTTGCTTATTTTCTCTCACCCCCCTACAGCAACCTAAGATCCTGGGTGGTGTTATGACCGCCTACATGTGGGGAAAAAAAGGACCAAATTTGGCTGAGATATCTCACGTAACAAAAAAGTAACAAGGCATTGAATGGCGACATACCGAAATCACCAAAAAAGGCCTTGGCACTGGGGGGGAAAACCCATGGCAGTTAAAGGGTTAAAACAAAACTGTTTTATATAACCATGATAATAGTAATGTAATAACTGCAGTTATCCATAAAATAACCCTGGTTATTTGTAAAATAACCCCAGTTATTTGTTGGCCGCACTTTCATTCCCGATCCCGTTTTGTACTATAACCCCAATCATGCAAAAATAAACCCAGTTATCCGAAAACATTGGAGCTCTGAACCTGGTCCCCAGCACTCCCCCAACTCCCCAATTTCACATAGTGTCCTCCTTCACCGTCCCTACCTCTAGCCTGGTGCCATTGCATTCTTTTCCCTCCTCCAAATGGCAGTTTTTCCACTTTTTGTTTTTGGCTAAACGTGGTTATTCCCTTAATAACCCTGATTATCTCTTGCATCATGCACCAACAACAAAAAAAACAAATGTCAGCTTTTTCATTTCTGAAAAGACGCTGTGGCTGTGCTAAAAAAGCACCATGGGAGATATAGCTATAATGATCAGAATCCAATATTTTAACTACTTGATGGAATAACCCCAGATCCCTCACGGAAATAGAGTAATTGCTGCGTGCCCAAGTTGTTTCGCACCGGGTCCAATTCCATCCAGCAGCTTTTGCTGTGCTGTGAAGGATTCTAACCGGGCATCACACAATGGATCAGGACTCTTGCCCTTAGTCTAGGATGCAAAGCTCAATTAGAATACTTCCTTTATTTTCTGGGTTATGAGGCAGCAAACCGAATCATAATCCGACCTTCCCTCACAAAATAAGAGGAACATTCCAATTCTTTTATCTGATCTTGCAGAGCAACTATCTGCTCTGCGCAGGCCCCATTATATTTTATTTGTTGATTTAGCTTCTGTTGACTCTCTTGAGAGTTAACCTTTTCCCTACACTCCTCTTTTAATGCATCTAATTGGGCCTCTTGATCTGCATTATTTTGCTTTTGGAGAGCCATGTCCTCTTTTAACTGTTTGATGTAGTTTCTAGCTTCTGCCTCAGAATCTTGGCTCTTTTGCAATTTTTGTTCCACTAATTTTAGTTCAGTCTGCATTTTAGCTACGAGTTCAGATTGATTTTGCACAAGAGTAGTATTTTCTTCATGCTTTTCCTGCATCACTCCCATATGGAGATACATGTAGGCCATGATTCTGACAATTTTAATCTGCTCCTCTTTAATTTTCAGAGTCATGTACAACTCACTCAAAGCTTTATGTAATAGTCCACCGTCCTGCCACATGCCCATGTTCATGGCAGCGACCTGTTGCACCATTTCTTCTAGCCAGACTTTTTCATCTTGTTCTGGCCATTCTCCCCTGACTAATAATTTGTGCAGTAGGTGCTCCCTAGCTATATTGATTTCTACCATGGCCATTTTGGAAAGTGTTCTTTATTCATTTATTTATATAAGGGCAACCTGTATTCTATTGCTTTTTGTCTATTTTTGAGGTTGATTTAGCTTTCATTTTTATACACAGGTCTGGTACTTAGGATTTTTGTTTTGGGGAGGCGCTTCTACAGCATAACACAGTGCTCCAACCACACAAAGTATTATTACCTTGAAGGTTAGCCTGCTATGTTAAGCTGTCATGGATGAATAAACAAACCCAGTCCCCGGCTACGAACCCCCAATCTATGAAGGATTCTAACCGGCGTCACACACTGGATCAGGACTCTTGCCCTTAGCCTAGGATGCAGTGCTCAATTAGAATACTTTTTCTTTATTTTCAACAAATCTGAATTGAGCCGATACCCAACCTGTCTCACACCCACTTTTACAAATACTCCGGGTCACAATGGACCATGAACCAGGCCGGTTGGTGGGAATACAATATTTATTTATTTTAATTTCAAAGGGAATCACGCAATTTTTATGTTGGCCGCAATCACCAATGGGGTGATAATTACAATGAAAACTACTGAAATACACTTGGGTAACCTTCTACAAGAACATATCAAAGCACAAATGAATAGGAGCACTTGTTGAATTGGGATGCATAGCGCCCAAGTTAAGGTTTCCACCTGCAATGTTCCCTCAACTCACAATTACTCGAATTCTGAGTGGATAGAAGAAGCAGCAGGTAATTAGGGATACGAGGCAGCAAACAGAATCAAAATCCGACCTTTTAAACCCTTTGCAATGGCTTCAATGACACTTGAATTTTAACAACGAATTAATTATATGTGTGGTCAAATAATGATGTACATATGTTTTATCACAGTGTCAGGGATGTTATACCACTAGCAACTATAAGGTAAGGTATCACAAAAGGCATACAGTTCACAAAGCAGGTTGAAATTGAAAACACAGTGCAGTCAAATCACACATGGAAAAGTTCAATTTTTCTCTTTTTCAGCTTGAAATGTCAAAAATGGATTTTAAGATAAACAGGTGAATTAATACACTGAATCGGAATGCAGATTTTGGGCTGGGTGATAGATGCACATCACAGGGACAATATAGAATGAAAGGGTGGCTATAGCTGAAGAACCTACAGCGCAGCTCATACGAATCTGCAGGAGACATGCCACGTGCTCCATACTTGAAGGTAAGACCCTCCTCGCATGCTTGCTCTTTGTCTCCCCCGCATCAGGGGTCGAGACCGAGACACACGCTCGCACACTAAGAGAGCTTGAATTCTTAAGAACTGTAATGAACAGAGATGTATTTCACTAGGAGCCAGCGCTGCAGAGCGCAGCCCATTATTAGCAACACAACTGGTACTCTTAATTTGAAATGAATAAGAAATGAACATATATTGCCCGTACATTGGCTCACGCTATACATTTGGCCATTTTTAGGTACTGAGGAATGCTAAGAATTCCGGCATCCCCCAAGCATGCCCACCACTCGCTCAACTGAAATTTAAGGAGCCTTGCATACCCAAAGAGAGGGTAAGCCTTCTTCTAAATGTCATGTGCATATTGGTCATCCTGCAGTTAATAGTTACCCGACAGCTGACGTAGATACGATAACTGGAATGGGTATCTCTTTCCCAACCCCCCCTTCACCCCTGTCATTTTTACAGGTGGGATCATCTGAACTACCTGCAGACAGAACTGAGACCAAGCAAGATAAGGCACACAGATTGGTGCGTTTCTAGCCTTCAAGAAAGTGCCACAATGACAACAGACCACTGAAACCGGTTGGCTTTTACATGACACCACCTAATGAAGATATAACTTCACCGAAAAGGTCATAAGAACTCCTCTCTCGCAAATCAATAACTAGCACCTTTTTATGAAAGAACCAAAAAACTGCAAGTCACTCTTGCAGCAGTGAGCCCTCTCAAGTGCTGTGGCTAGGACACACACACAACACACGATAAGAGGCCCTTTACCAAATAGGTTCAAAAACCTTTTAAAGAAAATGTATTTCTTCTTCCATTTTGCTAGCCAAAGAATCTGAATAAAACTATATGATCATTCATTTGACTAGCAAACGACACATGCCTGATTCTACAGATGGCATGTGCCTTTTAGCACAGATACAGTAGTCTGGATACAGACTAGTGATAGGGCAAGCTTCCTCTCCGTCTACCAGCCATAGATAGACAGACGGAACAACCAACGTAGCATCAAGCACAGTTTGGTTGAAGAGCAAGATTAGAGTAACACGTGTAAGTGCATGGATAATAGCAGAATTCACATAGAAAAGGGGAACGCCACCCGTGAATATAAAAGTTATGCTGCAGTTGTAACCCTTCACACAGTGTACCCCTTTTCTTTAGGGAAAGTCAATTTATTTGATCAAAATATTGCTAAGGATTTATGATCTATGCAAGACAGAAATGAAGAGAAAAGTGGTGCTAATGCTTGGAGTCGAGGACAGAGAATTCTAACAGTTTTAAACAAGGAATCAGGGTATGGATAGGATTACTTAAAAAGTGGAACAAAGACAAAGTATCAAGATGGGGTAGACTATGGGGGTCATTACAACCCTGGCGGTAGGGAGTTTACGGGGCTGGTAGAGCTGCCAGCCCCGTTACCCCCTACCACCCCATTATGAGGTCCGCTCGCAGGACCCGCAAAGGATGCCTGGTTCGGGTCCCATGAGCGGTCCAGCATGCTAACAACGGGCCCGTCATTAACGGGCCCATTGTTAGCATGCTCCCCATTCCCATTGAGCTCTATGGGGGCTCGAATGGGAATGGGGATGCACAAGGTCTGGGTTCCCTGAATGGGGAAATACTGGGCCCTCCAAGGTCGGAATGACCCGGTATTTCCCCATTCAGGGAACTCAAACCCGGTACCGGGAATGGGGGTAGCCATGCCGCAAATAGCGGCATGGTTACCTCCAATGTTATAATGACCCCCTATGTGTGGCTATGGGGTGGGGAAATACGGGATGGGGATGGTGACAGCCAACCGGGTTCTGGACTCAAAAGATTTTGGTCACAGGATAGCGGGCGCCCCTTACAGCAAACAGCAGGGCAAGTCTGGTCACTGGATGATGGCAAGGATACAGCGAGCATGCAGATAGTGGGCAAAAAGCTGGTCTGGTCACAGGATGCTTCCCAAAAGTACCAATTGGTTATTGGGATTTTAGTTGGGGTTTTCTGGATCAATGGCCTTGCTGGGATAGGATCAGCTATGCTTTGGCCTTGCTAGGATAGGATTTTAGTTGGGGTTTTCTGGATCAATGGCCTTGCTGGGATAGGATCAGCTATGCTTTGGCCTTGCAGTAGAGTCTGGAATCTTGCAAAGGTGGATCTGAAATGTCAGGATATGCAGGCGCTGGAAATTCAGGAGAGAGTGTCCTGTCCCTGTGAGCTCCCACCCTTTATATAAGAGTGGGTGACATCACCAGTTTATTGTTGGGCAGAACTGAGCTAGACCTACCCCCAAGAACTGGATAGGTCAGCCAATGTTGGTTGCCTCCTCTATGAGGGGACTCAGTTTATGGGGGTTTGTTTTTATGCGGTGCAAAGCCTTCCCACAGTCCTTTTTGCCAAAAAGCATTCTTAACAAAAATTACACATTTGTACAGTTGTGCAACAATTTACATAGGCAGATTACATATTTTACGCAGAGCATGCAGTCCAATTCTCTGTACGCCATTGTTTCGCCCTTCTAATAGTTCATCGCGATTTTAGTGAGAACCGCTTCACCCAAACTCCCACAATTGTATGTGTGTGCATATTATCATAGGGCATATTTCTGTTCATTAACGTACCACCATTTGTACTTTCCCCATGATTTACATTTTCCTGGCGTTTGTGTCCCATACATGCTATGGACTGCCGCTATATCTTGTTTAGAAGCCACGAAAATCACATTTAAACTGTACAACATTTATATTTCTGCGCTGTCCGGTTACAGAATTAACAGTCTTAAAAGTTTATCCATCAAATAGTATTTTGAGACAGATGGTCAGCCTTTGTCCTTCAACTGGGACCAGTTTTTTCTTCAGCTACAACCAACTGTAATTTCAGCCCAGGGTGGCCATGGGGGGATTCCCAGTTTGATGGAATGTTTATTGCCACTTCCCCCACTTCACACATCGGTGTCCCAGATGTATTGTCTCAAGCTGAGGCCCAGACAAATGTCTGACGAGCGTGTGACATTTCTTTGTCTTGGTCCATTCAAAGTTTTCAAAGGTAGCAATTAACATGCATATGTCCCAGAAGTTTTATGGTGGCTCCTTTTGGGGGTAGGTCTCGTTTAGACAGCAGAAAAACATGTTCTGGAGCTTCCTCAGTCAAACCAATGCATTTAATGCTTTATTTTATTTTATTATGTTCTATATCAGAAGCAAGCCTATTGAAATAAAACATCCCATATATGCTTCCCAGCAAAACCCATTTGCATTGCTAGGCCAGGACAGGCCCTTATCCAACATATACTTTTAAAACAGGTATTTTTCTTATTTTGCAAAAGCACATTTAAACATGTGGTGAAGTCTGCTGGTTTCCATCTGAATTTCCCACATGGTTTTGCAGCCCAAGTCAGTTTCTCTCATACAGCAATCTATTTAAGACACGATCCACTGAAATGGACATAGGCCCAGAGAGCCAGGGTTTCTTTTGAAGCAGTGATTTTTTACATTTTGTAGCCCAAAAGTCAAGCATTTTTCCGTGCAGCTGAAAATAAAGCTTCTGTTGATTTCCCAGACTTGGTCTGACACAGCCTGCCATTCAGGAATAATGCCCTCTTCTGATGGAGCACAATCTGAATATGGATGGGCATGGCAGGGCCTCACTGATAAAAGCAGAGTAATGTAGGACAGATAAAAAGAGTATCAGAGCGGCATCATTTTAAATATAAAATATTTCCCTTTTTCAATGGGAAACTTTGGGCTAGCAGCAAAGCAGCGCAGCTTTTCACTTCGCTTCTTTAGTACCCACAAGAACACACCCTGGCAGCCTTTCTCAGGGTGCACCCTGTTCCATCTTGCCCAATGGTGCTTAGCAAACAGTGCAGCCATCCTTTTGTAGCTGCAAAACCCAGTTTTGATGCAAGACCCTGGTACTCAAAGGAGCCAGCGCAGCCATTTTGCTGGTTCTTCTGAAGTGCAGCTTGGTGATGTTTTGCATCCTGCTGAGTGGGTCAATGTATCCCACAGTGCGCTGCGCATTGATTTTGACCTTTTCTCTATGGGTAGATGAATGGGAGAAGGCCAAAAACAGAATTTGTTTTGCTTTCTTAATAACATTTTCATTTTTTAAACAAATCTTTCCCAACGTTTCCAGTCGTATGGCGTGACAAACCTTTTGTTTGCAAAATATCAGCCAAATCCCTTGTGCAAGTCAAAAGTTATTAGCAATTCAATTTTTGGGTTTCCTGTGGAGCTTGATACTCAACTTAACTCGATCTTAAATATAGACTCCGGTACAAGCTTTAGTCAAAGGGACATTAAGGTGTTGGTTTAATGTAACAAAACTCCAGAAATGTGGTGTGTGTTTGGAAGTTACACGACCTTAACTCAGAGGCCCCCATTGCGCAGCAGATTCGCACACTGATAACTTCACACAACAACACTAATGACAAAGTATGACATCATCTATGACATCACTGGAAACTAGTGGGAAGTACTGATTGAGTGGGCACCACTAATTAAGTGGTATATACCATTCCTTTTGCTTTCACAACTATATAGGTAATCCCAACCCAGACAACAATCTCCATCACTGGAAACTAGTGCATGTTCATGACATCACAGATGGTGCTACTGACCTAACTTCACTTGTAATGTAACGCCGCTCACATCTGAAAGTGAGAGAGATGCAAACTTTTTTTTTTTAAATCACTATTTTGAAAAGTGCATGGAGACCAGAGCAATTTTAGTTTTCACTTCACATCGAAAAATACTGTCACTTTTCAAACATGATAGTCGGTGTTCATTGGATTACAAACAAATGTCAGTCTTGTCCCTTTTCAACTCGGTCCCTAAATGGGAACCTTTTCCATGAAAACCCAGTCTAGTATGTTGGCTACTGAAAGCATGGATGCAGTCACTTGTTAAGAAGTTTTAAAACATAGGGAAGAGCTTGTGAGCTGTATAATGTTGACTTGCAGCAGTAAAGAAAAGGATAGAAACATAAATGAGGGGGAAAGAGTTCTGAATCCCTTTCTTTTTCATATGACAACAAACTATCAGTAATGCTTATGTTAGATGATCTGACGTTAGTGTAGGTCTCTAATAAAGATTCAGCATTAGGTTCACAGCAAGGAAATGGATGCATTGTGAAGCAGCCTTGCCAAATGAACGAAATGATGCGTCGCCCATTATAAACCCCCATTCAGAAATGTTCACGCTCATCTGGGTAAGTCATTTTTTAATGTCTTACGTGTTTCGAGGGCACCGGATTATTAGTACAAAGGAAGATAATGTACTCTGCTGCTTAAAGTTGTTATGTTTCTTATATATATGAAATTGCTGATTACCTGCAACAGAAACTATTTCCTAAAAGGTATTGTTTCATTATTTCGGACGCTAGAAAAAATCCTTTCTGCATTCTATTCTTTCTAAGCATGCACCAAATGCACACCAGCAAAGTACGTTTTTTCTATACCTCCTGACAGAGAAAGAGGATTTTTCACCGTGTTTGGCCTTTTCCAGCAATGATATAAGTCATGTCATCAGTGAAGTGAGCGTGATGTAGTTTCCAGCGAGGTAATCAATGCCTTGAGTCATATCAACTGTTCCGTCATCAGTGTGATCGCGAGCTGAGCCACGGTGGCTGGAATTTAACGTGAAATAGCATCCAGTACCTGGTCAATGTCTGGCTACTTTTGTTTAAATAACACCTTCACTTTCCTCCAAATGTTGAATTTCGAAGTTTTTGTTACAATAACGCTTTTCAGCTTGACTGCGTCTTAGTTTTCACTGACAACCAACGGTTTTGTTCAGCTATATTCATCTGTAGTACCATAGTTATTTTCCTCGATCATACCTGATGGCAAATGAAATGCTAACCGTGTGTTCTGAAGATAAGCAGTATGTTTCCCGCACACGATTGTGCTCTGCAGGTCATTGATCACTTTTCACACAGACAATCAACAGGACCCGGAACAAGGAAAAGGAAGAGGAACCGGAAATGAGAAGAGCACGAGGAGCTGGGGCACGGATGAGCACTAAGGGCCTGAGGAAGGGCACTAAGGGCTTGGGCCAAGGAAGAGTGCGAAGGGTTGGGGGCCAAGGAAGAGCGTCAGGGGGTGGTGAACCAAGAAGGAGCACAAGGGGCTAGGGTGCTGAGGAAGAATACAAGGAGATGGGGGCCGAGCAAGGGAACGAGGGGATGTGGGCCGAATAAGGGTCTGGGGCTGATGATGATGGCTGTGGGTTGAGGATGAGTGTGAGGGGTCAAGGATGAGCATGAGAGGCTGGGGGCCGAGGATGAGCGCAAGAGGCTGGAGGCCAAGGAAGAGTGTGAGAGACTGGGGAGCCGAGGAAGAGCATGCAGGGCTGGGGACCAGAGGAGGAGCAAGACAGATTGGGGGCTGAGGAAGGGTGTGACAGACGGGCTGAGGAACAATGCAATACACTGAGGGCAGAGGGGGCGTGCAAGAGATGGAGGGAGAGCGTGAGAGACCAGGGCACCAGATGGCCAGACACAATGGGGCGCAAGTGAGTGCTTGACACTGGGGGCAAATCAGAGCGTGAGAGACTTGCGAGGGAGAGCACGAGATACTGAGGGCGAGGAAGAGCGCAAGGGTCTGGGGTGAGGAAGAGCGCAAAGGTCTGGGGCGAGGAAGAGCGCAAGGGTCTGGGGCGAGGAAGAGCGCAAGGGTCTGGGGCGAGGAAGAACATGAGGGACTGGGGTGAGGAAGAACCTGAGGGACTGGGGTGAGGAAGAACCTGAGGGACTGGGGTGAGGAAGAATATGAGGGACTGGGGTGAGGAAGAACCTGAGAGACTGGGGTGAGGAAGAACCTGAGGGACTGGGCGAGGAAGAGCATTAGGGACTGGGGCAAGCAGGAACATGAGGGGCTGGGACGTGGCCACTGTACCCCTAATGGGTCCACCACTATATTGCATTTCTATCACCATGCTCTACACATGTGTCTTTACAATGTTTGTCATATATGTTAAAATAGACTAAGATAAATGTTTACTCTGATAGATACCCAGCAGGATTCTCTAGTTTCTAGTGATGGTATTTATGATGTAATAAGTGATGCCATAGGTAAGTACTTTGCAATGTCTTTGGTAATGCCATCAGTGTCCTCATGGGCTGCATAGCCAGGGATCAGAGTTAAGATGACATATCTTTCAACACTTGACGAATTAACAAGGGCTTTGATGTGATAACTACTAACACAAAGGGGCAACTGCCCATGGACCGGTATTGGGGGAAAATCCCAGGGGGCATAGCTTAGAAACATACAGATGATATTGAAAATTACACATGTGATGATATTGGGAAAAAGCTTTAGTAAAAGTGGTGTGTTTCTAACAGTTCAATGCAACAAAACCCTTGCGATTCACTGAAACAAGGTCAACTGAAGTGATATTAAGGTGTTTGTATTAAGCAACAAAATCTCTGAAGTTCAGCAGGTGTTGGAAGCTATGCCACCCTAACTCCAAGCCGCCTGTTGCATAGCCAATAAGTGCATTGATGACGTCACATTTATTTATTGTTTGCTTGTTATCACGTATGTTAACATTGACATCACTTGAAATGAGACCACACTGATGGCATCATTGATCTCATCACTTATGATATCATTCATGGCACCATTCGTAGTGCACATTACCACTGAAAGCAGGAGAGCTGCAATCTTTAAATAAAAAATACAACTACACACTTTTAAAACAAGTGCTTTTTCTGCCTTCATTGTGCATCCAACACCTCCAGGGACGTCAATTAGGGGTCGCCATGAGTCGCACCTGCGACCCCTGAGGTCTCCCTCGCTACCCCTAAAAAAAAATATATGTTTTAAATGAAACTCCTGGGCTCTGGCCAGCGGCAGGTGGCCCTTTGTTTCTGCCGTTGCTGGTTTTCTGATAGCTATAGCCGGTAAGATAGCTCAATGGGTTGGGTTCTTGCTGCTGCAAAGTGTGTGTGATCTGCAGGTTGCAGGTTTAACTCCCAGCAAGGTCAACTCAGCCTTTCATCCGCTGAGGTTGATAAATGAGTACCAACACAGGTTGGGTGATATTGTATGCATATTTGTTCTATATGAAGCCCTTAAGCATAAGTGCTATATAATAACACACTATTATCGTTTGGCTTTGGACATCTGCTAGCATTCAAGGATATGATAATATGTGCCTCTACACACTGATATTAACGATACATATGGTGATCCATTCTTGTGTGAAATGTATATGACTTTATAGTGATATCAGAACCATATCTTTCGTAGTGTATTGAGAAACAATACTATGTGATGCCACGTCCTGTTTTGTCAAGGGGTGAAAGGTCGTGTTCCATTGCTTCCCGTGACCTGGGGATGGGGTCAAATGAGATCACTTCCTGTGAGATCATCAGAGGTCAGGGGTCGTGTGATGTAATTTCCGGCCCCTGACAGTTTGGTGAAATTAAATCCCTGAACTCCATACACTTCCAATGTATGTCCCTTTTCAGCTTCAGGTTATAACAGCCCTGAGTTAGATAGTTATAAACAAGTATCTCCTAATCAAAGAAATTCCATTGCATTCATTTCATTCGAAGCTCTATGTCCTTAAATTGATACATTTTGCATGAAAGCCATTTCTACTAAGTTGCAGCCTAAACCCGTTGGAAAAGTAACTTCAGCCTTCAGAAAATGCAAAAAGGTAGTCTGTATGGACACAGTCACATGTTAAAAAGTCCACACCATACTCTTTCAAAGCATGGCGATGTCATGAAAAAAAGATGTGCGTAGTTTAACTATGAAGTTGCCGCATTCCACACAAGGATCACAGCATAAAAACCAGGGGACAGTTCACCAAATCCATTTATTTATATGGCAACTAGGGGAATCTGCCCCCACATAATCACACAAAACGGTAATGCAATCTTCAAGAATTATGGATACACTATGTGGGGGTACAATTGGTTATTAGGGCAGAGGAGGAGGATGCATTTGTGTACCAAAACATGCAGTCTTTCTGCTTGTATAGGAAGCTGTACGTGTTCTGGGCATTGAGGTACATCCTGAAAGACCTGACACACTGAAAGTGGCTGTTCCTCCTTTGGGAGTAGACTCATGGGGCCAGATTCTGAAAACCTCTTTTGTGGAAAGTGCGCCTCTCATCACTTGCACCAGAAAAAAAAAGATTTGGCCTATTTTCATACATCACCTGAATGGCCTTTCTCTCACCCCCTTTAATACTTGCGTAAATAAGGGGGCGTTTCTGTCCATTTCATTGTGCACCCCAAATGCTCAAATGGGATGCGCCTTCAAAGGCGGAGAAATAAGACATTGTCCTGCGCCTGTTGGGCGCAGGCGAAGGGGGATGCACAAAGCATAACAGGGTCGTTTCTAAACCTGTCACGCGTGTGCCTTTAAGTGTGACGGCAGTGGTTTGAAACGCTGCTGTTACACTTGCATTTCTCTCCCCAAACTGGCACAGAATTGCTTTTATTTTAGCTAACATTTCTGAATGACAAGGTCCTTTAAGGGCCCGTCACTGTGAAATGCACTCAACGCCCCCACTGAGGGCTGCACTCACAACACGAAGGATGGCATGGGGGGCGGGCAAGAGCAACATTTGATTCGCCGCATGCCGCCCAAGAAATGTGCTGGTCACCTTTGTGAATAAGGTGGCATGCGCATGTCTTGAAACGGCGCAAGGAAAAAAAAAAAAAGAGTGCAACCTCTGCACTTTAATTTTACTTGCACCACTATTCGGGACTCTGACCAGAAATGTATGTGTCTCGAATGTCTTGAAAAAAGTGTCATACATGTTTATACTGGCATATTACTTTCCAGGGATGCCATAAGCACATGTGTGACATCACTGCGTGCTCTAGCTTCCAGTGAGGGTTAGGGGCATGTAAAGGTTGTCAGACCTATGAAAGCTGCGCCACTCCTAATTAAATTAAAAATAAATAGATAATACAGAGCCGCTTAGCTGCAGGGATGGTAGCACACAACCTGGTGCTATTACAACACTGGAAAAGAAGAAATCGCACAATCCCCAGTGCAGGCTCTATTCAAATATAATTAAACTGAACTGAGCAATTGTAAGATTTAGCAATCCACTCGTTTTACTGTTATCAACGGCTTTTACACATCAGAAATACCTGTGTTGGTTAGTAGCGTGATACAATAAATGTAACAAAAAAATGTATGGACTATAACATTGTCCAAAGTAGATAAACAGTATCGCTGGCTACAAGGCCATGAGTTTCACCCATCAAAGCTTGGTCAAGGCGGTGCGGGGATGATCAAATCCGTCAGTTAAACAGTGCTGATAACCAAATAATGGTTGGAAAATCAAATGGGGTGGGAGGGGGGCTTCGACTGGCAAGACAATGAAATAGGTGAAAAAAAGAGAATAAATAAAGAAAAAAAACACATCAGTCATATCGTTTGGAATAGCACCAACAAAGGTAAGTGCGTGGCAAGTTTAAAGGTCAACATTCTATCCATGTAGAAGCATCACAACCAATAAGGTGCACGGTCGTGAATATACTTGAAAACCATATATATAAATGCTCATTAATTATCTTGTTCAGTGCGTCCAATACCGCTGAGAAATGAAAGAGTAGATAAGTCCCTGGTTAAGAAATTCAGGAAGTCAACTTGAATACCAATGAAATCATATAGCTGCAAATAGGATGTTAACCACTCACTTACTGATAAGTGTGACGGAGGTACGCTCAAGTGGTCTGTCAGGATTAATGAAGGTGCTCTGCAGTAGATTCCTGTTTAAAATAAAACATGTGATACATCAACTCACTGGTACAATGTGAACGTTCTTCAGTATTGGAAGGTAATAATAAAATAAAACGGTACTCAGTAGGGGCAGAGTGTTCTCTGCATGAGCTGTGTACGGCTATAGAACGACGTTCCAAGTGGCGTCCAAAACCGCCATTTTGTAACGTGGGCAATTGTACGGAAGGTGACGTCATCTCATTTACATGTGTTTGACATCATACAATAACAAAGATAAGTATTGTAACAACGTTAGTTCGTGTGGTCCTTAATTATGTGTGCAATGCAAATGTAAACGTATATGGGAGAGAAGAGGATGAATCGCCCTCCAGGGAATTCGCCGATTTCTCCTGTTGCTCTATACATTCCATCTGATTTGATTGTTAGGGTATTATTATTATTATTATTGCAATCTGTGATCATATCGAGGTGAACTCTCGGAAGAGATATTAAGTGTGCAGAAGATGTCCATGCTAATACTATGGATATATGTGTGAATCTGTGATGCCACTCATTGAAACTCCCTGGTGCAAGTTAGGTAACAGAGAGCCATAATATCCACAAATCAATGATGAAGAAAAACTGCAACAATACAAGATTCTAATGTTCTCTGCTCAAAAAAGAAATATATGGAAATGCATTATCAATGGCATTTAGGGCAGTGTGTTACAAAAGTACCCTGTTGTGTAAATAAGACCTCATTATTAAAATATATACGTGGAATATGAGTATATAAGTAATATGCTGGGACACAAGGAGGAAAAATGATGTCGGTAAATCTTATCCATATCACAGAAACACCTTCAAGTTCACTGTCCGTGTTAAATCCTTCAATGGTGGTCCTCAGTTTGCCTATGTATTTAGCCTCTATTCTTCTCAAATTCTTCTCTTTGTCTCCTCCCCTTATTGAGGGTTTCATTGATTGATGCAAGAAATCTCACATCCTGTTTCTTATCCATCGGGTGCATTTTTTCCAATGTTGTGCCAGTGGGAATCTCGGGTCCTGGCTACCGATGGTGTGCAAATGCTCCCTAATGCGTATCCACAATTCTTGGATGGTGCTTCCAATGTAATATTTGCTACAAATACTAACATAGACCACACATTTACTGCAACAATTCAAATCTGACAAACCCCAGGTAATACGTGTGTGTGTGTGTGTTGTCTAAGGCATAGAGGCACATCGTGAAAAAAACACATTTATGAAAGACAACAATCCGTTGTGCTGTGGTCAGCCAATTGTCTGTTGGTTTGAATGGTTTCATATAAGTGGGACATAGTGTGTTGCGTAAAGTAGGTGCTTTCTTATAAACTGTGTTCGGTTTGTTCAAAACATAAGATTTAGGGCAATCATCCATGGTAAGTAGATGTCAATGTTTCTTGAGGTTTCTTTACTGTTGGGAACTTCCAAATCTTACTAGATACTGTGTGTTAGACCCCACACAGTGTTCTTAGTTCTTGCAATGATCAACTCTTCTCTAGGTTTAGTCCTAGCTTTACACTCTGCCGCTTCTACATTTTCCCCATCTATAACCTCCTAGCTTGAACTTGTTCTTAACTGTTTCTATCTCTGCATCAGTCACATGTGCTTCACTGCAGTTTCATCGTGCCTGTATGATTTCCGCAACCGGGATGTTTCTAATGACATGATTCAAATGTCAGCTAGTTGCCAATAGTTCTGAGTTCACCTCAGCTGGTTTACAGTAAGTGTGTGTGTGTATGTATCCTACTGTCCTTAATGTAAATTGTCAAATCCAAAAAGGAAATCTCCATGTCATGGATATGCCCAACAAATTTGAGTCCAAAAATGTTAGTGTTGAGCTACTCCGTATATCTCCGTATATACTCTGTATATCCAATAAACTCCTTGAGTGTGCCATCCCATATTAGGAATGCATTCTTTCCCTGCCCCCAGCATCTCTCCCCACTCCCTGTACTCCTTTCCACCCACCTACTAGGCCCCTTCCTAAATCCAACCCCAGGTACTCTGTGCAGTCCCTGGGCTTTGTTTCCCTCCGGTGCTTTGTGTCAGTTGGTAAGATTTCCACACATTTCTCTGCACTTTGTAATGTGATTTTGAGTTGTTTGTGGAGGAATTAATGGACTGTGGCAATGGGCATACCTCTACGTGGTGCCACAGAGATCTATCTATCTATAGAAGGCCTACATTAAAGCAAGACAACAGGACAGACATGGCCTATTAACAGGATCCCGTGTACAAACTCAGTCAGAAAAAGATAAGGAGACGACTAGACTCATTCCAACATTTGACAATCAAGCTTTGGGGGTGAAACAAATACTCCAAAGGCATTGGAAGATCCTAACAGCAAACAAAGGTCTTGCCGAAAACCTGAAGAGGAACCCAGATATTTGTTTTAGGTGAAATTGTTCAATCAAAGACACTTTGGTACAGAGTTTCATGGTACAAGACGAAAAAGAAAACGAAAAAAAGTTGGGTATTTGGCTCACAACACAGAGAAAGGGTTTTCGTAAGTGTACAAGGTGTAACATCTGTAAGTTTGCCAAAAACTGAGCAACTTTCAAACATATGTCATTGGGACATACCATCACCATTTTGGAGAAGATCACATGTGAAACTGATTATGTAGTGTACGTATTGACATGTGCGTGCCAGAAGTGGTACATAGGCAGCACAAAATCCTAAAGACACAAATTCAGCAGCATGTGAGAGCCAACACAAAGACTCTAATTATCCGTTCACCAAACACTTTACGGACTATCATGAGAGCAACATGGACAGTTTATCTTTCTTTGGTATCCACAAGATAGTGAGTGGACCGGGGGAGGCGACAGAGAAAAGGAAATACGCCAGAAAGAAACTTGTTGCATCTTAGACTTTGAGAGCAAATACCCAAAGGGCCATAACATCAATGAGGAACTGTACACCTTTCTAGGACAATGATCTATTTTGCACACTTTCAGAACTAGTTTCTTTTTTTTGTATCCATTTATGTGTATTTCCTTTTTATAATCAGCGTGACATCTCATAGATGCTTTGATTTGTTTCATTTTTTGTGGGACTGATATATTTGAGAAAAGGAAAACAGTTTTTTTTTGCTTTATTGTTGTTATTTTCTCGGATTCCTCTTTTTGGTTTTAAGAGGTTATGAATTAGATGTTGTAGAATATTCTTTTTAAGGGGTTAGATATGACCTGAATTATTGATGGATAGAGCTTAACAGATCCAGGTGGACTAGTATCCATTTGTCACCAACAATATGTCTCAGCCAAAGGTCATTGAAGAAAACCACGTGTTATATGCTTATTAGTTTGGACAACTGTTTTAATATAATCAAAAGGTATTGCACTGCTATTTTGTAACACGAAATATGAAGATATAGGTATTTTTTAAGTCATGTTAGGTAACAGTGGCTATGCACTAGGCACCTTGAAGTATAGAGTTGACGCTCAATATTTACAAATATTTTCCTGCCTCGTAACAATGATGGGCTGATGATTCCTGTTGGTAACTAAGTTCTTAAGTATTTGAGACTTAGTCTAAGCATCCAATGCATTATGCACTTTATTTTCGCTGCTAGCACCATGCACTTTATTACAACTATTTTAGTTTAGGATTACCTTTTGGAATAATGTTTTAGAGTAAGAGACAACAGGATAGTTTGGGATTTGAAATTGTGACGCTAAGAGCAATTTAAGGTAAGCACTATGCACTTTATTAATGGGCGGCTGCTAGCACCATGCACTTTACTTCACAATATTTTGTGACTTTATATCATGTTATGCGGTGTAAAAATATTGGAATGTTTACTATCTTGCATTTCCTTAAACTATACCAGCATTAGGCACTTTACTAATAGTAGAACCTGCCGCAATATCAGGGCAGGGGACACTAACGAATTTCAACAAATCTGTAAACCAGTAGATTTGTGGGACAAATGTATTGATGGTATGCTTTAAACATCAGCACGATGGCAAGAGATGCAAATGGCGGTTTGATGAATGCCCGTTTTAAATCAGCTATATGACACACATAATAGACGATTTAGATGCATATGATTTTCAAAAAGTGGAAGCTAGCACTATGCTAGGACATTAACAAAACGGCTGGTGTAAGACATTCACTAATTGTAACCCAGTCAAAGATGGCTGACATTGATTTCATGAGAATAACAAACCAGTCCGCTTTCTATTTTCAATCAGATGTCACATCTTGTATTTTAACTTGCACCTGTGTGAGGGTTATTTGTTGTGATCAAGCAGTAAGAATACCGCGAAACACGTAAACGGTGCTAATTCTGGGCAGAACACGATGGGAGAGCCACATTTGTTTGGTTTTTATGGATTGCTGTGATTTTGCACTTTGAAGAAGAAATCAAGGGAGTATAAAACTAATGGTTTCTGGAGGATTAATATAATCTGTGTTGGGGATGCCTCCTCACTGACTGGTCAACAAGCAGTTAAATGGAGATATATATATATAAACATAGTTGTGAGAAAGCGGCGAATCGGCCGCGAAACGCGTTAACGCCTCTATTAAGGAGGAATATTGCACTTGGGAGGACCCACCTTGGGGTCATTTTCTATTTTGGAGTTAATATCCATGGTTTTAAATACGTTTGAAATGTTCCCTGCTGAACAAATAAAGGAAGCTAAGTCAAATAAGAAAACGTTGGTGTGGACTCCAGATTTTCTTTGAGCAAATTGGGCGAGCATGGTGACAGTGGAGAGTGCAGCTCGGACCTGCTACCTGTAGGTAGAATTACCAATATAATAATATATATATATATATATATATATATATATATATATATATATATATATATAAACAAACGTTAAAGGGACGTTATGGTTACAAGTAAAACCGAAAAACCCCAGACATTTGCCAGTTGTGGTAAGCTAGGCAACCATAACTCACGCAACCACTAAACACTGCTAGGACTAGCACACAGGACATGAACAATGACGTCACAAACACCAATGATGACATCACTGATGACATCACAGATGTGTGCCACTTGTTTTTGTATACTGGCATGATTAGGCTAGTTTTTTGTTTTTACTGACAATGAGAATTCCAAAACTTAAAAGGTGCTATATATATATATATTCACGTTAACCTTTTCATATGTTCTTAAATTACTTTCCTTATAGTCTAATCTGAGCTCCTAGTGGACATAAATGGGGCAATAAGCAGGCCTCAAATACACAATTTGTGTACATGATGATTAACTCCAATGTTACTGTCATTTTTTGGTACTGTTTCCTTCTTCCTTACTTTAGTTTCCCTGTGTGTGCCTCTAATTTGTATGCATTTTGGGTTTTTATATGTATGTTTTTCTACTAACACAAGTGTGTGATACGTTTTCAATTGTTTCCTATTTATTCCATTACTCAAAACTCTCATAAAGGTAGTATTTATTATTTTACTATCAGCAATTACCAGATTAAACATATTGTACTTCTATGGTGCATGCTGCAACCATTGCCTATATGTATGTATGATTAGGTTCTCCTATTAACAACAACACTCAAATATAATATTTTGTTTACAAGAGTACATTTTTTAATGCATTAATTAGTTCATGATAGGTCTCCCAATCACCCTTATTATCTTGTTACCAACATTATAAACACAACCCCTTGTAGGGACTGTTTATTAAAATTAATTTAATATGTGAGGTCATCAATGACATTTGTGATGTCATCTTTCATGTCCTGGGTGTTAGTCTTCGCAGTGTACGGTGGTGGTGTAAGTTATGGTTGCTAAACTTACTATAAATGGCGAATTTCTAGAGGTTTTCCGTTTTACTCGTAACCATAACGTCCCTTCAACAACGTTTTTTCAGTGAATTTCATGGGTTTTTACCAGTCCAACCTAATTTCCTACAACTTACTAATGTCATACTTACCCCAATATAGCAACATTGTTGTCCAATCTTGAAAGTTTCACCTTAAAACTCTGCCATTCCCACATTCTAGCATCATTGTTAACACTTCTGTACACTTTTGTTACACTAACCTGGTATCCACGGGGACGCCACCCAGCCCTGGTTGGATGATTTGCACTCTCGAACCCTCTCCCGGTCCCTTGGTAAGTCCTCTGGTTAAAGATGGATCTGCAATATAGGAGAGCTGGATTGAATACCAGATTGTCTTTATGTTTTCCCAACTCCCTTGGCCTCAACTCCTTCCTTCCCCTTGGGTCTTCCCCTCACTTTAATATTGGAAAAGGTGGATTCTCCGTCCTGATCCTCGTGGCAAGGACGCATAGATGTGGGGGGCGAGCAGCGACCAAGTTACTTCACTGGTGCTAGCCCCCTGTGGGAATCCAGGCCTGCTGCGACTCCGTAGGTCTGCTGCTTTACAGTCTTTATATGCAGTTCTTATGTTCCTCTTAGTTTGAATAATAATGTCTTGCTTCTTTCCTTTTAGGTATGGAAAGGTATTTTGGTGTTCATGCAGTTTGAAGATGAGCATGGGCTGGTAGGCGAAAGCGTGGTGTGCGCGATGCTGTCCGGTGAGTAATGCACGATGCGCGGCGCTGTTTCGCCTTTTACATTGCTAACCTGTGTCTTTTCTCTCCTTGCAGGTTGTGATGGTCTTCACTGAGCGCCGTGATGTTCCAGCAATGATACTGACCAGGAGATGACTACCCAGGTAAGAATTGTGTGGCTTTCTTCGTTTGGGAGGAAACGTGAGTAAACGCTTATTAATGCTGTCTTTCTTCCTCCTCTTTCCAGGTTATGGTATTCTAGGATGCATGCGGTGCCAGATGATGGAGTTCATACCTTCAGATGAGTGGAACTGAAGTGGGTGATGGATTGAAGACAGGATACTATTCCAGGTAAGTTTCATAGTGTTCTTTCTCTCTCTCTGCAGGTCCTTGGTTTCAGGTAAGCTGGCATCAAAGAACTGGACACGGTGAGCTTTACGCTGCCCACAGCAGAATAACACGAAGCGTATTCTGCTGTTTGGGTGTGGTTTAAATAGTCTCAGGTAATGTAGTCCAGGTAAAATAGTCCCAGGCCTGCCACACCCAAAGTAGTCCAGGTAAAGTAGTCCCAGGCCTGCCACACCCAAAAGACTAGACCGCATAGCTCAGTTCCTTGTAACTGAGCTATGTGTGTGCCTCCATGTTGGCTGAACCCCCCCAAGTTAAATAGTCCCAATTAAATAGTCCCATTCTAATGTTGGTCTTCATGATGGTTATGAGCCTGGCGCCACAGGTTCCAGGACTGACTCCAAGAGAGTCTTGGATAAGATTTTAGGGCCTTTGACCTGGCCCTAACTGGAAGGCTGACTTGCCAGTGAGGGCCAGGGTTAAGGGTCATGACAGCACTCACCCCCAAGGCCCTTCTCACGGTGGCACTTCTGCCTGGTCCTGGCTTGGCTGGGTAATTCTGATGGAACCTTTTAATTAAGTGAAGTGCATGGATGTATTCACTAGTTTCCCATGATCTGTCTTGAGGGCTGCATCCCTTCCAATCAACTAAGTAGTATAGTTTGCATCTGGTGTATTTTGAGTCTAGGATATCCTTTACTTCAAACTCTGGTTCTCCGTCAACTAATACTGGTTTTGGTGATGTTGTAACCCAAGTACCAGGTTGTACCGGTTTCAGGAGTGATACGTGAAACACAGGATGAATCTGCATAGTGGGTGGTAGGGCCAATTTATCTGCCACTGGATCTATTATGGATTCAATAGAATAAGGTCCCAGATTTCGAGGACGAAAGGTCCGAGTCCCTTTTATGGGCACATATTTTGATGCTAACCAGACCTTGTCTCCAATTTGATAGTCGGGGGCTTTACTACGATGTTGGTCAGCGAATTTCTTTTGTCTGTTCTTGGCTGGGAGTAAATGTTCTGCTGCTTCTTTGAAGACCTGGGAAATAGTCGTATGTAGGGTTTTAACCGCTGGCATTTCCAAAGGGGTTGGGAGATCCAATTCTGAAGTACGTGGATGTCTACCATGTATAGTGTAGTGCTGGTGTGTAATTAATTATTATAGGCATATTCAGCTATCCATAACAAGTCCTTCCAATTTCTTTCCACTTGATGTAACATGCAACGTAAGTATTGCTCGAGGCTTTGGTTTGTTCTTTCTGTTTGGCCATCTGTTTGAGGATGGTGAATTGTGGATAGTCGAATGTCAATTTGGGCCATTGAACAGCATTTCCTCCAGAAGTTGGATACGAACTGACTACCTCGATCTGAGATCCAGACTGATGGAAAGCCATGTAGCCGTACAATTTCCTCCAAGAATACTTTTGCTAAACTAGATGCATTCGGAAGACCCTTAAAAAGGAATAAAGTGTGCCATTTTAGAGAACAAGTCTATAATTACTAAGATGGTTTTGAATCCTTGACTGGGAGGTAGATTTGTAATTAAATCAATGGACAGTGTGTGCCATGGTGCGGGAGGAATTTCCAATGGTTGGAGAAGACCAGCTGGTTTCTGCTTTTGGGACTTGTTTTGTGCACACGCACCACAAGATTGGATAAATTGGATGATGTCTTTACCCCATGTGGGCCACCAATAGTTTTGTTTTACTTTAGCTAGAGTTTTTGCAATTCCAGGATGACCTTTAATCAGAGAGTCGTGTTAACATGAAATAACCTGCTCTTGTAAATCTTTACTTGGCAGGTATAGACGGTTCCTAAAATATGGTAACTTGTCTTTAACGGTGTGATGTTCACCTTGAGTACACCACTCTTGTGAGAGAGTGGGATCCATTAAGAGTTGGATCTTGTTTTGGAGTTCCCCCTGTGTCAATGTTGTCATAAGAACCAGGAGTTTGTCTTCTGGAATGATGGCTACTGGATCTGGAGTTATTTATACCTTTTCATCAACACCCATGCGGGACAAGGCGTCTGCCTTTCCGTTTCGGACTCCTGGCCGGTAGGTGATCACATAGTCATATTCAGCGAAGAAAAGAGCCCACCGCAGTTGACGGGATGATTGAGCCTTTGCTGTTTTTAAGTATTGCAGGTTATGATGATCAGTTATGGCCGTGACAGTCTGTCTAGCACCAAGGAGATTGTGTCGCCATGCCTTGAAAGCTGATTTTATAGCCAAGAGTTCTTTGTCTGTGATAGCATAGTTGAGTTCGGGAGGTGAGAATTTTCGTGACCAGAAGGCCACAGGGTGTAACTGGCCAGTTCCTGGGTCCCTTTGTGAGAGAACAGCTCCCATAGACATGCTAGAGGCATCTGTTTCAACTATATAAGGGAGGTCTGGGCGAGGATGCCGTAGAACTGGAGCAGAAGTTCATTTTTTCTTAAGTTCTTGAAAGGCCTTCTCTGCTTTTTCAGTCCAATGGAACTTTTTTATTGTTTTTTCGCAATAGTGATGTAATTGGATGCACTATTTAGGATGAATCGGCGGTAAAAGTTTGCAAAGCCCAACATACTCTAGATTCCTTTAAATGAAGTTGGTGACGGCCAGTTAAGAATGGCATCTACCTTGTGCCTATCCATTCTGATACCTTTTGGTGTGAAGAGAAAACTGAGGAACTCCACTTCGGTGACATGAAAAGAGCATTTTTCGAGTTTAGCATACAGTTTATGTTGGCAGAGTTTAGTAAGGATGGAGCGGACATAACTGACATGGTCTTCTTTTGTAGCAGAATACACTAAGATGTCATTACTGTAAACCAGGGTGCAAACATCGATTAACTCCCGCAAAACATCATTCATAAAGTACTGGAATGCAGCGGGAGCATTGCAAAGTCCAAAAGTCATTACCTGGTATTCATACAAGCCGTATTTGGTACGAAAGGCGGTTTTCCATTTGTCTCCTTTCTTCACTCGAACAAGATGATATGCCCCCCAAGGTCCAGTTTGGTATAGATTTGGGCGTCTTTGACTTGATCCAATAATTTGGGAATAAGAGGCAGTGGATAACCTTTTTTTTACTGTGATCTGGTTTAATGCGCGATAGTCGATGCAAGTCCTCAAATCTCCTTCCTTCTTTGGTACGAAGAATAAGGGACTGGCTGCCTGTGATTCAGACGGGCGCATAAATCCATTTGCCAGGTACTGATCAAGATAAGATTTCAAATGGAGGTTTTCTGGTTCAGTAAGTGCATAGATTCGGCCACAAGGAATTTGCGCACCAGGTATGAGGTCGATCTGACAATCGTAGGGCCTGTGCGGTGGTAGAGTATTGGCTTGTTCTTTCTGGAACATGTCTTGAAAATCTTGGTATTCATTTGGTAGAGTAGTAGTCACAAATAATATAATCGCCGCCGTACTGGGAGTAGCAGATGTACATAAGTCTGTTTTCCCCTTTTCTTGGTAATAACAGGTGCAAGCACAATCATCGGAAAAGGCCAACTTCTTGGCATGCCAATGTATTAGAGGGTTGTGAGCTACCAACCATGGCATCCCTAAGATTAGTCGAAACTGAGGAGCTTTGATGAGATCGAATGCAATAGATTCTCTGTCTCCATCCTTGCACAGTAGGGTTAGTGCTGCTGTACATTGGGTTACTGGTCCGGAAGATATTTCTGTCCCATCAACAGTAGTAACTTTTTCAGTAGTCGACTTAGAGCAGTGCTTTAAGTGGGCCGGGGCCTGCCGGGGCCTGGCCCTGGCAGTCTCCAAAAAGTGGGACTGAGCCGGGGCCCTGCCGGGGCCCCCCGGTCCCACCATGTCATGGCAGGACGCATTATCCCACCACGGCCGCAGCCGCGACGGGAGATGCGCCCGCCAGTTTAACGTTAGGCAAGCGGACAGAAGTGCCAGCCAACCACAGCATCGCTGAGGCTGGTTGGCACTTCTGTCAGTCACTGTAACTTCCCCGATGACCCCCCCATCTGAGGGGTCATCAGGGAAGTTACAGTTCCTTTGTTTGCCCTCACCAGGTCACTGACCCTCTGTGAACCCGCAGGCTCCATGATCTAATATGCAGATTAGATCATGGAGCCGGCGGGTTCGCAGAGGGTGAAAGACGCCTTGGGCTCTGTGATCTCTATTCACAGCAGAGATCACTGAGCCCGAGGTGCCCGTCTCCTTTGGCAAATCTTTATAAAAGATGCCTTGAACTGTGTACGTTTTAAGCCATCTTTTATAAACGTAGAAATATTTCTATTTTTATAACAGACGGCTTGAAACGTACACAATTCAAGGCATCTTTTATAAAGCTTTGTCGACGGACAAAGTCACCTTGGGTTTTGTCTGTCCTAAACGCTTTATAAAAGATGGCTTGAATTGTGTACGTTTCAAGCCATCTTTTATAAACATAGAAATATGTTATAAATGTCTATGTTTATAAAAGGTAGCTTGAAAAGTACACAAACCATAGTAAGGTAAGCACACAAGTGTGCGTAACTTACTATGGTTTGTGCACTTTCACGCCACCTTTTATAAACATAGAAATATGTAACATTGCTATGTTTATAAAAGAAGGCTTGAAAAATACACAATTCATATGCTCACATACATTTATATATTTGTTTGCGCACCCTACTATGATTTGTGCACTGTTAGGCCACGCCCACAGTGGATGCCACACCCCCAAACGAGGGCCCCCCCTCAATTTCTTACCCCACTTAAAGCACTGACTTCGAGCATAAGGGAAGCCCCATCTCTGCTGCCAGATCTTGGTCTACATAATTCCCAACTGCTCTGCTGTCTATGTATGCTTCGACAGCATGCATCCAAGACGGTTGTTGGCAATTGATCAAAATTACTGGTAATACAAAGTGTGAGGTCTGTAGCGCAACCTTTTCGCTCGACAAGCGGACCTCTACACTTGCCGGGCTTGGTAGTTTTCCGACTCCTTATTATCTTCCTTCTCTGTGGCTCCAACAGTTCTCCTTGGTAGTTTCACTGGACATTCTTTGAGGAAGTGGCCTGATTTTCCGCAATATAAGCATAATTGCGGTTTCCTCCTCCTGTCTCTTTCAGTTTTAGTTAAAGGGGGCCATACACCTCCGATTTGCATGGGTCCTACTATGTTTTCCAATGTACATAGAACATTATCCTTTGACCGGACATACACAGCTCGAGTGTCTAACCTTGTCCTGTCTGCTTTTCGGTCTTGTAATCTGTGATCTAATTGCACCACAAGGTTGATGAATTTTCCACAGTCTTTAGGTGGGTTAACCACTTGAGCAAGAACATCCTTTAATCCCCCTCGTAGACCCTGATTAAATAGTGTGGTCCTTTTTTCCACAGGCCACACAGCTTCAACGACTAGTCTGTTAAATGTTGCTATATATGTAAGCAAGTTTTGACTTCCTTGACGGAGTGACAAAAGTTTGATGTCGAATGCTTGGCCTTGGGTATGACGAGCACAGAGTTTTTCCATTTCCATCTGGAAACCCCCAAAGTCATGCAACAACAGGTTATCCTGATTTACCAATGGTACCGACCAATCCGTAGCACTGCCACTCAAATATGACAAGACAAAAGCAACCCGCGCTTGGTCGTTAGGAAAAGCCCCAGGTCTGCAAAGGAAATGAAGACACTGGTTCATGAACGTTGCGTACTTCTTGGGGTCCCCTGTAAATCGTTCAGGTGGAGCTAAAGGAACTGCCCCAGGAAGGGTTATTTGTACTGGATTGGTGGAAGAATTTGGTACAGGTGCTAGCGGAATGTTACCAGGTAATGGGGTCTGTCCTGCCTGTGATTGGAGCAGTTGTCTACTTATTTCGTCGGTACGATCCTCAGTAACAATCAAATCCCTCCTAAAAGCGTTGGTTTCTTGCCTGGCTGAATGTACTTCAGCGCGTAATTGTCCTAACAACTGAGCTAACTAGTGAATCTCTGAAGTCTCCATAACGCCCAGGTGGATAATATTATTGAGGCTTTGTGTTCTGTTACGCTCACCTGGTATCTACGGGGACGCCACCCAGCCCTGGTTGGATGATTTGCACTCTCGAACCCTCTCCCGGTCCCTTGGTAAGGCCTTTGGTTAAAGATGGGTCTGCAATATAGGAGAGCTGGATTCAATACCAGATTGTCTTTCTGTATTCCCACCTCCCTTGGCCTCAACTCCTTCCTCCCCCTTGGGCCCTCTCCTCACCTTAATATTGTAAAAGGTGGATTCTCCATCCTGCTCCTCGTGGCAGGGGCGCATAGATGTGGGGGGCGAGCAGCGACCAAGTTACTTCACTGGTGCTAGCCCCCTGTTGGAATCCAGGCCTGCTGCGACTCCATAAGTTTGCTGCTTTACAGTCTTTATATGCAGTTCTTATGTTCCTCTTAGTTCGAATAATAATGTCTTGCTTCTTTCCTTTTAGGTATGGAAAGGTATTTTGGTGTTGTCATGCAGTTTGAAGATGAGCATGGGCCGGTAAGCGAAAGCGCGGTGTGCGCGATGCTGTCCGGTGACTAATGCGCGATGCGCGGCGCTGTTTCGCCTTTTATATTGCTAACCTGTGTCTTTTCTCTCCTTGCAGGTCGCGATGTTCCTCGTCGAGCGGCGTGATGTTCCAGCAATGATACTGACCAGGAGATGACTACCCTTGTAAGAATTGTGTGGCTTTCTTCATCAGGAGGAAACGTGAGTAAACGCTTATTAATGCTGTCTTTCTTCCTCCTCTTTACAGGTCATGGTATTCCAGGATGCATGCGGTGCCGGATGATGGAGTTCATACCTTCAGGTGAGTGGAACTGAAGTGGGCGATGGATTGAAGACAGAATACTATTGCCGATAAGTTTCGTAGTGTTCTTTCTCTCTCTGCAGGTCCTTGGTTTCAGGTAAGCTGGCATCAAAGTGAGCGTTACGCTGCCCACAGCAGAATAACACGAAGCGTGTTCTGCTGTTTGGGTGTGGTTTAAATAGTCTCAGGTAAAGTAGTCCAGATAAAATAGTCCCAGGCCTGCCACACCCAAAAGACTAGACCGCATAGCTCAGTTCCTTGTAACTGAGCTATGTGTGTGCCTCCATGTTGGCTGAACCCCCCAAGTTAAATAGTCCCAAGTAAATAGTCCCATTCTAATGTTGGTCTTCATGATGGTTATGAGCCTGGCGCCAAAGGTGCCAAGACTGACTCCAAGAGAGTCTTGGATAAGGTTTTAAGGCCTTTGACCTGGCCCTAACTGGAAGGCAGACTTGCCAGTGAGGGCCAGGGTTAAGGGTAATGACACTTTTTACAACTTTTTCCACTGTTTTTGTGCTAATCGACGTTTGCGACATCTGACATAATTGCAGACTTCCCAGACAGCGTGCGCACGGCATAATGATGTGTTCACGGATGCTTCTTCACTTCACAAACGGGTCCGTACTTTGCGAACAGTTCAAAACTGCATTTTCCAGCTCATCTAGGAACGTTGAAGCTCATAATTTACTCTTGCACAGCTCCTACACCTATTCTTACTCATTATACATTAACAATCTAGCACACAGCACATACTTGGAAGAATATTAGCAAAACTGCTACTTATCTTAAAAATGGCATCAGCTATTGCCATCCTGCCTCCCCAAGAGCCACCACCACCAGCTGCAGGACCTACACAACGAAAGAAACACAATACTTCAAAAAACAATGAAGAGCACCAGGAAGATGAGGCAGAGAATGTGCCTACCTCTAGCACCCTGAGAGGTTCTTTATCACTGTTCTTTACCACTGTGGGGAATGTACCAAAGGCTAAAGCTACCAAAATGAAATGCACTTACTTGGGCAATACTCCTATAGGACCACCTCCATGCGCCGCCACACCAAATACAACCACCTCAATGCTCTCAGAAAGGCTGTTCCTTTCTTAGGAAGTAGTAGGATGTCTTCCTCGACATCATATTCCTCAACTAATACTGTAACCACACAGCCTACTCCTCGGGCACACTAAATCTCACCAGCTACCTTGCGAGTGATAAAAGAGGCTGGTGGTCCATATCTTTTGAAGACAACAGTACTCTGAAATTGCTCCCCTCTGCAGAGTGGTGTGTTGCAGTATATACGAAGTGATTTTGAAGCTGTAATCAAAGAGCATGAGTTACACTGCCTCCTACCTTAGATGTAACACACACGCAACATCATCCGCTGTCCACCTGCCCTCCATTATTGTGGTTGGTGCCCCTTCCCCCCATTTCCCTCCCCACCTTACTTTCTGGTCTCTCCTGCAAAAAACCACCTTTCAAAGTTAAAAAATAGAACTACAAAAATAAGCCTACATACTCCATGTACTTTTTTCAGTGAAGTATTTAGATTTAATAAGATTCTCCAAGATTCCCATTAGCATGTTCTACTATGCAAATGGAAATAATGGACAATTTTATACTAGAGAAAAAGAAAAAAGTACAGAAACAATTTTCTGTCCAAAATTCTTCTCTCTAGTATACAATAAACACCATGATCCATTTCCCTTTAGGACTATCCAGAGTTTCTGCATTCACCTGTCTAGCCCATGCCTTATTAGAAAACCCGTAATGCACATGCACACCATCACATAAGACAGCCATTCTACTCTTTTTATTGTTATGTCTGTAACACTCCCTCATGGTCTGTTTTAAACCATTCAGACACATATCCACCAAACACTTAAAAAAAACTCTACATATAGCCTATCAACATATTAAACATCCACCCACCAACTGCCACTTAACAATGTTTTACAAATCTTTTGCATCTGCATTTCCCATACATATATCATTCTACAGTGAGAACTCCATAAATAAAAAGGGCAGTATGGATGGACAACTGCTCATGGGTGCCCAGGAGGAAAGTGCCAAAGGATACCAAGGTGGGAGGCCACTATCTAACTGCTGCGGCACAGGAGTACCAAGGGTGGGGTACATCTTAACCGTAACGTCCCTTTAACAAAGTTTATTCTGTCAATTGAATAGGGTTTTAAAAGTGAAAATGTTTCAGAATGTTAGATCACTATATATATGTTATTATAATTTCTCTTAACATATTTTAACCTATAAACCTCCTTTAACAAACATATTTATTGCAACACATACTTATGTGTATCGTTATCAGCAGCGCATGCTGGGGATGCAAGTCATTGTTCAGCTGCCTAGGGCATGAGGCTTGACCATGACCCTAGCCCAACCAAACACCCCTCTTAATCACTGCACCTACCATGCATCCTAGCTCAATGTCCACTATACACCAATAATGTAACCAATGGCCAGTGCTCATAGCGTACAGCCATGTCCAGTCTCCAAATCCATGGGGCATGGGCTTCGGCCATGCCATATTCCCATATAAGCAAATCACTGTACACATTGGCGTTTGCCGAGGGCCAGACCCAATACCCAGACAACAAATGTAGGTCACTAGTTTTTCTACTTACATTCTTACACTTTGGAAAAATAAAACACAAGACATATTTCCAAAAACATGCTTTCAGGTCCTCGCTAATGCTCGTTGCACACGTTTGTTGTAATCTAGTCCACCACTTCAATCTGTAACCGCATGCAGAATATTTTTTCCCATTCAATCCTAGCACTTCGGCCATGCCGCATGCCCCAATAACCAAATTACAGTACACATTTCTCCTTGCTGAAGGCCAGGCCCACTGCCCAGACACCAATGTTAGTTATATCACTGTGTTGTGTACTTCCATGTTCACACTTTCAAAAAATAAAACACAGGTCATATTTGCAAAACCATGCTTTGAAGTTCTTGCTGACCCTCCTCGTGCATAAATGCTGCAATCCCATCCAGCACTTCAACCTGTCCCCACAAGCACATTTTTCCCATTCAAACATATCCCAATTTCAAAAAAAAAGTACCACATAGCCGGTCCCTGGTGGCCATTCCCACTTTAACCCCATAGTTGGTCCCTTGTGGTCATGTCCCTTGGCCGGACAATCTGGCCACTGCCCATGGCCACAGGCTATACCTCAGTCACCAAAGGTATATCACAATTCTTTGTACCTGACACTTTAAAAAAAATAAAACACAGACACATTTGCAAAGCCATGCTTTCAGGTCCTTGCCAATGCTCCTTGCACATTTTGCTGCAAATAAGCCCATGTTTTATTTTTTGAAAAGTTTCAAAATACATAAAATAGTCATATACCTTAGCCCTCACCTGACAAAATCCATTCAGACTTTGCACAAACATTCAAGGTTGGGTCTCTAATCTTTAAGTCTCGGGAGGATAGCTCAGGGGCAATGCGCTCGCCTTGGAAGCAAGACGACACGGAGCAACACAGGTTCGATCCCCAGGTCCACGCTTATAAACCTCTGGGCAGTAAGCGTGTATTAAATAACCAATTATGATTATGAACACTTTTGTCCACATTCGTGAAACAGCAACAAAGTTATGAGCCATCAGCAAATGTTGAGACCCCCTCTAATTTTGCCCCTCTTGACAAAATCCCACCAAACTTTCCAAAAGCATTCATATCTAGGTCTAAAATCTGTTAGCAAACTTTTGTGCAGATTTGTCAAATGGCACCACATCTATAAGCCTTTGAAATATTTTGGGACCCCCTCTAATTGTGTGCCCTCTTGACAAAATAGAACCATACTTTGCAGAACAATTCAGTCAGGTCTTCAATGAAATTCCAAACTTTCATGCAGTTGAGTGGCGACAAACTTATAAGCCATCCAAAAACTGCTTTTCATCAACCCTGTAATGCAGAAATAGGAATAGATTTCCCCCAACATCTCAGATATTCGTGAACATCACAGGACTGCCCGGGAGAACCGGACTGTTCGCTGGTGTTGGAGTTGAAAAAACACCCATTTTAGTGTTTTTTTAAGGCCATATCCCATCCCCTCCTCATCACCCCTCACCTTCCCAGAGATTATTGCATTAGTTTGACAAGTGCAACGTTGTGCTTTTCAATATGATTTCAACGCAGTGCTCACGGACAACGGCGGCTGTCCGCGAATCCAACATGGCGGGCATTTCCAAAAATCTGATGCACCTAATGCTTTTGACCATCCATTCAGCGGGCATCACGCTGCCCTCTTGACCAATCGAAGGCCCATCCGCTGACAGAATAGTGAAGTGGGTCTGCGGACCGAACCCAGATATCACTAATTTCTGTTTACCTACTTTTTGGCCATTTTAAAAAACTACTGGAGGGCTTACACCAAATGTACAAAAGCACGCTTTCGGGACCAAGCCGTCGTGCCAGGCGCAAATTTGATGTAAATCCATCCAGAAGTTTGGGCTGTAGGCTTGAGCAAAACTTTTTTTCGATTACATCTAGGGGGAAAGGGAAAACCCACACATGTTGGGACCCCGCCTATAACTTTGCCCCCCCCCGCATGAAAGCTCACCACACTTTGCAGAATCAATCTGACGGGGACATATACTTTTTTTGCAAAGTTTCGTGAGGATTCATCCCGGTGGGTGGTGGCAAATTATAGGCCGCCCAAAAAGTGCTCTTCCTATGGGTTGAGCAACTTAACCATAACTGCAGAGCCGCTACTGCATATATATATATATGCTGTACCAAGTTGGCTAATTTAACCCCCTTCTCGGTAAACCATTTTTAGAAATTACTTGGTTGATTTACCCAAATCAAAAAAGGAATATCTGCAACGCTTTGGGCCTAGCTGGTTTCATATTTGCAGCAAATCTATCCAACGGTTTTCACGGTGCACCTTTTAAAAGAGAGCATCTTTTTCTCTGTGGGAAAATGAATGGGCTTAGGAAAAATGCTATTTTGGACTGTGTTTTTTGAACCCTTGGATAAATTTGCCCCAGATTTTCCAGTTTGGAGGGGCCCATTCCAGGCAATTCTTTAGCCAGATCCGTCCAGTGAGTCAAAAGATAATAATAATTGTCAATGGTTCATAGGCTTCCCCTTAACTAAAGGGTTGCGAATGCTGCCCTATAAAATATATGTTAAAGAGCGGCAGTCGCTACCCTATAGTTAAGGTGAAACCTTTGTACTTTTCACAAAGTACTTTTGCTAATAACTTTTGACTCTGAGAATGGATTTGGATGTAATTTACAGAAAAAAGTTTGTAATTTCCCCCTGTCCTCCAGAAACTGTTAATTTTGGGAACGATTTGTTAAAAATTGAAAAAGCTATTAAGAAAACAAACACAGTATTTCAGCCCCCTCCGATTAAGAAAATGTTCAATCTTTGAACAGCCGTAGTAGAGAAACCATCGGGTGGATTTGGACCAAATAAGAAAAAACATGGGCACAAAGCATTTACTTAATTCCCTTGGCTGCTTCGGGGTGAAACTATCCAGTAGGTTTTTTAAATATTCAACGTAAAATAGGGTGCTCCCAAAATCCTTTATATACCTCCCATGGTGCTTTGCAGCAGAAAGACTTATCAGAAATAAGAAATTGCCTATCATTTCGGTGCTGGACTGCCCCTCGGCAGGACAAAGACTGATATGCAGGGATATTGCTCCTCTGTGAAAGGGACAGTGAGCTAAAGACATGGTTGAGACTCTCCCGAGGGCCATCCACCCAAGAACAGGTCAATGTGCGATGTTCGTGCAGGTAGAGGGAATCCCAGAACCCCCCTTGTTTTGCATAGTAAGTAACTTTGGTCTCACCCTAAGTTACTAGGGGAATTCATACGTGGACCCCTTGCTCACTGTTCTTAGAGAGGCACAGCTCCACCTCACTGAGACCTGACTAGGCTGAAACACCTGTCTGGGTTTGCTGTTGGTACTCTTGTTCAGAGGAAAATTGCCTAGCATTTTGGTGCTGGACTGCCCCTGGGCAGGACAAAGACTGATATGCTGGGATATTTCTCCTCCCGGGATCAGCATGGTCTCACCAATCCGAATGACCACAAGGACTCATCAACCTGCATGGACACGCAAACCTACATACTGAGAGAGGGATTACCTTCCTTTCATGGTACTTGGCAAAGCTGTACAATGGGCAAGAGCCACGTGGCTACGTCCATGACCCGGCTTCCTCTTTACATTTGTTTCCCTGCAACCACGGCGGGGCACATCAGATGTAACTTTAACACATAGTAATTGTGTTTTGTCTCTTCCCCCCTGCCCCATGTGTGAGTATCCCTCTCTCTCTCTCTCCCCTGTCTGCCCGTCCTCCCTGTTTTGTGCACCATTTAGAATGACGGATTACTCAAGTGCATTAAGCTGGGACTTCACAACGGTTACCTCACTGAGTTCGTCAGCCCAGTTTCCACCTCTGTAGTGGAGACCAACATTCAAGTCAAGGGTTTCTCTACCCCTCACAGTAAGATTTGTCCACCGTATTGGGGGGGGTTATTTGATTGCCTAGCAAACCATTGGTTTCAGTTCTTCATTCGACTTATCACAGTTTTTGCCACCACTGACAGACAGCCCGCTAATTTGCTTGTAACTGTCTCAAACATTCCCAACAGGGTCCTCAAACTACGCCCGAAGATGGTGGCTTAACCTCTTACTTGCCACTGAAATGCGACAGCACAAGGGGATACCAGTGGTCCCATAGTCATGACTACCTTCACCAACTGTGAACTTTCATTCCAACTTTTGTTTCCCCTACCCGCGTTGGCAGACCCAATGGGGGTTCACTTCCAAGAATTGCTGCATTGACATTTGAATACAATACAAAAGGAAGTGTATTGGCTTCTAGCTGTCTATAAGGAAATGTACTGCTTTCTAGTGGTTCCTAAACGATGAGACTGGCAATTGGACAAAGAAATTGAATGATAACTGTATAGAACGTAATTTAGTACTATAACTGCTGAACCAATTTGCCTTATTTGTTCAATAGATGCTCTGTTCTCTATGATTTTGCTTCATACTGTCTTACTCTCTGTATTCATTATGACCAACTTATAGGTCATTAACAATTCTTTAACACTGGGTCTTGTCTATCTCTTCCATGATTCAAGTGTGGTCTTTCCACACTAATGATACATACCAACACTTTAAGGTATGACAAATGTATTTAGAGCGGTTATTTATTATTGAATACATTTATAGTATGTGATGAATTACTTTCTATTGTGTGCTTATGTTTTTGGAACAATAATAACCCCAAGTTTCATATACTCATGGCTGTGTCTTTGAGTTCTTTGGCATATAAAAGCTCTCTACTGGGATTTGTTTATTATCTAAACCCACTGTTTGATACAAAAACAATTCTGCACAAATCAATCGCATTGTTATCAATACATGGCAGCCGTTCCCTCTTTTTCAATATATACACTGTTCTTAGAAAGACACAGCCCCACCTCACTAATGAGGCCCGACTAGGCCAAAACACATGTCTGGGGTTGCTGCTGGTACTCTTGTTCAGACCAGAATTGCCTAGCATTTCGGGCAGGACAAAGACTGATATGCAGGGATATTTCTCCTCTGTGAAATGAACAGTGAGCTAAATACTTGGTTGAGACTCTCCCGGGGGCCATCCACCCAAGAACAGGTAAATGGGCTGTGTTCTTGCTGGTAGAGGGACTCCCAGAACCCTCCTCGTTTTGCCTATTAAGTAACTTTGGGTGTCATCCTAAGTTACCAGGGGAATCTAGACCTGGACCTCTTGCTCACTGTTCTTAGAGAGGCACAGCCCCACCCCACTGATGAGGCCCGACTAGGCAGAAACACGTGTCTGGGGTTTCTGTTGGTACTCCTGTTCAGGGGAGAATTGGCTAGCATTTCGGTGCTGGACTGCCGCTGGGCAGGACAAAGACTGATATGCAGGGATATTTCTCCTCTGTGAAAGGCACAGAGAGCTAAAGACTTGGTTGCGACTCTCCTGGGGGTCATGCAGCCAAGAACAGGTAAATGGGTCGTGTTTGTGCTGTTAGAGGGACTCCCAGAACCGCCCTGGTTTTGCATAACAAGTAACTTGGGGTCTCACCTGAATTTAACAGGGGAATCCAGACATGGACCCCTTGCTCACTGTTCTTAAAGAGGCACAGCCCCACCTCACTGATGAGGCCCGACTAGGCCGAAAGACTTGTCTGGGGTTGCTGTTGGGACTCATTTTCAGAGCAGAATTACCTAACATTTCAGTGCTGGACTGACCCTGGGCAGGACAAAAACTGATATGCGCTGTTTTGAGAAGCCCTGTTTTGTCAAGGGCTGTCTATGGCTGTTACCCTCTGCGTTTCTTTCCTAGTGATTTTGGAAAATGTCCTTAGTGCCAAGGACCCTCCCACACTACCCAGAAACCCTTATTTACTACAGTGCCTACACTTTTTGCACGTGCTGTTTTGAGAAGCCTTGTTTTGTCAAGGGCTGTCTGTGGCTGTCTTGGGCTGGGTTTGGCTGGTCGGCCCTTGGTTATATAGTATGCATTTCCTTATTTATGTGATGTTTTGAATGGTTTTTTTTGTATATTATTAATTATTAGCTTAGAAAATTATCTCTTATTTTTTTTTCTTTAGCATCATTTGTGGACTGTTTTTATTTCTTTTTTCTCTATTGAACTTTGTCGCAAACCGATGGCGGTTTCACTAACTTCTGGTATGCCGGATCTGCAGGCAATTGCAGCTTGTACCGCAACGGCTTTAGTGACTCCACAATCTTCTACCTGCACTATCCATCTGGTGCAGGTTAAAAAGGCGGCTTCGAGTGCCCGTACTTGTTCAGCACTGATGGACATTCACCACTTTTATGCGCCAACCGGTGCAAGTTCTTTCTGCGTGTAAATTAGCAAGCGCAGCTGCTGCATTAAATATGCCCCCTAGCTCTCAAAAAACGACTGATATTTCGGGGCCTGCTGGCCGTTGTGCCGGTTAAGGGTCGCCCAATGGCGGGTTTGATAGTTGCGGTCAAAATCACTGGCAATTTAACAATAGAACCTTGGGCTTCCCCTAGTAGCTTTCTTCAAATGGTTAAAATTAAGGCGAAAAATCAGATTATAGACACTATAAATGTCTATCGAAACCCGGTTAGCATTTCTGATGAGATTTTCTTCAATGATCTGGAAGACTTATTACATTTAACAACTTTAGATCATAATTGTGCCCATGTCATCTTGGTAGGTGATTTTAACATCATGTGTATTGAGCAATCTTCCAAGCTCCTGACTTGCCAAGCATTTTAATTCCTTACTTAAGAGGCAACAATTACACATGCTTAACGGTTGCATGTCCGGTGATATTCCCCCCTGTAAGTACATGGCACAGAGGCTCACAAGGGGCTCTGATTATGTCTTTGTTGACAGTGACTTGTTTAACCTTATTTCAAGGTTTCAAGTACTTCACCAATCCATAAGCCATCACAATATTCTTACAGCATTTTGGGTCCTGGTCTAATTCTAGGGCTCTCCCAATAACCTCTTTGGCAACCGGCATGGTTTTAATAGTGCGAGGACTAGGTTTCATTGGATACCGTCCTCATTAATAGACTTGAATCATCGTTTGTGGCAGAATTTTGAGTAAGGTACCTTGCTGAGAATGTCTGAGCCCATTTCGTATGTCAATGTTATGCAGGTGTTTAAAACGACTACGAAATACTCTGGCCAAACCACTCACCTAAACTTACATGTTTATGACCCCGAATTGGTGGTGAGGAAAGCTGCATATCGAGCTGAGAAAAGGAAGCTCAAATTTCTTCCTGTATCCGTCAGCATCCCATGCCTCAGAACACTTCAGTGCAGGTATAAAAACTGGCTTAAAGCTAGACGAGACTTAACCCATCAGCGGGACGCTGAAGAAATATTGGGGGCTACGGCCACTAAAAGCTCTGCTAGAATATGGAGCATATTGATTAAGCCACAAGGGGGGCTACCTTTGTCTTCCCAGATAAATCCAATTCCTGGGGAGGTCTGGGCTAAGTTCTATAAAACCCTTTATGCTACTACACCATTATCTGAGAAATGTAAACCTCCCCATAGTCTTCCTAAGAATTGTCCTTTCTTTGACGTGGAGGATATCTTATATTCTATATCTAAGTTATCTATTTAAAGGGCAACAGGCCTGATGGGCTTTCTAATTTTATGATAGAACACCCACAGGCTTGGGCCAACACATTTCTAGTTATCTTTTCCCAGGTCGTTAATTCTCAATCTTTACCCCTTTCTTGGAGGAAGTCAACTGTCATCCCCATTTATAAAAAGGGTGATCGCTCTTGCCCCGCAAATTATAGGAGATAACTCTTTTTGCCAGACTACTCCTGAGACACTTGAACTGTTGGCTTGATAAAACTGGTCTGCAGGATCCCAACCAGACGGGATTTATGCCCGGACTAGGAACTGTCATAAACCTGCATGCTTTACAATCAATACAAATCCAAGAACAAATTAAAAAGCAGCCAGTATATCTGTCTTTTATTGATTTTCAAGCAGCATTTGATTCCGTTTGTCGGGCCTTTTGTTGACAAAACTACGATCTGTTGCTTATCCAGAGTATCTTGTTTTATGGATAAATGAATTCCACTCGCAGACCACCATCCAGATCATATTGTCTGTGGATGGAAATCTATCTATTATCATTGACACTTATAGAGGACTTAAGCAGGGTTGTCTCTTGGCTTCCATCCTCTTCAATTTCTTTGTCCCTGATATATGTCTTGACTTTACCAATGTAATTTTGGATGCGCCTAGGTTGGTGGTGTGTGTGATCCCCTGGTTGTTCTATGCCGATGATTTGGTTTTGCTGGCAAGGACTCCCAGGGGTCTGCGCGCCCTCCTTGCCAAACTCGGATCATATGTCGAGGCAAATCTTATGACAATCAATTTAAGTGCAAGATTATGACTTGGGGCACGAACCAGAAGACAAAGACAAAGGCTGTTTCATGGATGTTGCAGGGGAAAAAATTGGAAGTAGTTTCGGAATATAAGTATTTAGGTTTGATTGCTAGTAATCATCCGAGTGATAAACCATACTATTCTGAAGTAGAGTCCAAATTGAAAACAGCCATATCTCAGGTCAGAATTATCCAGGCCAGATATGGGAAGTTCTCACTTTCCCCTGCTATTATTTTCTATAAACAAAAAGTGACCGCCATTTTGGTCTATGGAGCTGAGACAAGGTATGGTTTAACTGAAGCTTTTTGGCTGAAAATGGTGGGCCACTTTTGGAAGGCTCTTCTGGGTTTACCGATGGCGGCTTCCATGTGCCTAATTCGACATGAATTGGGCCTGGTGTCACTTTACGCGACTTATTGTTGGAAGCACCTCTCTCTTTATAGGAACTATTTGAGCATAGGGTATTCTACTGGTATTATGCCTGCTCTAGCTAATCTTGTGTTATCAGCTAGTCATGCTAAAATTAAGGCTTGGAGTGCAAGGGCCACAACCGTTTTAGATTCTTTAAGGTCGTCTGAGAGTCTCCTGCTTATTAACCCACTCAAAGTCAAAAAGAAGATCTGCTTAACGATTGGATTATCACAAGAGAGAGATGTTGTCCGTTACAGTCATTCAGGGAACATTCTTATATTGTTAAAAAGTTGCATATAACAGAACCCTATGTGCTTAGATTTCCCGATCCCAAGCGTCGATCATTATATCTGAGGTTAAGATTAAATCTATGGTATACCAATGAACTTTTGTTTAGACGTAAGCTCACCCAAGATCATAGATGTAGATTTTGCCTTAAAGTACAAATCGAGTTAATTAAACATCTGATTGCTGAGTACCCTGCACTCTTAACCTTACGAACAAGATGTTTTTCGGCACTTGTTTGAAGGATATCTAATTTTGGATTCTAACCTGTTGTGGCAAGTCCTCTATGACAACCATCATTCAAGAGTGAATGTTGCAATGGTTCCATTTATGCAATCTTTGAATCTTTTAGTAGGATAAACATTATAGCATGCCTTCCTTGCTTTTCCCCTAATGCTGTGGGTGAAATAATGTAATGAATTTTGAACACCTAGGGCCATAATGGGTTCCGGTGGGAAATGGAGAATAATTATTATTTCCTTCTTTTTGAATTTTTCTTTAATTGTATATTTGTTTTTTTATTGTATTTTATCCAGGATTGTTTGTTTCAGCTATGTCAAATAAAAAAAATAAAAATATGCAGGGATATGTCTCCTCTGTGAAAGGGACAGTGAGTTAAAGACTTGGTTGAGACTCTCCCGGGGTCTATCCATCCAGGAAAAGGTCTGTGGGCCATGTTTGTGCCAGTAGAGGTACTCCCAGCATCCCCGGCAGAACTCTTAAAAAGTGTTGATAACCTTACTGATCATCTTCATACATAGAAAGCATTGCTGTCTTCCAAGTCTGTGTTTTTACCTATGTATATGTTTCATATGCGGTCAGTGAACTCCAAGTGAATTACTGTAAGGAAGTATAAGTCTATAAATATAGTACTGTTTGAATGTTTAGTTCCTGACTGTTACTGGCCTACATATCTCAGTAAAGGAAAAAAGAGGAAGCCAGACATGTGATGTCATCAGTGATGTCATCAATGACATTTGTGATGTCATCTTTGATGTCCAGGGTGTTAGTCTTAGCAGTGCATGGTGCGAGTTATGGCTGCTTAGCTTACCATAAATGGCGAATTTCAGGAGTTTTTCGGTTTTACTTGGAACCATAACGTCCTTTAACAACGTTGTTTTTTCAGTGATTATAGATCTATAGATAATGTAAATTTGATAAATGTTTGCTAGGATGCCCTTAGTTTATATACATATAACATACAACATACTGAACCCCCTACCTGCGCTAGTGGGTCTGATATCCGCGGACCATGCACCTGTTCGTGGACGGACTCGGACAACATCAACACTATCCAAAAACTAAGGGGATATCTTACATCGTTATATCATTAAAAAAAAAAAAAACACTAAACATGTTCAAAAAGCAGCACATAAATAAATTACATTAAATAATAAATAAGTGAAGCTGTGTATACAAGACAGTAACAGTCCAGTTACATAGCATATGCAACATAGTGGAATATGCCTAAACACAAATATGCCTCCAACATAATTACCTTAAATTCCACAGCACAACTCAACAGGACACCTACGCAGCAGTACCAGCAAAACCTAGCAAGCAACTAGTGAGTACACTACATTCATTGTATAGATTTATAAACTTTCTGTATTAGGTACACTAAAACAAGTATATATATATTTTTTTTTCACACAGAAATGTCTAGTACTTTGGAATGGCTGGAAGAAAATTTTCCTCAGAATGAAATGAGAGAAGACAGTGATACTAATGGTAGACACTACACTTCTCTATATAAGCCAATCATAACAATTACTTTATGTGTACTTAACACATTTTATTTTAACAGAGCATACAGACATTCAAAATAATAGAACAGCAAATTGAGCTAAAAATGGACCTGTTAATGAAAAATTTCATTGTTTTAAAAAACTTTGTGGAGGACCATATAAGAGAAAACATTAAATATCACTGTCCCACGTGTACCTGTACCCCCTCTCCATGTCCCACCCAACTATCCCCAAAAAGTCCCCAGCAAGAAAAATGTTACGATGAGACTTCACTCCCTTCCTCCCCTACCATCCATCATGTGCAAACCTCTAACTCCCCTGTATTTGTATCCATTTCTGCTTCCCCCTCTCTTTCTTAATTTTTATATTTTATACAAGAATAAAATATAAAGTGTGTTGTTAGTATATTCCTCTGTGTCCTTTTTAAAAAAAAAAAAGGAAAGGCAGTTAGGGTGTTGCAGACAGCACGGCTGTCTGGGATGTCCTCAATTAACCAAAATGGGTGTGTCCTAAGGCCACTATACCTGTTTGCGCTGTCCTCAATCAAGATGGAAGTGTCCTTAAAACACACAAGATGTCTGCCGGTCTGTAATTAACTGAAATGGGGTTGTCCTATGGACACTATAACTGTTTGAATTGGCTGTAGACAAAATGGGGGTGTCCGCAGAACACTAAAGACGTCTGCATGTTCGTAGCTATGCAAAATAAAGTGTCCTAAGATCATTCCCCCTGTTCGCATTGTTCCTAACCAGAACAAATATGTCCGTAGAACACATAGCCCGTCCGCAAAGTTGTGGCGCACATTTGTTTTCTTTGGGGACCTGAACACTGTCCGTAGAACACCCGCGCGCAAGCGTAGCACACCTTTCCCCTTCGAACATCATGCCTGTCTGCAACTGTCCGCCACACGTATGTCGCATTTTTTATTAGTTCGGGGACTGGAACACTGTTCGTAGAACACCCGCACACATGCGTAGACCCGACCCGGAGCATTTGGTATCCTACGGACAGCCGTCCCATTCGCCAACATGTCCTCAACGTCATCATGTGACCGCACCCGCGCTAAGCGTAACTAACACTGTCAGGGCCCCCGGACACCTAAAAAGTCTTTTTATCAGCAATCCAAGGTATTATCCTGGGAAAGTTCACCCTTGCAGATGTCCCACACTATGTCCCTGGTGATCTGCATACTTTATGGAATTTTTTTAGCCCTTTCTTGATGTTCAAAGTGTCCTGACAGCACGGATATCTGTGGACACATCGAAAAATTGAAGCGTAGGGAATTAAAATTTAAATAGTGTGCCCAATTTACCCTTTGAGGTTGGCTCTGAAAAGAGCCTTTTTTGTTTTTTTGCAGATGCTTCAGAAACACCTTTTATTCTGTATTTTTTGGGTTTTCTTTTCCTTATTTTCCTCCAAAACTCTTCACATTTGCTTCTCCAAAACAGCATGGCATTTCCCAAAAAAGATAACATCCCATCTTCCTTAAAGTAATCAACATTACCAGAGTCAATTTTGTCATTGTTGCACAAGAACAAGCCAGCTCTAGTCATAAAAGCGAACATGCCTCAGGTGATTAAGCACCTACCAACATTTTGTGGAGTACAAAAAACTGAACTACTGTCACATATTCGCCTAGGTATCAAACCAGAAAAAATAATTTTGGCATTTGGAAGTAGTTTTATTACTGCCTGAACCAAGTTTTGCAGATCTTGCAACAAAGTAGGGGCACGGACATAGCCCAAATGCAAAGCACGACAGTGCAGACCAACCACATGTGGACTATTATACCTAGCCATATCCTGACAAACTTCTAGCATTGCCTGCAAATTAAAACCAGGGACAGTGCACCACACCACCTCCACTCCTTTTGTGTCAAAATGGTTAGCCACATTCCTAGAATTAGCATACTGCTCCAAGCCATTCACAAACATATCTACAAGCACCACCACCCTGACTTTCTCCACCTCCGCCATCTTCACTACACACAGCCTCTCTCAATACGAAGCAGATCCTCAACACCTGATTGGCTAAGCCTCAAAATACACTCCCATTTCATGTTCGGAAGCCCCGGATGTAGCATGTCCTGTCTGCAAACAGCTGCACTGTCCGCGCAGCGTGTAAGTAACACTGGGGCAGCCCTTTTACCCTTTCCACTTCTCTCTCTGCACCATTCCCTCATTGGCTACTGTTAAACACTCACACAACCATCCACCAATCACATGCTAGACTGCTACATCTAACTCCATCATCACAATTCAGCACTTTAGATGTACTGTTGATCTCTCCGAGTACAATTGCGCTGTTACTGCAAAGCACCTACTAGTAAACTCTCCAACATTTCTACTTGTAGATTCATGCACATCCACATGCATGAACACAAAGTACAGGTATGACTACTTTTTGCAAAGTACATCATACATGCCAACATTCCGACCGAACCTGGGAGGGACATTTCCTCCGAAAATTGGGAGACAACATTTGTGTCATAAGAATGCATTGGGCAAAGGTGTATTTTCGGCAGAAGAATGTGAAAAATAACAATATTTTTCACTGAAAATTCTGGAGTCTCCTGCCGAAATCGGGAGGATTGGCATGTATGGTACATGTACATCTCTTGTATAACTGCCAGTTACTCTGTGTAACCAGTGGTCAAAGTGTGCGAAAAGAAGTAGTGGAACTATGTTCCCTGCTGGTCTGCCCCGCTCCCCACAAACTCCATTGCTGTGCCCCCTCCCACACACAATGCAAACCCCCAAACAAACACACCTATATTTATGGGAATGTGCAGTGCAGTGCACTGAAATGCAAGCTTCAACTTCTTTGTACACTTTTATTTTAAAACTAAACCATTCCAGAATGGTTTCTTTTTAAAATAAAAGTATAGAAACAGTGAAACTTAAAAATAAAAAGTATAGGAGCACCGCTCCCAACTGCTCCCGCCCACTTCCACCTCTGTGTGTAACCTGTAAAGCAAGCTTACTGTCATTTCTCCCATCTGCTATGATCAAGTGTCACTTGCAAAATAGTCTGCTCTCCAAATTTTTGTTTACCCATATTATTAACTGCAATGTGCAAACTTATTTTCTTCATTCATTCTATCATTTCTATAACCACTGCCACGTATTTAACCACATTTCAACCATGATAGCATTTAATGCATTATAGTGCATAAGATGTACATACAATTTCCTTTCTGTACATTCTGCATATTTCACATACATTCTGTCATTTCAACTTCCTTTATAAATGACTATATTAGTAATCAGACACAACACACATAGCTATCTAACAAAGTGTCATTTCATGTTAAAAGATGAGAGAAATAACAGTATAATTATGGAAAAGGCTTTCTAGTGTGTTATAAAAGTACACGCAGCCAGGATGAGCACATACATCTTTATTTATGCACACAGATATCCAATATCATTTGAAAGGCTCCCAGCTGAAACACCGCTGCCTCTACAACTGCTCTTCCACTCTACACAGCTCTCTCATTCCAGCTGGTTGCCCATTCCGTTCTAGATTTCACAACAGCATTCAATGATACACAGGTGCAGTCATACCTATCACAGCATCTCCAACTATGTACAGTTTTGTAAAGCAACACAGACAAGATCTCCCCCCTTCCCTTCAGTCTGCAACACAAGCACCAGGTCCTTCCTTGCAACCCTTACTTATTTCAGACTCTCCCATCTCCAAGCACCACAGAATCACCCAGTACTTAGTAATCACCTACTGAGTAATAAGCTGCTGACCCCATCAAATCCTTCCAATTTATTTCCAACACCTCCCAAATACATGCACTGCTTAGTTTTCCATACAGTTCTTGCCATTTACCCTGTAAAAATAGCAAAGCATATGATTATTTCTGCGATCTCCTAACATCCAATAACACTGCCTTACAAAGCCAAGTGTGCTCTGTGCACTTACTATTGTACTTATTTCTAAAGCACATTCAACTAACAGATTCTAAATAAAATATACAGAATGCACATAGGCAAAGAAAAGTGTATGTACATGCTATACACTTATAAGAAAGCGCTACTACTGCAAAAACAAAGAAATCTATGTCTACATTAACAACAGTGCTATTAACACACATTTACTAACTTCTTTCTTTCACAATTGCAGTGAAGACCACTCTCCTGAAAAGCAGCAGCTTCTGAAGTACGAACGAGAACTCAGAAGAAACATACTGTCATGATGCCTACCTCCAAGGAGCCAGGTCCGACCCAGCAACCCCAGAGGCAGGCATCATTTCCCCCAGGGGAGTGCCAGCGGGCCCAAGCTGGGGCCCTTTGGACGCAGTCCTGGCGCCTTAGGCGCCAGGCTCATGTTGGACCCCTGTCCTGGCGCCTTAGGCGCCAGGCTCATAAAGCTAGACATGTGTTCAAGTGTTTTAATGTGCACTTACCTGATGCAGACCATGCTGCCACATCCAGGCCCTCTTGAGGCCTGAATGGAACTACTTTACCTGTGGGATTACTTTATACCCGGGTGTGGTCGGGGAAGGATACATACCTGATCGGAGGAAGGATATACACTTGGAACTTCTTCCAAAGCTATTTAAACCACACCCGATCAGCAACTCACGCTTCGCGTTGTTCTGCTCCTCGCAGCTGGACGCTCACCGTGTCAGCTCCTGCATCTGGACCTCAGCCACGCCTGTCAGTATCCTGGGTCACCTGCAAAGGGAGACAAAAGACCTTACCTGCCAAATCAGCACCACAGAGGCATCACACCGACAATCCTGAAAAGGAAGACATCATTTTAAAAGCATTTTGCTACGATCGCTGCAGCGCTGCATTTCACTCACCTTTCCTGGACGCCACCATCTTCAGCAGCGATCATCCGGATCCACAGCCACTTCCCAGAACCTAGAGAGAAAGACAAGAACAAGGTGAGAGAAGGAAGGGAATAGGAAAAGCTCAGTTTCCTTCTAAGTCTTACCTGTTGGGTCATTCCCATTTCATTTCGGGTCTTGCCGCTTCCAGGCATCCGGCCCCTATGGGGAAAAAAGACAAAGACATTGAATGAGCGAATGCAAAGACATTACCCGAGCGCTCATCCAGAACTTACCTGTCATTTACTGGAACTGCATGTATCACTTCGGGTCGGCGCCATATCTCTGGCATTCCGAACCCTGGCCCCTAAGGGGAAAAAGATAATGAACATTATTATTAAGCTTGGACTTTTGAACTTGCAACAGAACTTTTACAGAGCCTTACCTGAATAGTCAAGCTTACCTGAACTCCCATAATCCTCAATCCAGTGAAGTAACTGGGTTTCAACGTGCCCCTGCATCAGAAGCAGGATGGAGAGCTCATCCTTCCTGACCCTAAGGTGAGACTTCACGGGGAATCGTGGAAGGGTATCGTGGAGGGTTGGAAGAGAGTGGGAGGCTTGAGCATAACTCAGTCAGTAGGTAATACTCCCTTTTCACGCACAGGGGAATATTCCTGTGAGCCGGAGAAGCCAGAGTAGAGGGGCCCTTCCTGTCCATCTTCAGAGTCCTGCGCTTCACCATTGAAGAAGCATCAGCACTCGAAGCCAGACCTGCGCCTCCGTGGGAATCAGGTGAGCGTTACACATACGCTTTCCATCCAAAAAAGTAAGTGCAATACTGCCATATTGTTCTGTCACTCAAACACTGTAGAATTCTAGTATTTTAGAATAGACAAGTGTATTAACCCTGCAACATTAGATTCAGCATTAGTGCTTCCCCTCACCAGCTCCATACCTTCTATTGCAATCTGAACACCAGTATAGTAACAAACAAATACAAGAATAACCTTCCCAACCTAATGTAGCAGCCCACTGCACAATCACACACCTCTACATACATCCTTACCATCATACTCAGACACTCAGGCATAAAGCACACACACACACACACACTGCAAAAGATCCCAACCCACACTTTTTTTTCTCCAACAGACCCCAAAGAATGCCTACCAAAAAGCAACTCTGTAGAAAACAACGCAAAAGTAAACGAAATCAAACTAAAACTCTCCAAAATAAGCATCCACCTCTAGCAGAATTTGTACAAAAAGTTCAAACAAAACAGCTAATACAGTCATTAAGCAAAACAAAACAAGCTTCCAGTATAGAAACTTTGCCTCCTCTTTCAAAATGGAAAACGAAACAAAGTGATTAACAAGACTGCAGCTACCACTAGTGCTAACAGTGCACTTATAAATCTTGATGTACTTGCAAATAAGCGTACCAAAAAAATTCTTTTACAAAAAATGTTCCACCACATAGTCCTTCAGAACCTTATAAAAACAGGAGAGAAATCACACAAAACCCAAAGCCTACCGTAGAAAATTAATCCTAGAAGCTCTCCTAGACAGTGCAATCCTTCTCAAACGGAAATTATTTTAGTTTTAAACAGAATGAAACCACTAACAAAACTAAGTACTAAACTACAAAAAAGACTTCTCAATAAACGGAATATCAACAAAGATAACTTCACAAACATCTGTGGAGGTGAATGGAGTCACACCACGAGCACAGAACCATATTTCAATGAAGAAGCATACAAACAAAAGCAAATAAACCCAATTGCCATAGATAGCAGTGGACGAGGGAATGAAAAACATAATACCATAATGAAACAAGAAACGCTGCTCACACAAATATCCCCAGAAAACTCAGTATCATCTGTCCATTCCACTGAACCAATATGTCCAGTCTACAAATGGCCGTGCACATCGATGTGTAACATTGCCAAAACATCTTTCAAATCTTTACGCCAGTTCCTCAATCAGTATGTGAAAGACAAAGACAAATTCAAAATTAAACTACTACAAAATATGGACCCCTGTCCAGTGCGCAAATACACAGGACTACAAGGACATTCAGTAGCCTGGATTTATGGACCTATTTGCAAAAGCACCTTCCACCATATCAAAATGATATCAACGCACCATACAACTATACGAAATGTGGTCCATAAACTGTACTATGCCAAAAGTCCTGCTTTAGCACTAACTACCTTAAATAACAATCTTCTACATGGTACAGCCAAATAACTACTCGAAGCAATAGAGCATATCCAGAGAAAATATTTTGGAATTGAAAGTCACTTACAAAATGCAATAGATTTACAACAGACTACCGACAACTGCACAGATGGCAACCTTCTATTACACACATACAAACAAGAAATGATAAAGTTTAAAAGTACATCTGCTGAAGTACCCAACCATTTGTGTGTATGTTGTTGCAGGACTTTTTATAAAAATAGTACAAAAACTGTAGACATAACGTACAAAATAGAAGACAGTGAAGATTCCAAATGGTTCCAATTAGCTCTCTATCTTATAGCAGAAAACAAATACGAAATTACTGACCCCTTAATACTTTGCAGTTACTGCACTGAAAAACTTGACAACAACCAAACACCTTCACGTGTTATCACAAATAACTTGGAATTATTCCTATTACCAAAACCCCTGCAACAACTCAACTTATATGAGGGCATCATAATTCAAACAGTGCACCCATTTCAAGCAATAATATGCCTTCAACCAAAAACAGCAAAATTACCTCCCTCTGAATTAGTGAAAGGCATTTGTGGGAAAGTACTTTATTTGCCATTAGATCTCAAAGAAAATGTACACACTCTCGAAGTGCAACATCCAATAGATCAATCTTTAATTATCTTAGTAAATGGCTTACCTACAAAAGACAAAATAATTTGACAACAACTCGTGGACTTACATAAAATTAGACAAGCTCTGCAATATCTAAAAGATAACAATGAATACTACAGAGAAATTAATATTGAAGAAAACCTGAGGGAAACCACTGAAATAATTAAAGAGTCATCAGAAACTGGTCAATTTCAACTTCTAGATCCTGCTACAGAATCTAATATTTTAGACCATTATATAATTCACCCATTACACTCTAAAGACGCCATAGATGATGCACTGGAAACGTATCAAATGTGACAAGCCAAAGGATCTCCAATCAACATATGGGAAAAAAGTATAGAAGCATGTGCCTTTCCTCTACTCTGGCAAAGGATGAAGGTACTATGATAGACCCACACAAATAACAGCATCAGAATACCGCTCTTTACGGATGTATTGTGAAGACCCCAGATTCCACCAAAATGTGGAATACATATTCCACCTTTTCTTTGAAAGTGAACTAGCAACTCTATGCTACATGAGTTGCACACACATTGAAATCGGTTACCCATTTTCAAAATGTCAGCTTTGGAATTACTACAAAAAGTGCAAGAAAAAGATCAGATTTTACAGTCAAGCCTTACAAATCTTTTAGCAAACATGTGTGGTACAAAAGAATACTGGTTCCGACGTCAGAGAGATGTACGCTGTATGATAAGAAACCTTGGCCCACCCACTTGGTTTGTGACATTAAGTTGTGCAGAATATGCATGGGAAGATTTACACGATTTCCTACGCAAAGCAAACAAAAACAAAACAAACAGATATAAAAACACCAGGAGAACTCTGCTCTCTAGATCCTGTGGATGTATCAAGATATTTCCATCATCGCTTCATTGCTCTGCTACACTTCATTTGTAATAAAACTGTTCCTCCCCTCAGAGAAGTGCAACACTTCTTTTAGAGAAAAGAATACCAAGCCAGAAGAGCACCACACAACCACATGCATTTGTGGATTAAAGATGCTCCTAAATTTGTCAGGACAGTGATGCCACTGTTTTGCAGTTCATCCAAAGATATGTCACTTGTGAAATCCCTTCACAAACAACACATAGTGACCTTCATGCACACATTTTACAATTTCAAAGACACAAATGTGGGAAATATGGGAACTATTGTTGTAGCAAATATAAAAACAAAGGGAAATACTACACCAAATGCTGCTTTGGTTTCCCTAGACCAGTCTCAGCAACAGGTCAAGTAAACAACTTGATATGATATGGCATTTGGCATTTGTAACGCACCTATACACAAGTGTTTTAAGGCGCGACGAGGCAAGGGAGGGGGAACAATGGGAAGACGGAACAAACGATCCTACTAGGCCTGCTGTCATTCAGATCACGCAAGTGCATGGGAAAGGGGGCAGGGACAGTGCAATACAATGGTATAAGATAATAAGTAAGTGATGGCCAGGAAGTACATGGGTAAGTGCGGACAACAGGTGTTGTGGGTAGGTAGGGGAACTGTAGGGATACAGAAACAGTCCCCAAGTGCGGGTATTGCCTGGTGGGCAGTGCAGGTGAGGGATGCAGGCGAGGGAGGACATGGGCCCGAGATCAGGGGGTGTCCAGGAAGCCAGTGCAGTTCAGTTGGCAGCCAGGAGGTGATTTTCCTCAAGTTTAAGGGAAGCAGGGAGGCTGTTCCAGAGACAGCTGAAGAAAGAGATCTACCACCAACTCGTTGCTTGGAGAAGCGACTGACCCTGAGGGAGTTGGGGGCCGAGGAGTGAAGAGCCGAGGAAGGAAGATATTTGGGAAGAGAGAGTTGAAGGTATTGAGGACCCAGGCCCCAGAAGGCCTTGTAGACAATGCAGAGGGTTTTTAACTTAATCCTTGCGGCCACTGGGAGCCAGTGCAGAGATTTCAGTCCTGGAGAGATACGATCCCTGGGCTTGAGGCCGAGGACAAGTCTTGCAGTCCAGTTCTGAATAAGTTGCAGAGGGCGGCGAGTAGAAGCAGGCAGATTTAGAAAGCGGCTGTTGCAATAGTCCAGCCTAGAGAGAACCAGAGCTCTGGAGACAGCAAGCTTCTGGGCGAAGGAGAGGAAAGGAAGAATACCTCTGCGGAGGAGCAGCTGGTAGTGTGACTTCTTAGAGACGTCAGAGATGTGAGGAGAGAAGGAGAGTGTGGAGTCAAAGATGACCCCAAGGTTTTTAGCCTTGCAGGTGGGAGCAGAAAGAGGGCCAAGGGAGGCCGTCCAGAGAGCAACAGGAAAGGAGGGAGCAGGTGTACCGATGAGGAGGATCTCAGTCTTACTGGCATTAAGGCAGAAGTCATTGGCGGCACACCACTCCTGGATAGCAGACAGACATGCAGAGATGAGGGAAGTAGAGGAGGAGGCCGAGGGTAGCCTGAAGATGAGCTGGATGTCATCCGCATAGCACTGAAAGTTGGGGCAGAGAGCGGTGATGTGGTAGGCAAGGAGTGCTAGGTATTGGTTGAACAGCCAGGGGGAGAGGTTAGCCCCTACGGGACACCACAGGTAGAGAAAAAGATAGCGGAGAGGAAGGACCCAAGTTGGACCTGGGAGGGTCGTTCAGAAAGGAAAGAAGTCAGCCACGCCAGAGCCTGACCAGTGATACCCAGGTTATCATGGAGACGGTTGAGCAGGATGGCATGGTTGACAGTGTCAAAGGCAGACGAGAGATCAAGCAGGATGAGGACGAACAGGATGTTGGAGTCAAAGTTGGAGAGCAGGTCTTTACGGATGTTCAGAAGAGCAGTTTCCGTGTTTCTGTCAGATCAGAAGCCAGACTGATGGTCATGAAGACAACCAACAGATTCAGTGTATTGATTAAGCTGGCAGATGGGCAGTTTCTCCAGCAGCTTGCCCAGGAAGGGGGGCGTGATGGAGATTGGGCAATAGTGAGCCGGGCAGGAGGGGTCAGCAGAGGGTTTCTTAAGAAGGGGGTGCACAAGGGAGTGCTTCAGGGGGGATGGGAAGACTCCAGTGGTGAAGGAGTGGTTGCATAAATTGGCAAGGGCCAGAGCGAGGGTGTCAATGTGGTCCTTGATGGTTTTAGAGGAACAGGGATGAACCTGTTTTGATGAGGCTTTCATAGATCAGACTTGTCTAGCGACCTCATCAGGGGAGAAGAGAGGAAAAGAGAAGGAGGGTGGGGAGGTACTAAAAGGGGGGTCAGCAAGCACAGACTGAGAGGGAATAGGAGGGAGAGGGGCAGAGAGGGTGGACAGGGTGTCCTGGGTTTTTTAGATAAAATGAGAGGCAAGGGCATTGCACAGAGCCTGGGAGGCAAGAGGAGGGGTAGAGACTGCAGCAGGGTTGGTCAGTTCCTTGCAGATTTTAAAGAGTTTGGCTGAGTTGTTAGATGCCGCAGACACACGGGCTTGAATGTGGACTCTTCTTGGTGCAGAAAGAGAGTCGGTATTGCGAGTGTGAGTCAGCCAGAGGCAGGGGGTGTGGGGGGGGGGGGAGAATTTTGCAGCGAAAGCCTCAACTGACACACACTTCATAGGTCGGATAGATAGGAGAGAGGAGTGGTCAGAGGGATAGACAGGGGGAGGCCAGAGGAGATCAAGACATCAAGTGTGTGACCTGCTGAGTGTGTCGGACCAGAGGGGAGGATAGAGAGGGAATCGCAGAGGTCGCAAAGAGCAGAGATGAGGGACAGGGAGAATCGAGGTGGATATTGAGGTCACCAAGGAGGAAGAGTTTGGTGGTTGAGGCCAGGAGGTAGGAGGAGAGGTCAGCCCACTCGGAGAGAAAAGAGGGTGATTTGACCAGAGTGCAGGTAGAGAGTAGCAACATTAAGAGAGTGCCTAGGAGAGATTGAGAGCCTGCAGACAAGGCATTCGAAAGAGGAATACTTCTGAGTGGGAATGATAGTGGCAGGGATCCATTCAGCTTAGGATATTTAAAGAGAAACAATATTAGGTTAGTCAGAATCTACATGAACAGAAGTCAAAATTGTTTCTCGAGAACTTGCACATTCTGACAAATCCTAACGTTTTGTGTCAATTTATTTTCAAGCGGGAGGAACAAAACTACAACTAAAATAGTGCCAGTTGCATTCCACCGACTTGGAGCCAAATGCCTTTTTCGAGGATAGATCATTGTTGCAGAAAGGAACACCTTGCAGGAGCCCTGATAATCTGTTGTCTTTCAACTTGTTATCATGTAACACCACCTACAAAAAGACTTTGCAACCAGCAAGCCCAACTTTCTTTTACCATAAAAGTTTGTATCAATTAACCATGTACAGTAGAAAGACTATTCTTTGTGTGCAGTACTGGCAAAAAGTCACAGGGAAAAAAGAGCTATGTTCATCCATTGTAAACAAGCATTGGCAAAGCCAACTGGCCTGGCTTGGTTTAAATATATGCATTAGGTAGTGTAAAGAACAGTATACCTGTGATGTGTGGTTTTGAGATGCAGTTTTTATTTCACTAATTGAGTCTTTATGTGCATCAATCGTACATGTCTGGATGTAGGTGTATGCATGGTGTGAGTGTTGTTCAAAAGAAATGTGTCATGGTTGTGCTGTGCTATATGCTAAGGACATAACATCATGTGGCCAGGTACTGTTTATCCCCCACACACACACACATGTTCAGGTAACTGCATCATATACAGGTTATTATATATGCAAGGCATTGGCATCACACGTTCTATAAAGATTTGCGGTCATTACCGAACCTCACAATATATTACAGGTATTCTGATTTGTTGTGAAAGTACCTTGTGTCAGGTACCATGATCATATGCTCAAGTATTCCTTGCAGCACACTTGATCGGTCCTTGTTCCTTCTTTGATGATGGGACAGGGCAGCCTCACTCAAGCAGTTCAAATAAGGCGATAGCTGTTGGCCTGGCTCACCGCCCTCGCCCAAATGCCCTGCATTATGTTGCTCATAAGCACTCTCCAGGATGATTTTGGTAGGAGTTAATAATGAAAATCCATTATTACAGGAGTACATTTATTTAGGAATACCGATAAGTTCTCGCTTAGATATACCGAATAGTTCTCGCTCAAAGAAGGATGTTCTTTCTAAATGTATAGGCCTTAAAACAAAGAATAATTAAATAATGTATTATGCATGATACGATAGGTTATTTATAACGCGTGAGGACGTTGCCCCTGAGCTATCCTTCCGAGAGATAAGGGAAGCGTCTTGATAATGGGTTTCATAAAACTCTACAAAAGCTGTATTGAAGCCTTTCTGGAGGAGGCGGTATCTTGGCTGCATGCTTTGGAAGGTACGGTATGGCGCAATTGTTTGGGATTACCGAATTGTGTACCTACGGCGCCACCTGCTGTGAGATAGGTCTCGCCTCCCTATTGACATCGTGAGAGCGGCTCGTGGTTCGTTTTATCTGAAAATGCGTGATGCGGCTCGGAGCACTGACTCACTATTGCAGCATTGTTCACTTATCGCTAATGGGTGTACTGCTAAATCTACCAACCTTCAGAGTCCAGGGTAATTCATAGAATTTCGCAGAAAAGTGTCGCAAGCGGCTGGCGCAGAGTGTCCGCATGCGATTGTCTGCGCCAGCCGCGTGCGCTAAAATCGATTTCCGCGCACAGCGCATTCATGGATTTTCGCATCCAAAACCAGCCGTTGCGCAGCGACCCTGCAGCAGCGCCAGTTGCGCCCCCAAGAACGCCCTCGCGCAAGGAAAAGCCTTCAAAATCCCCAAATAATCGCAAAGGGCTGCGCTAACCTTGGACCAGTTCACCGGGCTGGCAAACAGCAAACACCAAGCGGGGAACGTGTATTTCAGTGGTTCGCGGGAAGTTCCACACGCGATTGTCCTGTGTACGTGTGCATCAGGGGTGCGCGGGAAGTTCCACACCAAAATCAGCAGGGTACGTGTATTACAGGGGTATGCGGGAAGTTCCACACGCGATTACAGCAGGGTACGTGTATTTCAGGGGTGCGCGGGACGTTCCACACGCGATTGGCCCCGTGCGAGCAGGGTACGTGTATTCCAGGGGTGCGCGGGAAGTTCGACACGCGATTTCAGCAGGGTACGTGTATTTCAGGGGTGCGCGGGAAGTTCCACACGCGATTGGCCCAGTGCGAGCAGGGTACGTGTATTCCATGGGTGCGCGGGAAGTTCCACACGCGATTTCAGCAGGGTATGTGTATTTCAGGGGTGCGCGGGAAGTTCCACACGCGATTGGCCCAGTGCGAGCAGGGTACGTGTATTCCAGGGGTGCGCGGGAAGTTCCACATGCGATTTCAGCAGGGTACGTGTATTTCAGGGGTGCGTGTGAAGTTCCACACGCGATTCCATCAGGGTACGTGTATTTCAGTGGTGCGCGGGAAGTCCCACACCCGATTGGCCCCGTGCGAGCAGGGTACGTGTATTTCAGGGGTGCGCGGGAAGTTCCACACGCGATTGGCCCAGTGCGAGCAGGGTACGTGTATTTCAGGGGTGCGCGGGAAGTTCCACACGCGATTGGCCCAGTGCGAGCAGGGTACGTGTATTCCATGGGTGCGCGGGAAGTTCAACACGCGATTTCAGCAGGGTACGTGTATTCCAGGGGTGCGCGGGAAGTTCCACACGCGAGTTCAGCAGGGTACGTGTATTTCAGGGGTGCGCGGGAAGTTCCACACGCGATTGGCCCAGTGCGAGCAGGGTACGTGTATTCCATGGGTGCGCGGGAAGTTCCACACGCGATTTCAACAGGGTACGTGTATTTCAGGGGTGCGCGGGAAGTTCCACACGCGATTTCAGCAGGGTATGTGAATTTCAGGGGTTCTGGGGAGTACTACACGTGAATTGGCCGTGTGGGTCCTCCCAGGTGTACGCTCGACAACCTCCACGGCCCCTGCAGGCAGCCCACACCACGGGGGACTACCCTGCACCCCTGCTCACGTCCCGCAGGCAGCCCATCCACCATGGGCATGCCCCCCAGCCAACCCACATGTCACCTTGCACTACTGATCAACAATGCATGTCTCCCACCACCCCCACCACCCAGCAGTGCAGGGGCAGCCTCCACCAGGCCCCCACCCATGTCTACCACCACCCCCACCCCCCAGCCACCATGGGCATCCCCCACCAGGCCCCCACTCATGTCTCCCAGCACCCCCACCCCCCAGCCACCATGGGCATCCCCCACCATTCCCCCACTCATGTCTCCCACCACCCTCACCCCCCCAGCAGTGTGGGGCACCCTCCACCAGGCCCCCACTCATGGCCCCTATCACCCCCACCCCCCAGCATCCAGGGGCACCCTCCAGCAGGCCCCCACTCATGTCTCCCACCACCCCCACCCCCCAGCAGTGCAGGGGCACCCTCCACCAGGCCCCCACCCATGTCTCCCACCACCCCCACCCCCCAGCAGTGTGGGGCACCCTCCACCAGGCCCCCACCCATGTCTCCCACCACCCCCACCCCCCAGCCACCATGGGCAGCCTCCACCAGGCCCCCACTCATGTCTCCCACCCACCCCCACCCCCCAGCCACCATGGGCAGCCCCCACCAGGCCCCCACTCATGTCTCCCACCCACCCCCACCCCCCAGCCACCATGGGCAGCCCCCACCAGGCCCCCACTCATGTCTCCCATCACCCCCACCCCCCAGCAGTGTGGGGCACCCTCCACCAGGCCCCCACTCATGTCTCCCACCACCCCCACCCCCCAGCAGTGTGGGGCACCCTCCACCAGGCCCCCACTCATGGCCCCTATCACCCCCAGCATCCAGGGGCACCCTCCACCAGGCCCCCACTCATGTCTCCCACCACCCCCACCTCCCAGCAGTGCAGGGGCACCCTCCACCAGGCCCCCACTCATGGCCCCTATCACCCCCACCCCCCAGCATCCAGGGGCACCCTCCACCAGGCCCCCACTCATGTCTCCCACCACCCCCACCCCCCAGCAGTGCAGGGGCACCCTCCACCAGGCCCCCACCCATGTCTCCCAGCACTCCCACCCCCAGCAGTGCAGGGGCAGCACCACCAGGCCCCCACTCATGTCCCCCTGCACCCCCACCCCCAGCATCCAGGGGCACCCTCCACCAGGCCCCCACTCATGTCTCCCACCCCCCCACCCCCCAGCAGTGTGGGGCACCCTCCACCAGGCCCCCACTCATGGCCCCTATCACCCGAACCCCCCAGCAGTGCAGGGGCAGCACCACCAGGCCCCCACTCATGTCCCCCTGCACCCCCACCCCCCAGCATCCAGGGGCATCCTCCACCAGGCCCCCACTCATGGCCCCTATCACCCCCAGCATCCAGGGGCACCCTCCACCAGGCCCCCACTCATGTCTCCCACCACCCCCACCCCCCAGCAGTGCAGGGGCACCCTCCACCAGGCCCCCACCCATGTCTCCCAGCACCCCCACCCCCCAGCAGTGCAGGGGCAGCACCACCAGGCCCCCACTCATGTCCAACTCATGTCTCCCACCACCCCCACCCCCCAGCAGGGCAGGGGCACCCTCCACCAGGCCCCCACCCGTGTCTCCCAGCACCCCCACCCCCCAGCAGTGCAGGGGCAGCACCACCAGGCCCCCACTCATGTCCAACTCATGTCTCCCACCACCCCCACCCCCCAGCAGTGCAGGGGCAGCCTCCACCAGGCCCCCACCCATGTCTACCACCACCCCCACCCCCCAGCCACCATGGGCAACCCCCACCAGGCCCCCACTCATGTCTCCCAGCACCCCCACCCCCCCAGCCACCATGGGCATCCCCCACCAGGCCCCACTCATGTCTCCCACCACCCCCACCCCCCCAGCAGTGTGGGGCACCCTCCACCAGGCCCCCACTCATGGCCCCTATCACCCCCACCCCCCAGCATCCAGGGGCACCCTCCACCAGGCCCCCACTCATGTCTCCCACCAACCCCACCCCCCAGCAGTGCAGGGGCACCCTCCACCAGGCCCCCACCCATGTCTCCCACCACCCCCACCCCCCAGCCACCATGGGCAGCCTCCACCAGGCCCCCACTCATGTCTCCCACCCACCCCCACCCCCCAGCCACCATGGGCAGCCCCCACCAGGCCCCCACTCATGTCTCCCACCCACCCCCACCCCCCAGCCACCATGGGCAGCCCCCACCAGGCCCCCACTCATGTCTCCCATCACCCCCACCCCCCAGCAGTGTGGGGCACCCTCCACCAGGCCCCCACTCATGTCTCCCGCCACCCCCACCCCCCAGCAGTGTGGGGCACCCTCCACCAGGCCCCCACTCATGGCCCCTATCACCCCCACCCCCCAGCATCCAGGGGCACCCTCCACCAGGCCCCCACTCATGTCTCCCACCACCTCCATCCCACAGCAGTGCAGGGGCACCCTCCACCAGGCCCCCACTCATGGCCCCTATCACCCCCACCCCCCAGCATCCAGGGGCACCCTCCACCAGGCCCCCACCCATGTCTCCCAGCACCCCCACCCCCCAGCAGTGCAGGGGGAGCACCACCAGGCCCCCACTCATGTCCAACGCATGTCTCCCACCACCCCAACCCCCCAGCAGTGCAGGGGCAGCCTCCACCAGGCCCCCACCCATGTCTACCACCACCCCCACCCCCCAGCACCATGGGCATCCCCCACCAGGCCCCCACTCATGTCTCCCAGCACCCCCACCCCCCAGCCACCATGGGCATTCCCCACCAGGCCCCCACTCATGTCTCCCACCACCCCCACCCCCCCAGCAGTGTGGGGCACCCTCCACCAGGCCCCCACTCATGGCCCCTATCACCCCCACCCCCCAGCATCCAGGAGCACCCTCCACCAGGCCCCCACTCATGTCTCCCACCACCTCCATCCCACAGCAGTGCAGGGGCACCCTCCACCAGGCCCCCACTCATGGCCCCTATCACCCCCACCCCCCAGCATCCAGGGGCACCCTCCACCAGGCCCCCACTCATGTCTCCCACCACCCCCACCCCCCAGCAGTGCAGGGGCACCCTCCACCAGGCCCCCACCCATGTCTCCCAGCACCCCCACCCCCCAGAAGTGCAGGGGCAACACCACCAGGCCCCCACTCATGTCCCCCTGCACCCCCACCCCCAGCATCCAGGGGCACCCTCCACCAGGCCCCCACCCATGTCTCCCAGCACCCCCACCCCCCAGCAGTGCAGGGGCAGCACCACCAGGCCCCCACTCATGTCCAACTCATGTCTCCCACCACCCCCACCCCCCAGCAGTACAGGGGCACCCTCCACCAGGCCCCCACCCATGTCCCCTATCACCACCACCCCCCAGCAGTGCAGGGGCACCCTCCACCAGGCCCCCACCCATGTCTCCCACCACCCCCACCCCCCAGCAGTGCAGGGGCAGCCTCCACCAGGCCCCCACCCATGTCCCCTATCACCACCACCCCCCAGCAGTGCAGGGGCACCCTCCACCAGCCCCCCACCCATGTCTCCCACCACCCCCACCCCCCAGCCACGAGGGGCACCCTCCACCAGGCCCCCACTCATGTCTCCCACCACCCCCACCCCCCAGCCACCAGGGGCACCCTCCACCAGGCCCCCACCCATGTCCCCTATCACCACCACCCCCCAGCAGTGCAGGGGCACCCTCCACCAGGCCCCCACTCATGTCTCCCACCACCCCCACCCCCCAGCCACCAGGGGCACCCTCCACCAGGCCCCCACTCATGTCTCCCACCACCCCCACCCCCCAGCAGTGCAGGGGCACCCTCCACCAGGCCCCCACTCATGTCTCCCACCACCCCCACCCCCCAGCAGTGCAGGGGCAGCCTCCACCAGGCCCCCACTCATGTCCCCTATCACCCCCACCCCCCTGCCACCAGGGGCACCCTCCACCAGGCCCCCACTCATGTCTCCCACCACCCCCACCCCCCAGCCACCAGGGGCACCCTCCACCAGGCCCCCACCCATGTCTCCCACCACCCCCACCCCCCAGCCACCAGGGGCACCCTCCACCAGGCCCCCACTCATGTCTCCCACCACCCCCACCCCCAGCCACCAGGGGCACCCTCCACCAGGCCCCCACTCATGTCTCCCACCACCCCCACCCTCCAGCCACCAGGGGCACCCTCCACCAGGCCCCCACTCATGTCTCCCACCACCCCCACCCCCCAGCATCCAGGGGCACCCTCCACCAGGCCCCCACTCATGTCTCCCACCCACCCCCACCCCCCAGCCACCATGGGCAGCCCCCACCAGGCCCCCACTCATGTCCCCCTGCACCTCCACCCCCAGCATCCAGGGGCAGCCCCCACCAGGCCCCCACTCATGTCTCCTACCACCCCCACCCCCCAGCCACCAGGGGCACCCTCCACCAGGCCCCCACTCATGTCTCCCACCACCCCCACCCCCCAGCCACCAGGGGCACCCTCCACCAGGCCCCCACCCATGTCTCCCACCACCCCCACCCCCCAGCCACCAGGGGCACCCTCCACCAGGCCCCCACTCATGTCTCCCACCACCCCCAGCCCCCAGCAGTGCAGGGGCAGCCTCCACCAGGCCCCCACTCATGTCTCCCACCACCCCACCCCCCAGCAGTGCAGGGGCAGCCTCCACCAGGCACCCACTCATGTCCCCTATCACCCCCACCACCCTGCCACCATGGGCAGCCCCCACCAGGCCCCCACTCATGTCTCCCACCCACCCCGACCCCCCAGCCACCATGGGCAGCCCCCACCAGGCCCCCACTCATGTCTCCCACCACCCCCACCCCCCAGCAGTGCAGGGGCAGCCTCCACCGGGCCCCCACTCATGTCTCCCACCACCCCCACCCCCCAGCAGTGCAGGGGCAGCCTCCACCAGGCCCCCACTCATGTCCCCTATCACCCCCATCCCCCCGCCACCATGGGCAGCCCCCACCAGGCCCCCACTCATGTCTCCCACCCACCCCCCAGCCACCATGGGCAGCCCCCACCAGGCTCCCACTCATGTCCCCCTGCACCCCCACCCCCCAGCATCCAGGGGCAGCCTCCACCAGGCCCCCACTCATGTCTCCCACCACCCCCACCCCCCAGCAGTGCAGGGGCACCCTCCACCAGGCCCCCACCCATGTCCCCCTGCACCCCCACCCCCCAGCCACCATGGGCAGCCCCCACCAGGCCCCCACTCATGTCTCCCACCACCCCCACCCCCCAGCAGTGCAGGGGCACCCTCCACCAGGCCCCCACCCATGTCTCCCACCACCCCCACCCCCCAGCCACCATGGGCAGCCTCCACCAGGTCCTCACAATCCCCAATCATGTGCGTTATGGTCAGCCTCCACAGCCAAAAAGCCCTACCAAGTAACCCATTCACCCACATGGAAATGGAAATTACATGTTACACCCCCAATGTTCATAAAGCTAATGAACCCATGTCCGTCACACACAATGGTTGCAATTGAATGGGAAAACACCCAACATGACATGCATGAAACCAATGAGATGATACCACACAGTGAAGTATGAAAAAAAAATTGTATTAAAAAAAAATAATAAATGCAAAAGAAATGAAACAAACTACAATGGCAATGAAAAAAAAACAAGCTGCATGTCCGTTTAAAATAAATAAAAACACCAAATCCTAATCCAAAAAAATGTTGTTCAAAGTCAAATGAAAAATAAAATCAATCCAATGAAGAACTATGTACAAAACATCCAAGGGTCCATGAGCCCAACTGAACAAAGGAAACCTACAAAAAACCCTAACTAAAATGCAAATATATACAAAAAGTGGAGCAGTGTCCGTCAACTCCAAATCATAAGAACAAACAAAGGAAACCTAAAACTAAAGAACTATATACAAAGGCGGCGGGCAAGTCCAGCGGCTCACTCTGTGGTGTTCCGGGCCAGGGCATCATCGAACTCCTGTTCGATGTCCCGGAGGCGGTCCTGTTCCATGGCCCGAGGGTCGGCAGGGACGACGCCGTGTCCTCCTCCAACCCCCTGCGGATTGCCTCGAGGCACTCGGCCCGCCTCAGGGCCCTCCGCATGGAGTTCTCCGCCCTGACCATTGTGAGCCGCGCCTCTTCCGCCCGCCGCCGCTCCGCACCTATCTGCTGGCCACACCGCTGCCACACAGAAGACACACCCCGTCCTGGGTCAACCTGCCCTCCGGCCGATGCCTGCCCCTCCGATGTTGAAGGCCCCGAGCCTTCATGGCTCCCACCACGTTGCTGCTGCTGCTGTGCCTCTGCCCGTGCACTGCCTCCTGCTGCCTGCACATCCTCCGCCGGCTGGGGTGCAGTTGTTGATGTGGCCACCCCTGCTGGACGTCCGACTCCCGACTGTGGCAGGGATGCCTCCTCCACCAGGCTGGCCGCACCGTCGGAAGCAGCTCCACAGGGCACCCAGGTGACTGATGGGTGGGAAGATGGCACAGAGGACGACTGGCGCGTAGGGGGTCCAGTTGAGGAGGGGGTCGGAGCAAGCCCCATCAGACGGAGGAATCCGGCCTGGGTGACCTGTCCCAGCAGGCTGACGTGGTCAACGAGCCATTCGAGATGACGTGCAGTCTCTCCATGAAAAGACTGCAGGTCACCTCGCATCGCCCGTTGACGCAACGCCACACCAGCCAGGACAGGCTCAACCCGGACCTGGATAGCCACGTCCGCAGGCAGAGGAAGGCCAGTTGACGTCAGCTCATCCCCTGCCTGAAAACGGGTCTGGACGTAGGCATCCCTGCTGGTGCAAGATGATGCAGGGACAGGATCGGGGACAGGATTGCACACAGGCACCTCCGCGGCGGCCTGTGCTGCCTCCTGTCCCCGGTCCTGCACTGCACCACTAGCACCAGTGGGATCCCCACCTCCAGACCCCGTCTCTGGTGCTTGCACGGCCTCCTCCTCCACCAAACCCCCCACCAACCTGGATGACTCCGTGCCATCTTCCCCTGTTGGGCCCTGTGGGGTCCCAGCTGCCCCTTCTGCTGCCGAGGAGTCCAACTCCAACCTCCGCCTCTTGGACCTCCCCCCGGCAGCTGCGGCCTGGGACGCGGCACCGGACTCCTCATTCCCCGACGAGATGACAACACGGGAGCGGCGGTGGGATCCCCGCCGCTGTGCTCCACAGCACCTTCTCCGCCCTCTTCATCAGTTGACGCTGCAGACAGGGAGAAACAAAACACAGGCATCAGGGCACTGTACAATGGACACATACACACATGACAGTTGCACATGAGTGGCATTGGCAAACCTCAGACATGTCATCACAATCTCCAACACACATGTCATTACAACTCGCACACATGAGCCATACCACAGCCATATCGCAACTGCCACCACCATCCCTACACATACAACAGCATAAGCAGCCAAAGGTGAGCCAGACATCACATGCAACACAGGAAGTGCACCACACATGTACACACACCACCACACTTGCATGCATGTGTACACCTCTGCCAAGTGTCGCACTGTTCAGATGGGCATCCATGTCACATCTGCCAATCAGGCTTCCACATACTGCTGTCACATGCATCCATGTTGCATCACTGTTGCACCCTTGTCAAATACACACACATGCACATGTACACAGTGCTCATACATGCAGCCGAAAACAACATACATGCGTGACATCACGGACATGTCTACTTACATACACATTCATCCAAACATGTGTGCCCACACAACTGCATTTGGCATGCAAGCCTACACACACAAGCACCATCCATGTCTCACACATTACAGCCCTCGCATGTGTCAGCCCCACGGCCCTGTACAACCCCACCCATACTCGACCCCATACAAACAGATGTGCAACCTGCACACTACCGAATAATCACCACACGCACTGCACACAATCAGGATGCATGTACACTCACCGCTCGACTCCAGACGGGTCTGCTTCTCCAGGACCTGGACGTGGAGCGCTGGGGATATGCGTTCCAGGACCCTCATCTGTTCTTCCGACAAGTGGCCCCGGCGCCCCTTGGCATCCGCTGCCTTCAAGAGGCGCCGGGCCTTGTTCAGGGTCCTGGACCTGAAGTCCTCTCAGCGCTTCCTGACATGTTGTAAGTCGCGGACTGCCACCCCCTCCGCGTTGATGGCAGTCATGATGTCAGTCCAGATCTGAGTCCGTCCTTCCTTGTCGGCGCGGGAACTTCCGAAGAGGGCATCATACTGCCCCAGGACTTGCTCCACCAGGACACCAACTTCGGTGGCACTGAAGCTGGTGCCCCTCTGCCTCTCTGGCCGGGGGTTGTCAGTGGTCCCAGATGGTGTTTGCCCCGACATGACAACCCCAGAGGCAGGAGTGGGTGGGCAACTGGGTCCTGGGGCTGGGCTGTGGAGCGATGGAATCCCAGTCGGGAGTCTTCGGTTCCAGCAGGGGTGGTCACAGCAACAGCACCCCTGGCTGATGTGCAGGCAGCAAATGGCAGTGCACGTGGGCAGCAGGCAGTCAGGCAGCAGCAGATGGCAGGTGGGAGCGTGCTCGGGGCTCTTGGGGGCAGTAGTTCGGCCTTCTGGGCAGGAGCGTGGTCTTCCGTGTGCTTACGCGTGGCCAGCTTGATACGGAGTGATTTGGCACGTGAAAAATCCAACACGTCTGCGTGTAATTCGAGGAAAGGCCCGTAGCGCGTAAACGCGTCGCCAGCGTATGCGCGTCTATTAAGTCACGTGCACGTTGAATTGGGCACACGTTTGAAAATGTTGCGTGTGAAAAAAATGAAAGACACGTCCGAGTGTCAAAGCGTGTAATTGGTGGGAATGGGCCTAGCGCGTACACGCGGCAGTGACAAAGCGTGTAATTGGTGGAAATGGCCCTACACGCAGAAGTGACAAAGCGTGTAATTGGTGGAAATGGCCCTACACGCAGAAGTGACAAAGCATGTAATTGGTGGAAATGGCCCTAGCGCGTACACGCCGCGTAAGTGACGCTGGACGTGTGGGCCTGTATAAAAGGTACGTGTAGAACACCATTTCCTTGTACGTGCTTTTCATGGAGAGCGAGTGGGTGAATTCTGTACTTCTTGTCGTTTCAAACACGATTTACTTCACGGCGTTTCAAGTTCGTATTCCCTGTTACCTCTGACAGCTTTTTCTCTTTTTTCTCTTTTACTGGTTTACCTGGGCCTGTTCCCTCAAACAGTGTTCCCTTCTACTGTTGTCCTGTCTCCTCAGACAGCGTACAAATCTTCTTTTGGCGGGGGTGTTGCCAACCAAATGCGCTCCTTTTTCACGCTCTTTTACCTGGCAGACGGTGAGTCACGCACGTATCTAACATCTGTGCTTGCCCCGTGTGTAGCCTACCCCTTCAGAGGTCATTCTAGGCTGCGTGTGACATGCATACGTTCATTCTTGTGTTACTGGGTGCCACAGCGTAGTGCAGGTTTTTCTTTCTGCACACGTGGTCTAGGAGGGGTTGCGTGCACGTCATCTCCCTTTTTTGGGGCTCCTGTGCATAGCATGACCCGTCATCTTTCCCCAGGGGTTACATTCAGCCTTGCTAGAGCACTAGGGTACAATTACCATCTGGTACCCAACCCCTTTGACCCCCAATTGCCCAGGACAACAGTTTACAGCCACTCCCATACGCACATTAACATCAGTGCCATGGCTGGGAGGCGAGGATTCCGTAAGGGTGGCAAAGGTGGAAGAGCCACAAGTGGGGGCCGTGGTGGATCCGGTAGGGGGCGTGGTTGTTACTTGCAGGGTGAGCCTGTCCCCCCATGTGTGGAGGACCAGTCAAGGGCACCCATAATCCCCCCCACCCCCTCCCGTTGAGGCTGATGTGGCTGACACCATCCATGCTCAGCCCTTGTTGGACCAGCCCATTGTGGCACCAGACCTGGCTGACTTCCAGGTCAGCAGGCCTATGACACGTGCGCTGGTGCACGTTGATGTCATCATGCCACATGCATCTGGGGCAGCAAGGTCATCTGCTGCCCCAAGTAGGCAGGGCGGAGAGGCTGCAGGGGCAGCTGCGGCTCCATCCACCCCAGCTCTCACACACCCAGCCAGGACAGTGTCGGTCCTAGTCCATCCTGCTGACATTCCCCCTGACACCATTACACTTGAGCCAATGCCTGCACCAACTCCCATGCTGAGTGTGCAATCCCACACTCCTGATACAGAGTCCACCAGGGCTCCTGCCCCTAATGTCCAGAGCGGCGCAGGACACTCAGGATCACCACCACCTTCCAAGCGGAAGAGGAAGAGTGCTCGTCCGGCACAGGCTGATGCCCCAGACACGGCTACACAGTCCGGCCCGTCGAGGAAGCCCAGCTTCACGGATGACGAACTGAATGCACTTGTCGAGTATGTGTCCGCACATGATAACGAGATGGTCATTGTTGCAGGATCCAAGACCACACCTGCACAACGCCAGGCACACTGGCAGACCGTTGCGGACATCGTAAGTGCCCTTGGAATCGTGAGGCGCACAGCCAATGATTGCTATAAGCGCTGGAATGACCTAAAGCGCAGGGCAAAGAGTAAGCTGGCCTCAAGTCATGCCACAACTCTAGTGACTGGAGGTGGGACTCCAGTAGTAGACATGGAACTCACTCCACATGAGTCAGTCGCTGGGACCTACGTCACGGAGGAACAGATCCAAGGCGTGGGAGATCTGCCTGATTACGAGGCATTGTCCGGTGAGTGCACATGCATGTGTGTGTCATCCATGTGCATGGTGTGTGTGAGGGCTTCTGTTTGTGTGCCAGGTGAGAGTGTGTGCGCCTTAGTCGTATGGGTCAGCCATGTGCTTCATGCAATACATCCTGCGCAGCTGCATTTGGCCATAGCAGTATCCCTTCTGCCAACAGTAGACATCTAGCCCAACTGCACGCCAGTTGCTCTTGAAGTGTCACCTTGCCACAACATTGTTGCTTATTTTTCACTGTTCATTCAGTCAGATTGTTTGCATTCCACCACTTTTACTAGGCATTTCGCAGTCCTCTAGTCACATGTCTGACATGGCTATGGTAAAGTGGAGTGACTTTGTTACCTGGATATCATTTGTTCACACATGTCCCTGTGCAATTGGACCATTTTGGACTGGCAGCTCCAGGTGAAAAATCTGACCTGTTTGAATTAGAAAAGCTATTACATGCGGGAACTGGACTGAATGAATAGGTGCTGCCCTCCTCTCCATCTTCACTCAATAGCAATGGTACATGCCATCTGTGTGATGGCATGTGTGTTTCACCTGGCAATCACAGGCCAATGTGTGATGCCACTGCCAGGCAGCATGCAGAAAATGTGTTCATCTTCCATCTTGGTGTCATCAGTGTGTGCCATTTGCCTGCCCTTCATATGCAGTGAGGGTGCATGCATGGGAGGGTTTTAGTCATGTGGGACATGTGTCAATCAAGTACTGGTTCTCTTGCTTCTCAGCCCTCATTGTGTGCCATGGTGCTAATGCCTGTTTCCATTTCTTTGTTTTTATGTCTTTGCAGGGGAAGACGCACCTGATACTGCTGGGGTTGTGGAGATGGTGCAGACCCAGGAGGGGTCCGAGGGCCGACCAACCACCAGTGAGGGACGTGGTGTGGTGGTGGGTGAGAACCCACAAGTGCTGCAGGTCGTGCTCTCAAGGGGTGTCTCTGGCTGCACCTCCCCCGAGCTGTACTCAGGTGTTGATTCGGATGATGAGACCTACGTGCCGTCGCAGGTGAGTGTTCCAGGGAGGGATTCTGTTCTGTCCCACCCATCTGCACCAGGGTCAGAACCCTCAATGGGGATGTCAGTGTTGGCAGCTACGCCTTTGGTGGTTACGGATGCAGGGTCACACTCCGCGACATCTGATCCTGTTCCTGGGCCAGCAGATCAGAGGGGGAATGCAGTCCTGCAGCCTCAGGCAGTGCCGGCACAGCAAGGCGCAGTTCGCCTTGCCCCAGACAGGTGTGGTGCCCGCCGACGTGGTGGCCGTACGCCACCTGGCAATACCGCATGGGAGCAATCCATTTACGGTATGGCAACCCAACAGGCAGCATCATTCGAGATGATGGCTCAGGCCATGCATAGGGTGGCCACTTCCATTGTCCCCCCTGAAAGGCTGATGAAGCGACTACAGCAGGCAACCGACTCCATCTGCCAGTCACACAGGGAGGACATGTTGGCGTCCAACAGGGACAGGCGGGCGGCACTGGTGACTCTGCAGGAGGCCATCTCCATAGAGTCCCAGGGCCACAGGGAAGCCCTGAGGCAGGAGCTCCTTCACCTCAGGACGACTCTTGTTGAGCTTGAGGCTTCAACACACCAAATTACAGAACTGCAGCTGGAGCGTCTCACTCGTACGCTCTCAGCTGAGATGCAGGCAACGAGGGCGGAGGTCCGGGCATCCCGTGAGTTGTTGCATGGGGACCTCCGCACACTCATCCTCCAGAACGAGACCTACCACACCCGTATGCTTGCAGCCATGGAGGATCAGACTAGGGCCTTGCGTGGGCTGCCTCCCATTGTGCAACCACCTCCGGATGCAGCTGCACAGGGTGATAATAGCGACAGCAGTGATACTCCCACAATAGGGTAGCTGTGTGGGCCATGAGCCCATGGAGGTGTTTTTTTTTCCCAGGATCCACACAGGTGGGTTTTGGTGTGCACCCTGTCCTCGGACCTCCTGGGTGGCCTCCCCAACCCCCCCGGGCCCATCAATGGCCATTTTTGATTTTTTTTTATTTTTATTTCTATTTTTAATTATTTTTTCCCCAACTTTTTTGGGACAATTTGTTGCCTTCCGTGGTTCCTGTGGGCATACGCTGCATTGTGGCTGGGCACATGCAGGCTTGTCATGTATTTGGTTCAGATGCTTGGGTTTGGGTCACACACACCCCTCCTGCTTCCCGTTTCCATGGGCTTGCAAAGGGTGTGCCCAAGTGACATTGACGTACATGGTGACATTGGACTCCCACTACATGTGTGGGTAGTCTAGTCAATACTGTGTATACATTCCTAGTGCATATTGCTGTTGTGTTGTACACTGCATGTTGCATTGATGTGTAACTCATCATCTGTGTCTACCTCCCAATTTGCAGGTCCCTTCCTCATGTCTACACAAGGCCCTCTAGTTTGGAGATGGGGTCCATGTTGGCAGCAGTGCACCTACAACTCTACATGGCGCCAACACTGCACAGTTGGTAGTGGTGGGAGTGCAGGCATTTCCAGGTGGTGAGACTACTAATTAATTACATTTGTGATGTCATGTTAATGGTAGTACCTGCTCAAGTTTGTTGTTGGTCCTGCATTACTGTGAGCATTTCAGGTGTTGCAAGTTTCAATTAGGGACACTGTACATTGTGACACGTGTCATGTTGTGGGGATTACTTTGTTTACCTGCAAATAGCATGACATGGCACGGTGTGTCGTGTGGCGGTGCTGGGGATGGGTTGGCTGACATGGCACTGGCCTCTTGTTGCATTTTGCAAGTGGGTATTCATTTTAGCTGCTTGAATGTGTTTCTTCACAAAACTGCATTGGTGGTGTCTGTGTGGGTAGGGATGCACACATTGTAACACTTCCAGGTGAACAATCTCAGGCTGATATGGTATTCACAGTTGATTCTCCAGACATTCAAGATCAGTGTCAGGTTGAGTCATCATTGATTGTCAGATGGAATGTGCCAGGGCAGTGTGCACTCCACAGGGGTGTGATTTCTATGTGAAGTAATTAGCCACTAGCTGTGTACGGGCTGCCTCCCCCGTGCCCTTTCCCCTCCCATGCGCAGCGGCTGTGCATGTGGTTGGGGATGTGGGGCCACCACCATGTCCACGGCCAGGCCCCGGCGTGTTGCAACGTTGTGCAGGACACATGCTGCCACTATGATCCTGCACACTACTGGGGGAGCGTACAACAGCTGCCCGCCAGAACGGTCAAGGGAGCGAAAGCGTGACTTTAGCACTCTGAATGTGCGCTCCACTATGCCCCGGGTTGTAATGTGGGCTGTGTTATATCTAACCTGGGGTGGCGTGGTGGGGTTCCGAATTGGCGTCATCATGTGGGGGCTGAGAGGGTAGGCACTGTCCCCTGTGGAGGTGGTGATTGGTATCATTGGTGGGGTTGTGACCTTGCTCAGTATCTGACATGCATGCATGTGCAGTGGCATTCATACTCACCAAGCAGCCATGTATCGCCATGCCGCCCAGCTTCTAGGTCCCGGCTTAGGGTGGACATTCGGTAAATGAAGCTGTCGTGGGTGGACCCAGGATAGTTGGCATATACTGAGGTGATGATTCCCTTGGCATTACATACTACCTGCACTTTGATGGAATGCCAGTGCTTGCGGTTCCTATAGATGTGCTCTGATGCCCTGGGGGGACGTAGAGCCACATGGGTGCAGTCGATGGCACCTAGCACTTTGGGGAATCGTGCCACACCGTAAAAATCCAGGGCGGCAGCATGCCTTTCTGCAGGTGTTCTGGGCAGGTATATGTGCCTGCGGACTGATGGGCGTGCAGTGATGATGTTCAAGACCTGGTGTAGGCAGCGTGACTGGGTGGCCTGTGATACCCCACCCACTATGGCACTTGTCCGCTGAAATGATCCAGTGGCTAAGAAGTGCAGTACATTGAGGACCTTCTCCAGGGGGCTGAGTGCTTGGGAGCACAGGGTGGGTGATGTGAGGTCATCCTCCCACTCACTCACCAGGTCCAGTATTATGTGTGGTGGAAACCTGTACCTCCCATACACCTGGTCATCAGGCATCCCGAAAAGGCTGGTTCTGGGTGTGAATATTCTGGCCCTGACTATCCTCCTACTCCTCCTTTGGTAGCCCACGCCCACTGCTGCTAGGAACGGTATGTTCATCCTGGGTCTGAGCTTGTTATTTTGTTAGCGCGCAAATGTATGCGTTGCGCGTGTTGTAGGCGAGCGTGTGACCCGCGCACCCCTGAAATCCAGTACCCAGTCCAATAGCGTGTGGAAATTCCCGCGCACCCCGGGATACAGGTGCACTGACGTACTTGCGTGTGTAAGTGCCCGCACACCCCTGATATACACGTACATAGGCCAATCGCGTGTACGTGCACTTTTGTCCAATTACACGCGATGACACTCTGACGTGCTGTCCAATTACACGCGATGACACTCTGACGTGCAGTCTTTCCACGTGTGCTCTGTCATCACGTGCTGTGTGGGAAACAACCGTGCGGGTCACGTCACAGACGCGCTTACGCGCTGAGGGCCTTTGGTCCAATAGAATTGCGTATGCGTGTTGACGCGCTTACGCGCTAAGGGCCTTTCCTCGAATTTCACGCTGACGTGCAGGATTTTCACGTGCCAAATCACTCCGTATCAAGCTGGCCACGCGAAAACACACGGAAGACCACGCTCCTGCCCAGAAGGCCGAATTACTGCCCCCCAGTGCCCCGAGCAGCCTCCCACGTGCCATCTGCTGCTGCCTGCCTGCCTGCCTGCTGCCACCGTGCCCTGCCATTTGGTGCCTGCACATCAGCCATCTGCAGGGGTCCAGTTGCTGTGTCCACCCCTGCTGGAACTGAAGACTCCCGACTGGGATTACATCGCTCCACAGCCCAGCCCCAGGACCCAGTTGCCCACCCACACCTGCCTCTGGGGTTGCCATGTCGGGCACTTCCACATCTGGCACCAGTGGCAACCCCAGGCCAGAGGGGCAGAGGGGCACCAGCTTCACTGCCACCGAAGTTGGTGTCCTGGTGGAGCATGTCCTGGGGCAGTATGATGCCCTCTTTGGATCGTCCCGCGCCAGCAAGGAAGGACGGGAGAGGATCTGGGCCGACTGTGTGGTTGCCATCAACGCGGAGGGGGTGGCAACCCGCGACGTCCAGAAGATCAAGAAGCGCTGGGAGGACTTGAGGTCCAGGACCCTCGTGAAGGCCCGGCGCCTCGTGGAGGGGGGCCGGGGCCGCATGAGTTCCATCCAGATGAGGGTCCTGAAACGCGTACGCCCAGCGCTCCACGCCTAGATCCTTGAGAGGGAGACCCGTCTGGAGTTGAGCGGTAAGTGTCCAAGCATTGCTGTGTGAGACAGGGCATGTTGCGGTGTGCTGGTTCTCTGATACTTGCCTGTATATGTGACATAGGCCATGTATGCATGTATGTGTGCAGGGACATCATGGTAATGCATGTGCGACCAGTGATGTGTGAACCACATGGTTGTTGCATGTGTTTAAATGCCACATGGGGAGCCCTATGCAGATTTTAGACATGAGAGCATGCCAGTCTCTGTTCCTGGACATGGGTGGGGGTGTGGGATGGGTGCTGATGGCAGGTACATATATGGTAGCCATGTCTGTGTGCTTGACCTGCGTGTCTGTGACTTCGTCATGCCATGGATGCATGACACATGTGTGTAACAATGCACAGATTCACTGATGCAGCCTAGTTACCCTTGTATCCGCTGTGTTTGGGGTGTATGGGGCCAGATGGATGTGACTGAGGTGAAGTGTGTGCATGTGATAGGCATGACCCATGATGCATGTGAGTTCCATATCATTGTATGTTTCAAGAGTCCATTGGACATGTATGGAAATGTCCATGGCATGCACCATGCCTGTTACTGTGTGTGTTTTGCCTGGACTGACCCATGTGTTGTGGAGGGACATGATGGAAGTGTACTTTGACAGTGGTACTCATCTGCTATTGCTTCCTGTCTAGGGGACCATTGTACAGTACCCTGATGCTTGTGTTCTTTGTCTCCCTCTACGCAGCGGCTAGTGAAGAAGAGGGCGGAGACGGCGCTGTGGAGCAAGGCGGCGGGGATGCCCCCACGGCTGCAGCGGAAGGGGTGGGTGAGCCCCCACAGGGGCCTGCTACGGTGGAAGACGGTGAGGAGCCATCCAGGTTGGTGGTTTCCACAGAGGAGGAGGAGGCCGCCACAGGGGCACACATGGGGCCTGGTGGGGGCATCCCTGCTGGTGCAAGTGGTGCAGTCCAGGGCCAGGGGCAGGAGGCAGCACAGGTCACCGTGGAGGGGCCTGTGCATGTCGCTGTCCCTGACCCTGTGAGTGCACCACCATGCACCAGCAGGGTTGCCCCGTCCCAGGCCCGTCCGCTGGTAGAGGGGATGTCCATGTCATCTGACTCCCCTCCACCTGCGGACGAGGGGACCCGTGTCCGTATGGAGAAGGTCCTGATTGGGGTTGCGATGCGCGCGGGTGCAATTCGTGATGACGTGCGTGCTTCCCGGGAGGAGCACGCACATCATCACGAAGAGCACCATGCCGACGTGGCCCAATTGGGATCTTCCATGTTCGGGGGTTTCCTGCATGTGTCGGCCAATCTGGCTGCCCTCTCCTCCTCTGTGGAGGCTATACGCCAGTCGTTCTCCTTGCCGTCTTCCGGCCCAGATGCCACCAGGGCCCCCTGTGGACCTGCCCTGACCTATGCAGCCAGCTCGGTGGGGATCCCATCCCTGCCACAGTCGGGAGTCGGAGGTCAAGCAGGGGTGGACACCACAGCAACTGTACCCCAGCAGATGGAGGATGAGCCGGCATCATCAGGCAGGGCATGTGCACAACGGCGTCGGTGGATTCCATCAGCCTGGATGCCGTCGTGCTGGCAGAGGCAGTTGCGTCGGAGGCAGCAGCAGAGTCAACGTGGGAGGCATCATGGCTCGGGGCCATCAACATCGGAGGGGCAGGCATCGGCCGGAGGGCAGGAGGACCCAGGACAGGAAGTGTCTTCCGTGTGGCTGCGGTTGGGCCAGCAGATAGGTGCGGAGCGGCGGCGGGCGGAAGAGGAGCGGCTCACGATGGTCAGGGCGGAGAACTCCATGCGGAGGGCCCTGAGGCGGGCCGAGTGCCTCGAGGCAATCCGCAGGGGGTTGGAGGAGCAGATGGCGTCGTCCCTGCGGACCCTCGGGGCCATGGAACAGGACCGCCTCCGGGACATAGACGAGGAGTTTGATGATGCCCTGGCCCGGAACACTACGGAGTGAGCCGCTGGACTTGCCCGCCGCCTTTGTATATAGTTCTTTAGTTTTAGGTTTCATTTGTTTATTCTTATGATTTGGAGTCGACGGACACAGCTCCACTTTTTGTATATAGTTGCATTTTTGTTAGGGTTTTTTGTAGGTTTCCTTTGTTCAGTTGGGCTCATGGACCCTTGGATATTTTGTACATAGTTCTTCATTGGATTGTTTTATTTAATTTTATTTTTTCTTCTCCATGGAGCAATGGTGTTTGGATTTTATTTTTTTTCTGTCGGATTGATTTCATTTTTAATGTGACTTTGAAGTACATTTTTTTTGGATTTGGTGTTTTTCATTTTTTGGGACGGACATGCACCTTTTCTTTTTTTCATTGGCATTGCACTTTGTTTCATTTCATTTGCATTCATATTTATTTAATACATTTTTGTTTTCATACTTCACTGTGTGGTATCATCTCATTGGTTTCATGCATGTCATGTTGGGTGTTTTCAAATTCATTTGCAACCATTGTGTGTGACAGACATGGGTTCATTTGCTGTATGTACGTTGGGGGTGTAACATGTAATTTTCATTTCCATGTGGGTGAATGGGTTACTTGGTAGGGCCTTTTGGCTGTGGAGGCTGACCATTACGCACATGGTTGGTGATTGTGAGGACCTGGGTGCAGGGGGACATGGGTGGGTGCCCGGTGGAGGGTGCCCCTGCACTGCTGGGGGGTGGGGGTGATATGGGACATGAGTGGGGGCCTGGTGGGGGCTAGCCATGGTGGCTGGGGGGTGCGGGTGGTGGGAGACATGAGTGGGGGCCTGGTGGAGGGTGCCCCTGGTGGCTGGGGGGTGGGGGGGTGGTAGACATGAGTGGGGGCCTGGTGGAGGGTGCCCCTGCACTGCTGGGGGGTGGGGGTGGTGGGAGACATGGATGGGGGCCTGGTGGAGGGTGCCCCTGGTGGCTGGGGGGTGGGGGTGGTGGTAGACATGAGTGGGGGCCTGGTGGAGGGTGCCCCTGGATGCTGGGGGGTGGGGGTGCAGGGGGACATGAGTGGGGGCCTGGTGGAGGGTGCCCCTGCACTGCTGGGGGGTGGGGGTGATGGGAGACATGAGTGGGGGCCTGGTGGAGGCTGCCCCTGGTGGCGGGGGGGTGGGGGTGATAGGGGCCATGAGTGGGGGCCTGGTGGAGGGTGCCCCTGCACTGCTGGGGGGTGGGGGTGGTGGGAGACATGGGTGGGGGCCTGGTGGAGGCTGCCACTGGTGGCTGGGGGGTGGGGGTGATAGGGGCCATGAGTGGGGGCCTGGTGGAGGGTGCCCCTGGATGCTGGGGGGTGGGGGTGCAGGGGGACATGAGTGGGGGCCTGGTGGAGGGTGCCCCTGTACTGCTGGGGGGTGGGGTGATAGGGGACATGAGTGGGGGCCTGGTGGGGGCTGGCCACGGTGGCTGGGGGGTGGGGGTGGGTGGGAGACATGAGTGGGGGCCTGGTGGGGGCTGCCCATGGTGGCTGGGGGGGTGGGGGTGATAGGGGACATGAGTGGGGGCCTGGTGGAGGCTGCCCCTGGTGGCTGGGGGGTGGGGGTGGTGGTAGACATGAGTGGGGGCCTGGTGGAGGGTGCCCCTGGATGCTGGGGGGTGGGGGTGCAGGGGGACATGAGTGGGGGCCTGGTGGGGGCTGCCCATGGTGGCTGGGGGGTGGGGGTGGGGAGACATGAGTGGGGGCCTGGTGGGGGCTGCCCATGGTGGCTGGGGGGTGGGGGTGATAGGGGACATGAGTGGGGGCCTGGTGGAGGCTGCCCCTGGTGGCTGGGGGGTGGGGGTGGTGGGAGACATGAGTGGGGGCCTGGTGGAGGGTGCCCCTGGTGGCTGGGGGGGTGGTAGACATGAGTGGGGGCCTGGTGGAGGGTGCCCCTGCACTGCTGGGGGGTGGGGGTGGTGGGAGACATGGATGGGGGCCTGGTGGAGGGTGCCCCTGGTGGCTGGGGGGTGGGGGTGGTGGGAGACATGAGTGGGGGCCTGGTGGAGGGTGCCCCTGGATGCTGGGGGGTGGGGGTGCAGGGGGACATGAGTGGGGGCCTGGTGGAGGGTGCCCCTGCACTGCTGGGGGGTGGGGTGGTGGGAGACATGAGTGGGGGCCTGGTGGAGGCTGCCCCTGGTGGCGGGGGGGTGGGGGTGATAGGGGCCATGAGTGGGGGCCTGGTGGAGGGTGCCCCTGCACTGCTGGGGGGTGGGGGTGGTGGGAGACATGGGTGGGGGCCTGGTGGAGGCTGCCCCTGGTGGCTGGGGGGTGGGGGTGATAGGGGCCATGAGTGGGGGCCTGGTGGAGGGTGCCCCTGGATGCTGGGGGTGGGGTGCAGGGGGACATGAGTGGGGGGTGCCCCTGCACTGCTGGGGGTGGGGGTGATAGGGGACATGAGTGGGGGCCTGGTGGGGGCTGGCCATGGTGGCTGGGGAGTGGGGGTGGTGGGAGACATGAGTGGGGGCCTGGTGGAGGGCGCCCCTGGGGGGTGGGGGTGGTGGGAGACATGGATGGGGGCCTGGTGGAGGGTGCCCCTGGTGGGTTGACATGGATGGGGGCCTGGTGGAGGGTGCCCCTGGTGGCTGGGGGGTGGGGTGGTGGGAGACATGAGTGGGGGCCTGGTGGAGGGTGCCCCTGCACTGCTGGGGGGTGGGGGTGGTGGGAGACATGGGTGGGGGCGTGGTGGAGGCTGTCCCTGGTGGCTGGGGGGTGGGGGTGATAGGGGCCATGAGTGGGGGCCTGGTGGAGGGTGCCCCTGGATGCTGGGGGGTGGGGGTGGTGGGAGACATGGGTGGGGGCCTGGTGGAGGCTGCCCCTGGTGGCTGGGGGGTGGGGGTGATAGGGGCCATGAGTGGGGGCCTGGTGGAGGGTGCCCCTGGATGCTGGGGGTGGGGTGCAGGGGGACATGAGTGGGGGGTGCCCCTGCACTGCTGGGGGTGGGGGTGATAGGGGACATGAGTGGGGGCCTGGTGGGGGCTGGCCATGGTGGCTGGGGAGTGGGGGTGGTGGGAGACATGAGTGGGGGCCTGGTGGAGGGCGCCCCTGGGGGGTGGGGGTGGTGGGAGACATGGATGGGGGCCTGGTGGAGGGTGCCCCTGGTGGCTGGGGGGTGGGGGTGGTGGGTTGACATGGATGGGGGCCTGGTGGAGGGTGCCCCTGGTGGCTGGGGGGTGGGGTGGTGGGAGACATGAGTGGGGGCCTGGTGGAGGGTGCCCCTGCACTGCTGGGGGGTGGGGGTGGTGGGAGACATGGGTGGGGGCGTGGTGGAGGCTGTCCCTGGTGGCTGGGGGGTGGGGGTGATAGGGGCCATGAGTGGGGGCCTGGTGGAGGGTGCCCCTGGATGCTGGGGGGTGGGGGTGCAGGGGGACATGAGTGGGGGCCTGGTGGAGGGTGCCCCTGCACTGCTGGGGCGTGGGGGTGATAGGGGACATGAGTGGGGGCCTGGTGGGGGCTGGCCATGGTGGCTGGGGGGTGGGGGTGGTGGGAGACATGAGTGGGGGCCTGGTGGAGGGTGCCCCTGGTGGCTGGGGGGTGGGGGTGGTGGGAGACATGGATGGGGGCCTGGTGGAGGGTGCCCCTGGTGGCTGGGGGGTGGGGGTGGTGGGAGACATGGATGGGGGCCTGGTGGAGGGTGCCCCTGGTGGCTGGGGGGTGGGGGTGGTGGGAGACATGAGTGGGGGCCTGGTGGAGGGTGCCCCTGCACTACTGGGGGGTGGGGGTGGTGGGAGACATGGGTGGGGGCCTGGTGGAGGCTGCCCCTGGTGGCTGGGGGGTGGGGGTGATAGGGGCCATGAGTGGGGGCCTGGTGGAGGGTGCCCCTGGATGCTGGGGGGTGGGGGTGCAGGGGGACATGAGTGGGGGCCTGGTGGAGGGTGCCCCTGCACTGCTGGGGGGTGGGGGTGATAGGGGACATGAGTGGGGACCTGGTGGGGGCTGGCCATGGTGGCTGGGGGGTGGGGGTGGTGGGAGACATGAGTGGGGGCCTGGTGGAGGGTGCCCCTGGTGGCTGGGGGGTGGGGGTGGTGGGAGACATGGATGGGGGCCTGGTGGAGGGTGCCCCTGGTGGCTGGGGGGTGGGGGTGGTGGGAGAAATGGATGGGGGCTTGGTGGAGGGTGCCCCTGGTGGCTGGGGGGTGGGGGTGATGGGAGACATGAGTGGGGGCCTGGTGGAGGGTGCCCCTGGATGCTGGGGGGTGGGGGTGCAGGGGGACATGAGTGGGGGCCTGGTGGGGGCTGCCCATGGTGGCTGGGGGGTGGGGGTGATAGGGGACATGAGTGGGGGCCTGGTGGAGGCTGCCCCTGGTGGGTGGGGGTGGTGGGAGACATGAGTGGGGGCCTGGTGGAGGGTGCCCCTGGTGGCTGGGGGGTGGGGGTGGTGGGAGACATGAGTGGGGGCCTGGTGGAGGGTGCCCCTGGTGGCTGGGGGGTGGGGGGTGGTAGACATGAGTGGGGGCCTGGTGGAGGGTGCCCCTGCACTGCTGGGGGGTGGGGGTGGTGGGAGACATGGATGGGGGCCTGGTGGAGGGTGCCCCTGGTGGCTGGGGGGTGGGGGTGGTGGGAGACATGAGTGGGGGCCTGGTGGAGGGTGCCCCTGGTGGCTGGGGGGTGGGGGGTGGTAGACATGAGTGGGGGCCTGGTGGAGGGTGCCCCTGCACTGCTGGGGGGTGGGGGTGGTGGGAGACATGGATGGGGGCCTGGTGGAGGGTGCCCCTGGATGCTGGGGGGTGGGGGTGCAGGGGGACATGAGTGGGGGCCTGGTGGAGGGTGCCCCTGCACTGCTGGGGGGTGGGGGTGGTGGGAGACATGAGTGGGGGCCTGGTGGAGGCTGCCCCTGGTGGCGGGGGGGTGGGGGTGATAGGGGCCATGAGTGGGGGCCTAGTGGAGGGTGCCCCTGCACTGCTGGGGGGTGGGGGTGGTGGGAGACATGGGTGGGGGCCTGGTGGAGGCTGCCCCTGGTGGCTGGGGGGTGGGGGTGATAGGGGCCATGAGTGGGGGCCTGGTGGAGGGTGCCCCTGGATGCTGGGGGGTGGGGGTTCAGGGGGACATGCGTGGGGGCCTGGTGGAGGGTGCCCCTGCACTGCTGGGGGGTGGGGGTGATAGGGGACATGAGTGGGGGCCTGGTGGGGGCTGGCCATGGTGGCTGGGGGGTGGGGGTGGTGGGAGACATGAGTGGGGGCCTGGTGGAGGGTGCCCCTGGTGGCTGGGGGGTGGGGGTGGTGGGAGACATGGATGGGGGCCTGGTGGAGGGTGCCCCTGGTGGCTGGGGGGTGGGGGTGGTGGGAGACATGGATGGGGGCCTGGTGGAGGGTGCCCCTGGTGGCTGAGGGGTGGGGGTGGTGGGAGACATGAGTGGGGGCCTGGTGGAGGGTGCACCTGCACTGCTGGGGGGTGGGGGTGGTGGGAGACATGGGTGGGGGCCTGGTGGAGGCTGCCCCTGGTGGCTGGGGGGTGGGGGTGATAGGGGCCATGAGTGGGGGCCTGGTGGAGGGTGCCCCTGGATGCTGGGGGGTGGGGGTGCAGGGGGACATGAGTGGGGGCCTGGTGGAGGCTGCCCCTGGTGGCTGGGGGATGTGGGTGGTGGTAGACATGAGTGGGGGCCTGGTGGAGGGTGCCCCTGCACTGCTGGGGGGTGGGGGTGATAGGGGACATGAGTGGGGGCTGGCCATGGTGGCTGCGGGGTGGGGGTGGTGGGAGACATGAGTGGGGGCCTGGTGGAGGGTGCCCCTGGATGCTGGGGGGTGGGGGTGCAGGGGGACATGAGTGGGGGCCTGGTGGGGGCTGCCCATGGTGGCTGGGGGGTGGGGGTGGGTGGGAGACATGAGTGGGGGCCTGGTGGGGGCTGCCCATGGTGGCTGGGGGTGGGGGTGATAGGGGACATGAGTGGGGGCCTGGTGGAGGCTGCCCCTGGTGGCTGGGGGGTGGGGGTGGTGGGAGACATGAGTGGGGGCCTGGTGGAGGGTGCCCCTGGATGCTGGGTGGTGGGGGTGCAGGGGGACATGAGTGGGGGCCTGGTGGAGGGTGCCCCTGCACTGCTGGGGGGTGGGGGTGGTGGGAGACATGAGTGGGGGCCTGGTGGAGGCTGCCCCTGGTGGCGGGGGGGTGGGGGTGATAGGGGCCATGAGTGGGGGCCTGGTGGAGGGTGCCCCTGGATGCTGGGGGGTGGGGGTGCAGGGGGACATGAGTGGGGGCCTGGTGGAGGCTGCCCCTGCACTGCTGGGGGGTGGGGGTGATAGGGGACATGAGTGGGGGCCTGGTGGGGGCTGCCCATGGTGGCTGGGGGGTGGGGGTGGGTGGGAGACATGATCGGGGGCCTGGTGGAGGGTGCCCCTGGTGGCCGGGGGGTGGCGGTGGTGGTAGACATGAGTGGGGGCCTGGTGGAGGCTGCCCCTGCACTGCTGGGGGGTGGGGGTGATAGGGGACATGAGTGGGGGCCTGGTGGGGGCTGCCCATGGTGGCTGGGGGGTGGGGGTGGGTGGGAGACATGAGTGGGGGCCTGGTGGGGGCTGCCCATGGTGGCTGGGGGGTGGGGGTGGGTGGGAGACATGAGTGGAGGTCTGGTGGAGGGTGCCCTTGATGGCTGGGGGGTGGGGGTGGGTGGGAGACATGAGTGGGGGCCTGGTGGGGGCTGCCCATGGTGGCTGGGGGGTGGGGGTGGGTGGGAGACATGAGTGGAGGCCTGGTGGAGGGTGCCCATGGTGGCTGGGGGGTGAGGGTGGGTGGGAGACATGAGTGGGGGCCTGGTGGGGGCTGCCCATGGGGGGTGGGGGTGGTGGGAGACATGGGTGGGGGCCTGGTGGAGGGTGCCCCACACTGCTGGGGGGTGGGGGTGGTGGGAGACATGAGTGGGGGCCTGGTGGAGGGTGCCCCTGGATGCTGGGGGGTGGGGGTGATAGGGGCCATGAGTGGGGAACTGGTGGAGGGTGCCCCTGGATGCTGGGGGGTGGGGGTGCAGGGGGACATGAGTGGGGGCTTGGTGGTGCTGCCCCTGCACTGCTGGGGGGTTCGGGTGATAGGGGCCATGAGTGGGGGGTGCCCCACACTGCTGGGGGGTGGGGTTGCTGGGTGACATGAGCAGGTGTGCAGGGTAGTCCCCTGTGGTGTCGGCTGCCTGCAGGGGCCGTGGAGGGTGTACAGGGCATACCTGGGAGCACACAGCCAAATCGCGTGTAGAATTTCCCGTGTACCCCTGAAATACACGTACCCAGCCAAATCGCATGTGGAAATTCCCGCGCACGTACCCCGCCAAATCGCGTGTGGGACTTCCCGCGCACCCCTGAGATCCACGTACCCAGCCAAGTCGCGTGTGCAAATTCCCGCACACGTACCCGGCCAAATCGCGTGTGGAACTTCCCGCGCACCCCTGAAATCCACGTACCCTTCCAAATCGCGTGTGAGACTTCCCGCGCACCCCTGAGATCCACGTACCCAGCCAAATCGCGTGTGGAAATTCCCGCGCACGTACCCGGCCAAATCGCGTGGGCAACTTCCTGCGCACCCCTGAAATCCACGTACCCTGCCAAATTGCGTGTGGGACTTCCCGCGCACCCCTGAGATCCACGTACCCAGCCAAATCGCGTGTGGAAATTCCCGCGCACGTACCCTGCCAAATCGCATGTGCAACTTCCCGCGCACCCCTGAAATCCACGTACCCTGCCAAATCGCGTGTGGGACTTCCCGCACACCCCTGAGATCCACGTACCCAGCCAAATCGCGTGTGGAAATTCCCGCGCACGTACCCGGCCAAATCGCGTGTGAAACTTCCCGCGCACCCCTGAAATCCACGTACCCTGCCAAATCGCGTGTGAGACTTCCCGCGCACCCCAGTATACACGCACACATTTTTTGTCTGCGGGTGTCCGTGTTTGTGGGTACCCCTTTGCACGTCATTTGTCCTGGAGGGCCACAGTATAGGACATTCATCATGGCTGTATATAGGTGCTATTTGTTGGCGCACCTTTTGGCGCACATTTCTTCCAGGCGCAGAGACGCTACCGCCTGCTTTCTTGTGGCGGTCGTGTTTGTGCCTGTGCGCTGGTTTGAGCGTGCGCTTTTTTGCCCTATTCTATTCCATGAATACGTGTTGTAGGCGAGCGTGTGGGCGTTCCGCGCACTTGTACCCTGTACTTCCCCCGTGACGCCCACATTTTGGCAAGTTGTTCCCCATTACGAGTGTTACGCCCCTTGTTCCGCCTACTTTTGTTGCGTGCGCCGCGCTATGTGCGATTTTCGCTGTGGCCTGTGCGATTTTCGCTGTGACCTGGCGCACGCAGTTAGATGGCCTGTGCGCCAACGTGCGCCGCGCACTTTTTTATCGCACATCCGATGGTTTTCTCGCGCACGGCCTTCCATGAATCGATGTGCGCTGCTTTTCGTGCGATTTTCGCACACTTGCACTGCGATTCGCACGTTTTTGCCCACTTGCGCTGCGCTAATTATTCCATGAATCGGCCTCTGAGTTTTGATAATGACATTGATTTTAAGATGGATGATCCACTTCATTTGACGGTGGCTTTAAATGACCAAAAGAGGAAAGCTTACGTATGGGATAGAAATCAACTAACTAATAGCCAAGTTATCAACCCAATCCAAGTTTTCAGAATATGTAGGCCAGGATTTCTGATTCCCTTATCCTGTTAGCTGTTTAACAAAACCGTTAGATGCTGCGGTAAGGAATGTTATATTACGAATCACACCTGATCAGCTACTGACATATGAAATTGTAGATGCTTGTTATGATATCCCTCGTGCTTCAAGACTATGTAGGCTATGTAAAAAGGAAGTTGAAACCATACGGCATGTGCTTACGTGTTGTGAAACGCTATTAATGGAGTACAGGAAGGGATACAATACTAAATGTTACTAGAGCCGAGAATATTGGATTTGATCAGTTCTGGGGTACAGTATTCGCTGGCGGGCGCTGGTCATTACCTCAGCAGCATTTTATATATGGAAAGGATTTAATATGCTTGTATTATCTAATAAATTAATCTCTAAGTGATTGTGCTTATTATATTCCCTTTCAGTGTTTTGATGTATTGATGAAGTGTATATGAAATTGGATTTTATACATTTTTAATGTAATATGATGTGTTTAAGGTTTATAATAAACCAAAATACACAACACAAAATAATGTAGTAAATATATATGCGCACATGGCCCACGATAGCGGCCGTGTAGTTATGGTCAAGTTGCTAAACTCCTAGAAACACCATTTTTCAGCGGTTTATAACTTCACTCCCCTTGGAGGAATCCTCACCACCTTTTGTGCAGGGGGGAAAAGTTATAGGTGGGGACCCACATTTTTTTTCCAGAGACTGAATGGGGAAAATCTTGGCGCACGGCTACAGGGCGAACGGCTGGATGGATTTTCATCAAATTTGCGGCAGGAGAGGGGGGACTTGGGTCAGAAAACGTGCTTTTGTGTTTTTGATGGAAATCCGACCAGTACTTTTGTTGCAAAGAACTCAAATGTACTTCTCAAAATATTTGTGATATCTGGGTCCGCTCCGCAGACCCATTTCCCTGTTCGCTCCGCAGAAGTCTCATTGGCTGGGAGTACACCGTGATGTTGGCGAACATTGGACACGGCCGGTGGTTGGCTGGAGCGAAGCATGCTGTGCGTCAAAGTTTTTGGGAAACGCTGCCATGGTGTATCGGAGGACAGTGCAGCGCCGAAAGGGACTGACAAACATACTTTACACAATGTGGTGGCGGGAAGAAGAGATGGAAATGGTGGCAGAGTGAGAAGTGGTTCATCTCAAATATGTGATTATTAGGTGGACGAAGACAGTGGTGTGCTTGCAGTATCCGTGCGAACTGCGCCAATTCGGCATTCCCTGCACAGGCGACTACCGTATGTGCTGAATGCAGGCAGCCTTCATTACGGCAGGATAGCTCTTGCTGCAACCTCTTACCATGCGGACTGGTGGCAGCTCAATTGCAGGAGAGTGCATTGCAAAATGTAGAATACGCCATGTGGTGGTGAAAGAAGGGATGGAAAGGGTGGGGGAGTGAGAAGTGGTTCATTTCATATAGGTCAATAGGTGGAAGAAGACGGGCATGTGCCTGTAGTATCCGTGCGTGTTGTGTCAAATCTGGGGTGCCACCACAGGTGACTACATGTGTGAGGACTGCAGTTAGCCTGTGTTACGGCACGATACCTGGTGTGGCGACCTCTTGCTGTGGCCACTGATGGTAGAGCAATGGCAGAAGGGGAATACAATGAAGACCACATGAAACATACAGTGCACTACAGTGTGTTGCGTGTGCTAAGCCTGTAGCCCCTTCAATGCATGGGTGGGCAACTTGCATCAACAAGTATGTGCCCTGGGGTGAAGTAGGTTTTACATTGTTGCCTTCGGTGTGCGGTTTGTGATCATTGCATACAATGTTGGTTTCATGGTTGTGGGGATTGGTTGCACATCATATAGTGTTTAGTCCATGCCTGGACCGGATGGAGTGCTGAGTCCTTTAGAGTGTCCACTGGGTGCATTGGTGAACTGCATGTACCTGGCCACTTGTTCACCTGCATGCCTCTGTTATGTTGTGCTGGGTGTGGCCAAGGGCTACACTGTTGGGTGCATGGCGAAAAGCCATAGGCTGCAGGCCAGGCACCTAAGAGCCTAGGCCTACACCATAGCCACGCCACCATAATGCAGACATCCAGTTTTAAGTATGCATGTCTCCGAGGGTGATGGCGTTCAAAGAATGGTTCTGCAGGACATTGTAGTCATGGTAGAGCAGCACAAGTAACCTGATATGCGTACAGTACCATATGGTGTAGATAATTGCACATTAGGGAGCCACATGTCACCATTTGCGTTTGTTATGGGTTGCCCTTTATACCTCCCATCCTATGTTACGTTTGTGAATTGTGGTACGTGGCAATGTTCCCATTCATGACACCATTATGTTGGGCTGGGTGTGGGTAAGGACGAGACTATATGGTACATGGCCATGCACCCAAGAGCCTAGCCCTTGACGACAGCCAGCACAACATAATGCAGCCATGCAGGGTTAACTCTGCATCTCTCGGAGGATGGTGACCTTTGAAGAATGGGTGCAGAGAACATTTTACACTTGGTGGAACAACCAAAGTGAGGTGATATGCGTTCAGTAGCACATGGTGTAGGTCATTGCACGTGTTGCACATTAGGGAGCCATATGTTAGCATTTCCATTTGCTATGGGATGCCCTTTACCAAACCCTTGTTTGAGGAAGTGTTTTAACATATTGCACCAGGAAAGGAATCATCACAAAGTTGCAATATGGACAATGTACACAGCCACTCACATACCGTACAACACAGCCAACACAATGTCATGGAGCCATGCATGCAAAGATGTGGCCAGGGTGAAAGTTGGCAGGCCCAATTGCAGATGGGGAGTGCATTACACATAACATGAGCAGTAAAGCATGGGGTGTACTAGGATGTGCTGTGTGGGTTGAGGCCATAACATCTTGGATGCATGGCTGGAGGCCTTACACGAACAGCTATGTGGGATGCTTGCAACTACTCTTCAGATTGCTGCGTTTTGTGTGTGGTTTGTGAGTTGTGCATGCATTGTCGATTCCATGGGTGTGCTCATTGTTAGCACATAGTACATTTTCCAGTGCATGGCAGCAGCTTATGGAGTGAACAGTTCTGCAGTGTGTCTACTGAGTGCTGTGGTGAGAAACTGTGTGTATACAGTTCAACTGCATAGTGTATGTGCTTGGGTAGTGTGCATTGCGCAGACTGTTCTGCACTTTGAAGCATTGCATCATTGCAGTCAGTGCAGTCCTGTGAGGATAACACATATTGCTACCTGCAGTTAGTGGTGCTGGGTGCCGCTCTGAGTGAATGTGGATGCTGAAAGCATGGATAGGCTTGGAGAACTGTTAACTTGAGGTGCTTTCACATAACACAAGACGTGTACTGTGAGTGTGTAACAGTGCATGTGCAGGAGATCTTGGATGTGAATGCTACATGCTTGTGTGACCATTTAATACTACCCAATGCGGGAGCGTTGCAAATACAATAGTTGAAACGGAATAAGGACTGCCTCTGCTTTACTGGGGTGTGGCCCTCGCTGTAGCTGGGAAGGTGCACGTGGTACATTCTGCCCTTCTGAGCATGGTGCCTTTGCAAACGGAACTGTGGGGATTATCCAATCAGATATCGAGGGTGTGGTTTACAGGAAGGGGCAGTGGTATTTTTCCCCAAACCTCGCTCCAGTGAGGTTGGCAGAGATGGACAGACGCAGAGTGCTGATCGTGGGTGATACCTTTGTGCAAGATCTGCATAGGTATGCTGTGGAAAGAGGCTTTGCTACTAACTTTCCGTTGGAAGGAGTGGAGACTTTTTGGGGCACAGTGTATGAGTGGGGTTTCAGTGCCATGGTTCTCCGTTGTACACGTGTGGCCTCCGTCAGTACTGTAGATGTTGTGGTCATGCATTGTGGTCATATGGAGCAATACATTTGGGGTACATATCGTGCTCACGTTTGCTCCATCACCTCAAGAAGTTGATGACAGCAGTGATGCAGATTTTTCCCACTGCCAAGGTGATTATCTCATCCATACCACCAAGAGGAGCATGGGACCATGCCACTGTAATTTGTCCACAGCCAGAGGTCGGGAGGTGTTTCATAAACAGAAGCATGTGTGACTTTATGTGCAGTGCTGGGATGTTCTGCACCAACTGCCAGCATTAACGAGCAAGATTTGCAGTGTTTCCAAGGAAATGGCATTGTTTTACCTCCATTGGCAATGCTGTTTTGTTTGCCACTCTACACAAAGTGTTGCAGAGAATCCTGTAGAAATGTAAGAGAAGCTTTGACCTTCAGTCGGTAGAAATGTCAGGAGAAGCAAACAAACTCATCGAAAGAGATAAAAAATAAATTGTATGCAAGCACGTACATACCAAAAACAGGACAAAAGAAACATCTTTTCTGAGACAGTACTACAGACCCAAACCCATACCCTGTTTCACACTCCCCCCACACCCCTTCTAGCATGATAACTCAGTGGATTACGCTGTAGTTTCTGGATTAGACGTGCCACATCCAGCCATTTTCAGGATGGGAGCCATGGAAATTAAACTGTGGAGCGAAAGGCCCTACTCAATAAGGTTTGTGGTTGTGGTGTGTACGCAAAAACTATAGCAGAAGGTCTCTTTGTACAAAGAAGTGCAGAAGGCTATGGTGGAAGTGTGCAAGGTAATGGGCAGGCATCATGGATGTATGCATGATCTGTATGTATTTGTTTGAAGTTCGTAACATGCATGCAGTGCTGTTTTTGAATGATATTTTTTTAAAAGTGTGAAGTAAGTGGGGTACTGGGGAAAACAAAAACAAAAAATATGCAGTGTGCAAGCTAAGTGGCAGGCATCCTACTGGCATGAATGCATTGTGTGTATGATATCATATGATGTGCAATTGTATGCTATGGCATTCGTAATGCGCCTATACACACGTTTAGCAAAGCGCAATGAGGCAAGGGAGGGGGAACAGAGGGGAGACAGAGACAACGACCCTACTAGGCCAGGTGTGACTTAGATCACGAAAGTGCATGGGTGGAGGCACAGGAATGTACAGTACATGGGAAGAAGAAAAAAATGACAATAAGTAAAAATACAGGCTGATTGTGCCAAGTGCAAGGATAAGTGCACACATCAGGTGGTGGAGTAACTGTTAGGGATACAGAAAACAGTCCCCAAGTGTGGGGTTTGCTAGAAAGGGAGTGCAGGGGTTAGCCTGGCGGGGGGAGGTGACATGGGCCTGACATCACAGTCGCCAGATGTTAGGCAGAATTACATGCAGTACCCTTTGGGAACACTACACACAATTAAGACTACAGATTAAGCACAATCTCACCTTTGGTACAAGCCTGTACTACACAGTTATGTGGTAGCAGTGGCTGAGCAGCCAGACTTATCTCAAGAGGGATGCGAGCAGTACAATATGTTACACAAAGGACTTGCAATCACAGTAGTTCAAACAAACACTTATTCAAGGTTTCCTGGTAAAGTAATATACATTTATTTACACATTTGGTTAGAAAACATTCCACTAGTAAGAAGCAGCTCAATATCACACTACAATACACTACAGTACACAACCCATAAGATGCTTTTAGAAGATCAAATCCAGCCAATTTGAGTAAGAGAAGGGCTTCGGTAACAACAAAATCGAATGACAGACCCAAGAAATTGGACTTGGGTCTCCAAGGCAACCCAAAAGCAATCTGTGTATTAGCCACTAAAACGGGACCAGGCCAGCCTCACTCACACATTTAGCCCTAATAGGTCCCATCAGAGCCAAAACTATCAGATAGTGATGGGCTCATGGAACACTCGGGGCTATGGACATCTCACAGGGACCTCTGATGTGAATCTTGGAGACTACGATATTTCATGTCTCCAAGAGACCTGGCTGGTGACAAAACCAAGTATGGATGGCTATGAAATTGCCTTTTCAGCAGCTAAAAAAGGGCACAAGGGAAGACCCTCTGCTGGCCTACTAATTGCCATTCGCTCGGGCAGTGGGCTATTTCTCAAATCAATACTGACCCAAACAACCTCGACTCAAGCAGTGTTGATTGAATGGTCAAAACACAATATAGAAGGAAACCAGGAAACTCCACTTTTGCTAATCAACTGTAATGGAATCCCGCTACAATTACTGACAAAGTCTTTATCCAATCAATTTGGAACATCGGGGAAGACTCAATTTTAACCCAAAAAAAATCAAATAAATAAAAAATAAAATAAATCGATCGTATCATCGTTACCAGTGACTTGAACGCACTTTTTGATGAAAAGGACTATCCACTGAAAAAGCCTCATCCTCTTACAAAAGAGGAATAAAATGGAAACATCTAATGGAGGTATTCGATCTTCATAACCTTCACTTTACAAGAAAATATCAACACCCTAAAGTTCCATCCTGGGAACGAAATGGCCAAGGGATGACGATCGATCACACGTTCGTATCACGAGAATGGTTATTAATCATCGATAACTTCGAAGTCATAAAAACACAAAATAGCGACCACAATTTTCTACAGACAAGGTGGAAAACTACCCAGAATAGGTCGGAACAAATGTCGGCAGACCTGAAACTGTACAGCGGGACCACTCTACTTCGTTTAAATGAAAAGGTCATACGGACCCTAACCCAAAACTACCAAATTCATCTGGAAAAGGCCTCATATCCTCATCCAACAGCCCTGGACTGCCACCCTTTGCTAGAACCTTTTAAAGTTAGCAAGAAAAAAAGGACGGAGACCAAATCAACTAAATCACACGTCTACAATGCCCCACTAGTGGCAAGAAGACGAATACTCAGAGCGCTTAAAAGACAAGCCAAAAAGACGGACAACCCATTGATCAAGGAGAAATGGGAGCAGGAAGTGCGAAGCTACAGAGCATGGGTTCATAAAAATAAGCACACTCTATATTAAAAAGACTCTGAGGATATGCTTGGAGCACTGTCTGGGAAAAAATCTAGAGATTTCTGGTCACTGATTCGAGCAACGGGAGGTGAATCCAGTGGGGCAGGCTACAAAATGGTGTGGGAGAAGAATCGTGGGCGAACCACTTTAAAGAACTGTACAAATCCAACACCAGCACAGTTAATACCAAAGTTAAAAAGGAAGGGAAATGGAGCATTAGTTGGGCAATAGAGGAAATTGGATCAAGGATAAGAAAACAATTTCCAAGCCGCTGGTCCGGATGGCATCACGAATCTCCAACTGAAAAGACATCCGGAGTCCTGGGCCCCCCTTCTCAGTAAAATCTTTAAGGAAACAGTAAAGACCAGTAGTATCCCAACTTCATGGAGAAGGGCACATATTGTACAAAACAGGTGACAAAGCATATCCGTGCCAATACCGACCGATCGCCCTGCTTGATACAATGGGGAAAATCTTTGGATCAATAGCCCTGGAAAACCTGCAAGGCTGGATAAATCAATCAGAAAATTTTGACCCATTACAAACAGGCTTCGTGAGAGGCCTGGGTACAACAATGAACATCTTACTATTAAGTGCATTGAAAGAGAAAGTAAAGGACGGGAAGCCACAAATGCACTTAATATTTATTGACTTAGTCCAAGCCTTTAACAGGGTCGATCGGGAAATCCTGTGGGACAAGATGGAAAAGCAAAACTGTCCAAATACAATCATGGGTCCAATAAGAGCCTTGTATACTGAAACATCTGTAAAGGTGAGACTCAATAGAGCAGGAGATCTATCACGAGAAATTCCCACTGCTCAGGTTGTCAAACAGGGCTGCCCCTGGGCTCCCGCACTGTACATCCTATACACATCAGACTTCATGGACACTCAAACTTCGATAAAATCCTTTCCTCCAACATTGGGAAATGAGAAAATCTCAAGACTGATTTAATGCCGGCGACATTATCTTAATTGATCAAACCCAAATCGGCCTGCGGAGGCAGTTGAACAACCTCATCACATAATTGAAAAAGAACAAATTAGAATTAAACAAATCAAAAAACAAAAGTCATGTCATTTGAAAAAGGAGGAAACACAAAGAACATCAAGCACGCTGCAGATGGAACACAACTTGAAAAGGTAACAAGCTTTCAATATTTAGGGATCATATTGAACACTAGCCGGGTTGAACTCCCGATGGAGGAACATCTGTTCAATAAACACAAAGCCCTAATCAATCAGTCTAAAATGATCAATCAAAAGTTTGGGCATTTCTCAATTCTTCCCATCGTGAATTATTATAAAGCTAAAGTTGTGCCAACACTGATTTATGGCTTTGAAGCAATGCCAGGGCTGCCATCAAATCTATGGCCAAAATTAGAAGGTTGTTTTTGGCGTAAAGTCCTAAATCTGGCAAATTCAACTCCCACTGCGGCGATAAGGAAAAAACTAAGTCTAAGTTCAATGAAAATCCTGGTGGAGCGAAACTCCTTGATGTTATTTAGGAAAGTAACAGATCCATTAGCAAAACCCATTCTTAAAATGATGAAAAATTAAATGGATAAAGAAAAAAAAACGAGATGCTACTTGAGTGGAGGACTCGAAGCAAACAGTTGCTGGAAAAAATTGGAAGAACGGAAGATCTGCTAGCAAATCCTAAACTGATCAGCACAAAACTCCTAGAAATGGATTGGATTGAGACCAATAATTCAGCAGCCCAATGCAAACTGTTGGCGGACCGTCGGTGGAACCCAAAAAAACTGAATGAGGTGGCTCCGTACTTACTTAAATTTCCTGACCAACGAACACGGCAAGCCTTTATGCGAATCAGACTGAACTTAGTCAATACTAACGAAATTCTAGCAGTCAGAGGGAAGGCTTCATCAAATAAATGCAGATTCTGCCCTTCTCTTACTCACGTAGAGACAAGAAGGAATTTACTTCTGGAATGTGTGGGTTTGGCAAAGAAAAGACAAACCTGGCTAGGCCACCTCTTCAGGGATCTTCACGTGTATAGTGAAGATGATTGGTGGGCTCGCCTAATGAGCGGGGAGCAAACCCGCTGGGTCATCACTGTGGTGGGCTTTTTTGGACAGTTGGGTTTGGAGGAGCAAGTGAGTTGGCCTGCGAAAGAATTAGGAATATCTACCCACGCTCCACGGCTCCTTCGAAACTGCGGTAGTCTTTTAGTCACCTCCTACACAATTTCTTCAGCAGAACAGTTGCTTCTACTCATTTTGTAAAAAATTGTTTGTATAATTAAAAACAAATAAATAAATACATACATTTATAAGTTTCTGAACATGTTAGGCTCCCCTGAAACGGGAGCAAAATGGCACTCCAGTAACTTTTAAAAGGGGTAGAAAGACAAAGGTTATAAGAATCAAAACACAATTACTTTCAGAGGCAGGGCAAATAGTTTCATTCACTACAAGAGGCAATTCAATTCAATAGTCCTGGGTCAAATTCAATGGTTCAGTGTCTTGGATAGGATAGCAAATTTCTGGTAGTAAAACGGTTAAGTCTTTGCCAATATTCTTAGAAGTAGTTCGCAAAAAAAAATAGTTATATGTCAGATTAGGAGCGAACAAGACTCCAAAGTTGGGAAAGTTCCACAAACTTTCACCGCGGCAGAAAGGATTTCCACACCGTGTTTGCACAGTACCTTATGGCTGAAGAAAAGCTATACCTGAGGCAGTTGTTCCTGGCAGTTCCTGCAGATCTCGCGGTTCCTGAGCTTCAGTCGTGGGGACAAGAAGGAGGACGTTGGGCGGTTCCTGCACTGCCCAGGGAAGAAGCCACAAGCTTGGCTAAACGTCGGTTTTAAGTTGTGAGTGCCTTAAAGTCCACAAACTGGTATCCTTCTCACTGGCTATCTGGTTTTCAACAGCACTCGGAAGAAAATTCGACCAGTATGGAGACGGTGTCCAGGTGGCTTGCGAGTTGGTTGTTCCCACCAGCTCAAGGGAAGAAGTCGTCCCTGAAGGGGCTTCTCTGTCGAAGGAGTTTCAGACAATTCAGACCTGCAGCAGGGCTTTACCGGGCAAAGCAACGGTCCAGGAGTTGCAGCAGTCTTCTTCCTTCAGCTCGTCTTCAGGTTCTTTCGTTCCAGTGGTCGACTCCGACTTCCAGTTCTGGAGACTCGCCTTTTAAACAGTTTTCTCCCATTCATTCCAGCCTAGCTCTCACTCACCCAGCAGAGTGGCTGTCCTTGCCGGACAGTCAGCCAACCAATCACGCAAGAGTGCATTCAGGTCTCCTAGGAGACTAGGCACAGGGAGTTTCGGGCATCTCCCTCACATCCTGTCCACCCCAGACACTCAGGCGCCAGAGGAGGGCTTCAGCACTGAAGCCCGCCAAAGGCCATCGAACAAAGGGACCAAACCTGGTTTCGCGTGCAGTGACAAACACTAGAAGGACCTTTCCTAAAAGAAACGGCAAAAAATGATGACTGGAGTCTGTTTTTACAGAGGGGTCTTGGGCGCCATATTGAAAAACATGGCTGACCCGATTTTTAGCTACAGGTGTTCGCGGTCGGGAAAAATCATGGTAGTTTGTTCTAAAACCACTGCCACCAGCCATTTCAAGAGGAAAGGGTAACATTTTACTGTTACATGAGTGTTTAGACATAGGGGTTACTAGGCAACCCCTCCAGCACTCTATAGGAAGATAGTTTCTGCTGGGTCTATGAATTTAAAAAGACTAGCAAAGTCAATTTAACTTTACATGCACTGGAAGACAGTAGTCAGTCCCAGAGAAGGTATTCAAACCTTGGGAAGTCTGAAAGACATCCCTGTGCCACTGCACTGAATGTGCTGTGTGATACACAAGAGAAAGATGATGCTTATGGAGTTTGTCCAAGAACTCCATATCCAAAGAACACAAAAATAAAACACACATCAAAATACATGAAAGAGTGGGGAAAAAGGCTCACACTCTTTCCAGGTAAAAATTAAAGTCCTAGAAATCCAGCAAAGTTGCTGAGGGTCTCAAAAGGTAAGGGAAATCAGCATATTCCTGAGAATTGTCCCTAACACTGGCCCCCCAAGACTAAGGGGCAGGAGGGTTTAATCCATTCCTGGATGAATCTCCTTACTCCGGTTGGTCAAACATCCTGGCAAGACCATCAGCATTTTGGTGGTGACACGCAGACCTGTGTTCAATGGAAAAATCAAACCCTTGCAGGCTGATTGACCAGCTCAGTAGTTTAGGGTTTTCCCTTTTTATTAACATCAAGCATCTCAAGGGTTCGTGGTCAGTCTGAATCACAAAAGTAGATCCATACAAGTATGGCCTAAACTTCTTCCGTGACCACACAATAGCAAAACATTCTCTTTCAATAGTTGCCCACCTTGTTTCAGGTTCCTTCAGCTTCCTGCTGATGAAGCAAATGGGGTGCTCCCTACCTTTCCCATCCAGCTGACTCAGCACTGCACCTATACCTGTATTGGAAGCATCTGTTTGCACAATGAAGGTTTGGTTGTAGTCAGGAGCTCTTAAAACTGGAGCTTGACAAAGGGCTTTAAGTCCTTCAAATGCTTGAGTGCACTCCTCATTCCACCTGACCTTTTTGGGAAATGTGGGTGGAGATGATCACATTCAAGGGAGAAGCTATGGTCCCATAGTTCTGTATGAAGTTCCTATAGTAACCAGTGAGGCCTAGGAAGGCTCTCACTTGGGTTTGAGTAGTAGGGGGTGGCCCAGTTTTGTACAGCTTGTACCTTGCTAGGCAATGGTCCAATTTCACCTCCTCCTACCTCATGTCCAAGGTAGACCACTTTATTCTGACCAATTTGACACTTACCTGCCTTTATGGTCAGATGGACCTGCTCAAGAGCCTGCAAAACCTATCCTAGGTGGTCAACATGTTCTTTCCACGTAGGGCTGAACACTGCAATATCATCCAGGTATGCCATGCAGAAGCCTTCATCCCATTCAGAACTTGATTAACCATCCTTTGGAATGTTGCAGGTGCATTCTTTAGTCCAAAAGGCATTACCATAAACTGGTAGAGGCCTGCTGGGGTGGAGAATGCAGTTTTCTCCTTGGCATGGTCTGTCAGTGCTATTTGCTGATAGCCTAACGTGAGATCAAATGTACTGAAGTACTTGGCTGAACCAAGTTTGTCCACCAGTTCATCAGTCCTTGGTAAAGAATGGGCATCAGTCTTTGTGACTGCATTAAAAGCTCTATAGTCCACACAGAATCTCAACTCCTTGGATACTGCCTTTGGAACTAGTACAACTGGACTAGATCATGGACTGGTAAATGGCTCTATTACCCCGAGATCAAGCATCTTGTTGACCTCTTCCTTTATGTGGGTTCTTACATGATCTGACATCCTGTAATCTCTGCTTTTAACAGGTAAACAGTCACGAGTGAGAATATCATGCTGGCCCCAAGGGGTCAAGCATGGTGATAGTGAAAACAGGGAGGCAAACTGATTTAACAAACTTGCACTCCTCCTGTTGTTCGGGTGTCAGAGTAGAAGAAAGATTGACTCCTATTTTCTCATCTAAAGGCTCTCCTCTGAGTAGGTCAGGTAGAGGTTCACTCTCCTCCTCCTCTTGAGCTGAAGCTAGAAGCAAAGCTCCTACTTCTGGTCTTGAGACATGAGCTTGTAGACTGTTGGTGTGAACGACTCTGGGAGCCTCCTTGGGATTGCCTAAATCCACCAGATAGTTGACCTCTCCAAGTTTGCACACAATCTTGAAGGGTCCTATCCATTTGTCCTGTAAGGCCCTCTGCCTTGTAGGTACCATAACTAAAAGTAGCTGGTCTTGAGAAAACTCAACCATGTTGGCCTTCTGGTTATGCCAATGCTTCACCAGAGCCTGTCCTGCTTTTAAGTTATCTGATGCTTCTGCCATCATGTGCGACATTCTCCTTGGGAGACCCATCACATAGTCACTGACTCTCACTGGCTTGGGGGAAGGAGCACTCTCCAACCCCTCCTTAATTGGGGCCAAGGGACCTCTAACTGGATGGCCATAGAGAAGCTCAAAGGGACTAAATCCAACTCCCTCCTGAGGGACTTTTCTACAAGCAAATATAAGGCATGGCAGTAGAAGGTCCCACTTTTTTCTAAGGGGTTACTCTAAAGCACCTCTCATGCTCTTCATTGTACGGTTGAACCTCCCTACCAATTCATTTGTCTGTGGATGGTAGGCAGTTTAGAACTTGTAAGTCACTCCACAGTTTTTCCACATGGCCTGCATGTAGTGGGACATAAAATTGGATCCCCTGTCAGAGATATATTCCTTAGGAAAACCTACCCTGGTTAAAATACCAAGTAGGGCCTTAGCAACAGCCCTAGCTGTAACAGTCCTCATAGGTATTGCTTCAGGATACCTAGTAGCATGGTCTACTACAACCAGGGTGAACCTGTTGCCCGAAGAAGTTTGAGGGTCTAAGGGACCAACAATGTCGATTCCTACCCTCTCAAAACGGACTCCCGCCTCTGGGAGAGGCACCAAGGGTGCCACATTCTCGGCTCCACTCTTGCCAGATGTCTGACAAGTGTGACAGCTCCTACATAATGTATCTACTTCAGCCCCCAATTTAGGCTAGTAGAAATACAGAGAAAGCCTTTCCTTTGTCTACTTGAAACTCAAGTGACCAGCCAAATGAATCTCATGGCTAACTTTAGGAACTGTTGTCTGCTCTCTAGGGGCACTACAAGTCTTCTGTAGTCCCCTGAGATAGACTCAGTTGGTTCACTGTAGAAGAGGCCATCTTCCCAGTATAACCTATGCTTCCCTGGTTCTTGCCCTTCCAGCTGGGAAGCTGCCTGTTAGCGAAGACCTTCAAGAGTAGGACACTCTCTTTGACCTCTGCTGAAGCCTGCCCTACAGGGTCCACCTTCTGCCAGTAAAGACTGCAGCTCAGGATGGTCTGCTGGATCCAGATCTCCAACAGGGGCAAGGTCCTCTTCCAGCTCTGATTCCTCAGTAGCTGATTCAACCACACTAGGTTGTTCCTCACACTCAGCATCAGCTGGGGGAGGAGTCACAGGTGCGACTTTGGACAGTCCTCTCGGGGATGTCCTTGTAGGTAGCACAGGAGTGCTGGCTGCCTTCTTTGAGGTTTCCCCTTTTCCTCCGTTTTCTTAGAAATGGCAGTCAGTAGGCCCTGTGGACTGGGGGTTATAGTTTTCTCTATACTTTCCCCTTCAGAGCCTCTTAAGATACTCTCTCTGGCCTTCCTGGTCTGCTCCCATTTCCTTTTGCTGGGAGGCCTGGGGGTGCTTGATACAACTCCAAGAGGTTTTAAGTCATTTCCCAACAGGACTCTCCCAGGTACTTCACTCTGCACACTTACAGGTACCCTGACAGTCATGTCATTGCACTGGATGAGAGATGGCAACTGTGGAAGCATTTGGGCAGGGCCACCAGCAAGCTTAGTGAGGTATTTGGGTGCCTTAGCAACATCCTCTACCTTGAAAAAAAGATTCATCCTCTACAGTAATGCTGGCCCCAGTGTCTGATGGCAGGGGTCTCCTGACCATTCACAAGAACACTGGGCCTCATTACACGGAAGGCTGTAAGGATTAATGGTCACCGGTAAGGGTACCGGTGACCGTTAACCCTTACCGCCTTACTACGAGGTCCCTTTGCAGGACCCGACCTTAACGGCTGGTGTACACCAGCCGTTAAAGTTGCGACCCGCAAAGGGACCTTGGTGCTAATTCCGTTACCGCAATTTGCGGTACCTAAATTAGATCCCTCCCCATTCCCATTATGCCCTATGGGGCAAAAATGGGAATGGGGAAGGTCCATGGAGAAAGGGGGAATTACCGCCCCGCCAACCTTGGAATGGGGTGGTAATTCCCCTTTCCTCCATGGTGGTACCGGTATGGTACCGGAGGCAACCATGGTGCTAATAGCACCATGGTTTACCGCCTACCGTGTAATGAGGCCCACTGTCTTTGTAATACTCTTTAGTATTGTCTGGTATGGAATTGTAGACATCTAATTTCTGTTGTTCCCACAGACCCAGGGAATCGAAAGAAACACTGGCTGATACTTTCATGCAGGGGTGTTGCTAGGTCTGGAAAAGACCTGGGGCTACTCTGGTGTCAGAACTGTTGAGACTGGGGGCTAGCTAGCCTTTTGGCTGTAGCTCCTGAGATTCTATCCGGGGCTACAACCAAAAGACCAGGGGCTATAGCCCCCTTAGCCCCCCCCAGCAACGCCTCTGCTTTCATGGGTTCCTCAGCCAGTAGGTGAAAGCTTCCACTTGCCATTTGTACTTCTTCCTCTGGGGAGAAGGCTAAGGAGACAGTGTGGATCCGTGAAGGTGTACACTTACATCTAGGATCCCCTTTCACATGTTCAGTTGACCCACAAGCATAACATTTACCAAATGTATTTATGAATGTGGGGTTTGGTCTGACCTCCCTCTGGTTTAGCACTGAGGTTTCACTAGCCTGATTCGGTTTCCCATGGGGCTTACCCTTCTTATGTTTGGGGCCCTCTTTTGGATTGAAGATATTGGAATTCTCTTTGTTATCTTTCTTGTGCTGCTTTCCCTCATCCTTCTTTTGAGTTGCCCCGGGGGCAGCCTAGACAAAGGTCATGGAATCAGCCGATTCCCTGTAATTTCCTGAATCCCATGGTTATATTCAAAAGTTGCCAACCAATCCAAAATATCAAACTTAACCTCATACATATTTACTGCATCTTTGGGCATGCGAGGCCTCTTAGGACTGGAAGACCTAGAAGTCTCTGGGAGAGAACGATTCTCAAGAGACAATTTCTTCATTTCAAGAGCATGTTGTAATTCCATTTCCCTTAGTTTAAGTTCTTGATGTTTACTTTTAGTTTGGGCTTCGATCCTTTTGAATTCTAACTCAAGTCTCATCTTCTCAAGAGAGACAAACTCTGGACTCAGTATTGGACCTGGTAGGGCCCCTGTGGCAAATGGTTGAGGCCTAAGAGCAGGTAGAGGTACAGTAGGGCCTACATCTCGAGACTCTTCTGTCTCTTGTAACTCATCAATAACATTTGAGTTGGACTCAAACATTATCATCCTCATCATAATTTTCCACATTTGCTGTAGGAGTAGGTATAGCAGACCTACTTCTCAGACTTTGAAACTCCAACAACTTTTTCATCAATTCATTATTTTTGCCTTTAACAGTGAGGTTCCTAGCTTTACACATTTCTCTCAGGTGATCAACTGTTAAAATTACTAGGGTCTCCTGTCTGTAGCTATACATATCAGGCATGATAAAACAATTTTTTTTCTAGTGGTGCTTAGCCTTGTGAGGGTTATTTGAACAAAGGTAAGAGCAGCACTCTCAGTGTATTAACTATACCTTATCCTCACCACTTGCCACCAGTGTTTGGCAGAATTACATGCAGTACCCTTTGGGAACACTACACACAATTAAGACTACAGGTGTAAGCACAATCTCACCTTTGGTACAAGCCTGTACTACACAGTTATGTGGTAGCAGTGGCTGAGCAGCCAGACTTATCTCAAGAGGGATGTGAGCAGTACAAGATGTTACACAAAGGACTTGCAATCATAGTAGTTCAAACAAACACTTGCTCAAGGTTTCTTGGTAAAGTAATATACATTTATTTACACATTTAGTTAGAAAACATTCCACTAGTAAGAAGAAAGTCAATATCACACTATAATACACTACAGTACACAACAAATAAGTTTTGAACAAGTTACGCTCCCCTGAAGTGGGAGCAAAATGGCACTTCAGTAACTTTCAAAAGGGGTAGAAAGACAAAAGGATATAAGAATCAAAACACAATTATTTTCAGAGGCAGGGCAAATAGTTTCAGTTCACTATAAGAGGCAATTCAATTCAATAGGCCTTGGCCAAAGTCAATGGTTCAATGTCTTGGATAGGGTAGCATAGTTCTGGTAGTAAAACGGTTAAGTCTTTGCCAATGTTCTTAGAAGTATGCAAAACAAAGGGGGTCTGGGAATCTCTACCAGCACGAACACAGCCCAATGATCTGTTCATGGGTGAATAACCCCTCAGAGACTCTACCAAGTCTTTAGCTCACTGTGCCTTTCACAGAGAAGAAATATCCCTGCAAATCAGTCTTTGTCCTGTCCAGGGGCAGTCCAGCACCGAAATACTAGGCGATTCTCCTCTGAACAAGAGTACCAACAGCAACCCCATTGGGCAGGACAAAGACTGATATGCGGGGACATTTCTTCTCTGTGAAAAGAACAGTGAGCTAAAGACTTGGTTGAGACTCTCCCAAGGGCCATCCACCCAAGAACAAGTCAATGGGCTGTGTTCGTGCTGGTAGAGAGTTTCCCAGACCCCCCTCTGTTTTGCATACCAACTAACTTTGGGTCTCACCCTAAGTTACCAGGGGAATCCAGACGTGGACCCCTTGCTCACTGCTCTTAGAGAGGCACAGCTTCACCTCACTGATGATGCCCAACTAGGCTGAAACACGTGTATGGGGTTGCTGTGGTACACTTGATCAGAGGAGAATTGCCTAGCATTTCGGTGCTGGACTGCCCCTGGGCAGGATAAAGACTGATATGCAGAGACATTTCTTCTCTGTGAAAAGAGCAATGAGCTAAAGACTTGGTTGAGACTCTCTAAGGGGCCATCCACCCAAGAAAAAGTCAATGGGCTGTGTTCGTGTTGGTAGAGAGTTTCCCAGACCCCCCTCAATGTAAATAAAAGTAGTTTGCCAGAAAAAGAGTTATGTCCGATTAGGAGCGAACAAGACTCCAAAGTTGGGAAAGTTTCACAAACTTTCACCGCGCAGAAAGGATTTCCACACCGCATTTGCACAGTACCTTATGGATGAAGAAAAGCTGTATCTGAGGCAGTTGTTCCTGGCAGTTCCTGCAGATCTCACTGTTCCTGAGCTTCAGTTGTGGGGACAAGAAGGAGGACGTCAGGAGGTTTCTGCACTGCCCCAGGAAGAAGCCACAAGCTTGGCTGAATGCTGGTTTTAAGGTGCGAGTTCCTTAAAGTCCACAAACTAGTAATCTTCTCACTGGCTATCCGGTTTTCAACAGCACTCTGAAGAAAATTCAACCAGTATGGAGATGGTGTCCAGGTGGCTTGCAAGTTGGTTGTTCCCACCAGCTCAAGGGAAGAAGTCGCCCTTGAAGGGGCTTTTCTGTCGAGGGAGTTTCAGGCAATTCAGACCTGCAGCAGGGCTTCACCGGGCAAACCACTGGTCTAGGAGTTGCAGCAGTCTTCTTCCTTCAGCTCGTCTTCATTTCTTTCGTTCCAGTGGTCGATTCTGCCTTCCAAGTCCCAGAGACCTGCTTTTAAACAGTTTTCTCCCATTCATTCCAGCCTAGCTGTCACTCACCCAGCAGGGTGGCTGTCCTTGCCAGACAGTCAGCCAGCCAATCACGCTAGAGTGCATTCAGGTCTCCTAGGAGACTAAGAACAGGGAGTTTTGGGCAACTCCCTCACATCCTGTCCACCCAAGACACTGAGGCGCCAGAGGAGGGCTTCAGCACTGAAGCCCACCAAAGGCCATCGAACAAAGGGTCCAAACCTGGTTTGGCACGCATAGACAAACACTAGAAGGACCCTTCCTTAAAGAAACAGCAAATAAAGATGACCGGAGTCTGTTTTTATAGGTGGTGTCTTGGGCGCCATATTGAAAAACATGGCTGACCCGATTTTTAGCAACCGGTGTTCGGGGTCGGGAAAAATCATGGTAGTTTGTTCTAAAACCGTCAAAAAAAGAGGCACCCCTTACAACAAACTCCCCCTACTCTGGTTGCAATTTATCCTCCCACACCCGCACGCAGCACAAAGCCACATCTGGGGATTTCAAGATGGCGGTCATGGAAATGGGACTGTGGAGGCCGCGGGATTGTGCAATAACGTTTCTGGGCATGGTGTGTACGCAGAGGACTGTTGTACAGAACTGCTACTGTTACATGGAGAGCTCTTCAATGTCATTGGTGAATGCGTGTGGAACTTTTTAACAGTACGCAATGACAGCGTGCTAGAAAGAAGAAAGTAGAAAGGGAAGAAGGATTGTTTCTACTTTATTGGGGCACGGCCCTCGCCATCCTTGGGGAAATGTAACACTCCCTTTTTCAGCATGCTACCCATGAGCTTGGGACTATGGGTACTAAAACACCTGCAGGTGTGGGACACAGGAAGGGTTGTTCATAATTTTCTCCACTACTGTGTGCACTGAGCCGGACTGACATGGTTGCTATTAGTTGCAAACGCAATGCAGCACAGCAGATTTGGTCCAACATCACTTACACGGCCAACTTATGTGGCCTGCTACTCTGTTCTGAAAAGGTGCAAATAGATTGCAGAGCAGCTCTGGGGTGTGGCATTTTGTAGGGCTGCTTTGGAGAACTTTCACCCAGAAAGCAGGCCTACATTGTTCAAAAACATACATACATACATACACAACGGCACATTGTGGTGTGTTTGTAAGCGTGTACTTTCCGAAAAACACTCTGTACATTGCTCAACACTGTACTTTGCTGCTGTCCCAGGGTACAGATTGTGTCAACGAAATAAGGGACCACGCGCGTGGGTGTGGTTGCATGGTGACGTTACCACTGTTCTCCTGTGGAACGGCTGTCCACAGGATGCGTTTTAGGCGGAATACATTGTACGCATGTGCATAGGTGTCCTATGCACACTGTTGCCACTTCTCTACTGAATAATAGTGCGCCACGCGTGCACTGACCATTTTGTGAGACACTGCCCGTTTATAGGGTATAGCAGGTGAGATGTTTATCTGTATAGCTACCTGTAGGACGTGAGTGGGCGCCTCGGCCTAATTAACGTTCGTTTGCATATGCTGTACAGTGGAAGTGTTAACAGGACACAGAGGAACCGATACACATGTGTGTACTTGCACAACTAACAAACGCCTGCTCCCACGTGTCATTTTAGGTGCTGGAAAACATGCAGAGCGTGCTGGTGTTGTAAGGAGGCCTCCATTGCCATTGTGGATAGGCCGGCCAGCTGCGGTGTCCGTAGGACACCTTTTCCTTAATTGCGGTCATTCCAGCGAGGACTATGTGCTGCTGAATCAGAACAGCTTTTTAACAAAAAAACAATATCACATATACACTCAGCAACATTTAAATTATTAGCGTTTACTTGTACACATTAATACACCCCATTAGGAAAGGGAAGGGGTAGCAGAAGTGGATACTTATTGTGGGGAATTGGGGATTTGCACAAGTTGTTTGTGAGGGGTGGAAGAGATTGATGTATCACTGTAACGTCTCCCATCACACAGATTTTGAGGGGATGGCAGGCTGACATGGGGCAGGGGTACACATGCAGGTCTGCCAGTGCTGTTTTATTTTATCCATAATATACCCCTGTACACAACCTTTCAGGTGGCACAATTGTTCACCAATTTTTCTACTTTGCCTTCCAGGATGTTCATTTTGCTTTCCTATGGCCATATGCTGTTGTGGAACGGTTGCCGCTTGTGCTGCCTTGCTTCCCTTTCCAATATGTTCTCTTACAGACAAGAAAATGAGTTTGGTGTCCATATAGCAATATATATTACATAATTTACGCTTCACACTACTCCGAGTACCAATGGGTTTAGTATCGTAAGTCATTGCTTCATGAGGGAACATTTCTTCCAGCCGCTCTAAGATGCTGGACATTGATGTGTAATAAAAGAAAGGTTATTCTTCTCTACTATCGTATACTGCAGCACCTGTGCAATTATTAGACAAACTTTAGTGTGCTTACTACATTGTAGTGACATTCTGATCTTAGTACTTTTCAGTCCGTACTCTAGCTGTTCATTCTTTGTTCTCATGTACAGTAGCAGTGCGGTAAGATTGTTGAAGGCAGACATCACTTCTCTTGTTGGTGCATTCCGTTATGGTGTACTCCCTATGCCTTTGTCCTGTTTGCTTCATAAGTACACAATTTGCAGACCTACTCTATTTTCCCTTGCAATTCTCGTACATGGTGCAGTTTGTATATGTTCCTTGGGGTTGGTGATTGTTACCTCTATGTAAGAGAGCACCTTCCTTCCTGAGCAGGTTGGATGCCACCCGATGTCCGCAACCAGATGCATAGTCCGCGACTGCTGTGCCCATTAACATGGAGCCAGCAGCATCACTATGTTCCACAGTACATCTTTACAAGCTAAGGGTATCCTGCTAAAAACCAATTAAATTCACTGTCAAAATGTTGTTAAACGGACGTTATGGTTAAATTGCGCAACTAAAAAACTATCGCCTTTACTGAAAGCAGTATGCTAAAGCAACGTTCTGGTTACAGTGCCCTTCTAAAAACCTATGAAATTCACTGACAAAAATCGTTAAAGGGATGTTATGGTCAAGTTGCACTACTAAAAAAACCTATGAAATTCCATGGAAAAATGTTACACGGACATTATGGTTACAGGTACAACCGAAAAACCCCAGAAATGTGCCAGTTATGGTAAGGTAACCAACCATAACTCGCGCTACCACTGTGCACTGCAAGGACCAACACCGATGACATCAAAGATGACATCACAAATGTCATTGATGTCATGACTGATGACATCACATGTGTGGTTTGCGCTTGACTATACTCCAGTATGCGGGGCAGAGGGACACATGAATCCAACCCTGTAGGAACTCCAATTGACACCAGTGGCCACTATTGAGTCGATCACCAGCCGTCCACAACTGAGAGGAGATGACGGGAAGACAAGCCTGACATTGTGGCACACCAAGATACCAGGCTCCAACGACTGCCCGGCATAGAGAACCAGGGTACAGGACAACTCGATCACTATGCCAAGGTATGCCAGTCATCAGGTACTTCGGAGAACCAATTGCAACCAGCCCAGAGGACAGGACTGAAAAAAAAGAAACGGGCCAAATCACAGCAGGCCAAGGACGGTTCCTTGGGTGGGTCTGACGATGAGGACGATGTCAGGGATTGCAGCTCAACAACCAGGGAAGAGGAAAGGCAAAGTCCACCTGATATCCACGCTGGAGCAAGGAGGGGGACAAGCAAAGAGGGAGAGAAGACCCCAATGCACCATACAAGTGGGGGAGCAAGCTATGACAAACACCATTGACACAAGGGCCCTCAGTATAGGTCAGACCCTTCGAGACACTTGAGCAAATGGACACCCAGCCGACGCTGGCCAACATGCAGCTGTACGCATACGGCAGCAGGAAAATCGTAATGCTGGTGGGGCGGTTTCAGACATCACTCCGCAGGAAGGGAGGCCCAAGAATCCAATCAGAAATATACATTGTGGATGCCGGCATTGAGTGCCTACTCAGCTAGAGATCGGTGGAGGACCTGTGGCTAATCATATTCATCTGTGTTGTCACAGACAATTATGACATACATGACTTGTTAGCAAAGCGCCCCAACCTACTCCAAGGGATTGGGTGCCTGAAAGACAAGGTGGTCAAGCTGCACATTGACACAACCATACAACCCCAGGCAGTGAGACACCAGAGAACAGCTTTCCACGTGAGGGACATAGTGATGCAAAAACTGTGCAGATTGGAAAAGGCCAGAATAATTGAGAAAGCAACAGGACTCACACCATGGGTCTCCCCTATGGTCGTGACCAAGAAGCCCAAACTATCAGGGAAGATCCCGATTTGCATTCACATGGACCTCCCGAATACTCCGGTAGAGACACATTACCCCAACGCTGGACAAAATCATTGCAGAACTCACAGGGTACACAATCTTCTCAAAGACAGACTTAAACGCAGGCTACCACCAGCTCAAACTACAGAGGTACATCACAGTGTTCTCAACGCACCTGAGACTGAGGAGATATAAAATGCAACATTTCTGCATTTCCTCTACGGCTTAAGTCTTCCAGCAGACAATACATACAGTCCTACAGGGCATCCCGGGAGTCCTAAATGTCAGTGAGGACATCCTCATCCGTGCACAGGACAAGACAGAGCACATGCACCGGTTATCAGCAGTCCTTGATCGACTAGACATAGCTGGTCTAACCATCCATAAGGGCAAGGAGGTGCTGACATTTTTCGGCTATGTGTTCAACAGCAAAGTTGCCGACATCAAGCGAGTGACACCACCCACCACACCCACAGAGGTTTGCAGCTTCTTGGGAGTGGCAACGTACTATGGGAGGGTCATTAACAACCTGGCCATGATATCGGAACCACTGCAGGCATTGACAAAGTTGGCCACCAAATGGGATGGGAGTAAGCCCTGTCAAGAAATATTTGATTTAATCAAATAATCCCTGTTGGCCAGTACCACTGTGGCATATTACGACATCCACCTACAAACTGAGCTACACGTGGACACTAGCCCAGTTGGTCTGGGAGCCATTCTAATACAAAACTCTGTGGCATACGCTTCCTGCGCCTTGACCCCCATGGAGCAATACTACCCACACATTGAGAAAGAGGCCATCGCTGCTCTGTGGGGGTTCCGACACTTCCACATGTAGCTGCACAGACAGAAATTCAGGACATACATAGATCACAAGCCGCTAATTACAATTTTCACTGGGTCGGCACCTCACCACCCGGCAAGAATTGGAAAGTGGCTGCTACAGCTACAACACTATGACTTTGACCTCATATACCAGGGAGGGATCAGACAATTTCATGGATTTCCTGTACAGGCATCCTTGCGTTGCTACAGCGACTGAAATAACGGAGTGCGCACAGAAGGAGAAACACATCTGCCTCATTGTTCAAGACATGAAACCCAAGGCCGTCAGTCTGTCGGATATGGTGGAAGGCACAAACAGTGATCCATTCTGCAACCTGGTAAAGAACGGCATCCAGACAGGATGGTGGAATTCCTTTCTGGAAAACAACCGCAATTGCACAACAGCAGTAAAAGACTTCCTAGCTGGGGTGCTCACGGTCCATCACAAACTATTGCGAGCGAAAGGGCTCATCCTGAGGGGCACACACATCCTTGTGCCGCTCAGCCTGCAGGACATGAGGGTCATCAGGGCATCATCTGGACAAAGATGTGAATAATAAGGGACCGGGTTTGGTTCCCACGGGCGGATGCCAAAGTGAAAGCCATAATTTCATCATGGCTCCCTTGATAAGCTACAGGCACACCGCGAAGACCTCAAACAATCAAATCTACCCTGAGGGGCCCCTCACGATGGGAAGCAGTCAGTATTGATTTCTGCCTGGTACATGTGAAAGAACAAAGAAATATCAAGGCTGAGTACCACAAAGGAAATACACCAATCACGGGCTAAAAAGATTCACAGATCTTTTATTACTGTACAGTTTACAAAGCAAAACAGATACCTATCTGGCTCCCAACACCTTGCGATGTGTACCAGCCGACAAGGAGAGGTGAGAGAGTGATGGACATCTAAACATTCGTGCTTTTATACAATTCGTGTAATATTGTCCAGCCTCTCTTCACGTTAATAATTCGTGGTCTAGAGTTCGTTCCTAGTTCACATTCAGATTATACAATATTATGCAAAGGATTACATAAATTTGCATTTCCATGAAGACATAATGGTAATGTATGTTCTCGGATCCCGCCATAAGCTTTATACAAAGTTCCTTTACAATACAGCTCGACCAATGTATACGCTCGAGGTTTGTTCTTCATTGTCCCAATGTTTATACAAGGATGAGTCTTGTGAGTGCAGATAACACTTAAACAACAGTTCATATGAAGCACAAGGTCTCATTGCTTAGTCTAAACAGTTGGCTAATGGATAGCCTAAACATTAATAGAACTCAAAGGTCAGAAGGCTTGGTTGCAAGTCGAAAACATAGTCCACCATTTTAGAGCGAAGAACACACGAGTAGAAATCAAAATGGCAGATGAATCTTAAAATGGCGACGAAGTTAACTAAAAAATCAGAACTTTGCAACGCGGTTTTCTGTGCAGCGCGACTTGGCTTAGGCCAATATGAATACTAAGGAGGCACTACATAATTACCGTTTAACAAAGGGACCTACCTCCTCGTGGCTATCGACGAGTACTCCGGCTACCCGGAAGTGGAAGTAGTCGACTCAATGGCAGCAGAGGCAGTGTTGCTGGCACTGGAGAATTTGTGACACACGGGCTACCCGCAGCCATAAAAAAAGTGACAATGGACTCCCATTGCAAGGCAGAGAAGTCGCAAGATATCTGGATGACCTCCACACACACCACCACCTCCATCACACCACGATGGACCCAGGTGAATAGGGAGAACTCATGTTTTAGATGGTGGTACACTCTTCCATACCGCACCACCACTGCAACCGGATGGAGAGACTGGACATTCGACACACTCACACAAAGAGAGTCTGATCAAATGAACAGATGAGCGATAAGCCACGAAATCCCTCTACAAGGTCGGGTATAAAGTACTGGTACTTCAGCCAAACTGTCAAACCCTTTCGACACCACCCCCTGGACGGTGACTCGATGGAAAGGGACCATGATAACCGCTGGTCGGGGCAGCAAATCGATAACAAAGAATGCATTTTGGTTCAAGAGGATCTCAGTGACAATGTGTAGCGAAAACCTGGAGCAACCCGACTGGAGGACGTCCGAAGGCGAAGAAACAATCGAAGAAAGGCAAGATGAAGGACGGGGGCACGCTCCCAAGCCAGAAGGCTGGGAGGAAGGAGCAGAGGGACGTGCCATGTCTAGAGAGGAAGCACAGCCTTCCAGCACTTACCCAGAGATGGCGGCTTAGCAGTACGATCAGTATCACCTGAGGGTGATGTCGCAAGTTCACACCGCACACCTGAATACATTTGATGGCTGCCTGTGCACATCCCTATGATCTAGTTTGGTGAGGCACAGCAGACAACCATGTAGATAGCAGAGAGACAATGGAGGGAGTGCTACCATAAAAATAAAACAATGCTCATCTGAGAATGTTCCCGTGTCGTGCCTTGAAACACTTGTGAATGGGCACGTTATAAATATATGATATCAGGCAAGACCAATTTAGGGCAATTACCTTTCATGGCCACTCAGCCACCAACTGAAGATGGCAGCCATGTGAGGAATTGCCATCTGGCAGGGGTGCAAAGCCTGTTTTAAAAAAAAAATATATTAATGCACTAAATGATGCAGGTGATTTCTTCTCCAAAGGGAAATCTGCTAACCAGATCCCTCTTTGTCACCAACTCCATGCCAAAAGCATAGCGTATTTGTGCCCTGCTGCATCAGTAGCTGGATCCGCAGCACCTGCTCTGTTCGTGGCGCAGAGCAGGTTCAAAGGCCATAAGATGCCGTCTCGACCACCACAGCGACAGCTAAGTCACTGCAGCACAGGGGTGGCATTTAAGATATGCCCCATGTACCAAAACTACAATAATCATGAGTACCCTATGCTGGTGGCAGGGTAATCTCTAAAAATAAATTATGCCTGAATGTAGGCAAGGTGCATGTGGGTCAGCTCTGCTGTGGAAGAGAATGTGTATTCGGGTCACACGGGCTGATCCTGCCAAACGGCAGGACAGGGACCCAGCCTCTCTGTGACCCCCTTTTGTATGGGTCGCTAACAATCTCGCCCAGACAGCCGCACAGCAGGCTGCTGTCCTGGGCCCAAGTATCAAAAGGAGCACACCCATTCAGAGGGTGTAGTCTCACCCCAGGGTGCTGCGTGTCAAAAGGCCTTTTTTGTCTGTAAGGATGGAAGAGGGAGGAGTAGGATAGGCAGGAGGGATCTGGTCACTGGGGGAAGCCTTCCAACATTTTGTTTCTTGCCGTCTCCCTTTCCTGGCCCCTCCACTTCCTCTGGTGCAAAGCACTTTAAGTGTGACATCAAGAGGGCAAAGTCCTCTCTGGCCAAGAGCAGGGATGGGTCCGCTAAAGCAGGCTAGCTAAAGACCAATCACCTGGAGGCTTATGGCTTTAAAAGAAGGGGTCTCTCACTGTTTCAGCAGATTCCTCTCAGATCCTCTTGGATCCTTTAAGGTCACAGATTTGTTCTGAAGATCTTACAGGACCAACCATGCTGCAGCAGATCTCCTAAGCTAGGGGAACAGACCCTGAAGAGAACCATCCTGTCAAGTCCTCTTCAGAGGCCTCACAGCAATGGGAGGGACAGACCATCCGGATCTCCCTGCTGTACCGCACCATACCAGTCGCTCCATGTTCACCACATCTTGAACAAGAAGGAAGGCGCTAGTCTATGCGTTCCTTTCAACCAGCCCAACGGTTACTTGCATCTCAACCAGCTCGCAACTGCATTGTGTCCTAGCAAAGCAAGTCACCTGCTAGGCGTGAAGAGACTGCTCAATGCCAGGACACAATCTGAATACCTGGAGTGTCACTCGCTGCCTCTAACCAGGGGGTTACAACCTCAGCTTGACCCAGCTAGCCCTTAAACTGCCGCCTCAATGATCGCACATCGACACACCCCAGATCACCACTTTGATGACCGTCACCCGCTGGTTCGAACCATTGAAGCATTGCTCATCGACCCCTCGCAGCGGTTAAAGCACGACTCGGCCTGGCCAACCTGGGACTGCCCGACCTGCACATTTAAGGAGCCAATGTTCTACCGCAAAAAGCACCGGCATTCGCTCCTACTCGACGCATGCTTTCTGCCGGGGTCTCCACAATCTTACGTGCCCGAAACTAAGCCTGATCAGCTTCCATCGACATTCGGACCCGGGTCTGACTGCATCAGCCCACCAGGAACTGAATCCAGGTTCTGTTGACTTTGAACTGCCCCCATGGTCCACTTGAACCCGAGAGAATGGTTGGGTCATGATTGCTGCAGTTTTCAACAGGATATCCTTTTTATGGTAGTACCTTACCTACTAACCTGGAACAATGCCCAGAGCCTATTACAATATCTCTGTTCTTCCGTTGGTGTGGGTTTTTGCATAGTATTCTCTTTTCATTCGACATGCAGATGGTGTGTCTAATTAAAGTGTTTACATGTTTATAGAGGCTTGATTGGACATTCCCTTTATTTTGGACTGTTGAACTGTGTTGTTTGGGTCAATACTGGTTAACCTTCACACTCCTCTCGAGAGTATAGCCTTCCCTTGGCCCACGTTACCACAAAAGGCAAAGGAGGTAGATCTCTCAACTGTCCCTGTTTTACAGTTAGGATTGCGTTGTGTTTTGGTTTGTAGCAGTGTGAGGGCTGAGTGAGCCATTTTACACATACTCATCCTTGTAATCCTGCGAAGCAGAATCCAATTTGTTACAAGCCATCTGTCAAGAACTGGGATCGGTCTCATCAAAAGCGGGATTCAAACTCATCTAGCCAAAGGCAGTGGAACATACACATTCATAAAAGCTAAAACGTGTCAAAATACAGTAATTGGCCAAGAAACTTTTCTGTCATGGCATGATCCACTGATTCACAAACCCTATGGAGACCTGAGGGAATATTTAATTAGACCACTTTAAACAGCTGTCTTTAAACAAAATAACCTTACATCAACTTTTTTAAAGGGTCCCTTGCTTATTGGACCCCATCCGTATTAGGCTAGTACTATATGTTATTTGCTTTTGTATTATAACATACCACTGCTGACTTTTTATAAAAAAATAAACTATTTGATTTTAATTTTTAAAATCACATCACTAAGAATAGTGCATAAAATTTCATTTTTAACACAATTTTGTTAAAAACGTTATTCACCCACAAGCTAATGACATAAACACGCTGTTTTCTGGTATATCTATTAATTTAACATTATTCAGTCTATAACACAAATATTTGTTAGGGATCTATTCAATAAGCCTGCCTAAATTGACAGAACTCAAAGTAGTCCTCACACCTTCTAGTCTTCCTCGTGACTGTCATCAATCATCCATACACGCACTCATAAAACACCCAACATGTTTCATTCCTCAAAGTATTTCATACAATTAACCAGGAAATTCTTTAGGGGCATGTACACCAACAGTTTCTTATGTAACACAAGTGCTTGTCTTCTATTCGTAGTCGGCGAGTGATGTTCTGTCTCACTCCCTTCTATATTACATCTGAGCCAAACAACGGATGGTGGTCTGTAAAAAGCAAGTAAACACAAAGACTGTTTCATTAGCAACCGGTCTTTTTTGTAGTTACATTACTACACAGCACTGTATTTTAATTACAGTGGAAGTGGACAATGACTTCCATCCTCCTTCCTCATTCTTATCTTGCATCTCCCTCTCTTTGTAAAGAACAGGTTTCGTATTAACACTTAATTAGTTGATCATCGAACAATTCACTTTTTCTTATTCTTTCTCTCCACCTGTCATCCCAACATCATGTTTCCCGGTCTTAAGAAAGTATGTCAAAATTCTACATCTTTACCTAGTCCACAAGGATTATTCTTATGTGTCTTCTACAACACTCTTGCCACTAAACGCTTTTGCCTATGGCTTTGCATCGTAATATGGGTATATAGGAATCACTCCCAGGTCTTCTTATATACCACAGACCTATGCAGATAAATCACATACAATATCATACATTAGACGTTGTGTCCTATATTTTACATCGATTAATCTCACAGAATCATAGTGTGTTCATCGTGAGCCTAGTTACCGCTATGCCATGGTTATCAAAACCACTCCTTCTTTTGCGTGGTTGGGCTTGGACGATTTAAAGTTGCATCCTAATAGGAGCTCCTATTGTAACACGTTTGCATTCCAACGACTTCCCTTGCTTGTTCTTCAGTATAGATACACATTTGTCTAAGGATCTAATGAAGACTCTTTGCCCTCCTCCTTCTATTACTCCATTTAAACCGTTTTGGATGTCTCAGCTATAATCACTCTTTACCTGAAAGTTTGTTTGCGGTTTCACACTTTCACCGGTATCAATTTCCGCTCTGGGTCGCGGTCGATTTTACTCCATCCCGAAATAGTGTTCATCCGGACGTGTGTTATCTGGCTCCTTTTCCTGCAACGCTACACCTCCGAGTCAAATCTCGGATTTTATGTCGCTCAGTTTCGTTCATCGCTATTATGACATCACCTTGTTACAAGACATCCATCTAGGGTCCTTTTCTTTCATGCGATGTGAAATGGCTTCTAATCGTCCAGATAACACAACATAATTTACCGTTAGATCTCTGGTTTCGCCATTTGATTAGAGTATTTCAATTAGCCAAGCTATATTACACAGCCCACGGTATTGGCTGTGTAGTTATGGTTAAGTTGCTAATCCAATAGGAAGAGCACTTTTTGGGCGGCTTATAACTTCGCTCCACCTGGACGAACCCTCACCAAACTTTGCAAAAAAAGTATATGGCCCACTCTGAATTTCTTTGCGAATTTATGTGAGGTTTGGTCCAGGGGGGCAAAGTTATAGTGGGGATCCCAAAATTTATTTTTTTCCCATAGACATAATGGGGAAAAAAACTTAGCGCATGCCTACAGCTCGAACCGCTGGACAGATTTCCACCAAATTTGCAGCAGGAGCTGCAGCTTAGTCCCGTAAGCGTGCTTTTGTTAATTTGGTGTAAAGCCGTCCAGTATTTTTTTTTTAAATGGCCAAAACGTAAGGCAAAACAATTTGATATATCTATGTCCGCTCCGCGGACACACTTCCCTGTTCACTCTGTGGACAGGACACTGATTGGCTAATCGGCTTGCGTCATGTCCATGGACAAGCAACTTGTTCTCTGATTGGCTGGGATGAGGCGTGAGGTGCGTCACATTGTTTTGATGCACCCGACATCTTGGATCCTCCAACAGCGTGGTCGAGAACAGAGACAAAATGCAATTTTGGGGAGTGTGTTGGTGTGCAGAAGTGCTTGGGGAGGGTTGGGGAGTAAGAGTTGGGTCAAATACTGTATTTATTCAGGTGGCAGGTGCTCTTGATGTGTTCGAGAAGAACAACTGACACCACAAGCACACCCTATGTAAAAATAAATTCGGTATGATTGCAAATGAAATGAAAAATTTGTATATCTGAGGATGTGTTTTAAGGTGCAGAGGAGAAGGATGCAACCTTGACACCTAGGTTGCGTGATATACAGAAGAAACAAAAAAAGTTCCCTAGTCGGGAACTCACGTCCCCTGCACACTATCCTTTGTCTGGAAAACCAGACCAATAATTAGAAGTGTTCAAACATGACATTAAATCAATTTATATATATTTAGAAAAAAATTTCTTGAAAAGAAAATGTCTCAAACAGACAGTTTTAGGTCACAAGAAATCATCTTCTTTTTATTCATGATGACGAAGTCAGGAGGGGCCCAACGCGTTTGGAGTGCATCACACTCTTCATCAGGGGCAATAAGTGATTTCTAAAGAGAAATTACAATTTGTGCTTACATTAGTGTTTAGACATAATTTTCAGCATAATTTAGTAAACAATTTTGACAATATATGTTCAATCCATTAGTACCATATATCTGCCTATACAGCATCTTGGTATTTGTAGTTATGTTTCCCATCTTTGAGCATTCATCATAACCATATAGATATTCTAGTAATAGAAACCTCAATGTTATTGATTTAGTTCTAGTCTTTACAAGGAAAATCCAAAATGTTTAACATAATATTCGCATAAAATTAGGTGAATAAGAATTCCTAACTGTAGTAGTCAAGTAGCTAAAGAGAAGAAATCATGGTGTGTATATAATAGCCTAAAAGGAAAAAATAGAGGAAGATTCTAACCTTGTGATTTTCAATTTTTAAAGAACGCTGTCAGCAAGCTGATAACGGGGTGGAATAGTCCTCTGGATAGGAACTTCCAATTTAGTCTGCTAAGTACGGCTGGGGGCTTTTAAGGCTTCTGCTTCCCAGTGCTGTCTGTTAAATTAAGGCCAGAATGGGACTAGGTTATTTAATAAAACTAAATAGGATAGCTACTTTAAAGTGCATAAAAAGGACTTACATAGAAGTCCGGACATTCACTCCTTGTGTAGAGGCTGCGGAAGACTCAACTGGATCAGGCTGTCAAGTCTCTGTGTGTCCCGTTCAGGTCTAAAGTAGAAACAGTAAGGGCTTAAATTAATCTACTGTGGACATCGTGGGGATGGAGTCCACAAGAAGGTGATTCTAACTAAATGTGAGGTATATGCTCTTACCTTAAATACGTAGTACAGGCCCATGAAGTCAGGATCCCTCAGGATAACTGGACTCCATGTTGTTTGTACTTACGTTATTTATGTGTGTAAGGGCCATGACGTCATCACGCTCATGCGCGTGTGACGTTAGTGTCCGACTATGCAAAATGCGTATTTTAGGTTTATTATTTGAATTATAAACTGAGTGTATGCAAAACACTCATAGAATAGGGATGAGTATGATCCTCCCTAAGTTAAACAGAAATGCGGGAGCTGTTATGATACAACAGGACGTTCCGGTTGTTTACCTAGTGACGTCATCACGCGGAAAACGTGACTGACGTCACATGTCAACATCAGCCGTCCCTGTGTGAGACTGGGATAAGAAATTGCTCAAAAAAAAGGAGGAGAGGGGCATCGAACCAATGACCAACCTCTCTCTTGACTTTTTTTAAAAGGAATGTGAATAAATGAGAATAACTAAGTAAAAATACAGGTAAAGAGTTTGTAAGAAAGAGTTTTCGAGGGCAGCATGTAACCAGTCTCTAATGCTTTTTGTATGTGTCTAAGAGTCCATGGAAGATGTGTTAACTTAAGATGGAATCCTAAGTTATATATCCACATGTAAAACATCTCAAATGTTACATCCTGCATAGTGCAATCATTCATGTTCATAGTCAAGAATGGGGAGTCATGTTGAAAAAATAGGAGTACACTGTCCAACCCAGGGTTCACATTCTTAACATCATCCGTTATAAGGAAAAAAACAGTTTTTCAACAACTACATATATCAGAAGGTGGGGACTTAGTTAGCAACAACTATGGACAAGATTGTTCCGGATGCTGATTGAAATTCACCTGACCTGTAGAGCAGGTTCACATTCTTAGAAATTGCTATTTGGATTGGAGTATGTTACCCAGAAAAAAAATGTTTAGAAATTTTGTAAAAAATGTGGATTTGTTGTTTTTAAATGAATGGACCTAGGTAGTATTCTTCATTGAGCCCCAGTGGAGAACAGGAGGATTGACCTAGCACTAGTGCTACAAATACTGTACTTACGGACCCGGTACTAATACCACCAAGAGCATTAGACGTAACAGTTCCACCAACCGTCCCACCGCCTTTTTTAGGCGAAGGCAGACCCGAAGAGGGAAAAAGAAAACCTCGGCAAAAGAACAAGTTAATTCAACATTGATCATTAACATTTCATCAAAGCAACTGTCTAAAGCACAGATAGACACATTGAGCCTGGGTACTTCTTTTATACCAACTAATTCTACTACCCTGTTTGAAGAAGAAATCAACCTATTCAAATTGATCCGCAAAATGGAGTTGAAGATTTTCTTTGACAATCTCGGACAAACTGCAACACCTAAAGACCATGAATACCTAGAAATGAAAAATAAGAGTTTGTTTCATCCGCAGATTAACAACCCTCTGGTGAATCTATTTTAGACAAAAACCACGAAAGATCTTAAAAAAATCAAATATGAAGCACCAAGGACACAGAATATACGCAGACACTTAAAAAAATCAAAGACTTAGCGGAGGACAACTCTCTGACAATCAAACAGGCGGATAAAGGGGGAGCCTTGGTTCTAATGGACACTAGCCAATATAACACAGGCTGTCTAAAACTTCTCGATGACAGAGATACATATCTCCCTTTGGACAATGACCCCACAAATGAGATCTGATCGCTCATTTTACAAGTGGTGGAAAAAGCTAGTACTAATGATTGGATATCGGACAAGACTGAAGACTTCTTGATTAATAGGAATCCTATGATTCCAGTCTTTTATGGATTACCAAAGATCCACAAAAATGCCAGAGATCCTCCATTCAGACCAATTGTGGCTGGTACTAATAGCATCTTTCAACCACTGGCGGTATACCTTGACACTGCACTTCAGCTTCTAGTAAAGAAGAACCCATTTTCTACAGACAATCAGATCATTGGACATAAATTTCCCTAACCCGTTGTTGTTTTCTATAGATGTCAGCAGCCTATATACTTCAATCCTTCACAATGAGGGAATTGCAACTTTGGAGTGGTTCCAACTAAATAACGATGAAATCTCCATCCACAAAACTTTTGCAATTGAATTAATAAACCTAATTTTATACAACAACTACTTCAGGTTTAATGAGCAGTATTACATGCAAGTCTCAGGGACATCCATGGGCTCAGCCGTGGCTCCATCATACGCGAACATTTTCATGTTCAATTTTGAAAAAACACATGTCCTGGAACATCCACAATGGAAGAATAACATACATTGTTGGCTAAAATGCATAGACGACATTTTTGGAGTCTGGAATGGTTCAGAACAGGAATTGATGGAATTTTGGCAATACATTAACCTTTGCAATCCAAGGATCAAGTTCACCATTGAAAATCGGTAAACCACAAGTAAATTTCTTAGACGTCACAATTGAATGGAAGGACATGGAGCTAATCACATCCATCTTCAGAAAACCTACTGACGTCAATAACTCTCTGCATTATAACAGCTTTCACCCAAGACACTTAAAAGAGAATCTCCCATACAGTCAGCTCCTACGAGCCAAACGTATTACTTCAAACACAGAAAGACTTCAAACTGAATTTGAAACTATGAGAGCGAGATTTCAAGAACGAGGCTTCCCAGATGAAATAGTAACTCAAGCCATTCAGAGGACTGAAGCCAATTCCCGTGAGACACTGCTTACCAAACAAGATACCCCAGCAAAATCCAACCTCATCTATACATTGAAGTACTCGGGACAAAGCTTTCAAATCAAGAAAATCATCAACAAAAACTGGGACTTGATAAAATCAGACCCCAACCTCAATCGACTTTTTCCATCACCTCCAATGCTGGCTTACAAGAGAGGCAGAAATCTACGAGACACTCTGATAAAAGCAGAGAAACCAAAAATATCGACCCAAAGATTTCTTACCAGACAAAAACAAGGGACCTTTCCCTGTTTAAACTTCCAACACTGTTCCAATATCATAAAAGGGGACAACATTAGACATCCCAACAATGGGAAAAAGATTCCATTAAGAAGTTACGCGACGTGTGAATCCAAAAATGTCATTTACACGATAAGATGCCCTTGCGGGAAATACTATGTGGGTAAGACCAGCCGACGTGCGAAAGAAAGATGGACAGAGCATAAGTCCCAAATCAGGACCAAAAACTTGAAATCACCAGTATTTCGACACTTCAGAGATAATGACCATAATATCTCTCAGATGAGATTTTCCATTCTGGAAGTCATACACCCCCCATCAAGGGGAGGAGACCTACCAAAACTACTAGCTCAGAGAGAGCTTTTTTGGATACACAAACTCGATGCCATGTCCCCACTAGGGCTCAATGAAGAATACTACCTAGGTCCATTCATTTAAAAACAACAAATCCACATTTTTTTACGAAATGTTTAAACATTTTTTTTCTGGGTAACATACTCCAATCCAAATAGCAATTTCTAAGAATGTGAACCTGCTCTACAGGTCAGGTGAATTTCAATCAGCATCCGGAACAATCTTGTCCATAGTTGTTGCTAAGTCCCCACCTTCTGATATATGTAGTTGTTGAAAAACATTTTTTCCTTATAACGGATGATGTTAAGAATGTGAACCCTGGGTTGGACAGTGTACTCCTATTTTTTCAACATGACTCCCCATTCTTGACTATGAACATGAATGATTGCACTATGCAGGATGTAACATTTGAGATGTTTTACATGTGGATATATAACTTAGGATTCCATCTTAAGTTAACACATATTCCATGGACTCTTAGTCACATACAAAAAGCATTAGAGACCGGTTACATGCTGCCCTCGAAAACTCTTTCTTACTAACTCTTTACCTGTATTTTTACTTAGTTATTCTCATTTATTCACATTCCTTTTAAAAAAAGTCAAGAGAGAGGTTAGTCATTGGTTCGATCCCCCTCTCCTCCTCTTTTTTTGAGCAATTTATTATCCCGGTCTCACACAGGGAAGTCTGATGTTGACATGTGACGTCATTCACGTTTTTCGCGTGATGACGTCACTAGGTAAACAACCGGAACATCCGGTTGTATCATAACAGCTCCCGCATTTCTGTTTATCTTAGGGAGGATCATACTCATCCCTATTCTATGAGTGTTTTGCATACACTCAGTTTATAATTCAAATAATAAACCTAAAATACGCTTTTTGCATAGTCGGACACTAACGTCACACGCGCATGAGCGTGATGACGTCATGGCCCTTACACACATAAATAACGTAAGTACAAACAACATGGAGTCCAGTTATCCCGAGGGATCCTGACTTCATGGGCCTGTACTACGTATTTAAGGTAAGAGCATATCCCTCACATTTAGTTAGAATCACCTTTTTGTGGACTCCATCCCCACGATGTCCGCAGTAGATTAATTTAAGCCCTTACTGTTTCTACTTTAGACCTGAACGGGACACACAGAGACTTGACGGCCTGATCCAGTTGGGTCTTCCGCAGCCTCTACACAAGGAGTGAATGTCCGGACTTCTATGTAAGTCCTTTTTATGCACTTTAAAGTAGCTATCCTATTTAGTTTTATTAAATAACCTAGTCCCATTCTGGCCTTAATTTAACAGACAGCACTGGGAAGCAGAAGCCTTAAAAGCCCCCAGACGTACTTAGCAGACTAAATTGGAAGTTCCTACCCAGAGGACTATTCCACCCCGTTTTCAGCTTGCTGACAGCGTTCTTTAAAGATTGAAAATCACAAGGTTAGAATCTTCCTCTATTTTCTCCTTTAGGCTAATTATATACACACCATGATTTCTTCTCTTTAGCTACTTGACTACTACAGTTAGGAATTCTTATTCACCTAATTGTATGCGAATATTATGTTAAACATTTTGGATTTTCCTTGTAAAGACTAGAACTAAATCAATAACATTGAGGTTTCTATTACTAGAATATCTATATGGTTATGATGAATGCTCAAAGATGGGAAACATGATAACTACAAATACCAAGATGCTGTGTAGGCAGATATATGGTACTAATGGATTGAACATATATTGTCAAAATTGTTTACTAAATTATGCTGAAAAATATGTCTAAACACTAATGTAAGCACAAATTGTAATTTCTCTTTAGAAATCACTTATTGCCCCTGATGAAGAGTGTGATGCACTCAAAACTCGTTGGGCCCCTCCTGACTTCGTCATCATGAATAAAAAGAAGATGATTTCTTGTGACCTAAAACTGTCTGAGACATTTTCTTTCAAGAACATTTTTTTCTAAATATATATAAATTGATTTAATGTCATGTTTGAACACTTCTAATTATTGGTCTGGTTTCCCAGACAAAGGATAGTGTGCAGGGGACGTGAGTTCCCGACTAGGGAACTTTTTTTGTAGCTCTTGATGTGTTCGCCATGTCTGCGGTAGTCGCGGTTGTCCGCGGACATAATAAATGCACCACTGCCTATTTTACTTTATTATGATGTTGGTTTTGGGTTGTTAGTAGAGGATTGATTGTAATTAATATCCCTATAAGCAGCTTACATACCACAGTCAAAATGTTTGGTATTATAGGTGTGTTATGTTGCCGTGGTTGTGGCCAGGGCCTAGACTCTTGGGTGCATCATCGTAGGCCATGCACCCAAGAGTCTAGGCCCTGGCCACAACCACGGCAGCATAACACACCCATAGAATCAAACACCCATCAAATATCCAGAATCCAAAAGTTTGTGTATTGTTTCATTTGTACAGTGTGTATGTCAAGTTTTGGTTAGGCTATGCAGTTAAGATTGTGGAGTTTGCAACAAGGAGTGCAGTGTTTTTGAGTGTATTTATTGTATACTTACTGGTTGAGTTTTTTGTGGTTGTATGCAGTTTTCTCATGACATGGGTAACTGGACCAGACATACTTTTTCGATCTCTGTGATAAAAGAAAAGATCATATGTTAGAGCAGGTAGTTCATAATGAGTTACTGCATTGCATAATAGACATTTCTGTATTTTATTTTACCCTCATATTTAGTACTTTACAAGTACTATAGTTCAAACCAGTGTACTGTGCAATTTGCTCAGTTTCTGTGTTTGTTTTCTAAATCATTGGGTCTGTGGGAAAAAAAATCCATGCTGGATTAAAAAAAACTATATTGTGGTACAATATATTTCTTTCATTGTTTTACGGTTTATTTCTTGTTTCTTGCTAATCTTCTAGCTTGTTGCAGATTTTTGGGGCAATTCGATACCTGTTGGTGTGTTCTAATAGATGAATAGCATAAAAGTAGAAATAAACTTTGGGTTTTTGCAGATTTTTGGGGCAGGTAGGTACCTGTTGGCATATTCCAACTGTATATTTTTTGTTTGATTTTAGTATTTGTTAATCTGTTTGCTTGTTTTCGATTTTTTGGGGCAGTTGGATACCTGTTGGCGTATTCTAACTGTATATTCATTGTTTGATTTTAGTGGTATTTATGTATGTGTTTGCTTGTTGCAGAATCTTGGGACAGTTAGATACCTGTTGGCGTACTCTGTGCACAGTTTTGAAGTTGAAGTTTTGCTTATGTTCCTACACAGATTATGTATAAAATTTTGGTTTTAAGAATATTAAGTAAGCTTTTACAAGATTTGCTGGCAATCTCTGCTTTAGGGTAATGGTACTATAATTACATTCGAACCATCCACAATTCTTTTTTATATGCAGTGAGTGACCTGCATTGATTGTGGCTACTGCGTGGTAGATTATACCCATTGTTGTGAAGGTTTTCTTACCCAGTGATACTTGATCATGTGTGAATCCAGTCACCTTACAGTTGTTTTTGTTACCATCTGCATTGTAACTTAAAAGCATTACTATTACGTATTTACCATGTGTCTGTATTTGTAAGGTGGAGCGATTATCTTAATTGCAGGTAGTATATAATCTGCCATGGGTTGCATTTTGTACAAGTTGCTGAAATGGAAGGAGGAGAGAGAGTCAGAAGCTACCCTTGTTCAAAAATATATTGGAGGCAGGTATGAAATGCATCAGGCTAGGTTTAATAAATACTAGCCAAAAGAGGTCACAAAATAGTCTGAAAAATGTAAGGAAGATTTTTACTTTAATTGAAAAAGTGGACACACGTAAAAAATATAGGCCTATATACACAATATAGGACCTTAAAAAACACATAAACCCAAGAGGGCAAAACAAGCAAATATTTTCACTACTCAATAAAGTGAGCGTTAGTAGCATAGGTATTTGTGCAGATTCATATACTACTTTTTAGTAGTAGTATGCCATTGTTGTCAACACAAAGAGGTTGGTGTTTCTGGTTCGGAATGTTAGTGGCCTTCAGAAGATGCTATGTGATAGCAGGTGGTCAGAAGGGTCCGAAATGTCATCAGGACGTGGTCAATAGAGGACCAAGCGATGTGGAAAACCTATGAAGATAGATGACATGTGTGTCAGAGTTGAGTGACCGAACAATATGAAATGTTTGAAAGCTGCAGGTCAAAGGCCTACCTTAGTAATGTCGTCAGGAGAACTTTAAATTAATAGATTCAGCATCTTCTTAGTAATGGAAAAAGTAGATTGGATCCTTGCGTGTTAGGCATCTAAAGAGGCGGCATCATAGGATTACCTACATGTCTGACGTGGATTAGTCATATTGCAGTGGCACAATTAATGTAAAAGATCATACCTGGGAAGATTTATTGGGCCAGGTCAACTGAAGGTGGCTGGTGTTGCCACTATAGAGTAAATTGGCAGGAACGTCTAAACAATAGAAACAATGCATAGCTTAGTCGTGGGTTAAGTTATCCCTAGCATATTCAGTTGTTTAACATTTCTCATGGTGCTGAGGGTTTTTGTGAAAAAAGATTTAACACAAAATTGAAAGAGCGGCCGGAGCGAGTAGTTGAAAATACCTAATCGAAAAAAGCATAGAGAAGAAAGACGTGCAGAACTCTATGTGGGTTCTATTCAATAACAAGAACAATCTTTGTTACAAAAATCCCTTGAAAAGGTGTTATTAGCCGTGCCTATAGGAGTGGTCCTAACCAGGGGATTTCTTTACATTTTGGCGTAGAAGGTTACTATCTTGAGATTAAAGAATAAAAAAATGGAGCCGATGCAAGTTTTTCGCGCAAAAAGTGATCGTGGATAGTGACTCTGCATGTACACATTGGATTAGGTATAACGTTATAGGGATGAGATCGCGGCTAGAGAGGCTGCTCTGTCTGACAGACAAGCTGTGGCTCCGTTGATCACCGATTAGCGAATTGTAACGCTCACCTGGCTCCCACGGAGGCGCTGACCTGGTCTGGATTGCTGTGACCTCTTCAAGCGTGATGCGCAGGATTCGAAACACAGACTGAACTGGACCCCCAAATCTGGCTTGTCTGGCCCGTAGAAAAATCTTTCTGTAGGTGGAGAAAGGGGATTACCTGACTGCAGAGTATTGTGATTGCTTCCCACCTCCCCTTTGCTCTTCTCTGACCACCTCCGAAATCCCCAGTCAAGGCTCACCTTAATGTTTGAATGGATGAGCTCTCCATCCTGCTTCTGGTGCAGGGGCGCGTATTTGACCAGTTACTTCACTGGTTTCGGAAGGCGAAATGCCCTAAGTATGCAGTTTAAAAAGTTCCAGAGTACAGTCTTCTCTTTGTTTGCTTTTCTTAACCTGCGATCTGTCCTTATTTTCAGGTGCAGAGTGGAGTGATGCTTCGAGGGATATTGCCGGAGATAAACTCAGGTGAGTTTGTGATAAAATGATCCCTTTAAATGTTTTTGAATCCCTCTAGTAATGTCTTTCTTTTTTGCCCCTTAGGGGCCGGGGTGCGGTACCAGGCCAAGAAGTGGCGCCGACCCGAAATGAGGAGTGGTTCCGTCAAATATGGCCAGGTAAGTCTTGTGACGGAAAATCAGGCTTTCCTCATTTGTTCCTCCTGCTCACCTTTTGTCTCTTCTCCCCTGCAGGTGCAGAGATGTGGCGGAATGCCCAGAAGGTCGCGGTGGATAGTGAAGAGCCCACGAGGCAGGTGAGTGATGCGCGGCGCTGCTACAAGTAGCGCAATGCTTTTAAAGAATGTCTATCTTCAGGATCCGGAGACAGGTAAGAAATTAGATTAAGTTCTTGGTTTTCACCTTTTCTCTTCACTTCCTTCCTTTCAGGTATCCCAAGATCGAGGCGGGTGTGGCTGGAGGCAAGATGCAGGAGCAGGCACGGTGAGCGTTCAGCTGCTAGATGCAGAGCAACGCGAAGCACGTGTGGCAGTCCGGGCGTGGTTTAAATAGCCTTGGAAGAAATTCCAGGTAAATATTCTTCCACGTTCCCCACCCAAGTAAAATAGTTCCTTTGAGAAAATAGTCCCTCCTAAGCCTCATTTGGCTTGAGGCTTCATGCAGCATGGACTGCGCCAGGTAAGTGCACCAAACACCCTCTTTTATGAGCCTGGCGCCTATGGTGCCAGGACTGATGTCCAACATGAGCCTGGCGCCAAAGGCGCCAGGACAAAGTCCAAAGAGCCCCTATTAGGGGCCGCTGGGCTTTTACCCGAGGGCATGATGCCTGCTCCCGGGGATGCTGGGCCTGTCCTGGTGCTCCGGGGGTAGGCATCATGACATGAATAGACTTCCACGCATGCATAGCGTGAAGCGTTTGCATTACGCGCGAGTTGAAAAATGTGAAACTATATTGGACTGTGATGGGTAACACTGTCCACGGATGACAGCAAATCAGTGCACGCATGCGTGGCGAGTAGTGTTTTGCATTGGGCGCAAGTTGAAATCTATGCGACTCTATTGGGCTGTGAAAGGTAACACCAACAGAAACGCCAATCCTAAATCCGGCTTCCAATGATCTGGACACCTTGTTTGCAAAGAAAAAGAAACTTGTAAAAACCAAGTCTCGAATACCTCAAAGCCGGCGTAATTCCTGAAGGCGTACAGGTTAGAAATATCCCGTGTGTATTTCTGGAAAACCCCAGATTTATGTCTAAATTTAGTGGAGTGGGTAACAAGTGCTCACGTGATTGGGTCATTCTTGTCAGACACAGCGGAAGAAGAAACTAAAACCCAAAAAAGAAGAACTTCGAGTCCTAGAAAAAAATAAAAAAATAAATCAAGAACGAAAATGTAATTCCAGACATCAAAACACAACTCGAAAAAATTGAAGAGATAAGTTCACCATAGACAAAAAACTATGGAAACTCCAGAATGATGTAAAAAACTACAAGGAAGAAAATACGTACACCACCTTGTCCCGAGCTTCTATAATCAAGCTAACCAAAATGACAGCAAAACAGACAGAATCCACGTCCTCCTCAAAACAAGTTTGTCACTTTTTCCAATAGCTCAAATAGCAGTGATTCTGATTCCACAAAATCTGCACCCTCTACTTCGAACCAAGTTCCTCAACAACAATTGTTTCAAGGGCATGGCCAACGAGGCAGACCAAGACAACAACATCCAATGAGAACACAGCAATGGATGCCTCCGGCAAAGCAAACATGGTAATACCCATTTTCAATTTAAGTGATCATAACCCATCAATTGATGAAATCAACATCTTGAGTAAAGGTCTCAGTTTCATCCCTACAACACCAGCCTTTTGTACAATCAGACTAAAATACTTCTTTAGACACAGCCCAGAAAAAGACCCACCTAAATCTACAGGACTAAAACCACCTTCCACGTTCACCCCATTGTCCCATATGGTATGTCAAGAAATCTTAATGTATGAAAACCGAATCCTTATGGAAAAATCCAACTATTTTGAAAAAACACATCAGGTACCTGGATAATATGAACAAAAGGGAACGCCTCGCTCTCAAGTCTTTATAAAGCAATCATGATTTTCTCATAAAACCAGCCGATAAGGGCGGAGGAATTGTGCTCTGGGGTAAGACTTTCTACGATACAGAAGTTCAAAGACAACATTCTAACACCAAGTTTTACAGACACATCCAAACCAATACAACAACAAGGTTGCTCACAGAAAAAGAAAGCTTGATGTGCCACGCCTGGCAAGAAGGATGGATCGATGAGACGCTTTTCCTCACCAACCACACCCCAGTCCTACCGGCTTTCTATCTTCTACCTAAAATACATAAGAACCCACAAGTTCCACCTGGTCAACCCATAGTGGTTGGCACCGGATCAGTCCTCGAACCTTTGTCGATTTACATTGACCATTTCCTCCGACCATTTATCGGCCAGAGGCGCTCGTACGTCCAAGATACCACATCCACGATGAATAAGCTAAACACACTAACTATAGACCAGAATGATCTTCTAGTCACTCTTGATGTAGAATCATTTTACACCAGCATCCCACAACGTGAATGCATTTAAGTACTCTCAACATACTTCGAAAAAAGAACCATTTTGGAACCACCCAAAGCCTTCCTCCTTGAATGCATCCGCATTGCCCTCATGGAGAACTACTTTATCTTTGAAAAAACATTCTACCAACAGTTCGATGGTACCAGCATGGGGGCCACTTTTGCGCCCAATATAGCCAATCTATTTATGGATTCCTTTGAGACAAATTCCATCTATGACACTACCAACCCTTTCAAGACGCAAATTGGGTGTTGGTTCCGCTATATCGATGACGTCAGATGATATGGAAGGGAAATGAAACAACTTCTCGAATTTTTCACCTGGCTGAACACCCAAGATACATGCATCAAGTTCACCATGCAACATGACAGACAATCAATTCCTTTTTTGGATCTTACAATCTACAAAACAACCTCCAATACCCTGGCCACTACTCTGTACCGTAAATCTACTTCCAAATATACACTGCTAGAATTCCACAGTTTCCATACTGCGGGCTTGAAAGAGGATTTACCCTTTGGCCAATTTGTACGCCTAAGACGTAATTGCACCACACGTGAAGACTACAACAGAACAAGCCAAGAATTGTCCACCAGGCTTAAAGCAAGAGGCTACCCCAGACATGTCATCCGGAGAGCCCAAAAAAGAGCGAAAAATACAAGTAGAGAATCATACCTTACTCCCACACCACGTGAAACTTGCAAAGATAAGATCACCTGTGTAACCACCTACACTCCTCTAAGCAATTTAATCATCAAAACCATCCTTCACCACTGGAATGTTCTACATACAGAATCTTACAAACCAGCAAACCTTGGTTTGTGTTTAAACGGAGTAGAAACCTAAAAGATTGTCTGGTAAACACCTACATCGAACCAACCCCACCATCTAATATACAACTAACATTATGGAACCTACCTTCAGTTATAGGCCACCATAAATGTGGATGCTGCTCTGTATGCTGCCTGATGAGAAACATGAAATCCATTGACTTGAATGGCAAAAAATGGACTTTCAATACCTTTGCAAACTGCAAAAGCAAATGGACAGTCTAGCAATCCAATGTCCATGCAAACTACTATATATAGGCAAAAGCAAATAAGAAATAAGACAGCGAACATGCGAGCATAGATCAGGCATTAAAAATGCCATACCAGATAAACCGATGGTGGCACATTTTCAAGAAAAAAACCATAGCCACAATGATATTTTTTGGTTTATCCTTCAGACAGCCAAAAATCCATTCAGAGGAGGTAACAGAAACGCAACTCTTCGCAATCTAGAACAGTGGATTTTTCGCTTAAACTCAGTTAAACAAGGTTTGAATGTTGCTATTGAGTGGAATCTCTTTCAGATAAACTCCAAATACATCAATACCCTAAAAGATCACCATAGACATTGGAAAAAACATTGTGAAACTCCTTATGTGACTACTAGATTTTGAAAACCACACACTGTCATGATCCCTGTCTCTAGCCCCACTAGACAGCGCACTGGGCCAGACCACCATCCCCCACATGGACCTTGAGGGCCTGCCCGTCTCCTCAGACTCACTTGGAGCCAGACCTGGCGCCTGTGGCACCAGGCTCATACATAAAGCATAAGTCTGATGAGGAACTGGACTTGGCATTGCACTTGGGGCAATATGGATGCCCCACATAACTCAGTTCCATGAACAGGGTTATGCGGTCTAGCCTTTTGGGTGTGGTCCGACCTAGGGATGGCTGGGATACCTGGAGGCTATAAAAACCACGCCCGGGCAGAGAAACAAGCTTTGCGTTACTCTGCGCCTGCAGTATGACACTCACAGTGTTCAGATCGGTCTCCTGTAGGCCTTCGCCTTTCCTCTGCATCCCGCAGACCTGAAAGAACAAGGACAGCATTAATATCATACTTACTGTACCGAGAAGAACCTGCTTCCGTCCAACGTTCTTCTGATCCAGCGGACAGCATTTCGGCAGCGGCATCTTCATTCCGGAACACCGCAGCCTGCAAGGAAAAGGAATGAGAGAGAAAGAACATTAGTAAGCACTCTCATATTCGGATTCCTTAAAAACAGCAAGAATAGTCAAACGCTTACCTGAACCTGAGTCGCTCTTGGTAACTTCATCTCCGGAGCACGCCATCGATCTACAAGGGAAAACACAACACAGGTTAGCACATAAAGGACAATAAGGCGCTGTACTTCGCGCTTTACTTACCGTAATGTATTCTCTCACTGGCAGCCGTGTTGGGACATTGCAGCAGCCTGTTAGGCACAAAGAGACATAGGTCAGCATAAAAACAAGCGAACAGTGCCGCATCTCGCACATACACTCACCATTCAGCGCTCAACTTCCTCAAGCAACACGACACCATCCCGATCCCTTTACCAGCACCTAGGGAAGACATCATTAAGGAGCGCATGAGACAAGAAAAGGACAATTCCACAAGAACCCACAACCTACCTTATCGGGCTGGAGTCACAGCAAGCCCAAACTCATTGGAGGGGCTGCACCAGTGGAGCATCTAGGTTGCTCAGTGCCCACCTCAACCAACGCACCCCTGCGCCGAAGAGCAGGACGGAGAGCACCCTATACAAGAGAGCAAGGTGAGGAGAGGACATAGGGGAAGAGTTGATCCTCAAGGGGAGTGGGAGTCAAACGACTTGAGACTATTAAGCTAAAACTAAATATCCTGTATTCAAAACCCAGGCCCTAGTTGAACAGATCCCAGGGAAGGGTTCGAGATCGTGGTTGGTCCGAGCAGGCTGAGTGGCATCCCCGTGGATATCAGGTGAGCGTTACACACACTCAGAGTGAATAAATATTCTGATTTATACAGGAAAACTAATTAGAGCCTGCAGACCATTTCTCTCCACTAATAGCTGCCTTACGCTAGCTAGAGCTCTCATACAATCTAAGTTAGACTACTGCAACAGCCTCTACCTAGGTGCCAACCAAGCGATAATCAGCAAACTCCAAGTCCTTCAAAATAATGCACTACGAGCAGCTCTAAACATTCCGAGGCGAGAGCACATCTCTGCCACCAGAATCACATGCAAATGGCTCACCATCCAACAAAAAGAAAATCAATCTAAAAACCCTCTGCCTCACCTACAAAGCTCTCAACCAACTAACCCCCCACCTAACCAACAAATTCACCATGAAACCCTCCATCAGAACTACTAGATCCTCCAACACCCTATGTCTCACAGTGCCCAGATTTATTTCTAAAAGAGCCGGAGGCGCGAGCTTCACTGTCCTCGCCTCCCAACTCTGGAACGCCCTGCCACTGAACATCAAGTCGTCCAAATCCTTCCAGTCTTTCAGGAAACTTGCCATTGGGTGGCTACTGACAAAAAGTCAACCTTTAAGCTAGACCTAGCTGCAACCTGTATATATTGTACATGCCTCATTTATGTCATTACTGGATGTATTTACCTCCACTGTCTGTATATTCTGTATATAACCTTTGCCAAAGTATAACTGCTAATTACCATGTACTGTGCCTTGTAACTTGTACTAAGCGCCCTTTTACTCCCGGGTCCCGAGCGCTATATAAATAAAATAAACAAACAAACAAACAAGCTTTCACTGGTGTCAATTGAAGATCTCCGAAAACAATAATGTGTTTTCCTCCAAAGAGTCTGTTTTGAGGACCTCTTGTAATCTGAGGTGGATCAAAGCCAGCATTAGGTTGGAGACCATGCTCACCTCAGCTATTAGCAACATTTTCGTTTGTTTGAAAACTCTGCGTAGTTCCATTGCAGCTTCTGTGGAAAGTTTGTAATAGTCTCATTCATTTTGGTGTTCTACTGGAAGAAGTAGTAATCGGTGTAAAGTGACTGCGCCTATTTTGTAGGCAACTAAACCTGTGGGGGCAGTTACAACAGCTGACAGTTTGTTGTCTGTCAATTGTTGAAGGAACTTGCTGATGATTTTGATTAAGAATGTTTTGCCTGAACCAGCTTCACCACTCACATAGCAGTATAGGTTTGTACTCTTGGCAGGTACAGTTTTTATTTTCATGTTCCACAACATGTTCAATTTGTTTTGTTATTTCTTGGGAAATGCTATGCTGCTCATTGTTCAGTTGTGATTTAAGTACAGCAAAGTCTTCTGTAGCTTGTTCATACTGACACATGGCGTTTTCTACTTCCATCATGGCTAATACTGCCTCATTTGCTATTAGTGGCTGTCCAAGTGGTTCTTGGCTTCCTGTTACAGAAGGTGGACTACTGTTGGGCGTGTCCACTTGTAGTTGGGCCTGGAGTAGTTCTTCATGTTGCTGTTCATTATGCAACATTGTTGGTACTGTGTAAAGTTTACGTCCGTTATAGTGCTTTCATTTGCTTTGAAAGCGTCTTCATAGGAGTCATATGTATCCAGTAACTCTTCTTTTCTCCATGGTTTAAAAAATGGTAGCAGGGACATGTAATACAATTCTTTATGTTTAGGAGTTTATAATGACAATTTGATATGATTAATTAAGCTGTGTTTGGTAAGTTTCACTAAGCTGCCTTCACAATGTACCACTCTGTATCTACCTTTCTTTTCATCTGGTTTAACATTACCGCGTAGCCCAAAACTTCACATACAAAAATAGAGATACATGGTGTCCAAAGTGGTACTCCTGTTTGGGTCGTATGCGTCTAGGAAATTGTTTTTCAAAATGTCTTGGCTGTTGGGATCATTTTTGGCTATTGTTGCTATTTCCTCATATGATTTGGGAACTCTTTCTAGATTTATCAGGACCAAGACTATATTGTCAGATTTTCCATACAAGGCAGTACTGGTTAAACGGTCTGCAGCTTCATAGCAGCCACATTCTCTATGAGAGAGCATTTTTATACCTAGGCTCTACAATTTCTGTGATAGTGTTTTGTCAGATGATATGTCATCCTAGAGGTCCTGAAGCTCCGTTATCTCTGCTTTGGTTAAGTAGGCTGTGACATATCGTGCATCTGCAGTGGAATTGTCTGCAATGTACTGCACATCTATGTTTGCATTCCATAGGAGGGCAATTCTTGCATTGTAATCATTGATGTATTTTGATTCTTCTGTTCTTTTTATGCAATATGTGTTCTTAGGTGATTTACCTTTGATACTATGTCTGACTGAAGACAAAGTTGTTTACTTGACCTGTTGCTGAAACTGGTCTAGGGAAACCAAAGCAGCATTTGGTGTAGGATTTCCCTTTTATTTATATTTGCGACGGCAATATTTCCCACATTTGTTTCTTTGAAATTGTAAAATGTGTGCATGAAGGTCACTATGTGTTGTTTGTGAAGGGATTTCACAAGCACCATTTTTTGATGAACTGCAAAACAGTGGCATCACTGTCCTGACCAAATTTAGGAGCATCTTTAATCCATAATAGCATGTGGATGTGTGGTGCTCCTCTGGCTTGGTATTCTTTTCTCCAAAAGATGTGTTGAACTTCTCTGAGGGGAGGAACAGTCTTATTACAAATAAAGTGTAGCATAGCAATAAAGTGATGATGGAAAGATCTTGATACATTTACAGGATCTAGAGAGCAGAGTTCTCCTGGTGTTTTTATAACGATGTTTGTTTTATTTTTGTTTGCTATGCTTAGGAAATCGTGTAAATCTTCCCATGCATATTCTGCGCAACTAAGTGTAACAAACCAAGTGGGTGGGCCATGGTTTCTTATCATACATCTCTGTGACGTCGGAACAAGTATTCTTTTGTACCATGCATGTTTGCTAAAAGATTTGTAATACTTGACTGTAAAACCTCATCTTTTTCTTGCACTTTTTGTAATAATTGCGTAGCTGACATATTTTGAAAATGGGTAGCTGATTTTAATGTGTATGCAACTCTGTAGCATAGAGTTCCTAGTTCACGTTTTGTCTGAATCTGGGGTTGTCAGAATACGTTCGTAGAGAGAGAGATTCTGATGCTGTTATCTGTGTGGGTCTATCATCGTACCTTCCTCCTTTTCCAGTAGGAAAGAGTAGAGGAAAAGCCTCTGCTTCTATACTTTTTTCAACATATGCTGATTGGAGATCCTTTGGCTTGTCGCATTTGGTGCGTTTCCAGTGCATCATCTATAGTATCTTTAGAGTGTAAAGGATAAATTGTATAATGGTCAAATATATAGAATTCTGTAGCAGGATTTAGAAGTTCAAATTGACCAGTTTCTGGTGACTCTTATTTAAATGGTTCCTCTCAGGTTTTCTTCAATATTCACTTCTTTGTAGTATTCATTGTTGTTTTTTTAGATATTGCAGGTCTTGTCTAACTTTATGTAAGTCCACGAGTTGTTGCCAAATTGCCTATTGTAGGTACGCCATTTACTAAGACAATTAAAGATTGATCTATTGGCCCTTGTACTCCTAGAGTGTGTACATTTTCTTTGAGATCTAATGGTAAATAAACTACTTTACCACAAATGCCTTTGACTAATTCAGAGGGAGGTAATTTTGCTGTTTTTGGTTGGAGGCGTATTATTGCTTGAAATGGGTGCACTGTTTGAATTACTATGCTCTCATATAAATTTGGTTGTTGCAGGGGTTTTGGTAGTGGTAATAATTCCAAGTTAGTTGTGATAGCACGTGAAGGTGATTGGTTGTTGTCAAATTTTGCAGTGCAGTAATTGCAAAGTATTAAGGGGTCAGTAATGTCGTATTTGTTTTCTGCTATAAGGTAGAGAGCTAATTGGAACCATTTCGAATCTTCGTTGTCTTCTATTTTGTATGTTATGTCTTTAGTTTTTGTGGTACTTTTATAAGAAGTCCTTTGGCTTCAAACACACACTCACACACACACACACATGGTTTGGTACTTCAGCGGAGGTACTTTTAAACGTTAGTATTTCTTTTTTGTATGCATTTAATAGAAGGTTGCTATTTGTACAGTAGTTGCTAGTTTGTTGTACATCCATTTCATTTTTAAGTGGCTTTCAATTCCAAAATAATTTCTCTGGATATGCACTATTTCTTCAAGTAGTTGCTTGGCTGTACCATGTAGAAGGCTGTTATTTAAATTGGCTAGTGCTAAAGCAGGACTTTTAGCATTGTAGAGTTTTTGGGCTAGATTTCTTATAGTTGAATGATGTGTTGATATCATTTTGATATGATGGAAGGTGCTTTTGCAAATAGGTCCGGAAATACAGGCTAATGAATGTCCTTTTAGTCCTGTGTATTTGCGCACTGGACAGGCATCCATATTTTGTAGTAGTTTCATTTTGATTTTGTCTTTGCTTTTTACATACTGATTGAGGAAATTGCGTAAAGATTTAAAAGATGTTTTGGCAATGTTACACATTGATGTGCATGGCCATTTGTAGACTGGACTTTTTGGTTGAGTAGAATGGGAGGTGATTATGAGTTTTCTGGAGATATTTTTGTGAGCAGAGTTTCTTGTTCCATAATGGTGTTAAGTTTTTCATACCCTCGTCCACTGCTATGCATGGCAATTGGGTTTGTTTGCTTTTGTTTGTATGCTTCATTAAAATATGGTTCTGTGGTGCTGGTGTGACTCCATTCACCTCCACAGATGTTTAAGAAGCTATTTTTGGAGGCCACCAGGGGGCGCAGGCGTGATGGCTGCCTGATCGTTCTGCTCCCCTGAAGCCCTGAGAGATTTGTGGAGTAAACTGCGATAAAAGGAACGTTATCCTCCTACAAAGGCTGAATCCAGGTGGGGGGGGAACTCCTGGGGACTCCGGTGATGCCTTCCCGAGCTCTGGGGGTGCCCGGGTCCCCGAGATATTTGACTTGGAGCTCCCGCGCTCCCCCTCCCCCCTCCAGGCCCATGCTGCGCACGAGGTGAAGATCCGTGGACGGGCCCCTCCCCTCCGCAGATGGGCACTGCGCCGGGATCAATCTGAGGAATCTACACCCGGCGCCTCTGCCGGCATTGCTGAAAGCTCGTGGGAGCCCCTCGGAGACCAGAGCCCTCGTCCGACGAGCCCATCTTCAGCTCCCACTGCGGCAGTTTTGGAAGATAGTATGCCCCAGGCCTCCGCCGCCGGACCCCGGCCTGCCGCACACACGTCTGTATCTCGACCCGGGCCGTCGCAGGAGCTTGCCCGGGCCCCTTCCTCTCCTCGCCCCCCCCGGCAGTGGGGAACATCTTTGCAACAACTACCATAAGGACTCCCCCCGGCTGCTGCTGCGACACAACCCTCAGAGGCCTACACCTAATAGGCCTGGGCCGACGCGGGAGCGTGCCTGGGCCCCTCTGCGGAGTGCCGGGCCCATCGTGGGGTTCACCACCCTATTTTGGGGCCTACTACCTGCCATCCACATCGATTACCACGATTACCACCCCGGTGACCTTTGAACGCACCCACCGGCCCCACGTCAGAGTAACCGTGACCCGCCCGTTCTAACCACCACACCTCATCGGAGCTGGTACGGAACCAGGGGAACCGGGGGGACCATCTCCCCGAGCCCCAGGGGGAGACCTCGAGGAACATTGGGAAACCACGAAGATCTAGAGGTGGAGACACCCCCATGAGTTGGAAATAAACCCTGGCAGGATACCAATTCACTCCCCGAAAACAAGAGATGGAGATCAACTCCCCAACTACGCCAACCCCCGACATGAATACCATGCAGAATAATATCCAGACAATCCTAGACGAAATCAGGGGGATGAGAACGGACATGGGAGCCAAACTGGCTGACCTCACAGCCAAGGTCTCCACGTTGGAGGACGGTATGGAGGGGCTAGAGAATAACCAGGCGTCCACCGACTTCTTGGAGGCTCAGATGGAGGCAAGGTTTAAAGAGATGCAGCGGCGCGAGGGGGAACTCCGCCTCAAAGTGGATGACATGGAAAACCGTGAACGGAGATGTAACCTGCGATTCTTTGGCCTGACGGAGGTGGAGGGGGAGACCCAGACCGGCCTGGAGGGCAAAGTGCAGGAGATCATTAGGATTGTCTTGGGAATTGACTCCGGGGAAACCATCCTGATTGATAGGGTTCATCGAGCTGGCAGAGGCGGTAGGGGCCCACGCTCCGTGCATGCGAAGTTCCACTATTACAGAGACAAAGCAAAAATACTTGAAAGAGCTAGATCCCTAAGAGAGATACAATACGACAACTCCAGGGTGGCAATCTACCAGGACCTATCCGCCCTCACGCTACAAATGAGGAAAAAATGCGGTCCGATCACTAGGTGGCTGCAGGAGAAGGGGGTACGGTACCGCTGGGAACACCCATTCTACCTATCCTTTGAATGGCAAGGGGAAAACTTTCAGCTCATTACAGAAGAGGACATCTAGAGAGGCATTGACGAACTGATCAGGGTCCCCTCGGGGGAGAATGGCGGATCCGACGGAGGCCCGAGCCGTGCCCCACAGGGCCCTGACCTCATCCAGGGGAAACACAAAGTGAAGGACACCCGGAAATTCAGAAAAACCAGGCACCCCTCGGAGGGACGTGGAGGACCCGCATGATTATCGGACAGAAGAGAAGTTAAAAGGAATGCAGTGCCGATCTGTTGTGGTTCATTCGCTCACTCGCCCTCCGTGGCCGTTGGCGAATTGAGGAGAAACATTCGCTCCACTTTTGTTGATGCCAAGGCCCGCGCGATGGATCCGAATGATTAAGAGGGAAGGGGAGAAAGTTAATAAATGTGATGTTATTGTATTGTATTGCATTGCATTGCATTTGCCCGCAGGGCCCTCATGGGCCCCTCCATGTTTGGGGGCGTGTTATGTTGTATTGTGATGTTGCCACGGTTGGCGAGGCTTATGCCGAAATTGATGGTTGAAGGTTTCGGGTCCCACCTGTCCGAAACACGGAGTGGTGGTGTTCTCGGTTGTCAGAAGGTGGCCAGGTCCGTCCCCTGAGACCTTCAAAACCCCCCCCAATTGACACTGGAAGCTAGTTCACGGTTGGACCCAGCCCCTATGAGACACAAGACACGCAGCGGGAGTAGAGAGGGTAGGGCAGGGGAGGTCTTGTAGAAGGATTGGACTCCGACTAAACCTGTAAAATGTTCCTATAGATATAACCTGGAGGGTACGATCCACACTATTTCTCTCTCGGGGCCAGATCAGCGGCCCTGGCGGTTCGTTGAATAAACCCGATGTATGTCGGGTGATGGAGAGGGACGCCTACCAAAATGGGTAAGGGAAATGGGGAACCAGGGAGTGGGGAGGGGATGGGGGAGGGGAAAGAAATAGGGAACGCCATGCCATGGTTCTGGGGTTCAAGTCTACGGATAACGGGGCACTCACTGAGGCTTCACAGGGCAAGGATAGCAACGACCATGGTTGAAGGTCAGATCGGTACGCTCAACGTGAAAGGTCTCAACTCGCACAACAAGCGGTCTCTCACAAGTAACTTATTCCGCAAACAGAACTTACTGGCCCTCTTCCTACAAGAAACCCACTATAGAAGGGGGGGCCCGAGTCAACGATCAAAGGAAAGGAAATAGGTAGAAACTTCTGGGCCTCGCACAAATCCTCAAAGAAGGAGGGAGTGGGTATCCTCTTGGGTAAATCGCTCCATCTCACTGATGTAGAGATGAAAAGGGGCTTTGGAGGTAGATTTCTTGTGATCAAGGGGTCAGCCCAGGGCACACTAGTCACACTAGCCACCTTGTACGCGCCCAACGCCGGCCAAGTCAAGTTTATCCACAAGGTTCTTGGGGTCATGGACGGGTGGGCCGAGGGAGCCACAATCCTGGGCGGAGACTTCAATCTCATTACAGACCCCCCATCTTGACTGGTGGTCTGCCAAAGGGACGGGACCAAAAGCCCCCACAAAAGATAATCTCGCCCTGAGGGACCTCCTACAAGAGTACTACTGGGTCGACATATGGCACAAATGCTGGCAAACCCCTGGGGGTTACACGTTCTTCTCCCCTCCCCAACAAACATATACCAGAATTGATTTGCTGCTGGTGTCGGAGGAGGGAGGGGGAGAGGTTGGAAACCCCACGCTTGAATCTGTGACCTGGTCGGATCACAAACTCCTCATTATGGAATGGCGGCTGCAAGCCACCGTGAAATCACGTAGGTGGCGCTGTAACGATACCCTCATGAGGGACCAGGTGTTTAGGGAATTCCTCAGGAACGAAATAGAAGCCTTCTTCTTATCAAATGACACAGGGGAAGTCCCAATGGTTACAGTTTGGGAGGCAGCGAAGGCCACCTTCAGGGGTCTCATCGCAGAGGGTTCGAGCAAGAAGCGAGAGAGGGCCCTGACAGAATCCAGAATCCGGGAAGACCTGCGGGCCATGAGGGCACAGCTCACCAAGGGAAAACAGACCGCGAAAACCTCCCGAGTGAAATTAGAGAGAAGAGAGAAGCTCTGCATACAATCCTGATTGAGAGGTAGTTAAAAAAATTAGATACACGAAGCAGAGATACTATGAGAGGGGCGCCAGGGTTGGAACTCTTCTGGCACATAGGCTGAGGGGAAACAGGATGGGCAGACACATAGAAAAGGTCAAGGATAGGGCGGGTAACGCCCAGAAAAGCCGAATCATTCGCGGCCTTCTATAAGGCCCTCTACACTAAACAAGAGGGTGAATCCCTGGATGAAATTCGAAAGTATCTTGAAGACTACCCCCTACCCAAGATCACAGACCTAGAGAGGGAGACGCTAGACAAGGAGATAACAGAGGAGGAGGTGGAAGAGGCCATCAAAAAGCTTAAAATAGGCAAGACCCCGGGAGAAGATGGGTACACAGCGGATTTCTATAAACAATTCCAGTCTGAACTAACCCAACCACTGACCAAATTATTTAACCAAATCAAAACCTTAGAAACCATTCCATTGACATTCCTGCAGGCCATAATCACAGTTATCCCTAAGCCGGGCAGAGACCCAGCGGAGTGTGGCTCATACGGCCCATCTCGCTCCTGAACACAGATGCCAGGATCTTCACCAGGATCCTTGCGACACGTCTAGAAAGGTATCTCCCCCGACTGATCCATCCCGATCAGGTAGGCTTTGTAGTAAATAAACAAGGAGCAGACAGCATGCGCAAAACCCTGCACATACTGAGCTCAAATGGAGTGAAATCTGACGGTGCCCTTCTCCTGTCTCTAGACGCAGAGAAGGCGTTTGACAGGGTGAGCTGGGCCTTCATGGAGGGGGTTCTGTCGTCCTTGGGGATGGGACCCAGGTGACGGGGATGGATGACGGCCCTTTACTCCCGCCCTACCGCTAAAGTGGTGGTCAATGGAGGAGAGTCGGAGTCCTTTCCTTTAGAGAGAGGCACAAGACAGGGATGCCCACTGTCTCCCCTCATATACGCCCTGGTGATGGAACCCTGGGCTATAGCAATCAGGACCAACGATCAGATCCAGGGTGTTAAAATAGGGGGAACTGACTACAAAATAACCCTGTTTGCCGACGATATCCTCCTGCACCTCTCTAAACCATCCCAATCAGTTCCAGAGGTGTTGAATAGTCTAGAGCGATATGGTTCCCTGGCAGGCTAGAAGGTCAACGTAGATAAATCAGTGGCTTTCCCGGCAGGCCAGCTCAACGAGACCGAGAGACAATACATTGATAACCTTCCGTTCTGTAAACAAACAGAGGGACTCTTTCACCTGGGGATCCAAATTCCATCACACCTAGAGGATCTCTTTAAGGTGAACTACCCACCCCTATGGAGGTCGATCAAACACGACCTGGGACGCTGGTCAAAATCCGGCCTCTCATGGATGGCTCGCCTCAACTCCATCAAAATGGTAATCCTCCCCAAATTCTTATATCTGTTTCAAATGCTGCCAACCCAGATACCGGACTCATTTCTCCTAGAGATCAAGCGGGCCCTTCTCCGCTATCTATGGCCCGGTAAATCCCACAGGATTGCTTATGACACTCTCACAAGACCCAAGGATGAGGGTGGAGTTAATTTCCCAGATCTAAACACTTATTATAAGGCGTCGCAATTGCGCGTCCTTGTTGATCATTTGATGACTGGCCCAAAGAAACAATCGGTAACATTGGATAACACACTCTTCTCGCCGGTCACATTGGACGAGTGGCTATGGGTCCTCAGGACATCTATTCCGAGAAGGGTTTTAAAACATCCAGTGTTGGGAGTGCTGTGGTCTATTTGGAAGGAAGGGGGTTACCGAAGATGGCTCACAACGTGGCCCTCACCTTTGAGCTGCATCTGGGCTCTGCCACTTTGGGAAGGGATCAACGAACCACTAGCCTTCCAGCAATGGTACGAGGTGGGTCTTTGTAGGACCGGACAGCTTTGGGTGGATGGGGTGTTTATATCTCTAGGTGCCCTGAAGGATGCCCTGGGCCTCCCTAACCTCTCCACCTTTCGATACCTACAGCTTAAGGGTGCCCTTACCGAGAGCAGATGGGGTGACACACTTAGGCGGAACCTAACCGATTTTGAGAAATTCCTCATAACACACAAAGGTACCAAGGGGGTGATATTGCGGCTTTATAGCTTTTTGTTGTTCTCTACCCCACGGGACCCCCTCCCATCTTCCCAAGTACAATGGGGAAGGACTTAGGCACCCCCATAACGGAAAAAGATGGAACAAGATTTGTAGGCAGGCACACCGTTCCACAACTGCACCCCAATACCGGCACCAGGCCCTGAAGTTGATACACAGATGGCACTACCCCCCACAGAGGATAGCCAGAATGAGAAAAGGCTACGACCCCCACTGCTGGAAATGCCACTTTGAAAAGGGGATTATGTCCATATGTGGTGGAAGTGCCAGGTGGCACAGAGTTACTGATGTGAGGTCCTGTCATGGATAAGATCAGTAGACGGAATGGTGAGAACTTTGTCCCCCTGGCTGGTGTTGTTCGGCATTGAGGTTGAGGGGGGCCCCAAGGTGAAAGACGACATGTTGCAGGTCATGCTAGTCGCGGCTAGATGCTGCTGGGCCCAAAAATGGAAATCACCCCACAGGCAATCTATGATATGGAGTATCTAACCCACCTGATCGATGAATCCAAATCTAACATCGAGGCCCTATGGCTGACATTCTTTGATAAATATGGGAAAATAGCCTGAGGCATAAGCAATCAGCTCAGACGGTCCTCTTGATGGGAACAATACTATCAGGGCAAACCCCTTGGAGTGGGAAGAGATCGATTGTTACAGGAAATGTGACTTTTATATGTTAGACCTTGTTTTTTGAGCACCGTCTTTCTTTCGGAAGCAACCCTATGCTCGCATTGCATCTTCAGATGATGTGCTGGACCCTGTTGTTGTTATCGACCATTAAACCATGGCATGGGATGGGGGGCGGGGGGGTGTTGGAGGTGGGGTGGGAGGGATCGAAAAGTTGTGACCTCATTTTTATATATATCATTGTTTGCATTATTTTTTGAATTATGTCATAATTGTAAAACTCCAATAAAACCAAATTTTCAAAAAAAGAAGCTATTTTTGTTGATATTACGTTTATTGAGAAGTCTTTTTTGTAGTTTAGTAGTTAGTTTCGTTAGTGGTTTCATCCTGTTTAAAACTAAATAAATGTCCTTTTGAGAAGGATTGCATGGTCTACGAGAGCTTCTAGGATTATTTTTCTACAGTAGGTTTTAAGGGTTCCTGTAAAAGGTTCTGAAGGACTCTGTGGCGGAACATTTTTTGTAAAACATTTTTTTTTGGTATGCTTACTTGCCACTACATCAAGATTTATAGGTGGAGCGTTAGCAGTAGTGGTAGCTGAAGTCTTGTTAATCACCTTCTGTTTGGTTTTACATTTTGATAGAGGGAAAGTTTCTGTACTGGAAGCTTGTTTTGTTTCGCCTAATGACTGTATTAGCTGTTTTGTTTGAACTTTTTGTACAAAATCTGCTAGAAATGGATGCTTATTTTCAACACTTTCCTTTTGATTTGCTCTACTTCTGTGTTGCTTTCTATGGAGTTGCTTTTTGGTAGGCATGCTTTGGGGCCTGTTGGAGAAAAAAAGAAAGTGTGGGTTGGGCTGTTGTGCAGTGTATGCATGCTTTGTGCATGAGTGTCCGAGTATGATGGTAAGTATGATTGTGGAGGTGTGTGATTGTGCAATGGGCAGCTACATCAAGTTGGGAAGGCTATTCTTGCATTTGTGTGTTACTATAGTTGGCTTCAGTTGACAATATAAAGTATGCAACTTGTAAGGAGAAGCACTAATACTACATCTAATGTTAAAGGGTTAATATATTTGTTTTTTCTACGATACTAAAATGCTAGTGTGTTTGAGTAACAGAACATTATGTTAGTTTTGTACTTACTTGTTTTTAATGGAAAGAGTAGGCTTCTTCTAAGTCCTTGTTCGTACTTCAGACGCTGCTGCTTTTCAGGAGAGTGGTCTTCACTGAAATTGTAAAAGAAAGAAGTTCGTGAATATGTGTTTATAGCACTTTTGTTAATGTACACATTGTTTTGCACTTTCCTTTGCCTTTGTGCATCCTGTATATTTTATTTAGAATCTGTTAGTTGAATATGTTTTTCAAATGAGTAATAGTAAACGTATAGAGCACACTTGTTTTTTAATGTTATGTTAATGGATGTTAAGCGATAGCAAAAAATGCATATGATTATTTCTTCTATTTTTACTGGGTAAATGGCAGAGATTGTACATAAAAGCATTCAATGAATGGCTTTGTGAAGGTGTGGGAAATAAAGCAGAAGGATTTCATATAGAGGCAGTGGTATTGTTTGATCTGGAGCCTTTCGAAATGATATTGTCTGCGTGTGCGCTTGAATGAAGATGTATGTACTCATCCTGGCTGCGTGTAATTTTATAATACACTGGACAGTCTTTTTCATAATTATACTGTTATTTTTCCAATCTCATAATATGAAACAATATATTTTTAGATAGGTGTGTGCACAAACATTTGGAGAGCTGAAAGGTTTGCAATTGACACTTCATCATAGTAGATGGGAGAAATGACAGTAGGTTAATTTTACAGTTTATACAGGCTAAGTGGCAGTTACTCTGTTCATATTTTTATTTATTTTATTTTAAATTTTTAAAACACTTACACAGCCCACGGGCATCGAGGCGCTGATACAGGAATGGTTTGTTTTTTAGTTGTGTAATTATTTTGTCTTAGTTGCGTATCTATAATGCGCTTAAACACCCAGAGGTTTCTAAGCGCGGACTCGGGGATCAAATCTGTGTTGCTTCGTGTCGTTTTGCTTTCAAGGCGCGGATGTTGCAGTTGAGCTATGCTCTCGGGATGTATTGTATTACTAGAAGAGCTGTACATGTACTGTGTAGGAAATATTCATACCTGCAGTCTGTGTTCATGCATGTGGATGTGAATGAATCTGCAAGTAGAAATCTTGGGGGTTTTTATAGTAGTTGTTGCTGTAGGTCCTTTGCAGTCACAGCCGAATTGTACTGAGAGTGATCAATGGTACATCTAAAGTGCTAATCTGTGATGACAGAGTTAGATGTAGAGTTCTTGGATGTGATTGGTGGATGATTGTGTGACTGCTTAACAGTAGCCAATAAGGAAGTGGTGCAGAGAGTGTAGTGGAAAGGGTAGAAGGACTGCCCCAGTGATACTTACATGCTCCACAGTCAGCGAGGTTGTTCGCAGACAGGACCCGCCACATCTGAGCATGAAGTGGGAGTGTATTTTGAGGATTAGCCAATCAGGTGTTGAGATTCTGCTTCGTATTGAGAGGGGCTGTGTGTAGTGAAGATGGCGGAGGTGCAGAAATTCAGGGTGTTGGTGGTTGGAGATATGTTTGTGAATGGTTTGGAGCAGTATGCTAAATCTAGGAATGTGGCTAACCATTTAGACACAAAAGGAGTGGATGTGGTGTGGAGCACTGTGCTCGATTTGAATTTGCAGCCAATTCTAGTAGTTTGTTAGGCTATGGCTAAGTTTCATAGTCCACATGTAGTTGTCCTACACTGTGGTTCTGTGCTTTTGGGCTATGTCAGTCCCCCTACGTTGTTGCAAGATCTGCAAAACTTGGTTCAGGCAATCATGAAAGTCCTTCCGAATGCCAAGGTTATTTTTTCTGCTTTGTTAACTAGAGCAGTATGGGACAATAGTTGTGTTTTTTTGTCCTAAGCAAAATATTACTAGGTGTGCAATCAAACGAGGAATGTTTGCTTTCATGTTTAGAGCTGGTATGATATTTTGTAATAATGAGAACATTGATTCTGGTAATGTTGTTTATTTTAAAGAAGATGGCATTTCTTTATCTTTTATGGGAAATGCCATGCTGTTTTGGAACATAAGGGTTGCTTTGGAGAAGCTAATGTGAAGATTGTTGGAGGAAAACAAGAAAAAAAAAAAAAAGTGTTTCTGAAGTATCTGCAAAAGAATACAAAAACAAGGCTCTTTTCTGAGTCAACCTCAAAGGGGAAATGGGGCACCATTTAAATTTTCATTCCCCACGCTCAGATTTTTCGATCTGTCCACGAACAGCGCGGCTGTTCGCGGGCAGCGCGTAATACATACAGGGATTTTGGGGTTGCGAGGCATGCAAATGAGACTGAGCAGAGAAGGGATTGGTCAATAAGGTTTAATGGGTGTGTTGTGTAAGGAGAGAGTTTGTCAGTAGGTGTTTTTCCTGAGAGAAGAGCAAATAGCTATGGCTGGTTCAGAAAACAGATTGTTTGGATTTTGGGAGATTCGTGGATAAATTGGTTGGAGGTGCATGCAATGCAGATCGCTGTGGAGTGGCTGCACACCTTGGATTCTCTCATGTGGAAGTGCACTGGCATGGAGTGCTTGGAATTAATTGGATGTATGTGGTACCTCTCTGTGCTTCTTTGGTGACACAGTATCATCCAGCCATTATTATTTTCATTGTGGAAGGAACAGTTTAGGACATGTGTCTGGAATCACTTTGAAATTTGCAATGAAAGAAGGATTTGGGAAAGTCATGGACATGTATCCAAACTCCAGAGTAATTTTTTCCCGTATTGTGCAGAGACAAATGAGGTTGCGTTCTTCTTCATTTGGTCCACAAAAGGAGAAAGCAAGGCGCAATGTTAATAAGGCTGCTTGTGCCTTTTTGAGAGATGTTGGTATGTCCTCTTTTCAGAATGAAAATATTATGTTTTGTAGCACACATTTTTCGCAGAGATCGAGTACATCTTACTTTTGCCGGCAATCAGATTTTTCTGCAAAACATACAAAATGCATTGCAACCTTTTTTGGAATTACAGCAATCCATTTTGCAGTAGGTGTCGACCATTTGAAGTTTTTGAAACACATAAAAACATCACAAAAAGGCTCTTTTCAGAGCTATCACTTCCTCCCAGAGAAAAGTGCAATGGTTGTGACAGGGCAGCACTGCACAGTTTTTAGATATCCGCGGACTTCTAAAAAATGGACAGGGCCCTGCACTATTTATTTGTCACTTCTGTTTTTAAACTATGAAAGGCAGCTCTGAAAAGGGACTTTGTTTTTTTTGTTTTTGTTGTTTTATATTTTTCTGTTTTTTTTTTAAACACGACACACAAGGAAAGGAGGGGAAAGGAGGGTAAGGAAGGGACACCAACCACGGGGATAAGAAAGGGCAGGTGGAGAGAGGAAGATGTAGAGTGGGCCTTATTCAGGTAGGTCACAGACCTTCTGATGCTCCTTGACCGCAGTCTTGAAAGCAGTCTGAAGGTTCTCCCCCCTGCAGAGTACTGCGATGCACAATATTGTGACCATTGAAAGGTAAGGGTCAACAGCATCATGAATGGCCTGTGAGGCAGCTGGAGGGATGCACTGTCCCACAGGAGTGTCTTTTGTGGTGACAGTAGTGGAAACAGAGGATGCTGCAGAGGAACTCAACCTACTACGTTTATCGGAAGGTACAACCTTATGAATAGCCCCACCGTGAAATTACTTTAGGTGTTGCTTCATTTATGTAGTACCAAAGCTATACGAACCAGCCTTGCCATGACTCAGTGCCATGTGGCACTAAGTGCGCATCACCTTGTTCGCAGGAGCTTTTGACTTTCCATCAACGGTGGTAAATAACCGCCACACCCAAGACTCACGAGGAGTGCTAGTAGTAGGGACTTCCACTACCTCATCCACTTCATCCGTCTCCTCTGCATCCTCATGCCTGTTCCCCTCTGCAGGCCCTTGGGGACGTGGTGGTAGTGGAGGGGGTGGGGGTGCTGATGCCGAGGCAGTAGCAGCAGAAGCAATGTGGGATGCCATCTGGAAGGTTAATAACCAGGAACTAGGAACGAGGAACCAAGAACAGCAACCTGCACAATTGTCCCATTGTAAATCTTGGAAATCCAAAAGCAGAATCAGCTCTGGGGTGTGGCTTTTATAGGGGTGCTGGGGCGTGCTTCGTGGACACCTGCACCGTCCCGAACACTTCGAACACCAAGAGGGGGCTCAAAAAGTTCCAAAAAGTATGTAGATAGGCAGGGACATTGTCTGGGACATGTTCAATGGTGAACTTTTACTGTAAAATACCTTGGATTGCTCAAAAAAGCAGTTTTTAAATGTTCAGGGGCCCAGACAGTGTCCGCCAATAAGGACACATGCTCAGCGTGGGTGCGGTCACATGACGACATTGGAAATGTTCACAAATGGGACGGCAGTCCGCAGGACACCAAATGCGCAGTGACGGTTGTGCGCATGTGTGCGAGTGTTCTACGGACAGTGTTCGGTCCCGTACTAATTAAAAGTGCAACACCCGTGCGGCGGACAGTTGTGGAGAGGTGCGATGTTCGTAGGACCCAAGTGTGTGATGCGCGTGTGCGTGGGTGTTCTACGAACAATGTTGAAGTCCCCGAATAAAATAAATGTGCATCAAAACTTTGCAGACAGGATATGTGTTCTACGGATATATTAATTCTTGTTGCTGGCATTACGAACAGCAGGGGTGTTATTAGGACACCCCCATTTTGGGTGATTGTGAGAGTCGGAAATCTTGTGTGTTCTAAGGACACCTCCATTTTAAATATGGACAGTACGAACAGGTATAGTGTCTTTAGGACAACCCCATTTTGGTTAATTACGGACAGGCGGACATCTTGTGTGTTCTAAGGACACCTCCATTTTAATTACAGACAGTACGAACAGGTATAGTGTCCTTAGGACACCACCATGTTGGTTAATTGAGGGCACCCAGGACAGCTGCTCTGTTCGTGGACACCTTACTGCCTTTTTTTGAAAAAAAGACAACACGGGCATATACTAAGAACACACTTAAAATGTCATTATTGTTTAACAGTAGAAAAATTAGGAAAGAGAGGGGGAAACAGAAACTGAAACGAATACAGGGGAATTAGAGGTTTGGATATGATGTATGGGAGGGGAGGAAGGGATGGAAGTCTCATTGCACCGTTTTTCTTGGTGGGAAGGGTTTGAGATAGTTGGCTGGGACATGGAGAGGGGGGAACAGGTGCATTTGGGACAGTGGTATTTAATGTTTTCTTTAATGTGGTCCACAATACACTCTTTTAGTTGATTAAGTGTTGCATTAAAAATACATGTTTAGTTCCATTCGTTTCAGAGGATCTTCTAATATCTCTTTTGGTACGTTATTTTTATTGGTTGTCTAGTCTGTTAAAAAAATGTGTTAAGTACACAAAGTAATGGTTATCAATTGGGTTATATAGAGAAATGTTGCGTCTACCATTATTATCACTGTCTTCACTCATTTCCTCTCATGGGAAATTTTCTTCAAGCCATTCCAAAGTACTGGACATTTCTGTGTTAAAAAAAATATATATTAGTTTTAGTGTACATAATACAGAAAATGTATAAGTATATGAAATAAATGTAGTGTACTTACTACTTTTTTATAAACGTTTGCTGTTACTGCTGTTTAAGTATGCTCTTGCTTCTTCCTGTGCAGTTACTGTGAGGTAATTCAGTTGGAGGCATATTTATTTTGTTTTGGTATATTCCATTATATTGGAAATGCTACTTCAGTGGATGGTTGGTGTCTTACATATACAGTTTCCACTTCTTATTTATTATTAAATGTAATGTATTTATGTGGTGCTTTTTGAATAGGTTTGGTGTTTTTATTGTATGATACAATTATTGTGGGATACCCCCTGAGTTTTTGGATAGTGCTGACGGTGACTGCGTCCGCCCGCGTACATGCGCACGGTACGCGGACATCAAAATCAGTAGCGGGACAGGGACTTTAGTATATTCTATGTTATATAAATGTAAGGTAAGGGAGTCTTAGTAAACATTTTTCACATTTACATTATCTATATTTATATTAAGTGAAAAAAACGTAGTTAAGGGGACTTTATGGTTACGTTGCGCTACTAAAAACTTATGAAATTCAGAGAAAGAAAAATGTTGTTACAGGGACGTTATGGTTCCAAGTAAAACTGAAAAACCCCTGAAATTCGCCAGTTATGGTAAGCTAAGCAACCATAACTCGCGCCACCACCGTGCACTGCTAAGACTAACACCCAGGACATCAAAGATGACATCACATGTGCATATACTTTTCATGAAGTCTGTACAAGGGATTCTTATTGTAATGTTGATTAAAAAAAAAAGTGTTAAGGATCATTGGAATAAATATCATGAGGTGAGTAGTGCATTAAGCAATGCATTGATACAAATAGCATTCTATTATGAAATTCTTTTCAGTATACTAAGCTACTCATGTAGAAACAGGCATTGTGTGCAGCATACATGATGGAGGTGCAATAATAATCTTGCCATGTTGAATAGTAAAATGACAAATGCTTTCTTATTACAGTTTTGCCTACTGTGAAACATTTAATAAGTAGCTAATAAAACCCACTTACTACATAATTGCAGCATTGCAAACAAAACACACACAACACATACAAATGTGAGCATATACAAGGAAAATGAAATACAAAAAAACAGCAGTATTACCAGACAATCTTCATAAGCTAACCGACTATCTTCATGCACAGAAATGATTGCTCTGCTTCAAAGCTACTATTTCCCTTTGTATAACTATCACATAATGTGACTGTACCCTAAGGAAAGTAGTGTGAGTACAATGTACACAAATATGAGCATATCCAGGGAAAGTACAGTAATAAAAAAACAGAACTATAAGAAAGTGTTGATAACCTTACTGATCATCTTCATACATAGAAAGCATTGCTGTCTTCAAAGTCTGTGTTTTCCCCTATGTATATGTTTCATATGCTGGGAGTGAACCTGAAGTGATTTACTGTAAGAACATATTTGAAATATAAGTGTACAAATATACTACTTTTTGAATTTTTAGTTCCTGACTGCTACTGGCCTAGATATGTCAGTAAAGGAAAGAAGAGGGAGCCAGACATGTGATGTCATCAGTGATGTCATCAATGACATTTGTGATGTCATCTTTGATGTCCTGGGTGTTAGTCTTAGCAGTGCACGGGTGTGGCGTGAGTTATGGTTGCTTAGCTTAACATAACTGGCAAATTTCAGGGGGTTTTCGGTTTTACTTGGAACCATAATGTCCCTGTAATGTTTTTTTTCACTGAATTTCATATGTTTTTAGTAGCGCAACTTAACCATAACGTCCTTTAACAAAGTTTTTTTCACTGTATACATATATATAAACTCATATTGTCAGATCCAATGCGGGTATGCTGATACACATTCATCTGAAGTTTTAATTGTCTTCATCATTTCACCACAAAGTTAAGCATATTGGTCCTTGGTACTCTGTTCTGAATCTTCCTTTGACTCACTACCTATTCTTGTCTATTAGAACATCAATTCTCTATGATATTCCATTTCTACGATCATAATGGCCAGTAATTTCTATGTCTAAACTGTTATCTTGGTACAACACTCATACCCAACCTGGCCCATTGCCACTCTGCATGGCTGCCTGCCATTTGACATCATTCTGGTCTTTCGTTCAGCCCCAACTCCATGCTTCTCATTAGGAATATTAATTTCTTCTCTTTTTTCATTCATGAGTTTCTTTTAATCCATATTGATATCATTATTGGATTTCACTTGATATACCATAGATCAAGTCAGTTCTTCTGCTTTGTGGATTTTTTCGATAAAATGACCTACCAATGGTGTTGTGTGAACTCTATTTTTAATACAGATTTTGTGTTCCGCGATATGGATTTTAACCTTTCTCTCTGTCTTTCCTATATAGATCATTTTACAGGGACACCAGATCACGTATACTACTAATTTAGAGTTGCAGTTTGTTAGCATTTCCTGCTTTCATTTATTGGTCAGTCCCAAATCCATCTCTGTAGTTTTCTTTGTTTTTTTGGCAACATGAACAATTCCCACATGGGTAAGGCCTGCATTCCCCATGTTTGTCAACGTGGGCTGGTTTTTCACTTGCCTAGTAATATCATTCTGCATTATTTGGTCTTTAACTGTCCTACTCCCACTGAAGGCTATTAACGGTCTCTATAGGACTTTTCCCTTTCTCCAAACTTTTCCAATTCCGATGTACAATTTTTCTAATGCGGTTTGATAAGTTGCTATATGTGTTTACAAAAGACCAAATTGTCTTTCTTTTTATTGAGGGATCTTGGTTGATGTTCAAGTAGGGCTTCACAATGATTATTGTCAGCTCTTTTCATTGCTTTTTTGGTTAGGTTTGGTGGATATCCTCTCTCATGAAGGTTCTCTTAATGTCTTGGCTCCTTCTCTGTAATCCTTTCTGTTTGTGCCATTTCAAACTGTCACGTATGTGTGTCAGGTGGAAACTTGTATAATGGAGTAATGCATTCCCGTCTGTTGGCTTCGTATATGGTTTCACAAAGGATAGCACCCATGTTTGTGCCCCGTGTCTGTTTATAGTAACGTCAGTCGAAGCGGAAGTCATTTTCTGTAAGCGCCACTTCCGACCACCACAAGATAAATTAAGTCAGGGTGTTGGTATCTCTAGTATCTGTAAGTAGGCGTTCCTCTAGAACATCCAATGATGCTCTCTGTGGTATATTTGTATGTAATGCTACCACATCGAGACATATCCGGATCTCTTCAGTTGGATTGAACATCCGACCCTCAACCTTTTATTTGTGTGGTGTCTTTGACAAACGAGGACATGCTCCTCACCAAAGGTTGCATGAAAAAATCTGCCAATTTTAATAGTGGCTCTAGGACTGAGTCACAACCCGAGACAATAGGTCTCCCTGGTGGTCTAGTCAAGGATTTGTGGATCTTTGGGAGGAGAGAGAATTGGGGTATCCTAGGTCTTTCAATCTGGAAGAAATCCACTTCTCTCTTCCTAATCCACCCTCTCTACAAAGCTTTTGATACTTTCTGGTGAATTATTTTCTCCAATTTTTGTAGGGTTTTCTTCCAACTGTTGGTAATTATTTCCATCATTTAACTGTCTCAGCATTGGATCTTTCATAGACTCACATCATGTTTGAATATTCCCAGTTGTTAGGCTGGGAATCCTCTTAAACATTACAAGCACAATGCTGCAGTTTAACCTATACCATGGACTGGAGAAAATGAAACCCTACATTCTTAAATCTGCCTCCTGCTGCCTGTTGTAGGATTTTCACAATTAACTTTATAGTTCAGGATATGTTGCTTTTGGAGGAAAAACTCATTGGGGTTTACAACCAAGCAGTATTACCATTGGACACATCACCAATCTGGGGCGCTTGTTAACAACCCCTGTCTGAGTTGAATGTTGCAGGAAGTTGAGAAGACAGAACAAGCTGGTGACTGACAAATTATTGAGACCTGGGTTCTAGTGCATCTGGAGAGTGATGACAAAAGAGAAAACAGATGACTGGAATATCTTGAATGAGTCAACCTCTGGCATTGCTCTGAACAATCCTCCAGACTATTATTCTTCAGGTTCCCATCACATTATTTGGCTTTTGTTTCTGAAGAACAACAGATATCACTGGTCACAGCGAAGTGCATAACGCATTGGGGTAGAGAGGCCATCATTTTTGCACATCTCCTGCCTTTTCACAAAGACATGGGAGTTTTATTTCTGTTCCCTAAATGCTATTTGAGGGATGTTTATTGTCTATAAAAAGACTGAGACAGTTCGATAAAAACATGTGCAGGGGCAAACCTCATTGTAACACATGATGCGCAATACCCGCTAGGTACAGATGCCTGGTCTGTCATCTAACAGTAGTAATGTACAAAGGATACAGCATCTTCACAGGGGAGCCTGTAGTGCACAAGGATGATGTGTAAAAGTACATCAGTTCTCTATTATTTTGTGTTGGCCTATGCGCACACATTGAATCACGCCATCTGAATTTCATCTTGGCCATTTTGCTAACTTTTCAGGTTTTCATTCCACATACAGTGTACGTTCACAGCTAGGAAAGCTCTTAATGGGTCTCTGCACAGAAAAGTGAGAAATGCTGAGCACATTGTGTGTCTTTAACTTAGGGCCTTGAAGAGCTGGCACAAACACAGATAATCAGTAGTTTACGTGCCTTCCTGTCTTTCTGACTCCTGACTTTGAGGCTAATTGTGCAACTAGATGATTAAAAGGAGCACAATTCATGCCATGTATATTTCTGAAAGCCTGAACTACCAAGTCGAAATGTAGACTGACCTTTTAGTTAGAAGCAACATATAGATAAAGGGGATGTTACCTTAAACTGGTCATGAACTGTTAGCACACAGTGAACTGGAATGAATTTGAACTTTCAAACAATGGGCCTCATTACGAGTCCGGTGGTAGCCGTGCCGGTAAAACGGCAGGCTTCCGCCAGACTCATGGGGATATACTGGCTCCAGACTTGCTGGAATCACCGGCATTCCGTTACTCCCCATTCCCATGGAGTCCCACTGGACTCCATGGGAATGGGGGCAGTGGAAACACCAGTACCATGCGGTAATGGTGCCAGTGTTTTGACGTCCGTTTGCGGCCGGTGGCGTAACACCCGCCAGGTCAGACCTGGCGGGTGTGATGCCACATAACTGAGTTAGCCGGTCCAGAAAACAGTGCCAGTACGGTTTTACCGGCACCGTTAAATCCGGAATGGCTAACTCGTAATGAGGCCAATGTATAAAACATGTCTGCACCCCCATACCTTTGCCCATATTCTCTATGGCTGTACACAGACATGGATGAATCTGGGTCCGCTTAAGCGATAATAAACAATTGGTATATATTTGTTTCGTGACTGGTGTGTTCATTTTTTCGCAGTAGCTCATATTTGGGACTAACAGATGGCACCCAATGTGGGGCATCTTCCGAGGACAACCCATCACGAATTGCGAGGACGGAGTGAACGAACCGAGACCAGTGAGTATAGGGGGGGGACCCTGCACCTAGAGACGTGCTTCCTCACAGACTGCTACTTATGATCTCTGTTCGCGCTTCACCCAGAGATCGTCACGGTGAGAGCTCTGGACCATATGCAACGACCGTTTTGTTTTTGGGAAGACCACCAGCCACGACAGGGGTTCGTTCCATTTGATGGGGGAATTTGAAACAGACTCACCTAATTCAAATAAATTCAAACTGACAGTACTTGATCTTTGTTTTGGAAACCAAATATAGCCTGTGCATAATATTGGCCAGGTAATAATTGTTTTTCAGTATGCCTGGTTGTAGTAAGTTGTCATCTTGTTGGGCAACACTTTGTTGCAGGATAAGACAACTGAATGGTTGTAACATAGTCAACCGGCGCCACCCAAAGGGTCGCCGGTTTATGACATGTATTTGAAATATGGTTTAGGAGCTGTAGTGTTTAATACTATTTGGCATTGTCAGACCAGCCATGAAGCGGAACTTCAATGGCCAGAGTTGGGAAATTTTGAAATGGCTAGAATACAGCACCTAGAGACCGTATGGTTGAGCAAGAAAGCGAGGCCTGCTGCCTTTGACGCTGTTAGGGATTGGTGGAAGGACGCCACCCAACGCCTCAAAAGCAGAGAAATATGCACATAGACACATTACTCAAGCTGGGAAAGCTTTGCCGCATGACCAACAGAAACAAGAAGAAGCTCTTAGGAGTATGGATAGGGGGTTCCAATTAGAAGTGCAGAAAATAAATATACCCTTCAAAAGTATTGCATGCATCTGAGGAGTTGATAAATAAATTACTGAAGGAAAGATGAACATCCCCTACCACACCGCTATGATGCTGGAAATGCATTGGAGGGACAGGGCCTCCCTGTCCTTGTCCTATAGTCCTTTTTCATTTGTGTTCTGTATTGTTTTCCGCCCAGGAGTCCATGTGGGACTCTCCTGGCAGTGAAGCTCTTCCTGTTTTTGGTTTGGTGTACAGACCCTTATGGCAGCCATGGGTGGGGGTACAAACCTGTGCCCCTAGTGTATGTTCGGGCACCTGTGTGTGACCCACAGAGCAGGGTATGGGCTGGTGGCAGATCCATGCTGAATTTGACAGGTGCACCGAGTATCCTCCATTTTAGGATACCCAGGCTCTGCCATTGGAATCAGTTGTTTTCTGATAGGAAACAAGATGGTCCCTGTGGCCTCTTGCTTTTTATTGCCCGTTACCTTGTTTTCCCAAAGTCCTGGGAAGCCCTGACTCTGTCCCTTCCCCCTGGCTGGCTGTTGGGTGGAAGTTCCATATATGGTGTTGTTGTGAAGTCCAGGCCAGACTGGCTGGAGCCTTTCCAGTGACTGTATGTTGTGGGTACACCCTGTGGGTGGGACGTGGGTGAATGGAGTGTGACCAATATGCACTTCTTGTTGTGGATGTCTGGTTTCTGGTGTTTGACACAATGACTGAGACAGCCCTGCCTGAAACTGGTATGAATGCAGTATGTAGTGTTGAATGGCTGGGTACTTGTCCCAATACACATTCCTTGTTGCGAGTGTCTGAGAAGGAGGAGAATGGCCTGAATGCACTGTATGCCTGATTGGCTGACTGACTGCTGAATGCTCTGAGTGATTGGTTGCCCGAGTGTGACCCAGCAGAATGAATGGGAGATGAACTAGTATGTCTGGGGACCTCTCACTGCTAGAAATCGTTCAGAAGCTGAGTTGACACTTGAAGTGTAACTGGAACTGCTTATCCTTGAAGCCCAGCTGGAAGAAGAAGAACTGCTGCTGCATTTTCTTTGACTCAATCCGAAGGCTGTTGAGTTTATCAAGGACTGATCCGAGAGAGGACAGGCGACTGAGACCTCTCCCCGAGCTATGAGAGAACATCGTGCAGACTGCCGAATCTTCGCCGAAGCGCCCTTGAAGCCAGCCCTCGAAGGACTGTCGACCGGAGATGGGGACCGCTGAGGAGACCGAAGTGAAGCACCCAGACATTGACGCCGTCCAAGTCCATTGCTGTCGACCGGAGTTCGGAGTAACACCGTAACCGCTGGAAGCCTGTCGAGTCGTGTTGACCGGCATCGGGGAAAGCTGGACATCGTGCCACCGACGACCAGAGCGGCACGCGCCATCTTTGCCCGAGAAACATTTGAATCTAAGGACTCCGTTGTTCACACAGTCAACCGCTTTGTCCCGCCAGAGAAATTCAAGGACGCCGACGTGCCAAGGAGAATCCGCTGGTGGGTTTCCCGCCACCCGAAGACCACAATGACTCTGACGACCAGATGCCCTTGCCCGGCCACAGTTCTTCAGAAACTCTTTGCGGTCCTGAACTATCAAACGCTGAGGTGCCCCGCACACCTCATCCTCACAGGACGTCACCGACGAGCACCGCCTGGATCAACGCCGTGGCCTCATCACCATCGAACTTTTCATTAATGCCAAGTTCACCTTCTTCGACGCCTCTCGACGATTCGTGGCTCCTGCTTTAAAGGGAGTCACTCAAGAATGATCCATCAACGCCTCATCGAAGAACTCTGCTCTACCAGGTACATTGGGGGGGGGGGGATCTCCACACAGAATTGTGCCTACTTGGCAGGGGCCAGTGTTCTGACAATTGTTCTAACCAACTGCTTTCCTCCTATATCTATTGTTGGTTACCTTTATTCATTGATTTGTGTGACCTCTAACCAGAGTACAGTTAATGCACTTTAATGAAATATGATAATAAGTGTGGTACCACTTAGAACTGTATATATTTGCCATTGTAGATTAACTGAGCACAAAGTGAGTTATCATGATTGTGTACATAACCATGAACCTTAATTATATAGAAACTGTGTTTTAACTAATACAGTGTGTGGACATTCCTTTGTGGGGGCTTGGGGGACTACACTGTACTTAAGAACCAGCCTGCATCACCTCCTGAGAAGCTAGGCCTTGATTACTCGACTATGTTACCAATAATAGAGAATATTGGCTGGGGTCCTCTGTGCCTCTCCTCTATATAGAGAGCAGAAGTACAGACCCTCCTCCAGTATTTACACCGCCTCCATACGTGCCACCACAAACGCAAGCACAGCAAGCACAGCCACCATTACCTATACCAGCCACACACTAATGATTTTTCTTTGCCACCTAGTGCACACGATTTACTCCTACTTTTGCTACCATCTACTTCTACTACTTCACTTTTGGCGCCTGTGAATATCCCTAGTGATCAGAGAATTGTAAGTCGTAGCACGATACCTCCTGCACGTAAGCAGTTGCGGAAATGGGCAGAGGCATATATAGAAGAGGGCGATGAAGCAGTCGCTTCGGGCTCTCTAGCAGACCATGGAGGTATCCCTGAACAGAAGATAATACTAGAACAAATGGGGCTAAACCTAGCTGAGATTTGGGGCGATCTGACTAACTCTGCTGCTCCACAGGAAATGCAGGATTTAAATGTCTTTTCTTTTACTAGGGATACCCCACTGAAAGTGCGCGAACACATGTCGAAATAATTTTTCTTTAAACAAGAACTAGACAGCCTACACCAAAAAGAATTGGACAAAGGAACACGACAAACACTGTATGCGCAGAAGAGATTTTTTTCTGCACCAAAAATAGTTAGTGAAGAAATGCGCATATGCACGATAGACGCTCTAAGATGGATCTCAGATGTCTCCATTTTATCTGTTGATATTCATGATACATTTAGTCAATAAAGTATTGCAGGTTATGGTAGAATATTTACAGGATGAGTGCTTGAGGAAGAAATTGTGTTGTCCCACTGATATTATAGTGATTTATAAGCATGCGTTTTCCACTGACACTGTGCCAACCTCATTGTCTCTCGATTTGGATTTACTCCTTAATAAACAGAGTTTCCCACTACACAGCTACCTATGAGAGAGGTTTCTCCAACTCTTGAACCGAAAGTAGAGATACCTGGCATTGACGGCGCACCTGCCACGACTATTCCTGCACACTATATCTCGCAATTTGTTCATGTTCCATTCTCATGGCAGGAAGTAAATACCCTTAAGCAGTCTATCCCAGAAATTAGGAAAAAACCTACAGGGGTCTACAAAGAGATAGAATCCGTTTGGAATTCGTCGGTTTTCACTTTAGGAGACATTGACTTATTATTCCCTGTGATTTTGCCGGCTGATTTGTGGACGCAGATTAGGACAGTAAACGATCAACCTACTATGGCAGATACTTGGGCTGCATTGGAACTAGCTGATAGGTCTAGAAAAGCTGGGGAAAAGCCTGCCCAGGACATATTAATGTTACCAAACCACATTGTGACTTAACTCAAGACTCTAGTGCCTGAAAAAAGAATTATTTGGGATAAATTAACCACCTGCATGCAATGGAAGACAGAGGGAGCAACCAAGTATTTTAACAGGTTTGAGCCAGTATTTTCAGATTTCAGTGGCCACGATTTGGGTACGGAACCAGGAAAGAGATTGGTGACAAGTTTGTACGAAGGTTATTACCCGACATTCAGTCTCAAATCACCACATCTGAAAGTGCATGGAAGGCTAGGTCACAATCTGGAGTTCTCCAGATGGCTCTGTATTATGAAACAATGAAAAAGGAGAAGATCGAGAAGAAAAAGGTGGACTTAAAAACGAGGGTGCTTTTACAGCAAATTGCAAGAGGACCGCAGGGAGGAAACATACAACCAAGAGGACAGTTTATCCCACAAACAGGGCCTGTTTTATGAACCAATGTGCCTATTGTAAGAAAGAGGGCCACTGGAGGGCACAGAGTCTGATCCTCCAGCAGAGCGCGATTGATACGCTCAGTAGAAGACCGAGAGCACGCAATGGTGTGCAAGGACCGAATAGGAATCAGTTTGCTGAAAACCAACATGATGATAATATGGGTAATCAAGCAACACTGGGAATACAAACAGTTTTGACAACACTACACATACTTATTTTACTGAACACTTTACATCCAACAGCATTTTATTTTCACTAGGCCAACCCGAAGCAGGGTATGCATCCTACTGCTATCCCCGTAGATCAGATAGGACCCTACGTAGAAATGAAAATCGGAGATAAGAGCGCACATTTGTTTGGTGGACACAGGAGCTCAAAAGTGCTCCATTGACCATCTGCAGGTTCCAGATATTCCCCTGTCAGGGCAAAACAATGCATCAGGGGTTCTCTGGTACTCCAGTAGTGAGCCTGGTTTCTCGACCAGTGCCAATAGCCTTGGATCCATTCACTGACTCATGTCCATTTTTATTTACTACAAATTGCGGTGAAAATCTGCTGGGGTTAAATTTGTTGAAGATATTGCATGCAGTAATTTACTGCTCACCAGATGGAGTGTACTTGACTATTTCTCCTCAGCTGAATTCCACCTTGCAATTTATGACTTTGCCTTTATCGAGTGAATTGCACCAGGTGCCTAAGCATTTATGGGCAATGAACGACAACGATGTGGGAATACTAGATGTCGAACCAGTGTGCATAGTGTTGAAATTCAGTATTACGTTACCATGCATTACACAGTATAAAGTTTATGTTGAGGGTGAGCAAGCACTTAAAATTATTGTTTCTGATTTAATACACCAAGGTGTTACTGAAGGGATCTCTGGTAGCACATACAATAGTCCTGTCTTGCCTGTTTATAAAAAAAAAAAGGTGACAATGCATTAATCTATCGTTTTGTTATTGATCTTCGTGCGATTAACAAGGTAGTAGCACCACAGTTTCCCATTGTCCCTGACATGACCACCATTTTGACTAGGATTCCTGCTATGGCTACGCATTGGTCTGTCATGGACTTAAGAATGCATTTTTTTAGCATACCCATTCACCCAGACAGTAGATATTTGTTTGCATTTTCCCCTTGCAGGACGCTCTTTTACTTTTACACGAATACCGCAAGGGCACACAGAGCCGTAGCATTTACAGCAGGGCCCTCAAGGAACAACTCGATATGCTTAATTTGCCTTCCACTTGCACACTGATACAGTACATTGATGACCTGCTCATTGCTGCAGATTCAGAGAGCACTTGCAAGGAGCGCACTATTTTATTGTTGAAGCATTTAGCTGACCATGGCCATAAGGCATCTTTTAAAAGTTGCAATATTGTCAACAGGAGGTTGAAGGAGGGTAGGCACCTTGCACCTGAAAGGGTACAAAGCATCTCTGGCATGACTGTAGAAAAAACACAGAAAGAGGTTGGTGCTTTTATCGGAATGGCTTCATATTGCAGACAATGGATTATGAATTTTTCACTTTTGATTAAGCCAATGTTGGCATTGACAAGGAAGGATGCATCTTTACTGCTGCCTTGGGATACGGATTGTCAGGACGCTTTTGATCTGCTTAAAACGGCATTATGTGCCGCACCAGTATTGGGCACACTAAATTATAATGAGTTTGTCCTATTTGTGCATGAAAGAAACAGATGCGCTTTAGCTGTTTGACACAGGAACATGGTGGCGGAAACAGACCATGCTGCTATGTTTCCTCAACGTTAGACCCTGTTGCATGTGCTTTGCCAAAATGTCTTAGGGCTGCTGCTGCCGCATCAGTGAAACAAAGAGAAGGTATGGTTTTGGGTCACTCTAACTGTGATGGTACCTCACTCAGTAGATATTCTGTTAAATAGAACACGATCTCAGAATCTCACATCTGCCTGACTCACGAGGTATGAGTTGATCCTATTTGCACCTCACATTAATGCACCAATAACGCCTCCCATGATTGCCTGTATGTCACTGAGCAGGACACCATTTGAATGATACACCATTGACATCCCTGAATGGAGAGCTATTTTGTTATGGTTCTTGTTTTAAACTGCTCGATGGCACTTCTACTGCTGCCTATGCAATCTCCACCATAGACAACATTATCGACAGCAGGAAAATTACTCACAACTCTGCCCAGGCTGCCGAGTTAGTTGCCTTGACTAGATCTTATGAGATATCCCAGGGACTTAGTGTAAATGTTTATACTGATAGTCAGTACACCTTTGGAGTAGCTCACAACTTGGGAGATTATGGGCTGTAAGGGGATTTTTAACATCTCATGGTACGAAGATTGAACATGGTCCCTTAATAGTGCAACTGTTATCCGCACTGGCTCTTCCTAAACTTGCAGTAATGAAATACGGAGCACACCAGAGGGTGACTGACGGCATTGGGAAAGGGAATGCATTTGCAGACAAAATAGCAAAACAAACTGCCACTGACCCACAATCTAAAATTTATTTGTTGGATTCTGCTAGGTGGGTTGCTGAAACTGGGATGATGGAGGGGGTTATTACCAGTGTAAAAGAAATTCAGGCTGAAGCCACAAACGAGGAGATTGAACTTTGGGGTTCTGGACCCGCAGGGTTGGATAACGATGGTTGTTGGGTTGACCACGAGAAACAGAGGTGGATGCTGCCTAACGCATATGTAACAGCTGTAGTTACTATGGCACATGGGCTAGCCCACAATAGTGCGAAGAGTATTTGTAAACATCTAGACTCAGTATGGAATGATGACAACATTCCCAAAATCACAGATCGACTAGTTCAGAACTGTAAGATTTGTTTACAACACAACATTGGTAAGGGAACAACAGCACCTAAGGTTACTTCAGAACCTCCCACCATGCCATTCGAAGTGATTCATTTTGACTTCATTGAGATGAAGCAATGCGAGAACTACAAGTACTTGTTAGTAGTAATATGTGCATTCAGTAAATGGGTTGAGGCCATCCCTTTGAAGGATAACACTGCTATATCCACTGCAAAAGTCATGCTGAAAGAGAACTTCCCTAGATTCGGATTACCCAGAGTAATTTGGTCCGACAATGGACTTTATAGCTGCCGTCATACTACAGGTATGCAAGGCGCTACAGATTGATCAACTATTTCATTCCGCAAGACATCCACAGAGTTCCGGTTTGGTGGAACGCCATAACATTATCCTTAATAACATACTAGCAAAGGTGTGTGTACATAGCAAATTGAAATGGCCCGACGCCTTGCCATTAGCATTACTGTCTATGAGAACTGCTGCCCAGACAAGAACAGGGCTTTCTCCCTATAAAATAGTAATGGGGAGACCTGCTAATATATGGAACACACCTAGACTAAAAAGTTGTCGGACATAAAGTACCCGTTATTAACTGATTGTGACCAAATTACTCAAAACCTGCATTTGATTCACCAACAGGTACGAGCAGCTTTGCCCAAAAAATACGAGTGACCTGGTCACTGTATTCGACCTGGTGACTTCGTGCAGATCAAGGACTTTGAAAGGAAATCGAGTCTTGCAGTTCACTGGAAGGGTCCCTATCAGGTGCTGCTGGCTACTCAGATGGTTCTGAGTCGAAAGAACGAAGCACTGGATCCATGCGTCGCACCTGAAACAAGTGCCCTTGCCTTTTCCCTACGACAAATGGGTAAAGGATGGGGTTGATGATCTTGAAACGAAGTGTGTGCCTCTAAGTGACGGCACCCATTCTGATCCTGAGCATAATTTTGAGCCTCAACAACTTGAAAATTCATCACTTTCTTCAGATACTGATCCTTTGTTCACAGACCACTCTGTGCCTGGAGCAGCAAGGTACAATCTTCGACCACGCAAGTAGCTAGGGAATGACATTTTGTAGAATAGGAAAGTGTAGTATGATTACTGCACCCACAAGAAACCAAAGACCTTCCCTCCAATCCCCCTAAAGACGCTTCAGGGAGTTGCAGAGGGGGGCTGGGTAAGAAGACTACAAGCAAGATCGGCCACGTGATCAAGTGTCACCCATGCATGAACTTAGAGCCTGTTCAGTGAGGCTTCTTAACAGACACTGAAAACTACGCCTATATTTGGGGCACGTAGAAACGAGGACATGGAAAGCATTACTACTGGAGAGCCCATATCTAGAGAGCTATGGTACACAAGGGACACGTTTATAATCATAGCAATTGTAGCATGTGTCGTAATCATTTTTATACCTGTGTTATGGTATCTGTAGAGCTCACATCCATTTAGTATATTACTGCCTACTGTCAGTGCAACAACTTTGTCTCCTTTCTATGTACACTCACATACTCTTTGTCCACTTGATCTCGAACACACAGAAGGATATTATAACACACTCATACAGATCATGAATGCCACTCATGCGATTCTGAACAAAACTAACTGCTGGGTATGTTTTCACCTATCACAACACGGTGAGAAAGGGTTAGGTTGGTACATATAGCCACTTCCACTATCAACTTCTTGCTATGCATCATTTAGAGCTCTATTCTTTGGGAAATGGAACGATAGTGCCACTGGTAATTTAGATGGGACAAACATTAATGAATTTGACTGACTAGTACTGTTACCCCAGGACGATCTGTCTTTGCAAATAAACGCACGATCAATACTGCCTCCACCAAAAAAATAAGAATTCTAGACCTGATCAATCCATGATCTCATTTTGAATGTCACCAGTAGGAAATAGGGAAGCGAGTCCACCATCCTACACCATTAATCATGATCCTGACACAGTACCATTCTATTTACGTAAAGAAGGTTCCCAGAATATGGGAATGTATGACAAATGTATGAACATTGCGGTTTTAGTAAACGAGAATAGACCCTTATACATTGGGGTATCCATTTACTTTGTCTGTGGCAAGGAAGTCTATCCATGGTTATCTAAAGATTGGAAAGGAGCTTGTTATCTGGGGATACTATTGCCAGGTGTTTATGTCACGTCCACTGCAGAAATACTGAAACATCGCCCTACAAGGGGAATCAATGATGACACCTCTCTTCAGATACTAGGGGATGTAGCAAAATCCATGGTTCCTTTTTTGGGCCAAATAATAAACCCTAGAGATATTAGAAGATTGGCTAGAGTGTTTGAGAACACTATCAATGAAGCAACTGACATACTGTTTAACATGTCATTAGAACAAAGAGCCATTAGGTTAGTTGCTCTTCAGAATAAAATGGTTTTTGAAGTCCTGTTAGCGGAGCGTGCTGGTGTATGTAAAATAGTCAGGTCTGCATGTTGCGTGTATGGACCCAACTCCTCCCCTACTGTGTTTCAAGCTATCAAAGGTTTACATATACTGAGCTCTGAAGTTCACGTTCCTGAAGGGAACTGGGACATTGGAACATGGGCTTGAAACATGCTTACAACTTGGGGTTGGAAAAGATTCTCAGCACTCACTATTATCATTGGGGCCATGCTGTTCTCCTGCTGTTGTATACAATGCTTGCCTGCTCTAGGTTCTGTCTCAGGTAATTGCTGTTCTAGATCTCTGATGAAATTGAAACTTGGTCCTCATCCTCCTATCAATTTGACTAATGCCTTGATCATACAGGATGTTGCAATCGAACAGTTTATGGCTATCAATATATATGATTCTGATGATGATGTATGACCTCAGTGTGTTGTCTTAGGGCAAAAGGAGGGTTTATAAAAGTACATCCATTTTGTATTATGTTGTGTTGGTCTAAGTGCACACATTGAATCAGGCCATCCGAACTTCATCTTGGCCATTTTGCTCACTTTACAGGTTTTCACTCCACATATAGTGAAAGTTCACAGCTTGGAAAGCTCTTAACGGGTCTCTGCACAGAAATGCGAGAAATGCTGAGCACATTGTGTGTCTTTAATTTAGGGCCTTGAAGAGCTGGCATGAACGTAGATAATCAGTAGTTTACATGTCTTCCTGACTCTCCAAGGCTAATTGTGCGACTAGATGATTAAAAGGAGCACAATTCATGCCATGTATATTTCTGAAAGGCTGAGCTACCGAGTGAAAACGTAGACTGACTTTTTTGTTAGAAGCAACATATAGATAAAGGGGCACGCGGAATGTTACCTCGTGCTAGGAACAAGATATACTCCTACATTCCGCTCTGTTCCCAGACAGTAAATTGTCTGAGGGATGACGCAAAGTGCTGAAGCACATGCTGCCATACCAAAATGCCCACATTTCACGGGTCATGAACTGTTAGCACACAGTGAACTGGAACAAATTTGAACTTTTTCTGAAAATGTATACAACATGTCTGCTCCCCCATACTTTTGCTCATCTTCTCTATGGCTGTACACAAACATGGATGAATCTGGGTCTGCTTAAGTGATAATAAACTATTGTTCTATATTTGTTTCGTGACTGGTGTGTCTTCATTTATTCGCAGTAGCTCATAGTTAGGACTAACAGATGAGACAAGAAACACATGGCATTATTGGAAAAAAATGGGGTAGCTATGTTTGGGAACCTTAACAAGACCATCTGGTGCCTAAAGTCATGTCAATATCACAAACACCTTGAATCCTTAATAGATGTGTACATCAACATGCCATGTATGCAAAACGGACATGCCATCCAGGCAGACTATCCCAAACAGGGATGGAATTTGAATTAGGTCTGCAGTCTATACATTGTTAATCAATGTTGGGCTCTAAACGGTGTAAGAGGTGTGCAAAACTCAAAGGCCAGATGGATCTTAAATGCGGAGGTGGGTCTTTGAGGTCTGAATGAACTGATGGCTTGAAGCCTCATATAAGTAACTAAAGACATGTTATTTAATTGTAATGGAGGGGGGTGCAGCAGGTTGAATCACTGTCTTTGCTTAGATTTTTTATTTAAATATCACATGTTAACCTCAATTCTGGTTTTGCCTGTGGATTAGATTGCTGATCCGGCACAGGATTCTAACTGCTGATGTTTGTTCCCAGTACCTCAGCATCCACTGGGGTCCATGCGTACAGAGTGTGCTGCAAATGCTCTATTTGAGTTAGAAGACAATCTTGCTGTTGATACAAATGTATCTATATCATAAAATATTATTTCTATGCCTAACTCTTCTCTCTTGTTACGCAGCATTAATAGCAGTTTGTCAGACATTGTTATTAATCTTGGTATTGTAGGGATTTTAAGGAATGATGCAACATGGACTAGAGGATCAGGTGACAAGAGCATGCATCATCCCTTCTGAGCTCCCACCGGGTATCCCAGTTAAGGGCGGAACAGTGAAGGGTAATACTAGCTGTTGACCAGCCTCTTAGAGTATAAGCTTTTGCTTTGCTGTGTCCTGCTACTTGTCTGTAATTACCTCTTTATTGCTTCTTCTCAACTTTACTCTCACCAAGCACTTTTCATGCTATCTCTTCCTTTCCCTCCTACTTCTCTTCACTCTCCGTATCTCAGAACCATCTCAACTCTCTTCCCATCCCCATCATCTCTTCTACTTGACAACTCTCTTCTCGCTCTACTATTCTCTCTATTTACAGAACCCTATCTTCCATTACACTTCCTCTTCTCGCATCGCTCTCATTTAATCTCAATACTCCTAACCTAGGTGCCTCCAAAAATCTTTCAACTCAATTAACACCTAAACTCCTAATTTCCTCTACTTTCTGCAAATGATCTTGATCTCTACTTTGCTTCTAAAATTACTACCATTCAAAAGTATCTTCTATCCCCTCCACCACTCCTACCCTCCTCACCCACTACTTTTTTCCTTTGCCCCACCAACCCGGATGAGATTCTTGCCTTACTCAAGGCACACCCTTCCTTTGTCCCCACTGTTCCCGCACATAGTGAAGCACATAGCTCCTACTGCTGTTCGACATCTTGCTTCCCTCTTCAACTCCTCTCTTGACAATGCCACTTCCCCTCATCCTATAAGACAGTTACTGGTATGCCTCACCTTAAGAAACCTGGTCCAGATACGAATTGTCCTGCCAACTTTCCGCCGGTTTATTTTCCACCACACTATTCCAAAATCCTAAAGCGAGTAGTATTTAATCAGCTCACTGAGTTCCTGGATACTCACAACCTCTGGGACCCTCTTCAATCTGGCTTCCGACCTCTGCATTCTACTGATACAGCTCTCCTCAATGTCAGCAACTTAATCTCTTCTACTCGGCATGCAAACCTTTCATCTATTCCTAGTCTTCCCGACATCTCGTCGCTGCCTTCGATACCGTCAACCATTCTAACCTTTCTACATTATCTCTCATTGGAATCAGAGAGAAGGCCCTTGCTTAATTTGGTTCTTGCCTTGCCCCGAGACATTTTCAAGTGTCCCGGAACAGTTACCTCCCCACACACCTCTCTTTACTGTTGGAGTCCCCAAAGGGCCTGTCCTTGGTCCACGTTTCTGCACGCTATACTTCAGCTCTTGGTGGCCTAATCTCCTCTTAGGGCTTCTCCTATCAAGTCTCTTCATTGACGACACTCAGATCTTCTCCTTTCACTCCTTATCTGACAAGCAGTTGTCAAAGATTTCAAACAGTCTCTCCTTCATCAAATATTGGATGGCATCTCACTTGCTCATACTTAACTGCACTTAGACAGAGATTCTCTACTTCTGGGCAAAACAGTCCTTCTTCTCTCCTACTACCTTACTTACTCTGCTTCCACTCATAACCTTGGCATCATCTTCGACCCATCACACACTTCTCGCTCTTCATCTCCAGGTCTGCCACTGCAGCCACACTCCAACCTCCTCAATAACAAAATCTGTCACCATCTTCCTTTCAATATTGCTAATCGGCTAATCTCCTCCTTAGTCCTTTCTATATCTGACTACTCTGCCAGTCGCCTCGATTGCCTTGTCAAATATGCTTTTTCACCTCTGGAGAAAGTCCTTAACTACACAGTCTGCACACTTTTCAACCTTTCTCACTTTACCTCTACCTCTTCCACCCAGCGCCAGATTGTCTGGCGATCTCGGAATCGAATGGCCAAGTATAAACTTCTTCTCATCTTCTAAATTATCCATGGACTTGCCACACCGTAGCTGTTCATTCTCGTTCACTCTCTCTCTCCTACTCCAACTCCACCACTATTTAAATCCAACCTAAAAGCTATCCTGTCTGAAAAACCTGTTTCCTACCACTCTACACTGTTATATCACCCTTTCTTCCCCTCTCCCTACCGTTCCTGGCCAACTCTACAGCTTTTTTCCATCACCCCTGCATTCTTAATGCTGCACTTCCTACACCATCGCGTTTCTTTGTCATTCCGTCCCATCCTCATCCCTGGTTTATGTTTCCACCTTCCCCTACAACATCTGATCTTCAAGTCATTCTCTCATCCCATTGTAAAGGATCCATGTCCCCCACTTGTTATTAATGGCAAATGCTGTAAGCGTTGGTGCCAAAAGCGCATTGCTTTCCCTGTGATTTGTATGAATAAAAATAAACATACCACACAATTTTCTTTTAACACTTTATTCGTCTCTACAACATACGGTCTTAGGTTAGTTAAATGGATGCAAGATCTATATTAATATTTCTAGAGGAAATAGGCAAATCATTAGTAACCCAGCTCATTTTCAGGCTACCCTCGGCCTCCTCCTCTCCTTCCCTCATCTCCGACTGTCTGTCTGCTATCCAGGAATGGTGTGCCGCCAATGACCTCTGCCTCAACGCCAGTAAGACTATGATTCTACTCATCGGCACACCCACTCCCTCCTTCCCTGCAGCTCTCTGGCCGGCCTCCCTTGGCCCCCTTCCTGCCCCTACCTGCAAGGCTAAAAACCTCGGGGTCATCTTCGACTCCACACTCTCCTTCTCTCCTCATATATCTGACGTCTCTAAGAAGTCACACTACCAGCTGCACCTCCTCAGAAGTATTCTTCCCTTCCTCTCCTTCCCCCAGAAGCTCACTGTCTCCCGAGCCCTGGTTCTCTCAAGGCTGGACTACTGTAACAGCCTCTATCTTAATCTGCCTGCCTCCACTCTCCGCCCTCTGCAACTTATCCAGAACAGAACTGCGAGACTTGTCCTTGGCCTCAAGCCCAGGGACCGTATCTCTCCAGGACTGAAATCCCTTCACTGGCTCCCAGTGGCTGCGAGGATTAAGTTCAAAACCCTCTGCATTGTCCACAAGGCCTTCTGGGGCCAGGGACCTAAATACCTTCAACTCTCTCTTCCTAAATATCTTCCTTCACGAGCCCTTCGCTCATCCGTCTCCAACTCCCTCATGGTCAGCCGCTTCTCGAAGCAACGAGCTGGGGGTAGATCTCTCTCCGCAGCAGGGGCCTCCCTCTGGAACAGCCTTCCTGCCTCCCTGAAACTTGAGGAGAACCATCTCCGGTTCCGGAAGCACCTCAAAACCTTCCTCTTCGCTTCTGCCTTCTCTCTCCCTCTCCCCTGCTAAACCTGCTTAACCCCCCACTAAATTCAGCACTAAACCTGCATCTGGGCCACTCTCAGCAACCTCGGTCCAGGGCCCAGCCACTCTCCACTTGCACTGCCTCCCTGGCTCCCCTTGCACTGTGGGACTGTCACTGTACCCTACAGCCCCCTTCCCAGCACTTGCTCTGCACTTACCTCGCACTTGCCACCAGCTGGCCCTTTTTATTTATTATTTATTAATTATTATTTCTTACACTACTTACCTTGTACTGCACTTTCCCCCCCACCTCCTCCCCCTGCACTTCCTCCTTTTCCCCTTACCTCTGCACTTGCGCGATCTGAATGACACCTGGCCTAGTAGGATCGTTTGTCTGTCTTCCCCTTGTTTCCCTCCCTCCCTGCCTCGTCGCGCCTTGAAACACTTGTGTATAGGCGCGTTACAAATACCATATCATATCATAAACAAGTATCAGTGATTGGGTATTTAAAGTGTAGTTCTCTAGGTGCTCCTTGCATCTCAAAGTGATCAATGATTTTAGGATAAGAGTCTTGATCCTATTCCAATACCAAAAGTTCAAAAAATGACCAACAGAAAGCGCAAACCTACTCATAAAAGTCATTTAGCCTCCAGGCTAACTGTAGTCTATAAGAAATGATTTCTTCATGTTTGGTCAGCAAAAACTGTTCATAAACCTAGTCTTCCAAACTCCATTAATATGCTAGAAACCAAACTTCAAACAAATGTCAAATGCTCTCCTTTGCAGTACCCCCCTTCCTCCGGTGTTATCCACTACTCTGCCTTCTGCAGGAGTTCTGAACAACACGCCTTTGCTAGATCTCCGCTCTGCCTCTTGCATCTAACATCAACCTTTCCAGGCCACTACATCCTTGGATTCTCTCAGGTTACCCCGAGAACTCCCCACAACCTTGTATTTTCTCAGCACAGCATTCTTGAAAGCAATGGGTATGTCTCCGCCCCCTCATGCAGTGTTTTCTTTTTCAGATAGACCTAGTCTCAAAGTCTTGCAAGGGGATCTTCTGCAGCCTTTTCAAGGAGGGTCCTCCGCTTCAAGCTTTCATTCTATATCCGTTTGAGAGTGTACCACTCCCTAGGTCCTTTATTCCATCCAGCACTAGCTCGTCTGGTAGGGACCGCTTGCTTACCCTTGCCAGACTGTTGCACAGCTGCCAGAAAATACACTAAACCCTTGGTAGTAGTCTCCAAGTGTATCCTAGGAGGGGATGGAAGCATATATGTCTTCTATGGTCGTCAACCTCTTATGGCCTTTTCTCTCTTGTATAAGGCTGGGTCAGTGGCTGTTTTTCTAAACTGGTCCACGATAGGTTCCTCCATGGCGGGGCTTAAAAGGCCCCGATTCGTTGGCTCTCATAAGGCTTTGCTTGAATTTTAAACATATTACATCTCGGTGAGCGTTAGCCAGTCTTGATAGATAGTTTCATTTGGAAAATGGATATTGCTGTCTCTTTAAAGCAGGAGCCTACTCGCTGCACCATTTGCAAATTACCAATGTGAGTAAACACACTGCCTGTGTTCCGAAGTGTTAAGTAAACTCGTAACATGCAGAGCCTGCAGCTTCAGCAGACCACAGGTTTTCTGGCTCTCGCACTTACAGTAAAAACATTCATGCAATTTCCTCATTCCGTTTTCTTAGGCATACAACATTCTGCGCACTCTGGCAGTTCATATCTCCTTCGTTCGGCAAGTCAGTCAGTCAAACTGGGGAGTGAAACTACATGACATAAATTATCTCCATTGTGATAGTTTAGTGTACATTTGTTAGCATGATTTAAGAAACATTTAGAAAACTGTTTTCCATTATTCAAGACTAATGCTTTGGAATTATTCGGGACGCCGTAGTCGAGAATGCCTCCAAAGGTCAATTGTTCTGAAGAAGTTACTTTCAGAACAATTGGAACATGCTCTGCTCAGACTGAAGATGAATTACTCTGAATAATGGGAACGGGTAGTAGATTACTGCCACACAGTCCAATCCACCTCCATATACTTCAGCCTATCACTATGATTAAAGTTAAACCATGATTCATGGAAGTGTTTTATAATGGCGCAATCCCATAGGAAAACGTTGCATGAATCAGGACCTTAGTGAGGGCACATGTGCTCCACGTTTTATTCATCGAATAGTTTTTTTATAACGAGCCTAATACCATACCAGAGTTCGGTGTCTAAGCACCAATCCAGGATTCGAACCTCTGTTGCTGTGCATGGTCTGCTTCCAAGACCAGAACAAATAAATGCTGAACTTCTATGCAGAACTGTACTAATCAAGGCAAAATACCTCAGAAGACTCTGAAGGGTCTGGATCCGCAACTGCCTGACCGAGGATGAATGTGTGTTCTGTGTTAGTTTCTGCACAGGAGTCCAGTTGGGACCCCTGGCAGTGCAATTCTTCCTCTTTTTGGTTGTGGTGAACAGAGACCCTTGGGATACCCTTATGGCACCCATGGGTGGGGGGTACAACCCTGTACCCCTAGTGTATGTTTTTGAGCACCTGTGTGATGCCCACAGAGCAGGGTATGGGCTGGTGGCAGCTTCATACTGATGTGACAGGAGCTCCGAGTATCCTCCATTTTGAGATACTCAGGCCCTGCCATAGGAATCCGTGAATTTCTGATAGAAGGCAAGATGGCCCCTGGGGACAACAGGCCTTGAATTGAATACATTTGGCCACCGGCAGCCAGTGGAGTTTACGGAGGATGGGAAATGTGACAGCCACTAGAAGTAAGTCGCCAGCCGCGCAGCATTATTCTGGAGGACTTGCAGGCAATGAAGTATGTAAGCAGGGTGGCCTAGGGAGTTGCAATAGTCCAAAGAAGATGCAACCAGAGCAGAGATGACAATATAGGGGGTAACCCAACACAAAAGCCTCAGCTGAAAATGTTCCTGCTGGCACACAGAACTAACTTGTGATTCCATTGACAAGGATGCAGGAAGTTTAAACCCAAGGTCCTTGACCATTAACACTAGCTGAGGAAAGGGGCCCAGAGAGCCAGGCCAGAAAGTCGGCGTCCAAAGAGAAGCAGCTGCAGGGGGGGCACCACCAAAACCTCGGTCTTGTCACTGTTCAGCTTAAGCCAGTTAGAATTCATCCATTCTCCCACAGCCTCCAGACAGGCATAAAATCTGGCAACTGACTCAGGGCTGGAAAGATCCAGACAAACCAGGATCTGTGTGTCATTAGGTTAGGAATAACAGAAGAAGCTGTGAGAGAATATCAGTTTGGTCAGATGCTGAACGTAGATGTTAAATATGACCGGGGAGATGGCAGACCCTTCAGGGAAGCCCACAGAATATAGCCATAGAGAAAAAGGGGAAGTGATCAAATTTGACGAAGGTCGGAGAAAAGAAGAGAACCAATCCAGGACGGTGCCCGAGAGGCCGCCCCCGTCAGGCAGCCTATCGCGACTCTATGATCGATGGTGTCAAAGGTGGCCAACAGGTCCAATAAAATCAGAGCACTGACGACGCCCCATCATGAGTCCACGCCAAGTCATCCATGACAGGGACCAGGACACTCTTGGTCCCATGCCCTGGGCGAAACCCCAACCGTGAAGAGTGAAAGAAAGAGGATTCTTCAAGAAAAGTAGAGGACAGACCAGAGATTCAAGTCGTTTCATAGGGAAAGGTAATAGAGAAATGGAACTGAAATTAGAAGGGATCAGTGGATCCAACGAGTGTTTCTTTAACAATGGGATCACAGCGGCCAGTTTAAGGGAGGCTGGAATCACTCCTGCGAAAAGGGATGTTTTAACTGCTTCCATCAGAAAATGAGCACCGTGAGGAAGGATATCCTTAATAAGATGAAGAGGAATAGGATCAAGAGGGGATAATGACCTACGCTTAATAACAGCAGTGGTCACCTCCAAAACAGAAAAAGTAGGACACAGACCAGGAGGCGGCAGGCAGAGGCTCAGATGACCCAATATCAGCCTCAAAAGGAAGGCGAGTAGCAGCAATATTCAACCCAATCGAACTGATTTTATCCATCAAAAATTTGGACAGGGAATTACAAAAGGGCCTCGGAAGAAGGACAGGAACCGGTAAGGTAGTGGAGAGATTATGGACCACTTTGAACAGCTCCCTGGAGTGATTCACAGAGGTTTCAAATAAGAGATGCAAAGTAGACACGTTTGGCACATGACATGGCAAGGTGATACTGGGAGGTGACTAGAGATAAAGCAAACTAATCCCTGGGAGTATAAGAGCACCTCCACTTTCGTTTCCAATGCCTGCTTTATAGACAAAGGGCACGCAGCTCGTCCATAAGCCACAACTGAGAGGGGCGTGAAGATAGCCTAGATGTCTTGAGTGGGGCAACGCTGTCTGCAACTGCAGTCAGAGGACTAGTTAAAGAGTTTATAGCCACAATGGACAGCCCTGAAAGTCAGGCATATAGAAGAACATATCGGATTTAGAAACTGAACGCCATCCACACCGCTGGACTAATTTGGCCAGCGGGACAGATGACGGCCCTTAATACCCCAGGTGAGGGAGTATTCAACAACATGATCAGACCACGGGATTTGAAATGCTGCAAAAAGAGTGACCTCAGTATCTGATGAGAAGATCAGGTGCAAGGTGTTACCTAAGTAATGGGTCTGTTCAAGAACCAGCTGGAGAAGGAAGAGTTCTTTCATAGCAGACAAAAAACATTGAACCTTAAGGTTCTCCATCTCATTGACCTCAAGAGTGAAGTCACCCAAAATAATAAGATGCACATGTCTCAGGCATAAATATGCGGCAAGATCAAGAAAGGCATCCAGAAATAGGGTGTCACGGGCCAGAGGGCGGTAGACCACCAGTAAATGAACACAAGGTTTAGAAGAAAAGGATAGACTTACTAGCATAGCTTCCATATTCACAGGATGACTAATGACATCGGTAGAACCAGCATAACAAAACTTAAAAGAGCAATGCCCTCTCCCCTCCTCTTCGGGGGAGGCCAGTCTGAGTGCAGAATGCAATAGCGTGTCTGGTTTCTGTCTGTGTGACACAATGAATGAGACAGCCTTGCCTGAAACTGACATGAATGCATTGTGGTGTGCTGACAGGCTGGGTGCTTGCCACAATACACATTCCTTGTTACGGGTGTCTGGGTGGCGGTGAATGGCCCGAACGCCTGTGAGCCTGATTGGCTTCCTGTGTGAATGAATTCCCTTCTGCATGATTGGCTGACTGAGCCCGGCTCAGCCAGAATGAATGAGGGACAGATGTGTATATATGGGGACCTCTCGCTTACCAATTTGTTCAGAAGCTGAAGTCGAAACTTGAAGCTGATCCTTGAAGCCCAGCGGGAGGAGAAGATTCCTGCTGCATTCCCTTCGATGTAATCCAATAGCTGTCGAGGACTGATCAAAGAGAGAGGACTTGTCGAGGAGACCTCTCCCTGAGCTAAGAGGGACCATCATGCAAAAACCACTGTTCTTCATCGAGGCACCCTGTAAGCCAGTTCTCTGAGTCTGCCGTCCGGAGCAGGGGTCTGCCGAGAATCCTGAGGAGAGGGCCTGGACATCGAGGGTCATCTAAGTCCATTGGCGTTGACCGGTGTTCATAAGATACCTGTGACCGCTAGAAGCCAGTTGAAACGTGTCACCTAGAAGTGGTGATATCTTGACACTGTGCTGCTCGACTCCCGGAGCTGAGAAAGCTCCACCTTGCCTAAGAACATTTGACAGAGGGCTCCCTTGCCATCACCATCGACCACTTTGTCCCACCAGAGAAAGTCAAGGTCACTGGCTATCAAAGAAAGTCCACTGGTGGGTTTCCCGCCACAAGAATCCAACAAAGACGTCCCGAAGACACTGACGGAGTGAAGATCCGAGGTCCAGCTCGTGGTCGAGTCCTGATCGCCAAAGCTATACCGAGGTACGTGCTGCAGCCGTAGCCCTGATAGGCCAGAGGAAGCTGTCCGCGATCCCCAACATCCTCGGCCAGGCCGGCATCCATCACCACCAAAGGTTTTCCCAAGTCCACAGACACTTACTTACGGCACCGAACACTTTGCATCAAGGTCCACCGCATGCCTCACCTTCCATCATCGAAGAAACGATTGTACTAGAGTACCATGAAGGTCATAACCTCTGTATCAAAGCCAGTGTTCCACTTTGCCTCGAGGTTCTGGAGCAAGGCTTATTGAGCATTTATGGACTGGGCCGGTATTAAAGGTTGCCCAGGTGGTGAGTGGGGGATTGGGGGGCATGGGGGAGATCCTCATTCAGAACTCTGCATCTATATCCAAAGAACACATTCTGCCATTGATAAACCTTAACCAGCCCTCCTTCCTTATTATCTATGCTAGTACACCTTATTGAATGATTTGTATTCTCTATTATAACTTCCAGCAGTTGATGCATTTTAAAGGAATATAAAGTCCATCACGAGTTGGGCGGTATCCCGGTGGTAATACCGCCAGGGCTATTAGCGTAATTGCCAAACCCCCCCGGCACTATTAGGGCCGGATCACGGGTTTGGCGGAACGGTAATCCCCCATTGGGCCCATTCGAGAAATCCCTATTCCCCATTGGGCCCAATGGGGAATTTTCGGCGCTACTACTGCTGGTGGTATTAGCGTGCTGTAATAGCGCTGGAAACTTGCAGCGGATTTACCCCCAGCTAAGAGCTGGGGGTAAATCCTGCCAAACCCGTTATTTGGTAATAGCATTACTGCTGCATTTAAGGGTTACCGCCAAACTCGTGATGAGGCAGTAAGTGTGGTACCACATTGAATTGTATAGATTTGTCATTATAGTACAAAGTGTGTTGATCTCGGAACCTTATTTTTATATATAAAACTTTGTTAGCACATAAAGTGTGTGGGCATTACTTTGTGGGGGTTTGGGGACTCACTGTACTTAAGAACCAGCCTGCATCGCCACCTCAGAGCTTAAGCCTTAGTTGCCCATTTATAACTACCAGATAGAGAACCTTGGCTGGGGTGCTCTGTGTCTCTACCCTACCATATAGGAGACAGAAATACAGATACCCCCCTCCAGTCTTTACAGGGATAAATGCCTATCTGTCCCCATCCTATCAAGAATGTTCCTACCTAGAAAACAAAAGCTAAAGAAAATTGACCTTGTGTCCAAATATATCTGACCCTCACAAGAACATATGCAACCAAAATGTTTAAGGTAAATGCATCTATGCTTCCAGTTAAAAATAAATGTGCAAAAGTTCCAAATTATAGGTCCAACAAGGTAATCCTTGTGTCCACGGTTTGATTCACTTCCCCTGAATCAATTCAGGCAGACTTTTGAAGGAGTTTTGTTCCAACAATATTCTATTCAGTTCAATAAAAATGTCTTTTATCCAACCCAACCCTCAAATTGGCAAAGTAAATGTCTTTTCTATGGAACACTTGTTCAAAACCAAAGCAACAGTTTCTTTCACTAAAGTATTATTCAAGATGTCAAAATGATTACTTCGGCAGATGTAACAATAGACTTTTCCATAGAATACTTCTCAAAATGTTAATCCAACTGATATTTTCACTCTAGGTTTTTTCTCAGCAGGTCAAAGTAAGAGTTTCCCTCATAGAACACCTTTGTCAGAAAGGCAAAGCAAACGTCTCTTATTATACATTGGTTTGTCAAGATGATCAAGCAAGTATTGTCTTTCCACAATACTGTTTTTAACAACGTTTTCTCCTATACACAACTGTTCCTTTCATGTTTTACTTGCCTGCCAGCAACGGTTTCTACTTCACACAACTGTCCCTTTCCTGGTTAACTCGCCTGCCAGGAATGGTTTCTAGGGGTGACGGAGGTGGGCTAAGGGACCCTGCACAGACACAATATTATGTGAAATATTGATGCTTAGACGTAATGCGCACATATAAACAAGCGCCATTTTGTAGCTATGGTAGAAACATTCGGGCCTGCATGGCTTTGCGTTAGACACAGACCACAAACCTAACAAAGAAACCTCAATAGGCCCAAGCGCTGATGATAAAGAGACCCACACTGTTAACCTTCATAGAAACGATCTTTTTTTCCACAATTGTTGCTAATACTCGTTATCCCAAAAAGGAATGTGCCCTGCAAGGCTGTGATACAGTATCAGGCGCCTCACAGTGCACGTTTATCGCAGCCAGGCCAAAGCAGGCCTCTGACCCAAACCCTGCCCAACATCGCGCCCTTCCTGGGCAAGCTCCTGGAGAAACTGGCCATCTCCCAGCTTAATCTCCACACCGAATCTGTTGGTTGTCTCCATGGCCATCAGTCTGGCTTCAGAGCTGCCAGAAGCACGGAAACTGCTCTCCTGAACATCCGTGAAGACCTGCTCTCCAACCTTGCCTCCAACATCCTGTGTGTCCTCATCTTGCTTGATCTCTCTCTTCTGCCTTTGATACTGTCAACCATGCCATCCTGCTCAACCGTCTCCGTGATAACCTGGGAATCATGGGACAGGCCCTGGAGTGTCTGACTTCTTTCCTCTCCGAACGACCCTCCCAGGTCCAACTTGGAACCTTCCTCTCCGATATCTTTTTCTCTACCTGTGGTGTCCCCCCAGGGGTCTAAACTCTCTCCCTGGCTGTTCAACCAATACCTGGCACTCTTAGCCCACCGCATCGCCGCTCTCTGCCCCAATTTTCAGTGCTATGCGGATGATACCCAGCTAATTTTCAGGCTACCCTCGGCCTCCTCCTCTCCTTCCCTCATCTCTGTCTATCTGCTATCTAGGAGTGGTGTGCTGCCAATGACCTCTGCCTCAATGCCAGTAAGACTGAGCGTTTACTCATTGGCACATCCACTCCCTCCTTCCCTGCAGCTCTCTGGCCGGCCTCTCTTGGCCCTCTTCCTGCTCCCACCTGCATGGCTAAGAACCTCGGGGTCATCTTCGACTCCACACTCTCCTTCTCTCCTCACATCTCTGACGTCTCTAAGAAGTCACACTACCAGCTGCTGCTCCTCAGAGGTATTCTTCCTTTCCTCTCTTTCCCCCAGAAGCTCAACGTCTCCAGAGCCCTGGTTCTCTCCAAGCTGGACTATTGCAACAGCCTCCATCTAAATCTTCCTGCCTCCACTCTCTGGCCTCTGCAACTTATCCAGAACAGGACTGCGAGACTTGTCCTTGGCCTAAAGCCCAGGGATCGTATCTCTCCAGGACTGAAATCTCTGTACTGGCTCCCAGTGGCTGCGAGGATTAAGTTCAAAACCCTCTGCATTGTCCACAAGGCCTACTGGGGCCTGGAGTCGCATTACCTTCAACTCTCTCTTCCCAAATATCTTCCTTCTTGAGCTCTTCGCTCATCCGCCTCCAACTCCCTCAGGGTCAGTCGCAACAAGTTGGTGCTAGATCTCTCTCTTCAGCAGGGGCCTCCCTCTGGAACAGCCTTCCTGCCTAACTGAAACTTGAGAACCAGCTCTGGTTCCGGAAGCTCCTCAAAACCTTCCTCTTTGCTTCTGCATTCTCTCCCCCTTTCCCCTACTGAATTCTGGCCAACCGTTCTGATCTCGGGCCCAGGCACACCTGCACTGCCTACTTGGCAACTCCTGCACCTGTGGACTGTTACTCTGTATCCCTACAGTCCCCAACTTACCTTGCACTTGCCACCATTTGGCCTTTATTTATTCTACTATGCCTGTACTGCACTTTCCCCTCTCCCTTCCCCCACGCACTTTTTCCTTTCCCCCTTCCCATGCACTTGCGCGATCTGAATGACAACTGGACTAGAAGGATTGTTGTCTGTCTTCCCTCTGTTCCCCCTCCCTTGCCTCGTCGCGCCTCAAAACACGTGTGTATAGGCGCGTTATAAATGCCATATCATATCACAACTGAGATGCAAGAGAAACGTTCTGGGTTAAATTCCAGAGGAGTAGCTGTTTATAGAAGTCTAGAATATGGAAGCACAATCCATTTTGATTTTCAGAGGCATTGCTGTGGCTTACCTAGACAATCACACTAGATGACAGCACACCGCACTGGCCAAACTGGCACCTTGGTGGAGTGAGATGGGTGGAGGTGTGTACTAAGAAGGATGCCCATCACTTGAGGTACTGAAATGCATGCATGGGATGAAAGCATTTACTTTTGGAGGATACTGCAACTTAGGTAGATATATCACTCGCCATTAGTTCGTCTGTAAGTGTTAAATATTTATGTGTCACTATTTCTTTTCTAGTTTTAATAAATGTCTGAATGCAGATCATGGACTGCCTGAGGACAGTATTTTCACATTTACAAATTACAGAGTGTTGAGAGGGCATACTGCATGAGAGGTGGGTTGGGAAGTTAGTTTGGATGTGAGGGTGGAAGGGGGTCTCCTCCCATCACTATCAGATAGAAAGCTGCACTTTCAAAAATTCCACTGAAGACATGGCTTTGATGGCTGGGGGAGAGCATTCCAATGGAGGGGTGCAAGATGAGGAAAAGAGGGAGGAGGCCCAGAGTGGTAACGGGGGCAGACAGGTTATGAAGAGATGTAAAGTGTAGAGTTTGAGAGGGAGAGTGCATTGATTTGCAGTCAGCGAGTAAGAGGGGCGTGGGGGGGGGGGTAAGACCATTGATGGATTTATAAACTAGTAGTAGGACATTTAAAAAGCGATTTGCATGGATAGTCATTCAGCATATGTTTAAGAGGCTTGCATGTTAAAAAATATTGAGGACTTTGTTGAGAGAAGCAAAAGAGTAGTGGGGCTGATAAAGTAGTCCATTTTGTAGATCACAATGGTAGAGACAAGTGTTCTAGTTGAGTATGGTGTGAGGTGTGCGCAGGTTTTTCTAAAGTTTAGATGGTTGAAACCGGCTGCAGGGACTGTAATGAAGTGGAAGTGTTTTAGGATGCTGTACAAGTTACTTACCTGTAGCTCCTGTTCTCCAGCATGGGTCTGACATGGATTCACATGCAAACCTTCCGTCATCCCTCTGTGGCTCTTCTTGGTTCATGCTGCCACTTTAGGTGCTCTACCAAATCTGAAGATGGCAACCAGGAGTGGTGCTTAGGGAGACAATTGCCATTGGCTGGGGCAGTTATGACCCAGACACTTATTGATTATAGAGGAGATAATAAGTTATCAGGCTAAAGCAAAACTGCATATTTCTTTCATCGATTCCCAGCCTGGCGATGGGGAATATTAATGAGCATGCGAATCCATGGCAGAACCCATGGTGGAGAAGAATGAGCGGAAGATGATGAAGGGAGTATCATCAGAAAAGAGGTGATTGTTAAAGCCAAAAGAGGTAATGATTTTGCTGTAGGAGGTGGTGTATAAGGGAACGAGAAATAAGCCTGGAAAACCCACTGGCAGTGTTGTTGGGGAGAAGTTGCTGGAGCCCTTTAAGATGGAGAAGAAGCAGTCGGAGAGTTAGGATGTCTCAAAGTGAAGTCGTTTCCTTGAAGCCAAGGAGCGAATGCTTGAAGTAGAGATGGATGAATAAAGGTTTGAATGCAGTGGGAAGGTCTTGAAGCATGAGGAAGGAGGGGAGATGAAAATATAGTGGGCAGTTGCAAAAGCATTGGTGACGTGGAGGAGAGTGTTTGAACTGGGATCCAGAATGGAGTGGTCAGCAAGAGAATGTACCTTAAAATAGTGGACCATGCAGTTAAAGACAACCCTCTCAAAAATATTATTGTGGAAGGGAAGGAGCAAGACAGTAGAATGAGGGGCTCTTGGGGACAGCACTTCATTTCTTTAGAAGAGGTATGAATGTGGCTGTTTTTATAACAGGCTGAAGATACCAGCTGAAAGGTGAGCAGAGGTTACGGGTGCTAGTTTAATGTGTGATGCAAAGAGACCCAGGGTCTGCCAGCTTATCAGAATCACTAGGGTAGGTTGAAGGGCAGATGGCCAAAGATAAGCCCCAAGGTCAACCAAATGACAAACAGTTCTTTACCATGACTGGCAAATGACCAAGGAGGCTTGTCACAGATGGCCTCAAGAACACACCAACTCCCAGAAATGGGTTCAATGATTTTTGAGAATTCAGGCAGTTATAGGTCATCCCTCATTCTTTCGTCTAGAAGAAACAATTCCCTCCCTAGCCCAGGTGTCCTTACTCGGTATGCTGTGTTTTGTGCAGCACTTTGGGCACCAGCCGTTTCGGCGGGGCACTTTGGGCACAGGTCCATTTTAGGCGCTCCCTGTTGGCCATGAACAGAAGCACAGAAAAATGCAGTGCTTTGGTTGACAGTATATATATTAAGCAAACACTTCTTAAATAGTTAAATGGCGAAATAGTTTCCTGTCTCCACTTATCTTCGCCTTCCTTCTTCCATTGGATTTCTAGCACTAGCCAATCTGGTCCCAACTTACCTGCCCGGGTGGGGTTACAATTGTCCACATTTACAAATAGGGGGCCAAGACCCACCCCTTTCTTTCACATGGAGCAGCCATGATGCAAATTAACAAGGGGGGGTCCTGGGAGTCCCTCTGCCAGACATTAGTCCTGGTTACGAGAGACTTACCCAGAGTCTTTAGCTCACTATCTTTCACAGAGAAGAAATATCCCAAACATATCAGTCTTTGTCCTGCCCTGGGACAGTCCAGCACCGAAATGCTAGGCAATTCCCTCTGAACAAGAGTACCAACAGAAACCCCAGACACATGTTTCGGTCTGGTTGGACCTCATCAGTAGGGTGGATCTGTGCCTCTCTAAGAATAGTGAGCAAGGGGTCCACGTCTGGATTCCCCTACTAACTTAGGGTGAGACCCAAAGTTACTTGAATATGCAAATTAACAAGGGGGGTCCTGGGAGTCCCTCTGCCAGACATTAGTCCTGGTTACGAGAGACTTACCCAGAGTCTTTAGCTCAATATCTTTCACAGAGAAGAAATATCCCAAACATATCAGTCTTTGTCCTGCCCTGGGGCAGTCCAGCACCGAAATGCTAGGCAATTCTCCTCTGAACAAGAGTACCAACAGAAACCCCAGACACGTGTTTCGGTCTGGTTGGATCTCATCAGTAGGGTGGATCTGTGCCCCTCTAAGAATAGTGAGCAAAAGACTCTGGGTAAGTCTCTCGTAAGAAACGCCCCTTGCCTAATTTTGGATGACAAAGAATATGTAACAAATTTTAGCTTTATCGCCACTAAATGCAGTCGGGACCTCATGGTCCTGAAGATCATGACAGCACAGGGAAAAAGCCATCAGATGCAACAAGAAATGGACATAGAACAGACTAAATTTCAAGAAAGCACCACAATCATAGATACAATCATAGATGCTAAAAACATACTAGTCAGTCAATCTTAAGAAACAATTTGAGTACTTTAAGACTGCAAAGTTAGCCAGAAAAACTAAAAAACTCCAAAAAGACATACAAGATTTCCAATTGGAAGTGGTCTACCCCTACATCTCAGACAATTCCGTCCCTAATCCAAATCAGAGAGGTCCACCAGGAACATTCACGCCAAGAGCACAGAAAAACCGACGAAGAGGGGGTTAATTTTTTCATGCTCCAGTAGTGGGTCATTATCGGATGATCAACTAAGACAACAGTTAAATCAACCACAACCAAACTATCCTTATCCACCACCTCAGTTCTTTCCTTTTTTAAGAAGTGGAGGATTTGACAACCAGCAATGGAGACACTGCAGTGGAGCCCTCCACCCAGAGGAGGCAGACCCGGTACCCGGCCACGCCAGAGGAGACCGAGATATTAACACCTATATCTGAAACCTTAACGACACCAGTTTTCAATCTGGCTAAAATTGAGCTCACCGAAGCACAAAACTCGGTCTTAAATAAAGGATTAACATTTGTCCCGGTCAAACAGACCGACTGGTATGACCTAGAGATGGAGACACGTACTTTCCTACGGAAAGTTAGGCACCAAACCATTTTTAGAGAACACGAGCAAGACACACAAGAAGAGACGGTAGACACTGGCCTACATTAACCATCCAATTTGACTCCAACAGATAACTCTTAACTTTTGAGAAATGTGTTCTCAAGGACCTAGAGAAATTAAAAACCAGAAAGATGAAATTGAAGTACGAAAGATAAAACTTAAGTACAACCTCACCTGGAAGGAGAAGCAAGCCCTGTTGCAACTCCAGAACAACAAAGGCATAATAATAAAGTCGGCGGACAAGGGAGGTGCAATAGTCATTAGGTCCATACCCCAATACAAAAAGATCGCACTCGCGGTACTGGACGACAGGGAATGCTATTCCATACTTCGCACTAATCCCACAAAAAATCTGGAACAAGAGATCATGTAAACTGTTGATTTTGCAATACAACGAGAGTGGATTACCCAAAAAGAAGCAGAATTCCTAATAAGGAAAGGGGTAGAACTCCCTGCTTCTATGCATTACCCAAAACCCATAAAGACCCTATAAATCCACCAGGCCGACCAATAGTGTCAGGCTTGTGCAAATTTGTAGATACTTTTCTACAACCCCGAGTATGCAAACAACCACGTATTTACGTGACACAAGACATACCATCACTATTATAGAGGGGAAGGCCTTACACCCACGAACACAGATCCTAGTGACTATGGACATCAAATTGTTGTACTCTAACATTTCACAAGACGCGGCTACAGAATGCATACACGAATGGCTTACGAAGAACCCCTTACAACAAAGTAAACCTACCAATTTTATCTTGGAATTAATGTCCATAGCCTTAAGAAAAAACTTTTTCACGTTTGATGGCCAAATTTACCTGCAAACTAAGGGAACCGCGATGGGGGCTGCTTTTGCCCCCAGCAAGGTGATACTATATATGGCCAACTTTGAGGAACAATATGTGTTCTCTCGGGTAAACCAGTGGCATGACATGGTCAGTTCCTGGTACAGATACATTGCCAACGTCATCTTCATATGGACGGGAGAACTGACTCACCTGCTACAATTCTGGCAGTGGCTCAATACATGCACTCTGAACATTGAGTTCACAATAGAACAAAGTGTCAACAGAATTCCATTTCTGGACCTGATTATTAGACACAAAGATGGAACCCTGGAAGGTGACCTGCATCGCAAACCCACAGATCGCAATACTTTACTATACCATACCAGAAATCATCCAAGTCACACCAAAGCAAACTTACCATATGGACAATTCCTACGGATAAGGAGGAATTGTACGTCAAAAGAGGATTTAAAAAAAACACTATATGGACCTCTCCACTAGACTAAGAACCTGTGGCTACCCTAAACCATTACTAGACCAAGCTGCAAAAAGAGCCCCGAATACAAATAGGGACATTTTGCTACAACCCCAAGATACAACAAATAATGAAAGAGATGACCGCCTGACATGTGTAATTACCCATGGAATTCACACATCTCAGATGAAGAAAGCCATTCGAAAACATTGGTTTATAGCCAGGCTCAATCTACCGGATGACCCACCACCCCGCTTTGCGTATAAATGGGGCAAAAACATTAAAGAAGCTTTGGTGCATTCTCTCTTTCAACCAGACCTGAGACACCACACACAAAGAACTCTGACCAATGCAAGCGCACTATCCATGTGGCAACTGTGTGGCATGTAATTTTACCATTAAACTGAAATCATTCAAAATAGGCCACCGCGAATGGTTCCTGCGGGACCTCATGAATTGTAAAAGCAAAAATGTGGTCTATTGCATACAGTGCCCATGTGGCCTGAAATATATGGGCCAGACCTCACAGTGAGTACATCTGAGAATATCAGAACACCGATCCCGGATAAGATACAAGACTTTGACAGCTCTTTGGTGACACACTATTTGGAAGCTAGACACTCCCCAAATTATGTGATATGGTGGGTCTCGGAGAAGGTAAACAGAGGACCGGATATATCCAAGAGTCTAATACACAGGCAATCCAGATGGATACACCACCTGGATGCGTACCAACATGGCTTCAATGAATCCTTTCAACCAACCATCCACTGATTCACACACACATCTTGCCTCTATATAGAATGGCTCGAAACCGGTCTAACAGATGCATACAACTAATCCAGAGTTAATATTCGTTAACAGACCTCCAGCTATGGAACAAATGGACCATACCAATATAGTTCTGACTTTGGGACACTAAACTCAGAGCACTAACTAAGCCAAGTGAGCAGAATTTCTGGCAGCACCATGGAACGCCCAACTGCAGTAACAGTATGTCTACACTGCACCTTTGGTTTGCCAGAAACACTAGCCCATGAGGATTTAACATGCACCGTTAACATTTCACACGAAAATACGCTTCCCTGGTGACGGTGCTCGCATGACATCCAACACGAAACTAGGTTGGCTAATGATTCATCAGAACATGTATCACCAGCAACCATAATACGGACTGCGTATGCCAATATACAGTGCCCCCTCGACCCATCCTACGGTGTAACACATTACCTGTAAAATGCACAAAATTACGCCTCCCCTGGTCGTGCTCACTCGATCCACCACACAGGGTCTAACACATGGGACACACCGTTCGCAAGGTCTTAGATTCCATTTCTTTCTTTAAACAGAATATAATTACGTTACTTTCTGGACTGGAGAACCAGCAACAGGACTACGGGACGATAAGTCAGGCTCCATGACAACTAAGAGGCAGCCAATGACTACACCACACATCACCCCGTATGACCTCCCTAACCCAATGGGCACTGCCCCGGGAGACGCGGTGTCCATAACTACGCTTTTGCATTCGCGGAAGCAGAACGCCCAGTGAGACAAGCTGAAGATGGAGTACGCGGACTGCAATCACGGGAGCCGCTCATACAAGCTAGCACATGGCTACAATTCAAGGTAAGCCGGTGCTACATTCAAATTAATGGTACATACTAGTTCACTCCCAGGAAATGCACTACTGCTGGGGTTTGAGGCATGGGTGTTAACTGTACCACAATGGGCCACAAGCCTAGCAATGTATGGGGAGGATGGGGGCGACACACTCTCCCCAGCATACACTACCATGGTGCACGTGGTATATAGATAGGGTGCACAAAGGCACACATAACCTGCAGAATCTTATGAGAAATACGGTCCTGCATTTTCTTGGCTCAAACACTTCTCGTGCTTGCAACTTCCCCGCACCTTTTGTCTCTGGCTAGGTTCACTCCCCTATTTGAGACAACCTGAGGATTATAAATCCCCTGAGATTGTCTTTATACATACAGGTATGGACATGAACTAAGGAGTCTGACGCACAGAGGAGGTCTCAAATGTTTTGGGTAGACCAAGTGTGACAGGACAAGACCATCTGACAGCCTAGGGTTCTGGAGCAAAGGTGAATATATACATCAATCCCTTATAGTTTCCTAACATGTACAGACACGCTAGGAACCCACAACACAAATGATCAATTTTTATATCTTCTCTGTCTCCACTGTTCTAGAACCAACCTCCTTTGCAGATTCATGCAGCACACGAGGCTGCACATGCCCTGAACTTATCTTGAAAAGACAGTACTAAATTTCAACTCTGATCCTTCTGCTCCGGACTAGTCCATGGACTTTGGGATTCGGTTACCAACCTTTGTGAAACACAGCCGGTAACTAGAGTAAAAATGATTAAGTTATGTAAATGCTGAGTGTGTACCAGCACTCTAGTTTGAGAACCACTCACACTTCTTTCTCTCTCTACATTTAAAACAGGGTCTACCAACAGGACGCCCTGAAGGTGGTTGTAAAATACTTGTACACAACCGTCCACTGAAATGTCAACACACTAAAGGCAACATTGAAGACAAATGTGGTCTAGTTGCCATTTTCTACAGTGTGAGACTTTGACCTTGACATGTAGGCAATACAAAGATATCTTTTAAGTCCAATACCCAGACTCCATAGATCATACAAACTAGGAGGATAGGGAAAATAACTCCAGTAACAACACAAAGAACTTGTGAGTTCGGGAAGGTGTGCACTTTAGAAGCATATGTCAGCATGTAAAATTGTCTTGTCTTTTGCTTCCTGAAATAATTAAGTCACACAATATGTTACAGTTGATATGATCTAGGAGATTTCTCATACAATGAATGTGATTTCTTATTTGTACTTTATATGTTATTGTAAATAATTGGTGTTGCAATATATGTCCTTTTCGATTCGGAATTGAGTATCAGTAGATGAATGTGATGTTTTGTTTACACTCCACGTATGTGCTATTGTGCATCATTGATGTTGCACTATACACTTTTCTGGTTTGATCTTTGATTTTTATCTCATATAAAACACATAATTGTATACTGGGCTGAAGTCGTTTATTCCTTCATCATATGACTCAGGCAAGATGAGTATAAGAAGTGTGACAAGTTCACTGATAGTTCCCTTGTCCTCAATTGTCTGATGTTAGAAGCAAGGACAAGGAAGGAACAAGATTGTGCCTCACTTGAATAGAGGAGTGGCACAACTGAAGTATTTACTTAAGAAATGTATTAACACAGATAGGGGACATTGTTTTGGTTTGAGATACTCCACATCCTCTGGGCCACAAGCTATCTGGGGGTACAGAGTTAAAATGTCTACATGTGCTTGTTCTGTCCCAGTTCTATGCTCAACTCGAAATGAGGAAGGCTGTAGGGTCCACAACCAGACTGGTGTTCTTATTCCTTGCAATCCATACTAATGGGGAGCAAATCAGTGACTAGTTTGAAATGTCACCCATTTAGGTAGCATCTCAACTAGGTCTCTAGACACTCCAGCTCCATGACTGGGTAGTTTCTATAATGGGATAAGAGCTTTGGGCTAACAGTATAGGCTTGTCACCTGCCTCTGCCAGATACATTCTTTGTTGTAATCAGGCATGATCAACACAGGGATTTTGCAAAGTGCATTCTTTAGGGTGTCAAAAGCTTCTTGGGCCTTTGGATCCCATTATATGATGTTAGGGTGTCTCTTGACTAGTTTGTCGGTTAAGTGTCCAGCTTTCTCTGAGAAATTCGGGATGAACTTCCTATAATAGCCTAGCAGTGCAAGAAAGGCACAGGCATCCTTCTTAGTGATAGTTCTTTGCACTTTTTGAACTTCCTCCACCTTCATTGGGGGGGGGGGGGGGTTCGGAGGGGTAGCACTTGGCCATGAATGACCTGGAATCCTAAGTATTGTGACGAATCTGAGGATGTCCGCTTTTCTTCCCCCAGGGGGAGATCTTTCCCATGAGGCCAGGGCGGTGCATTCACAGTACAATAATCCTCCTGGCGGAGGTGCACCGAGGGAGGTTTGCATGTGGAGGGAAGCCCCCTATTGAATAGGAGACAATTGCTTCCAGAGAATGCAGTATTCTTCTACCTTAAAACACCCAGTCCCCTCTTAGATACCAAATCCTTCACCTTCCTTTGTAGGAAGAACCAATACACTCTGTGGCAAGGTTGTTGACTCTAATATACTTGAAAACCTTCACCTATTAGAAAATACTGAATGCTCTGTCTCAGAGGGGAAAACCAGTACTGGGACGAGGAAGATCACTCAGAGGAAACAGTGCGCGGTCTACTTTTTCACAATGTCAAGTGCAGGAATGAACACAGCTGGCTGGCACAGGAGTTCAAAACTAGCTCAGCTATGAAGCTCTAAGAGAACGATCTTCCGAGGCATAACAGCGGGACGCCTGCACCAGGTGGGCAGAGAGAAACCGAGCGAGAAGCCACAAACTGAGAAGGAAAACCTAATGAAGGTCCAGCGGGGGTCGCCGACAGTACTTACCTCCAGGTTACACCGGCACCTGTAAGCCTCTTGCAAGGTAGGACATGCAACCAGAGAAAGAGGCCAGCGGTACCGCTGCAGACCCCACCATTCACGAAGGGGCTACCAGAGTCTCAACGAGCAACACAAGAGATAGGGAAACGCTGGTACCCGGTCATAAGGGAGAGTACAGGTATACAGGCTTACCAGAACGTGTTGGAGGTCCGGGGAAACTAAGTGTGAATATAAAAGTTGGAAGAAGAGGGTCTGGTACCCAAATGATACTAAAAGAGGGTCTGGAACCCTGAAATCGAACACTTCACAGGAGAGTGAACCAAGGGGCAACAAACCTGTGAGAGTCTGGGTCCCGCACCTATATCAGAAACCAAAGTCTAAAGCCAGGAGGGTCTGGGACCCAGTGGAAAAGACATTTTATAGGGATCACCTCTGCAAGCCAGGGACTCGCTCCCATTTAGAAGATTGGAAACCAGGGGGGAAAAAGACTCTGGAATTGATGAAGTGAAAACTATACCTGGTAGAGGATAATGCCAAGTTACAGGGCTTGAATTACTGGGAATACAAGAGACAATTCTTTATGTGACATCCCGTGTCTTGAGGAAAATAAACCTAGGGAAAGGAGCACTACCCTAGCTTTGGAAATTATTTTGCATCACTTTATTACCAGCGAACTAGGAGACTGTTCACTGAGATCACCAAGAACACTGTTTATTTGAAGTAAAGACGTTTCCTTGCACAGCGATAGCAGTATATTAGTGATAGGGGCATAAGTAGGTTTTCTTTGGACAGGAAAGGGCTGAATTTTTAGTTTCAGAATTCCTGACATTTTCCTTCGTTTCTTTCGAGACAGGGAAACCCCTCTTCATTTTAGGGACAGAGGGATCTTTCCAACCCTTTTTTCCTTTAATAAAAGTATGTCCCCAAAATCATGCCACCCTCGGATCTGAGTCAGACTTCTGCACCCTTACAGTATTGACAAAAGATTGAGCCAGGGGGCACTTAGCTGGATTGGCAACGAAACGGGCTTTCAAAAGTTGATCACACAAAGTCATTAAGTGCTTGAGATGTTCTTCCCATGCTGAGCTGTATATGACGAGGTCATTCAAATATGCTCCAGCAAATGTTTGACATGGAGCGAGGACTCTGTCCAATACTCTCTGAAAAAAGGCAGGTGCTCTGTGGAGGCCAGATAGTAGCAGAGTAACCTGAAGGAGGTCTTCCTGGGTCGAGAACCCAGTTTTGGGCTAAGCTTTTTCCTCTAGGGGCACCTTCCAGTAGCCCTTCGTCAGGGCTCGTGTGGATATGAATCTTGCCTTCCCCAATGTCTCTATTAGTTTGTCTATTCACAGCATTACATTTGTAAATGTTAAGACATTTGAAGTCAATAGAGAATCTCCAGATATTGGGCCTCATTACAACCCTGGCGTTAGCCGTGCCTGTAAAACAGGCATGGCTGCCGTCGGAGTTGCATTTTTTCCGTCGCCCGCGAATGGGCAATTACCGGGTCATTACAACCCTGCCGGACCCGGTTATTGCCCATTTGCGGGCACAGGAAAAAAGATGCTCTGCATTCCCATTTGGACCCATAGGGCTGAATGGGAATGGGGAGGTCAGATGCACCGGCACCGTTTATAACATCCGACATGCTGTGCTCGCGGGTGCCTTTCTGCCCGCCAGGTCCGACTGAGGCACCCGCGAGCACAATTCATAGTTTTCCGTTCCAGGAACTACGGTACCGGCAAGCTTACCGGTACCATAGTTCCCGGACCGGCAAACTCGTAATGAGGCCCATTGTCTGGTTTTGTGGCAAGGACCATTGGCGAGGACCACACGCTGTAGGATCTTTCGATCACCCAGAGGTCCAGCATCTTTCTTGCTCTTTAATAATTGGTTTCATTGCTTCCTGTAGCCAGTATGGTTTTAGATGTAACAATACACCCTGGGGATGTCTGGATCTTGTGGACAATTCCCTTCACTCATATAGGGTTTGTGCAGAACACATCTGGGAATCTCGCCATCGATTTGGTGAGTTGTTGATGGCTAGCTGTGGGAAGACCAACTAGCAAGGTAGCCCCATAAACTTAAATTGATAGCAGAGTCTCCCAGGTGTTGGGGAATACTGAGTTCCTTCCATTAGTTCGTTTACATGGTATAGTTGAGATAGCGTGCATCAATTGGTTTGTTGCATTTTATAGGCGATTTGCAATACTACTTCTGTGATTACATCTGGTTTGTATCATCTAGCAAGAACAAAATGTTTAATGTGGTTGGGAGTAATACCATCACCTTGGCTCCCACTTGGAAGGTACAGAGCCAGTCACCTTTATTGTAGGCTCTCTTTTGGCAGACTTGGGCTTCTTGCATGTGGTTTCTAACCAGACTTGGAAACTTCTCCATATATTCCTCGGTGTTCTGCACCATTGGGTGGTCACTGGTCTGTCAGCTCTGCGGCCCTTCCCATTTTTCCTGCATGATATTCAACACATCACAAGTATTCTGGCCATGCAACAATTTGAAGGGAGAGAATCCCACAGGATTAAGTCGTCCCAATTTCTCCAGCCTTTTCAGGTGACCAGCCTCCATAGGATACATTTCAGGGTCTAGTTACACTGTGCCATCAGTCTTGGTGTACAGAGGTCCAGAGGGCTTGAATGTTCATGAGAGTTTTCATGTCTCCCATTAGCTTTGGCATGAAACTGCTCCTGATTGGGTAGGATTTCAGTCGGGAAGCCCACTTGGGGGAAGAAAGGTACAAGAACCATGAGCATGGATTCATTGTTATTACTTCTCAAAGCAAATGCTTTTGGTTATCGGGTTGCATTGTCTAGGCTTACCAAGATGAACCTGTTGCCATATTTAGAGTTCAAGGAGTTCGAAGATGTCCAATGTTAATTCTGAAGACTACTTCTAGGATTGGTAACGGCTACAGCAGGTCGTGGGGTACATCACCCGGAGACATCTTTTGGCAGATTGGACAACTAGTACAAAATTGCTTGACCGTGGTGATCACTGTAGGCCAGTAGAATCTACTTAAGTGTCTTTTTGGTCTTCTCTAACCCCAGACGCTTCCCCCACCAGGTTAGTGGGAGAGTTCCAAAACCATCCTTTGAAACTGTAAAGTGCCAACAGTTGGTGACAGTTATGTCACCCCTTGGATTCACATCAACTCAGTATAGGTGCCCCATCTTATTGAAAAAAATGTGTTTGTCTCAGCTTCTAGCACTACATTCTTCTGAGCTTCCCAGTTCTGGCCACTCTTCTAATCCTGCCCCTCCATCTCCAACTTGAATTTTTACCCAATACAATCTGTTCTGGAATTCCTCACCCAGGAGGTCTTACAATGGTCAACTTTTACAGATGGGGGTCTGAGACCCACCTGTTTCTTACATAAGGGCCCACTGTGCAGCAACAATGATGGCCAGCATTAGAGCTGGCCAGTCTGTGTTGGGTGGCCATGTTGGGGCCAGCACCGTTGTGAAATGCAAAGTAAACAACAGTCTCCATTCGAAAGCCGCTCCTTGGCAAGGGTGTGCTAATTTGTCTAAGGTAGGTCCAGAGCAGATGTTAGCATGCGGCTTGCACGGTGGTCCGTAAGCAGTGGCAGCCATTCCTGGCAGGTGGCAGGCTTTCTGTCATTGCAGGCTTTCTGTCATTTCAGTCGTCGGCTCACTCTCTACCTGCTGGCAGAAAAATGACTGGAGTCTTCTGATGGAAGGGATGCAGTCTTGCAGGTGCTCTTCCCAGTCTTTTGGCTATTTCTGTATTTGGCCTAAAAGAAAAAGTGGACAGGATGGTACGGGGTGATCCAAAGTGGTACTGCTCAGATACATCCAAGCAGCTTGGGGGGGCAGGAACTGGGGCCCTCCCAACTGCCACCTTCCCCCTCTGGTGAAAGAGTGGCTCTGGTTACCACCCTAGCAAGGCTCACATCCCAGGTGACAGAGGGGTCTCTATCCTCACTTGAAAGTGTCAGATTATGGACCTTGCTGCTGGCTTTACTGGGCAACACATCTGCACAGGGTAATGCGCCCCAGCAGTCTGTTCTACACTACTTGTTGCACACTAAGACAGGAGTCCCTGGGAGCTCTTGTTGGAACAAAGGTTTGACATGCACAGTTTTAAAGACTTAAGGGACTAGCCCCTGCTCGATAAAGCCATTGTGTAGGGGATACAATGGTGGTTCTAGTTGCAGTCGTTTTGATATTGCTTTGGGAGAAAAGGAACTTGCAAGGCAGCCTTCCCCTTTTGTACTTGTCACACAATGAGAGTGTAAGTACATATGCACCCTCTGTCATCCCATATGCAATGTTTAGCTTTGCTATGACATGCTATGCTGTATTGTACCGTATGCCATATGTTTGCAACTCTGTGCAACGTTTTCAAAGTTTTACCATGCCTGCAACATACTGCTGCATCTGATCTTTTTGTGATGGTTGCATCTTTATTCTATGACAAAAAACTCATTCACGTACCCTAACCAGCACCCATGCCACGTGCCATTACGGTTATCTGGGAGTCCACTTGGAGCACAGGTGTTCATCTTTTTATTGCATACAGAACACTGCTTCCATGAGGCAATCTTAATTAACTTTATTGGTGGCCAGGGAGCACACTTTCTCTATAGGGAAATACAAGAAGGCTGTGAGGGTCTGGTGGCTGTAAAGAAGTGTACTTTAAAGTACCTTTGGTGCGTAATTGCTCTATACATCCTGTTCCTAGTGTGCTCGGTGCCTCAACTGGGAATCAATCCCAGAATCCTATGATGTTGAGGTTTGTTCACATTTGAGGGTATATCCTCATGTTGTGAAAAACACAAGCCCAACACATACAATCAGTAAAATATTCCATGTTGGAGAACAAGTGGGAACCTGTGGACCTCATTACGGAAGGTCTTCATACATATCAGTTCTCCCTTATGTTCAATTTCTTTCATCGCACACAAAAGACAAGTTAAATAGAAGTAGGAAGTTGGCAGGAGAAGGACCAGAGAGACAGACTGCATGAGAGAGAGAAAGGATAAAGGATAGGAAAAGAAAAAGGTCACACACAAGTGTGAATGCGCAACAACGTTTTTTTGTAGAAAAAGCGATAAAGTTACCTTTGTTACTCCTCGTAGAGATAGTAGGTCTCCCACATTTTGGGAATAGGAAGCAGGCTGGATGTAGAAGTAAGATGAAGACCTAAAATTGGCATCATGTAATGTTTTCTATTTCAGCACCAACAAATATTTCAAAAGGTCTTTTATTTCACAGAATGTCAAATGCAAAAAAAATACAAAAATATACATTTCTTACTGTATGAATGCAACGTCTGCCTGAGAAACAGGAGACAGGTAAATGGTTTGGAAGACTAGTGATCAGGTGGAGCAATAATCTGCTGTGTACCCGAAGACAGATATGAAGACCAGCACAATACCGTACACATGCGTTTAACAACCAAGCCCTTGCTAGACAGCACATTGTACATCAACACTGCATCTAGCACACTTCAACTTCTCCAAGTACACAGTTACTTCACCTGAGCAGAAGGACGGAGTGTGAGTCACTGAGTGTTGAGACGTGCAGCACAAGGCGGCTGTCTCCATCCTGAGCAACTGCTATGCTGCATTCTCATTTATGACAAAGTGAACTCTCCAACCTGCTTGACGCTTTTCACTCCCACAGCTGCCTTTTGAGCCATAAATTGTTAAAAACACACTGCACGCATATGACCACCGCACACTCTAAATTGCATGATAAAACCATCTCACCCATCCTTTTCTGGATACGCATATAGTCTAGTTAGAAAAACCACCACTGAAATTTGGGGGCACTGTAGGAATTGTCTGTTTTCTGGCTATAGCCTTTCAGTGGCACAAACAGAAATGTGCACCTGTCATGGATAATCTACTCATCAAACACTGCTGCCGCCAGCACCAAATGAAAACCTCAAAGTTAACCAAAGCATGTTAAACCAGTCACAGATAAACAGTCTGTCCTCTCAGGAATTAGAACCTAAATTAAATCGCCTCCTCTCACCATGACAGAACATCCTCAATCGCCAGGCAATCAATCATTGAATGCAAATTAAACTCCAGCTATTTGCAAGAGTCATCCGTTCTATAAATCACAGATTTAATGCAGTCACAGACTGTTACAAACCTGTCTGCATCAATCAAACAAAAGTTCATAATTCTGCAATAAATCGAAGAGCGCAAACATTCTACCCCTTGCAAGATTTAAACATCCCTTGCTGGCATAGTTTAACACATTTTTCCTTAATGCAGCCAATTCGAGAAGGCCAATCTCAAACTAATTTAAACTCAGTCGTCCCACAGATAGCCAGAAAACAATACCGGAGGCCATTCACAGACTCAATATGGGCTTTAACTCCATCCTCTTACCAATATCACTAAACTCCTTGGCTCATCAACCAATCACAAGACAGTAAACTAAACGTTCTCTCCTTAACTAGAGTTTCCAAATGAATGCTACTCATCCACCCACTAATAACTTCCTAACACAGTCACAGACTGTAAACAAAACTCTCGCCAGTCGCAGACTGTAACATAAACGCTATTCTACCACCAACGAAAAACTAATTAGAAACATGCAAACTCTGAACAACACTTAAAGCTTGCTCGCACATTCCATCAACTATCTTATGCACTCCAGCATGCAAAAGGAATCCCCCCCCCTTTCACAGCCTGGGCAGAAAGGTACAGCGTGACTTCATAGTAAATTAGGTGGAAAAAATAGGAAATAAATTATGAAAAAGCCTATTTCCTTTCCTAACAGCATTAAGGGCAGCAAACGAAGACAAATCCACTGTCAGGACTTCCTGCCACAAATGCCTTTCCAGCATGTGTTGACATTTCAGAGAAGAAAAACACTGTGCCGTAGTCTCTCAGAATCGTTTTTCAATTTTTTGGTGGAGAAGACAGGTTCACTAAATCTGTTTGAGTCTCCTTCACACTGTGCAGGGCTGAGTCAAGTGTTTGTCGTAGCCTGGCGAGGACTTTTCAAGATCACAGTTGTTGAGGGGCAGGTCTGTCAGCTGGGTTACCTTCCGCTCTCCTGGCGCTTCTGTAGCACTTGAATGACTTTACTGATGTCCTCCTCTGGAACCTGAAGTAGAAAGTAGAAGATACTGGTGTTTCAGGAAAACATGTACATGGGATTACAGATAAAGCTTAAATCACACCTTTAGCCCTGCACACAATTAGATGGCTGGCACACCACGGACAATGAAAAAGTCTTAGAATGCATTAGAGGATTGGCAAAATCATGTTATAAATTTGACACGCCCAAAGCCTTTTTTTAGATGGTGCTCTGAACAGGTTCTCAAGTCGAGACTCAACACTAGGAAAGGTGTTGAAAGTGGTTTTCATCCAGGATATTTAATTAACAACTGTGGAATTAACCCTGTCAAAGCACCTTTTTTACATTACTTAAAGCATTCCATGTTTCATCTTTAATTGAAAAGTTGAAATTGTGTCCATTTACATGTTCTTTCATATGCAGCTTCAATATATTACGTTATATTTATCAACCACACACAAATCACACACAAAAATGACAGCAATATCAAAAGTGGCCCACAATCATAACATTATGATTTTCATATGCAAAAAAAATAAATAAAAAAAATAAATAAAATCACATAGCTCCAGAACATTACAATGCGTTTGTTCAGAAAATGTGTATCAACAATTACTTCTGGGTTCTGTGCGGCATGGAATGAGGAGCCTGACCAAGCAGTGGCATAGTGATTGCTATAAACATTTATTTAAAGCAAATACTATCCTGATTTCCTGAGGTGATTTCCCTAACTCAAATAAACTAAACTCGGGCAGTCAGGAAGTCTGTGTAGTCCAAATAAAAATCTCACTGTCCTAGTCCAAAACTCCTGTGCTATCCCTACCACTTAAACACAAATCCTAATCTAAGAACATTTTTTTTTTCTAAAACACAGGAGAATTACTCCCTTCTCCTGGGTCTGAGTCGCTCACAGTGCAGCATTCTTAAGCTCAGGAAATATTAAAAAGGTTCACAAATAATGAGAGGTTGCCAAGTTCACCACAAAAGAAACAAAGTGCGTGTGAACCCCAGTTCTTCGTAAGCCTCTTCCAGGCCATCTTCTTCAAACTCTAACAAATCTTGTAGTTCCCTCGAAGGGCTTCTTCCGCTCTCTACTTTTTCTACTTTGGTTAACTTGCCCCAACTGGGACGATGAAGAGGTTCCCTGAGTCCTCCTTGAATCTTCAGTCCCAAACTCTTGTGACACTGGCCAGGGAATTGCATCACAACATGCTTCACTACTTTCTCTTCTTCTTCATCTACTTCTCAGCTCAGTCTCAAACTGTCCCAGCCCCCTTCCAGACATGCTCTTATTCCCGTTACCTTCTCTCAGGGAATGCTTCACCGGTTTCGCCAGGGGCCACATACGGGTTTCTCACCTACCTTCTACTTCTGTTTCTCTTCGTAGGCCTGCTTGTATTTGCTGCCAGGTACTGCTAACCTTCTTGGCACAAGTTCTGGACCAAATAGTCCACCCGTTAAAGATCACACCAACAGCACAGTTTCTCATGCTCCCCATACTTTCGCTTGTGCGGCTTGGCGTTTTATCTGAGTAGGTGGTCTCAGCACAGTTCTCAGACTGCACGGTACACCCACGGCAGGTCACGCCACCACCTCTGCAAGTGCGCAGACTTCCAGCCACCTCACAAGCAGCAGTCTGGGCATCCCGCCACTCGTCTCTGCTACACTGGTGAGCTGCCTCGCAGTCTCCCGAAGCTCCGTTTCAACCTCGCAGGCTTCACAACAATGTTCTCACTCGCTCGGTACTCCTTCCAGATTCAGAACAGAACATAGTCCTTCTTTGTTGTTTGGTTTAAATAGCAGAGACTGACCCAGAGTAATGTCAGTTTGATCGACAACAGGTGGTCGATTACTCTTCCTACTTGATTGTAACATGCTCGGGTTCTTGTTCGTCCCTGCACTCATTTCAGCAAGATTGTCTGACAGTTTACAATAACACATGGTTTCAACGTGTATCCTAGCTAGAGAAGGTTTGGGAGTTAACTAAAGTGGCTGTGTCCTGGACTCATCCTTATCCCAAGGAGGGGAGTTCCACGCCTGAGGTCCTCCCACATGTTGCCACCCCTAGGGGGACTATTGGTTAGCAGACCCACCTCCCTAGATTCATGGAAAGGTGCTCCCCTCAGGATAGGACTGACGTCATCTGAAAGATCGTCACAGTTCTTATGCTACATGGAAAGAGCGATTTTAACTAAAATGAAAAAACTATTTTTAAAGTCGGATTGCCTCACTACTAAAAATGGTAAACCAATGCGTACAGGTCAGCCACATTATTTGAAAATCAGTATTCCCCTATTAATGTTCTCCTTCATCTCGTTGAAATGTAAACAATGCAATGTGTACAGTTTCCTGTGCTTAAACCTTATTTCCCGAGGTCCGTACATCTTGGATACAGTGGAAGAGGATCCAGAAAATAGCATCTGAGTTGGAAAGAATTTTGTGGTTCAAAACTAGATTGCTTATTAAAATTCATAATTTTACATATGTTTCATTACCCCGAGTCTAGGGATGTTCATTCGACATACACATTTTCAAGGAATATTTATAAAATGAAAATCAGTGAGACAAGTGGTAAAATTCCGAAAGTTGATCTTTGCTCCTGTACATGGAGGATTCTGATATTCACCTTTTATTACACTGCTGCAAAAGCAACTCATGTCGGAAAGTAGCTTCGCTTAGATGTTGCAAAAAACCCATAAGTATCATACAGATTTTCAATGTTAGCCTTCATTATCCCCTCCCTGATACCTCCCCCCTCTCTCTATCCCCTCCCTCCTTCTATTATCCTCTCTCTGTTCTCCTTATCTTCATCTGTCCCCATCTCTCCTATGATCTCCTCTTTTGTTGCTCACTTCCCTCATTACTCTCTCCCTCTCGATCCTTCTCTACCCCCCCTTCTCTCCTCTCCCTTCTTACTTGCAAATTGTTCTAAATACCAATTTTATGGTTCGATTCGGGTTTACTGTTTTGCTTCTACTGTTCCATGTTTTATGTGTTACTTGTTGTTAACTGTAAAGTGCCTTGGATTAAGGCGTTATATAAAACAATAAAAAATACAAAATACAAAATTACCAGGTTTGATATTGTGACAGGGTCATAATTCTAACATCGGGAAGAGGGACCCTTCTCAGAGGTGAGGAAAGGAAGTTGGGGAGGCCCCACTCCTAGTTATCCCCTCACGTGCCGGCATGTTCTGAAAGGTACCACTCTATCACAGGATGCCTCCCAGTACTTTTTCTGGTCTCTTTTACGTTTCAGGACCCCATTTCCCAGAGTGCACTTGAGAGCAATCAAGAACACCCAGACTGGAACCAAGAGAAGGCAATCAAGAACAGACAGACCATGAACTGGGAGTTTCCTTGCCTAACAGAAATGAGACACCTGATCTACCAACCCCTGACATATGGTGGGGCAATGGAAAAAGAACCTGCAGTGAGGAGACACTGCAGGGGAACAGGAGAGAAACAGAAACTGTCCCCAAAACGAACTGGCAACAAAATATACCACTATATGGAGGAAACCAAAAGGGAGAACGAGTAGCCCGAGACCCTGGCTGCTACCACATGATCAGAGACTGCAAACAAAACCAGGCTGGATAAATGGGAGGAGCTCTGAAGGGTTTGCACCTGTATAACCAAGCCCCTGAGGGGAAAAGACTGACACAGACTGACCAACAGTCTGGAGAGCACTGGAACCAATGTAATTGGGGGGGGGGGGGGCGACCACGGGGGACAGAAGCAGCACAAATGGGGAGTGAAGGAGAGACAGAGTAGACAGAGTGACGGTTGCAAGAGTGAAGATAGGAGATGTGGAAGTGGGCCGATAGACCAAGTGGAGGATGGAATGTAAATCAGAAATGCTGAAGAGTTGGTAGCAGAGTTGGAGAAGAATGCAGGTGAGTTATTAAGCGATAGAGTGGTATAAGTTGTATGGACTGTATGGTTGTGATGGGGGTGTTTAAGGGACAGTATAGAGAGCAAGGAAGCAGTGCAGGGGAAATTAGAGAGTGAAAATGAGAGTGTATGGTGGAGCAGAGTGAAGTAGGAGAGGGGTGAAGGAAGTGCCAAGAGATAGGTGGACAGTGTGTGGTAAAGCATAGATAGTGAGAGGAGAAAATGGGTCCAGCGAGAGGTGAGAAGATGGACCTAATGGAAATCTTGGGGTTCTGAAAGTTATTACAAGAATGCAATACTTCACAATGCAAGTCATGGAGGAGTGGATCACCATGTTCTTTGACCAATTATGTATTTCTATCTCGTGCTTCTGTTCGAGAACAGTTCTTCATTAAGAATGGTTTTCAACAAGTACAGTGATCATGCAACATTATCTTGCAGATTGGAGATCGTCCATTTTAAAGTCCAAAGATCTGAAAAGCAAAATCGGCTGCATAGATGAAGCCACTTTGGTTGCTTATTTCGAACAAAAGTATACCTCCCCATTTTTAAGGAGCACTATAAATTTATCAGCAGAGATATTAAAAACAAGCATTGGCAATGCCGATAGCTTTGTCATTAACTGCTGTTCTTTGCATTTATAGGCACCAGGGTGCAAGGAGGAGAATGAAAAGATTCAAAGCATGATGTGATAAGGGGTGCAGGTGTGCAATAGAATGAGAAGGGGAATAGAGGAATGAGAAGGGGCATAGAGCAAGAGAGGAAGCCATTGATAGAGGGTACCATTAATAATGAGTAAGAGGAAATATGAGTGAGAAAGGGTGGGAGTGAGAGAGTAACAAAGAGTGTGAGCATGGATGACAGAGGCTAGGGAGAGACGGTAAGGTAGGTGGTGCAATTCACGGTTTAGGGTGTGGGGCTAGAGACAATGTGGTAGGGTGTGGGTGGGCGTAAAAAGAAAGGAGGTAGAGTTGAGAAATAGGGGATAGGATGGGTGTGGGGTCAAGAGTGAATGCAATCACTGTTAGGGAGAATTCTCATAAATGTGCTAATTCCCTTCACATTTTGATGTGTGTTTTACTCTTGTGTTCTTTGATTATGGAGTTTTAAGATAACTCCAAAGCATCTTTTCATGTGTGTTACACAGTACCCTCAGTGCGGTGACAAAGGGATGTCTTTTTAGACTTCCCTAAGGTTTAAATACCTTCTCTGGGATAAACTACTGTTTCCCAGAGAATGCAAGGTTAAATTGACTTTACTAGTCTTTTTAAATTCCTAGACCCAGGACACAATATCTTCCTATAGAGTGCTGGAGGGGTTGCCTAGTATCCCCCCATGTCTAAACACTCATGTAACAGTCAAATGTTACCCTTTCCTCTTGAAATGGCTGGTGGCAGTGGTTTTAGAACAAACTACCATGATTTTGCCCGACCGCGAACACCAGCAGCTAAACATCACTGGAGCCATGTTTTTCAAGATGGCGCCTTAAGCCCCTTTGTTTAAATGAGTCCCGGTCTTTTTTCGCCATTTCTTTTTGGAAAGGTCCTTCTAGTGTTTGTCTCTGCGTGCCAAACCAGGTTTGGTCCCTTTGTTTCCATGCCTTTGGCGGGCTTCAGGACTGAAGACCGCCTCTGGTGCCTGAGTGTCTGGGGTAGGCAGGAAGTGAGGGAGGTGCGCGAAACTCCCTGTGCTTAGTCTCCTAGGAGACCCAAATGCACTCTGGTGTGATTGGCAGGCTGACTGTCCGCTAAGGACAGCCACCCTACTGGGTAAGTGGCAGCTAGGCTGGAATGAATGGGAGAAAACTGTTTAAAAGGCGGGTCGACTGGACTGGAAAGCAGAGTCGACCACTGGAACGAAAGAACCGAAGACAAGCTGGAAGAGAACAGCTGCTGCAACTGCTGGACCGTTGGTTTGTTTGGTGAAGCCCTGCTGCAGGTCCGAATTGCCAAGCTCCTTTCGACAGAAGCCCCTTCAAGGACGATGTCTTCCTTTGAGTTGATAGGACCAATCAACTCGTAAGCCACCTGGATACCATTCTCGAAGCTGGTTAGGATTAACCATGGGGAAGGACACCAGCTTTTGTGCTTGAAGAAAAGCTACTCTAACTGAAGTGACTCCATTTTGTCAGCATTTTCCAATGATCCCGTGCAGTGCAGGAGTCGCCCGACATCCTCCCTCTTGTCCCCACGACTGAGGCTCCGGAACAGTGAGATCTGCAGGAACTGCCAGGAACCAACGTCTTCAGCTGCATCTTTTGCTTCATACTAAAGGTACTGTGCCAACCCAATTGAGGGCACACTTCTCTTGCGGTGGCGCTCCGGAGCCCAGCAGGGGAGTTAAACTGTCCCACCAGCCTGTTTACCCACCCGTGACAGCGAGCTGCTTGCCCCAGGAGAAGCAGACATCCAGGTGTGCGTTTTGAAGAGCCGGGGGCAGGAAAGTACCCCCTGCATTCGGCGGGTGGTGCAGGCGACATGCGACGGAGGAGGGGAGTGGCCGAGGCGTGAGTAGCAGCCGCCAGCAGTGCTCTGTTGGCAGACCCACTCAACCCAGAGACCCAGAGGACCGCCCCCCCGACAGCTAGACAGGAAGGGGCGATCGCCCCAAGGAGCTTCGGAGCTGGCGAGAGAGGGCTGTAGTGTCTGCTGCCGCCGAGGACACCGCAGCGGGGCCTGCAGACTAGAGACCTGCGCCAGCCAAACGGTCGCAGGGAGAAGCACTCGGAACACCACAAGGAGGATTGTCAGAGGCGCCGGGGAAGAAATGCGCTCACGATAGGAGCAGAGCAGGACCGGGGGTCTAGGAGAAAGGGAGGCGGGAGAGCAGGTCCCTTAGTGCCCGTCCCCGGTCGGCATCAGCAGGGTGTAAATTGCACTTGGGCTTCAGTGAGGTTTTTTTTGTAGTCAGCCCCCCCCCTCCCGCATACGCAGGAGCGACCAAGGGAGAGAGAAGAAACACGGTCAGAAGTTGGGCGTCTGACAGCGAGGAACGCTATCAGTCACCACCGCGGCTAATTGCTTAACCGGCGCAAGGAGGCACTGGCTGTCGCACCAGTCACTGAGTTGTCATTACTCTCGAACCGGACTGGGAAGGAGTGACTATGGGTAGGCCCTGAAGCGGGCACCCAAGCCAGAAGGAGAGGAGGCAAGGAGACCTATCCCCCCACCTTACCCCCCGCAGGAGGGATGCATAGCTGCCTTATCCCCCACCTCACCACTCAGGGGAGGGGTGCATTTGCCGTTCCCAGCTCCACAGAAAGGAAGGACTCTGGGGAGGCTCTACCATAAGCAGAGAGGAGGTTTGGGACAGTGTGCAGGGGGCTTGACCGTGGACTCTGCAGAGGTGGAAGTAACAGTAGCTGGAGATCTTGTTCCCCCTTAATAAAAAGAGCATTGGGGGTGAGGTGACGACCAGGTCCTCAGCGAGGGAAGCGACCAGGAGGAAGGAGCTGCTGCCCAGCATCCACAGTAGTGCTGGGTGGCTTGGAACCTCTACAGGGTGAGAAGAACATTAGCCCACCACCCCCTATCTGGAAATGTCCTCTAAGAATAAAGGTAGGCAGACTAAGGGCGGTCTGTCGCAATCAGAGACTCCGGGAACACTCCCGACTCTATGGCAGCACAGGAAGGAGTATGATGAACAGACAACTGCTCCTGAGAAAGGTCAGAGCCCGGGCCCACAAGTAGGACATTCCGCCGGCCCGGATGTCGCGACAAGACCTCCATGGAGAAATGCTGACCCTTCAAAACAATTTAGCCAAGACCTTTCAGGATCAGATCCAACTCCTTCATTTGGACATCACCAGGCCTTGGCGGACATGAAGCAGGAGGTGGGGCCGCTAGGAGAGAGGACAGACGTCCTAGAAAGGGGCCTGCAGCAAGTAGGCAGACACCACGGAGAATAGCGAGGCAATCGAAAGACTGGATACTGCGACAAGGAACTTGGAGTTGAAGCTGGAGGACTTGGAGAATAGGTCTAGGAGAGTCAACATTCGGGTGAAGTGGCTGACGGAAACAATACAGGATAAGGGCCTAAAGAGCACGTTGCAAAGCATTTCTGTGGGGTTGCTGGGAGAACCCTCCCCAGAATCTGTTGAGCTTGATGAGTCCACAGAGTGGGCCGCATCAACAAAGGAGTGAATGCAAGACCAAGGAATATACTGGCGGCCTTCGCCAGGTATGCACAGAAGGAGGCAGTTTTGAGAGCAGCCAGGCAGAGAGAACCTCTAAGTTATGATGGGCATAGAATAGAGCTATATCAAGATTTGGCCAGTAGTACCTTGGTGAAGCGACGACATGAATCCCATCTTGTCATTCCTCGGGGATAAGGAACAAGTTACTTACCTGTAACTGTTGTTCTCCAGCATGGGTCTGGCATGGATTCACATGCTCATGAATATTCCCCTTCGTCAGGCTGGGAATCCTCGGTAAGAAAAAATCAGTATCAGTTTTGTTTCTGATCTGTCTTTCGTAGTAGTAACCAATCACTGATCTCTGCGTCATACTGACCACAGCCAATGACTGCCCTCTACCTAAGCCCCGCCTCTGGCAGCCATCTTCAGATTTGGTAGCACGTGGAGAGTCAGTATGACCAAGCGAAGAGCCGCAGAGGGGTAGACGGGAGGGTTCGCATGTGAATCCATGCCAGACCCATGCTGGAGAACAACAGTTACAGGTAAGTAACTTGTTCCTTCTCCAGCATGGGGTCTGGCATGGATTCACATGCTCATGAATATAAGAATAAATAGCAGTACACACATGCACAACCACGGGAGGTGGCAAAAGGCTCAACATTAAGCAATACAAAAAACTCAACATTAAGCATCTCTTACCTCCTCACCAGGCTCACCTTAGGCGAACAGGTTGCGCAGCACTGCTTGGCCGACCCTGGACTCCTCCCTGGAATCCCGATCGACGCAGTAGAATCTCGTGAAGGTGTGCGTCGACCTCCACGTAGCAGCCCTGCAGATGTCCAGCAGGGGCACACCAGATAAGAACGCCGTAGTAGCAGCGATCGCTCTGGTCGAATGGGCTCTCGGACGGCCTGGCAGCGGTCGGTTAGCCAACCGGTGGCAGTGCATGATGCAGCCGGAGAGCCATCTGGAAATAGAAGACTTCGAGAGAGCCTTCCCTTGATTCACAGGTCCAAAGTTCACGAACAGCTGTGATGTCCTCCGGAAACTCTTCGTGCGGTCCACGTAGAACTTCAGCGCTCTAGCCACATCCAGCGAGTGCAAAGTCCTCTCGGCCGGCGACAAAGGAGACGGGAAGAAAACAGGTAACACCAAGGGCTTGTTAAGATGGAAGTCCGACGGCACCTTGGGCATAAAGGAGGGGTGCGTCCTAAGCACCACCCTCGAGGCATGGAAAGTCAAGTACGGTGCTTTGCAGGATAGGGCCTGGATCTCTCCCACTCGTCGTGCGGAAGTAATGGCCACCAGGAATGCAGTCTTCCACGACACAAACTTCATCGGTGCGGAGTGCATCAGCTCGAATGGGGGCCCCCATGAGCCTGGTCAGCACCACGTTAAGTTCCCACGCATGGGCCGGGGCCTTCACCGGCGGGAACGACCGGAACAGTCCTTTCATAAACTCTTTTACCAGTCGATGGGACCACAGGGACGTCTGTCCTGTGGTTCTGGTATATCTGGAGATCACCGCCAGATGAATCTTAATGGAGGCATGGGCTAGCCCAGCCTTTGCCAGCGATAGCGGGTACGGCAGCACTTGAGGGGCCGTAATCCATAGGGGGTTGATCTTCTGTGCTCGGCACCAGATAGAGAACCTCTTCCACTTATGACCGTAGCATTTGAGAGTCGAGGACGCCCTGGCCTTTGCAAGAACCTCTCTGCAATCGGCCGGTATATCGTAGCCTCCAAACTCTAGCGCTGCAGGAGCCAAGCCTGCAGGTTCAGCGACGCCGGGTCATGGTGGAAGATGGCGCCTCCTTCTCTGGAGAGAAGGTCCGCGTCCGCCGACAGCTTGATGGGAGGGGACGTTGACAAGTCCAGAAGGTCCGGGAACCAAATCTGCCTCGGCCACGCCAGTGCGACGAGGATCATCCTGCACCGGGACCTCTTGAGCTGGCTGATGAGTCGAAGCAGCAACGGCGGGAACGCATACAGGTATAGGCCGTCCCAGGGGAACGAGAACGCATCGCCCATGCTTCTCGGCTGGGGAAACCTGCTGGCGAACCTCTTGCACTTCGAGTTTGTCGCTGTTGCGAACAGGTCGATTTGAGGTTTGCCCCATCGTCGGAAGAGTTGATCCACCTGATCCTGGCGCAGTTCCCACTCGTGACACGCGCGCAGCTCCCTGCTGTGCGAGTCGGCGATGGTGTTGGTTTCTCCTGCCAGGTGGAAGGGAACCAGGAACATCCCCTGGGCGACCGCCCAGTGCCACAGATCCTGTGCCTCCTTGGATAGGGCTGGGGATCTGGTGCCTCCCTGCTTCCGTATGTAAAACATTGTCGTGGTGTTGTCCGTGAAGATCCGCACCACCTTGCCCTTGAGCGACGGGAGGAACGATTTGAGAGCCCAGAACACTGCTCGGAGTTCCAGGACGTTGATGTGCAGGAGCCTCTCCTCCGTGAGCCAGAGGCCTCTTGCGTGGAGATCTCCGGTGTGGGCGCCCCAACCTTCCAGGGAGGCGTCCGTCATCACCGTCTCCTGGTACGCCGGCGTCTGAAAGTTCTTGCCCGCCATGAGGTGCGCTCGAACGGCCCACCACTGAATCGCCCGCCGGAACACCTCGTTGAGGGTGACCCTGTCTTCGAAGGTGCCCGTCGCCTGCATCCAACGGGCGTCGAGAAATTCTTGAAGAGGGCGCATCCGTAGTCTGCAGAGGCGCACCAGGTAGATGCAGGAGGACATCATCCCCAGGAGGGACTTGATGGACCTCACCCTGGCCACGTTCGTGGCTAGCAGGCGCTGCACTTTGGCTAGAATGGTCTTCGTCCGTTCCTCCGACGGGGCCGCCAGGCGCCTCACTGTATCAAGCTTCGCTCCCAGAAACAGGGCCACCTGCGACGGCACCAGGTGGGACTTTGGGTAGTTTATGGCGAATCCCAGGTCTGTGAGTAGCTGGACGGTCCTCGCAGTGTGCTCGACGGCGAGTTCCCTCGTCCTTGAGCGGATGAGCCAGTCGTCCAGGTAGGGGTAGACGTGAATCCCCTGCCGGCGCAGCCGCGCCGCCACTGGTGCTAGGCACTTGGTAAAGACCCTGGGGGCCGACTTCAATCCGAACGGCAGTGCTCTGAATTGGTAGTGGCGTCCCTGGACGACGAACCTGAGGAACTTTCGGTGACTTTTGAGGATGGGAACGTGGAAGTATGCATCCTCCAGGTCCAACGACGATAGAAAGTCGCCTTCCTCTAGCTGTCCCAGTACGTGCTGGAGGGTGACCATCCTGAACTTTTGTGATCTGATGTATTTGTTCAAACGACGAAGGTCCAGGATGGGGCGCCAGCTGCCCGTCTTCTTCCTGACGAGGAAGTACCTCGAGTACACCCCGGAGCCCTGGAGCCTCTTCGGGACAAGCTTGATGGCGCCTTTCCTGAGCATCGCCCGTACTTCCAACAGCAGTTGCGAGTCGTGATTTTCCTTCCTGGCCACAGGTGGAACATGAGGGCACTTCTTCAGGAATTCGATAGAGTGCCCTCTTGCCAGGGTATCCAGCACCCAATGGTCAGTGGAGATGGACTTCCACACGCCGACGAAATTCGTCAGCCGGCCTCCCACCGGGGTGCTTCGGTGGGGGCCCCGAGACCACGGCCGGTTCAGTCCTGCTTGGAGGTGGTGGCCTTGCCGCCCTGGCCACCTTGCCGACGGCGGCGAGGCGCTCCCTGCTTGCCGCGACCCCTGTAGGCCTCCTGAGACGAGGAGCGTGCCGCCTGGCGGTAGGACGACGAGCCACCGCTGGATCCCTTGGAGGCACCCTGTCTGCCTCCGGAGCTCCGAAAGGGCCATCGTTGCTGAAGGGCTGCTAGGGCGCGGGCCGTCTCCGTGTCTGTTTTTATGGCTTGGAGGGATTCGTCCACCACCTTCCCGAACAAGTTGCTGCCGTCGAACGGCATGTCCAACACCCTGGTCTGGACGTCCTGACGGAAGTCGGTCGCCCGGAGCCAACCCCGTCGTCGTAGGCAAACACTGTTGCCCAGCTGGCGGAACCCGGTATCGGCAATATCGGTTGCCACCGTTATGGCATGGTCCGACGCCACCTTGCCCTCTTGCAGTATTTCCAGGGCCTCGGACCTCTTGTCGTCCGGCAGGAAGTCCAATATGGGGGCCAGCTTAAAGCAGAGCTCCCTGTCGTAACGGGCCACGATCGCCAGGGCGTTGGCCGCTTTGATCGTCGTCGCCGCCGATGAAATGACCCGCCGCCCCATGGCGTCCAACTTCTTTCCCTCGCCGTCCGGTGGGGAATTCGACGTCGAGGCTCCTGACCCCGCTGCTTTCTTCTTCGCCGCCGCCGAGACGACCGAGTCTGGCGTTGGCTGGGCCCGGAGGCACAGGGGAGCGGTTTCAGGGACCCGGTACTTCTTCTCGTACCGGTCCCGTTTGGCTGGTGCCGTGGAGGGGTTTTTGCGAACCGACAGGCCCTCCTCCCAGATGTCATCGATTAGAGGCACCGCGATGACAGTCTTCCTCTTGGCCTCCCGGCGCTGATAGAGGAAACCTTCCTTTTTCTGCTCCTCCAGGCAGAGCTGGAACAATTCGGACGCCCTGGCGATCATGGCGTGGAATGAGCCAATCTCATCGGGCGGCGAGGCCAGTGCGACGGGAGACCCGTTCCGTCGGCGTCGCCCTCAGAACCCTTCGTCGAGCCCAATGCACCGTCATCTCCCGACTCGTGGGAGGATGAGGAGTGAACTGTAGACCTTACGGGGGCGAGCGGAGGAGAGGGTTGGGTCCTCCGTCGTTTGTTCTGAGGACTTCCCGACGGGCCAGGCTGCGGGTCCTCCGGCCTGGGCCGTGGGAACCTCGTCCTTATCTCAGAGCATAAGGACTGGATCGCAGACAAAATGGCCGCCGAGCCATCCTGAGGCCTAGGTTCTGGCCCGCCGGAAGGGAAGGCTGCTCTTCCTCGCCATAGTCGTCTTCCTCGGTTATCTCCCGAGGATCTTCCTTACGGGATCGAACCTTCTCGAATTGGACTTCGAGGTTCCTCACGGCCTCGGTCATTTCCTCCTCCGAGGCTGACTCCAAGCTCGAGGAGGCTACCGTGCCCCCCCCTCGCTTCTTCCATCATGGTGGCCACGACGATGGGCTGAAAAGAGGAATCCCTCCTTGGTGGCAGGGAAACTCTAGTCCCGGAGGCAGTCTCCGCTGGCGGGGTCTCTGTCGGCTTGGCCAGAGTCGCCGCGATCGCCTCGATAGAGGCCTTTGCCTGCTGGGTAGGGGCCTTCACCACCTTAGGTGCGTCCCGGGCCTTCTCCTTCGGGGAGGGGCGACGCCTCGCTCCCCCTCTTCCGAGATCGGACGGGGCTTCTCCCGAAGCTTACCCGGGGTCTCGAACTTCCTCTTCCCCGAACCAGAGCGCTGGCTCGTGGTTGACTGTGCCGGGGAAGGTGCGCCCTGCCTGGCAACCGAAGAGCCCGACCTTTCGGCGCTCCCGGAGCCAGCGGACTCGCGGCGCTTGGCCTGGTGTTCGGCCCCCGTCGCCGGGGCGCCCGCACAGGACTTAGAAGCCCGCTCGGACCCTTTCTTCTTCTCACCCGTTGAGCCCTTCTCCAACCAGCTGGCGAGACAGGATCGACGGTCCCTCATGGTCCGCTCCGACAAGTTCTTGCAGAACTGGAAGTCCTTCTCTACATGAGTCTTGTCCCCATGAAGACAGTAGAGGCATCGCAAATGTTCGTCTTCCTTAAACACATTCTGCAGCCCGCATCCAGGGCAGCTGCGAAACAGCCTGGGTCCGGGCGACGAGCTCGCATCCTGGGCCATCTTGAAGTAGACCGCGAATCTTCTGGAATCCTCCAAGAAGTTGATTCAACGAAATCTTCACCCTTGAGGGGCGTAGGAAAATCCTGCAACGGGTAGCCGTTAACAGGAGTAGAAACGGTGGAGCTTGAGGATCGATTAACCGAAAAAATGTGAAAATTCACCTGAAAAAGTGCGAAACACGCAGTAAAAGCTCGAGAGCTAAGCACGAGGACTCCCAACACTTGAACGTGCGGTAAAAATCTGAAGATGGCTGCCAGAGGCGGGGCTTAGGTAGAGGGCAGTCATTGGCTGTGGTCAGTATGACGCAGAGATCAGTGATTGGTTACTACTACGAAAGACAGATCAGAAACTAAACTGATACTGATTTTTTTCTTACCGAGGATTCCCAGCCTGACGACGGGGAATATTCATGAGCATGTGAATCCATGCCAGACCCCATGCTGGAGAAGGGGATTACATATCCCCTTCGGCCTCCTCTTTGAATGGCAGGGAGGATAACTTCTTTACAAGAAGGGGAAAATCTCCTGCAATTGGACCTGGATAAGGATGAACCAAGGGGAGGGCCGGAGAGATCACTGGGAGTGGATCCCGGACAGAGACCCAGGTAGTGGGAATGGTCAACAGCCTGAGAGAAAAGGAGGAAGAAACTTGCCCTGAGAGGCCCTCCAAATAGGGCTGAGAGGAGGAAAGCAGAGCGAAGTGGGGGTGGCTGCCAACGGGTTGAGTTCCTGAAGATAAGAATTTGATCTAAAGGGGTGGTGGGCAAGCAAGTTGCAAGGCAGGGAGCGTTGGGGAACAAACATCTTGGGGTTGGTTAGAGAAGAGGTGATCCTGGAAGGCATGCCGGGAAGGTGGAAACCCCAGTTGGGAGAGGGGGGCGGAAGGGGGAGTTGGGAACGGGGGGTTACGGGTGATACTTTGCTGGGTCCAAGCAGGGCAGTTACAGGCTCCAAAAAAGGAAAGGGAGTGAGAAAAAAAATGTCCATTCAAGTGGGTAATGCATAACGTGAGGGGGCTCAACTCTCCTCCAAGTAGGAAAAAACTAGAGAGGTTTACAAGGAAGGAAGGAAGGGTCGGACATTCTAGGCCTAGAGGAAACACATTTACTGCATAAGGACCAAAAGAGACTGAGGCTCTGGGGCTTTGACCAAATTTGTCAGGCCTCAGCAAAAACAAAAACAGCAGGGGTGGCCCAAGCATTTAAGAACTCGGTGCATTTCAGGAGGGAAGAGTGTATAGTCTGGAACATGGAGGGCAGATACATTATCGTACAGGGCACGTTTTCAGATACTGTATGCACAATCGCGGTTACATATGCCCCAAATACGGGTCAGGAAATATTTCTGAGACGGTTCCTGAACGTCTTAGGGGACATGGCCAAGGGGCCTGTGGTCTTAATGGGGGACTTTAATTTAGCCTGGGATGGGATGCGGGATAGATCCGGGAAGAACGCAAGGGGTATGGAGAGAGCGGTCTCGGCAGGCTTACAGGACCGTATGGTGGGGTTAGGCCTAAGGGACTTATGGCGGGAATTGAGGGGGGACGAGGTTGGGTACACGTTCCTCTCGAGTGTATATGGTACCCAATCCAGGATAGATTATATTTGGGTGTCGGCGTCCCTTCTGGGAGAAGTGAAGGAGGTAGTAGTAGTAGGCCCCCTATGTATAGCAGATCCAAAAAAGGAGAGGGATCTGGAGATGGAAGTACCCGGCGACCCTTATGAGAGACACGGTGCTTAGGGAGGAACTAGAGGGGAAAATGGGAAAATTCATGGAAGAAAATAAAAGGGGTGATACACCTGAGGACATAGGATGGGATGTGTTTAAAGCTACGATCAGGGGTGAGCTCATAGCCGCCAAGGCCAATCAGGATAAACAATTGGGGGAGCTTGAGAGACAATTGGAGGGTGAAGTGGAAACCGCGCGACAGAAAGCAGAAGCAAAGCCAAATCAAGCCTCCCTTAGGGAGTACAGGAGGGCCGAGGGGCAGCTCCGAACTCTCCGAACTAAAAAAGCAGAAAGAACTTTACTATCAATACGGCAGAAATTCTACGCCAAGGCGAACAGGTCAGACGCCCTCTTGGCTCGCCTTCTAACAGGGGAGGCAGCAAAAAATGTGATAGGAGCACTTAGGTCAGAGGCGGGAGAAAGGGTAACGGGTAATGAGGAGATTTGTGAACACTTAGCAGCTTTTTATGAGAAACTCTATACATCTCAGCGCCCTATGGCTCAATCTCAGGAGGAGTTTCGGGAGAAAGTTACCTTACAGAGAATTAGCGCAGACTCCCGAGAAGCTCTGGGCCATGAGATTACGGAAGATGAGGTGAGACGAGTGATATTAAAGGCCCCAGGCCCGGATGGTTATCCAGCGGCGTTTTACAAAATGTTTGCTGGCTTTCTCACGCCGCATCTGACCTATTTATTTAACACCTTTAAACTCACTGGACGTATAACCCCTTCTATGGAGGAGGCTAAAATGACCCTGATTCTAAAACCCAACCAGGACCCATTGGAACGATCTTCCTATAGGCCGATTGCATTGATACACATCGATGCTAAAATCTATACAAAGATCTTGGCCAACAGATTAGCAGGTCTGCTCCCAGAGTGAATTCATTAGGATCAGTCTGGGTTCATCCGGGGGAGGCAGACAGCGGACAACTTGAGACGGGTGGCGCACCTGGTAGAAAAAAACGCATAAACGAACGCTCCCATGGTCTTGCTGTCCTTGGATGCCGAGAAGGCTTTTGACCACGTGGAGTGGTCGTATCTGTTCCGCACCGTGGAGGAAATGGGGTTGGGAGGTGATTCTCTAAAAATGGTTAAAGCTAATTACTGAGAACCGAAAACCCGGATCTTGGTGAATGGGTCTTTCTCACAACCCTTTAGATTGAATAGGGGTACAAAACAGGACTGCCCCCTCTCTCCGCTGCTCTAGGCTATATACTTAGAACCACTACTGAAGCGTTTGCGGGATGAGGATGGAGTACAGGGCATCCCATTTGGGGGAAATACAGCACAAGATTACAGCCTTTGCCGATAACATGCTGCTCTCGGTGGTCAACCCGATACAATCCATTGAGGCCGATAAGAAGGTTCTTGAGAAATTCGGCATGGCATCGAGCCTGCGTGTCAACATGGGAAAATCAGAGCTTCGGGGCCTATCTTTGGGCAAGGAGATAAGCATTAGGTAAAAACTGAGACCTCATTTGTTTGGGCCCAGGGGGGAATAAAATATTTAGGAATTCGGATTACTCCCACATTTAAGGGATGGTACGCGGCAAACTATATTCCGCTGTTGGAAGGGATCAAAAAGGACCTTCAGAAATGGCGGTCCCTACCCATATCCTGGCTGGGGCGAATAGCGGCACTTAAAATGGTCACGCTGCCATGTCTGCTTTACCTCTTCCAAGCTATCACGCAGGCGGTCCCAGAGAAATTTTTCAGGGACATCCAATCCCTGACGAAGGAGTTTATAAGGGAAGGAAAACGGCCAGACTCAGCAGACGCCTGTTAGAGGCATCTAGGAGAGTGGTGGGGATTAGCCCTTCCAAACTTCAGGTTATACTATGAAGCAACACAGCTGCGGGTTATTAGGGAATGGCTGAGGGAGGGAGAAGGGCAATTATGGGTCAGAATACAATTTGGGAGAGGTATTATGGTTGAGGAAGGACCTTAGACCGCAACACATGTATGAAAGCTCCATTACTAGCTTAATGGCTAACAACTGGAACAAACTGGCAAAGATGAAAGGAATTACATCCTTCCCGTCCCCTTTTACACCGATCTTTAACAATGCTGACTTTACCCCTGGGACCAAAAAGGGAGCTTTTGCGAGGTGGGAAGAGGGAGGCTGCAGAAGATTTCGGGACATGTTCCAAAAGGGAGAGATTCTGTCCTTCTGAGAGTGCAAGGAAACCTTTGGAGTCGGAGAAGGAGAAAGGTTTAGGTATGCCCAGATACGCCACTGGCTGCTGCATCCGCCAAATAAAAGAGCAGCTACTAGAGAGACCACTACCTTTGAGAAATTTCTACTTGCAAATGACGGGGCCAAGGGCCTTATTGGCAACCTATATAGAGTTCTTGAGGAGCCTGCCCCCTGTAAACGCTGGCCCTTCATGTCAAGGTGGGACAGAGGAAATGGAGGAATGGTCTAGCTCGTGCAGGAGAATTCCCAAACTGGCTAGGGCATCACAAACACAGGAGGCCTGGTATAAAATAATATATGGGTGGCATTACACGCCGGCAGCTCTACACAGGATGTTCCTAGAGGTATCAAGGGAATGTTGGAGGGTGTGCACAAGAGGGAACTGTCAAACATATTTGGGGGAGGTGTCCGAAAATTGTCCCTTTTTGGGAGGAAGTTCAGAGGGGGCAAGATCAGGCTTTTGGGAAGGAAGGGAGCAGATCTTCGGAACTGGTGTTGCTGGGTCTGCAGGCCGGTGGGACAATAAGTGAACGGCGCAGCAGAGAAAGAGCAAGAGTGATACTGAAACTTGCAGCTATGACATTAATTGCTCAGAGATGGAGGAGTACTAATGTCCTGACCTTTCATGACTGGCTACGGAGGGTATGGGATACAGTTGCTCTGGAGTGGGCGACCTATGCGGTGAATTATCGAAATTTGCAGGGGATTGGGGAGAGACGCTGGACTTCCTGTGGGGTGACTTTATAAAAATCTGGTGCCCCCAACGCCTTAATATTTTGGACCTACAGTAAGGCCAACGAACTCGTCCGGGAGGGCCCTGGAAAGAAGGGGAAAATTGCCGAAGGGGGTATAGGAGGTCAGGGGACTTGTTGTTTTTCTTTTTCTCGATGTTCATGTTAAAAACTTAAAGAGATGTTTAAAAAAAAAAAAAAAGAAAAAAAAAAAAAAGAAGGAGGTAGAAATACGTAGGGAAATAACAGTCACCGTCAGCAGACTTTAGCGTCATCTAACTCCACAGTGACCCTCAGGACTGGCCAGGCCATCCTCTAGCTGAACGCGTGCCAGGAACTGGCCCTAAACCGCCATGATCCCTCCGTACACCAAACTCAGGCCCTCCTTTATCTGAATTTTGCTTGATCTACATCTTTCCAGAAGTGATGCAAACATGCATAACGAAAGAAAACTGTCAGTAGATGCCAGTGTTTCCACTGTTTATCATTATGGGCTGAAACATTCTGAAAAAGACAAACTCCTAAACCTTTGTGCTGCCCATACATGTGGTTGTGGCGGAGGAGGCTACATTGTGAATTCAAGGGCATGATGTAGCACAGCATGCTGTGAAATAGCCAAACAGGAATGTCTGTAAAGGGGGGGTCAACTGCTAGGGCATAACATTAAGCTCCTGCGTGCATCAGCAAATGAATTTCCGCCATCCATCGCCGGCCTGCATATTCATATCCCTTACCCCTTTCAGCGCTTCCTGCACCGTTTGAAGCAGCATGCCATCCCCTCTGTAATACGAAGCAGGGATCGGGAACATGTTTTCTTCTGTACTTTGTGATATTGTAATGGTGTACATACCTCTCAACTTGCACGCTTTCAGTTCCCTCACCCCCAAGCTCCTTCCACCCCAATGACTTCAGTGGACTCTCACCCAAGACAATCAGACGAGTTATCAGTGTCTTTCTTGGGGCTACTGTGTACCATCTGGTGCACGTATCACCATTACACAGTGGATCCTCCAGCAAGGCACCCAACCTCACAATACTGGCTACAAAGGTGATGGGTCACACCGGTCCACAAAGGAACTTCTGCACCTTCCTGAACTGAAGCGCAGCAGTGCTTGTTGGCCCAAAGGCCAGTTCATCGTAAATGGGCTCACCGGGAGTTTGCTGACCTGGAAGCTGCTTCGGTGAGGCCATGCTCAACACTGGCTGTGTGGTCGACCTCTTCCGCTGCGGACTGGATCCACGTTATGTATATATACACAGAAATGAAAAATAACATCACTGTGGCGATGCATAAAGTTAATGTTTCGCCGTTTTCTTTGTAATTGAGAAAGCAGACAATGTCACAACGTTCAGCATCAGGAACAAGAAAAAGCCGGCTCGAAAACAGATCACTCTGCGGCAGACTTGAAACATAGTCCGACCAGAGTTTAAGGGACACAAAACATTACTGCATACAAATGAAAATAATTTTGGCCGGCTATATTTGAACACCTCTTTAGTGAGATTGAGACAGATTGAATGTTTTCTTATCAAACTCCCTACCTAATGCCGCTTTGAAAAAAGGGTTATGGGGGCCAATCCTCTGAACTACTGCCTTATAGCCATTTTGGCAGTTTCTAGTAAAATCTTTGCTGCTCTGATATTGAAGGAGGTAGGAGGTGTGGGCAAAGTACTCCAATCAAAATAAAGTCAGCTTTCGTAACAAA